>NC_059159.1:18517022-19153797 GCF_019923935.1 Bubalus bubalis | reverse complement strand
CCTCTGCACACAGCTCCAGTGTTTACCTGTGGATGAGGGGTGGGCAGGGGGTCAAGGAGGGGCAGAAACCCCCAACCGTATGGACTTTCCCCAGCCCTGGCATGCAGTCAAGTTTTTCGCCTCTACTCAGCAAGCTGGGGCCCTCTGCCTGTCCCCACGTACTCTGGATCTCGATGACTTTCTCCAGCGTGGCAACTGCGTTGATGTTGGGCTTTTGCTGCAAGACTGCCTCGTCCAAGGGCTGAAGCTGGCAGGGGAAAGAAGAACAAGCTTAGGGTTAGTTGCCGTGGCTGCCCCTCTAACCACCCGAGTCAGCCCCATGACAGGGGCAAGCAGAGCCTTTTGAGAAACCTCTATTCAGAAAGCCTTCTCTGGCTACCAGCTATCCTTGGGAACCAAAAAAAAAAAACCTCCCCAAGGACCCTGGGTGCTGCCTGACCCAAGAAAGGGTCCCTCCCCCACCCCACTGGCCCCTTGGTCCCTGACCTACCGGCCCACCTACCCCAGCCCTTCTGTGCGCCCCTTACCTCCACGCTGAGCAGCGCCGAGACACAGGCCTCAGAGGCATCACAGATGGCGGTCAGGTCGTGGCCTCCCTCCAGGGCCAGCACCACCCGGCCCCCTGCCAGCGTCATCAGCTGCCTGGTCAAGTGGCCAAAACCTTCAGGGATGGGTGAAGGGAGGAGGATGAAATGGTTAATGAAAGAAAATCAACTCAAAAAAAAAGAGAAAAAGAAACACAAGAGATGAGACAAACAGCTTTAAACCTAAAACAGATATCCATAATAAAACGCAATGTCATGGATTGAATGTTCCATTAAAGACAAAATGAAGAGATCTCCTAAGGAGTATCATGAGAAACCACCCCTGAAACACGCAGGGTCGTCACTCTACAGCTTCATGAGGAGGTACACTCCCCCACCTGTCGGCCCCTCAAGGCCAGGGCTGCAGAAGAATGGAGGATGCTGCCAGGATGATTCCAAGTCCTAGACCTGTCCCCGCGTTCCTCCCATGGCTTCCCAGGTGGCGCTAGTGGTAAAGAGCCCGCCCACCAATGCAGGAGACATAAGAGAAGGGGAAGCTTCCGTGAAGAAGGAAATGGCAAACCACTCCAGGAAAGTACTCTTGCCTGGAGAATCCTATGGACAGAGGAGCCTAGTGGACTGCAGTCCACAGGGTTGCCAGAGAGCTGGACACGAATGAAGCGACTTGGCATGCAAGCACGCACAGCACTCCTCCCAGCTTCCCGCTCGTCCCCACCATCTTCACTGCTCCATAGCCTCCCTCAGTCCCCCAGCAGGCTCACATCTGGCGGTGACAGAGTAGCCACCCAGCGGAGACAGGTGTCCCTCAACAGCATCAAAGCCAGCGGAGACCAGGACCACATCAGGTGAGAACTCGTGGGCAATGGGCATCACCACTGTCCTGCAAAGGGAGGGCCCGAGCTGACCCTGGCAGGTGACTCGTCCAGGCCTGTCTCCCCACAGGGCCGACCCCTCCACCCAGACCAAACTGTGTGCTTTCTACCCCTCCCACGGCAGGGCCCAGAGGCTTCCACCCGTCCCCAGGCCCTTCTCAGTCCCCACCTGAAGGCCGTTAGGTACTCCACGTCTCCGATGGGGGGGTCCACACCTCCCGTCCATGCCACGTTCACATTGTACCCCACGCCCGGCCCTCCGCCAACCTGGCAGCACGGTGGGGGGGCAGGGGGTTACTCTCAGTGCCTGGGGAGCCCAGACGTCGCCCCGCCCTCAGCCCTGCCTCCAGCCCTTACTCCACTGACCTCTGTTCTGCATGGAGGGGCAGCTGGCCGGCGTGGTCCTCCCACTAGGAGCCCAGACTCCCCAGGTTACCAGCACCACCACGGGCCTCCACGGCTCCCTGCCAGGTCCCATTCTGCTACCTCCCAGTGGGCCCCAAGTTTGAGCCCAGGAGCTGTACCTCTTCAGCAGCCCCGGAGCCCGGAAAGAAGTTCCCGTTGTCATAGCGATGCAGGGAGATGTAGAGCACGGAGGGATCGTTGTAAAATGCTTGCTGGGTGCCATTGCCATGGTGAATGTCCTAGTGGGGAAGGGTGGAGGCGTCAGGAAAAATGGCCCAGGCTCTGACCCAAAGGTCAAAATTCACCTTGTCCCCAACCCTCACCCTGTGGTGAACTCTGGGGGTGCAGCTTGCCCCTAGATACAGGGCATCCATATTCCATTCACAATGAAATCCCCCCACGCTTCTTTAACCAGGGTCCATGGGCCAGGATGTGGCACTGCACAGAGGAGACACAAAGCCAGGGGATGAATGGTGGTGGCTCCCCCTGCAAGGCCCCTCTACCCACGCAGAAGGGGACAGGAAGGTTAGGCAGGAATTGAAACATTCTGAAGAAGAAGCCAGTGTGATGAACCCTGAAGCCCAAGCTAGGCTTTAGAGAAATCAGATCCTTTCTTGCCAAGGCTTGCTCCTGGCTACTCCCCAGCTCACAGGGAGCAGTAGGGGCCTCTCCCTCTGCTGAGAAACACAGGGGTGGAGAAGCTAAGTGACTTTAGTTGGGTGAGTCCCCCAGCAGCCCCGTGTCTCCATTTATCAAATAGACATTCTACTTCTTAGGAAGCGAGGTGACCATGAAGCAGTACCATGTGTCAGTCCCCAGGCAAGAGGGGTTCTAGCAATATCAAATATCAAATATCAAATAGACATTCTACTTCTTAGGAAGCGAGGTGACCATGAAGCAGTACCATGTGTCAGTCCCCAGGCAAGAGGGGTTCTAGCAATGGCAGGGGATATCTCTATCACTTGAGGCAAAAAAACCTCCTCAGCTGTTCAAGGCTGCGGGGGATGGGGGGGCAGCAGCTAAAACCACTTTCGAGTCTCCCCTAGTGAAGAGGGAGCCCCAGGGGACTGGGAGGGCTGGGTTAACACCCCAGAGTCAGCAGCCCAGCCCATTCCAGGCCCTGAGGATGATGTGACAAGATTGGGGTGGGGGACTCCTGAAGGCTGACCCTGATCCCGCCAGGCACTGCCTACCCAGTCCACGATGAGAACCTTGCCCACGTTCAACTTCTGCTGCAGGAGCTTGGTTGTGATAGCTACTGAGTTGAAGAAGCAGAATCCCCTGCGGGATGGGGAAGAAGAGGGCAGGGCATCAGCCTTACTGGACGTTCGCGCCGGGAGCCACAGATACACAGTGTCGGCTCTGCTGAGAGGGAGAGGCGGGCAGGGCAGGGATAAGGTGGTACTCACATGGCTGTGGATTCCTCCGCGTGGTGTCCTGGGGGCCGGATAATGGCAAATCCATTCTGAAGAGGTGTGGACAGAGGGACAGAGACGAGAGGCAGACAGGCAGGCAAAGTGGCCATGGATTGGGGTAGACACAGACGAGAAGCATAAGCCAGGAAAAGAACACATGTGAGAAACATCAGTCACACAACCTTTAGGAGTGTGGCCAGCCGAGGGCGGCATGGGTCAGAAGCGACCTTCTGAGGTCGTCTCTCTTTACCCCTCACCCCCTAGTCCGCCTGGAGCTGTCACCTCCTCCTCACACCTGCACCTGCGAGGTGAGATTACAGAGGACAGTGCCCTACTGGTGGGAAAGCTGAGGCTGCCCAATCCCCTGCTGCTCAGGCAGCAAGACGAAGTTGTCCCCCACCCCCGCCCTGGCCAGCCCGCACACACTCACCTTGAGCTCCCCTGCGGCCACCTTGAATGCCAGCTCCACCAGGCAGCCCACCGCCATGCGCACGGCGCTGGAGGAGTGCATCTCGTTCCACACAGTGTCGCTGTCCACCTGCAGGGGCAGGAGAGTGGGCTTCAGTGTGCCCCCTGCAGGGGGAGGGCAAGAAGGGGGGTGCAACCATGGTGGGGGGAAGGGAGGGGCTGGAGCTGGGAGCACCACCCACCCAACCCCATGGGCCGGTGCCCTACTCACCCCAATGCCCCCGCAAGGCAGCATGGCATACATCTTCTGGCTGATGGGGCCTGAAAGGAAGAGGGACAGACCTACGCTAGAAGGCGCCTCTGCTGCCAGGGCCGCAGGTGGGCATGTGCAGTGGGCAGGGAGCTCAGTCACAGAGAAAGAAGGGCAGACCCCAGCAGAGAACAGGCCATTGCACCCCACGCCAGGTGGGAGATGACTGTCCCCCATCCTGAGGGGCGATCCTTCCCCGGGGGCAGGTGGCAGGGAGAAAGGGGCCTGACAGGTGAGGCAGAAGGGCACAGCCCATCACCAGGTCTGACCAGTCTTTTCCCGCCCTCCTGCACGCACCCTCCTGCACACACCCCACCCACGTGCTGTAATCTGTGTGAATGGCGCCCTCTGGAGGCCTGTGATGTGGCAACCACGGAGACCCACTTGCCTACCAGGGGATGGTCTTCCTGACAGCCCCCGTCCCATCCAGGCAGCAGACCCAGCGTGGCCCACCACCCCTCCCTGCTGGCCACTCAGCTCACCGAGCAGCTTCTTGCTGTCCAGCTTCTGCCGGTTGAGGGGGCTGGTACCGTAGAGCAGTGTGTGGTACTCAGAGTGCACCGTCTGGATCTCATCCAGCGTGGCTTTACGACCCCGGATTCGCTGTCGGAAGAAGGGGGAGCAAGAGGGGATTGCTGGTGATTAGGCTGGCGCTGCAGGCCCAACACCTCTCTCCGCCCCACAGTCTGGGCACATGAAGCTACCCTCTAGCCTCAGGAGATCCAAAGGTGGTTGTGGTTTTTTTCTTAATCGACAGTACATTGCTCTTCTTTTTATTTTTGGCCATGCCATGCAACACACAGGATCTTAGTTTCCCAAGCAGGGATGGATCCTGGGTCCCCTGCAGTGGAAGTGCCGAATCCTAATCAATGGCCCTCCGGGGAAGTCCCAGGAGATACAAAGTTTTGAGAAAGTATGCCTCAGTCCCCCAAGGACCCCAGCCCAGGACCCTCCCCCATTCAGCTGGGGACCATGGCGGGCACCAGGCCACAAAGGATGAAACTGGGAAGCACATGGGGGCCTAACCCTGAAGTCAGGGGTTGAAAAGAGAATGAGGAAGAAACACAGACAGAGGCATCCTCGACATGAGAAACAGGACTTTCGCTGGGTTTGAGGTGGAAGCTGGAAGGAGGGGGGGACCCCCTTACCTCACACTTGCTGAGCAGGCCTGTCTCCTGCAGCCGGGACCAGATGCTCTGGATCCGGCCAGCGTGCTCGGGGTGCACGTGTGTGTTCCCGCACATGCACTGGTGCTTCAGCATGAACGTGTCGTAGACCACACCTGGGCCGGAGACACACCTGTCAGCCAGCACAGCTCCAGGCTGTGTTACAGCCCGGCCCGCCACCCTCAGCAGAGCTCACCGAGCTCTCCCTGGCCCACCCTGGTCCCAGCCCCTCCTCATGGCCACTCCAGCTGCCCTCCCACATGCCTGCTCCTCTGCTCTTCCTGAAATTCCTTTCCCCCATCACCGCCTGTCAGCAGTCTCCCTGCTCCTCAAGTCTCCACCAGGCTGCCTGACACCGCCATCCGCTTTAACCTCACGGCGCCTCCTCCTTCCCTTCATCCCCCGTCAGAGCCTCTGTGTGCTGCCCCCCACCCCCACACCCCATTAGTGAGTGGGGACCATCCTCAAGTGGGGTCCCTCAAAGGGACCATCCGTGCCCCTACAGAGCCCAGCTCTGGCAGTTTCACGTGGAAGAGCCTTCTGGAATTGACTGAGGCCTTCACTCTTAACCTCAAAGGGAGGGGAAAGAGCCAGAGGAGCACGGCCCCACTGAGATAGCGGGCTCCCTCCACCCAGGCCTCTAGGGCAGAGGCATCGAGGAAGCAAAATCAGTGGTCCCTGGGTGTGGGGCAGGGGTGCCCTGAGAAAGATGCTGCTCCCGGAGCACATGGATATTCACCCCCACCTGCCCAGTGAAGCAAAGGCTGCCACCATGACCAGGTGGCTGTGCACACAGGGAGACAGCCAAGGCCTGTTTTCCCTCCCTTCAGGGTGCTCTGAGGGTCCCTGGCCATCCCTCCAGGGCAGAGGCTATATCTCATCCCTTCACAACGCCCAAGACCAGATGCCATGCCATGCACAGCATGCCACCCCCCGCCGCAACACACACAATGGAAAGACAGCTCATGGGGGAAGGGCTCACCTGTGGTGAAGAGGTGCTTAGTGGGCTGGTCTGGGGGGCTCTTCATGCCCCCAGGGGCAGCAGGTGAGGACTGGGTGCGGCCCAGGGCCTGGTGGGGCACAGTGGCCAGGCTGAGGGGTGCCTGGTACACCTGCAGCGGCTGCAGCTGCTGGGTGTCTGCAAATGCCTGGGAAGGAGAGAGCGGGAGGGAGCCTGGGTGAGGCTGAGGCCGAGACAGAAGTGAGGACAGGTGCCCTAGGGCCTCCCGGGGGGCCTGAATCCAACCCTCTCTTCCAGATCTCCTCCTTCCTCCAGCTCCTCCCTCCAGGGACAGGAGACACTCCAGTCTTAGCCATCTCCATCTTCATCTCCATCCCCGAGGAGATGGGGAGGGATGGGGGGACGAGATGAGTCATGCTACCAGAGAAACACTGAGGTAAGCTGCTGGGAGGGACGGGGGCGTGGGAGGGGGTGGGATGAGTCAGGCCCCGAGGGCTCAGCTGTGTCCGCCATGAATGGAGTGTGCGCTCGCTCGGCGCCAGGGCAGACTGTAGTAACAGCGGGGGCGGGTGTGTACACACGCATGCACGCAGAGACCGACGCACAACCGGCCCTACGTAGGCAGAGACGCAGATATACACAGACCATGTGCATCCGAGTGTGCGTGTGCGCACGCACGCACACACACACACACACACAGAAGCAGACAGGCGGGGGCAGTCACAGTCAGAGGGAGGGGCTGGCAGACGGGGCAGAGACAGCTCTAAGACTGACACCACCTCTCTCACTTCCACAGCCCCTTGTCTCTTTCCTGCTCCCCTGGGCACAGCCTGGAAACTGCAGACTGCGGAGAGGGAAGGGCAAAGGTGGAAAGAGGAGGCGGGAGGACAGACGGCTGGTGGTCAAGGGCCAGGGCGCAGGGGGCCACCTTTTTGTAACCAGCACTAGACTCCTCCAAGTCGGGCCCCTCTTCAGCACCGCTCTCGCGCTCCTCGTCCTTGACCTGGATGCAGTCCTCCTCCTCCTCCTCCTCCTCTTCCTCCTCCTCCTCTTCCTCCTCCTCCAGGTCTTCCTGGGTGCTCTCACTCTCCGTGGAGCCTTCTCGGGGTATGGTCAGGGCTCCCTCCCCCAGCAAGGCGTCCTGCTGCTCCGTCAGCTCCTCCTCTGTCTCCTCGGGGTGGGTGGTGGGCTGCCGTGGCAGCTCCCCCGTCTTGGTAAGGATCTGGAAGCAGAGCCAGGAGGCCCATCAGCTGGGAGGGGGGCACAGCCATGCAGCCCGAGCCCCCGGAGAGTCTATTCCTGCACTTCTCCTTCCCCAGTGGCCACCCAGCCCATACAGAGCTTTGATGTGGACAGAAAAAGGCAAGGTGGGGACTTCCCTGGTGCTCCAGTGGCTAAGAAGCCACCTGTCAACCTATGAGGGACCACAGGTTCGATCCCTGGTCCTGGAACTAAAATCCTACTTTTCAGAGGCAAACTAAGTCCTCGCACCATAACTACAGAGCCCGCACTCTAGGATCCATGCCTCACAACAAGAGAAACCACTGCAGTGATAAGCCTGTGCATTGAAACCAGAGAAAGCCTGCAGCCAAAAATAAATAAGTAAATAAAATAATGAGCTTTAAAAATATATAAATACTCCCCCACACACACACAAAAAACCACACAATATATTCTCTAAAGAAAAAGGGCAAGGTGACTCCCCTGATGCAGCAGGGAGTGGCCAAGGAGGTCAGATGTGCCTCCCTCTCTGCCAGCCTAGCACCCTCTGTGTCCTGCCCCTAGCAGAGTGCCAGATGTTGGCTTCTCCCAGCTCACCTTGCCCAGCCAGCCCAGCACCCTTGTGTCCTGCCCCCAGCACAGCGCCGGATGTCGGCTTCTCCCAGCTCACCTTGCCCAGCTGCAGCTGCTGCTGCTTCTGCTTCTCCAGGAACTGCTGGTGCTGCTGCTGCATGACCAGCTGCTGCAGGGCCTGGGGGCTCTGGGGCAGCGGCGAGGACTGGGTGCGGCTCAGGGGCCGGTGCCGCGGGAGCTTGCCCACTGTCCGCATGCTGGTGGCCACGCGCTCACCTGTCACCAGCGGGGACTGCCCGTGGAGCGGCACTGAGGTGGGGGAAGGGGAGCAAGCATTACTGTTAGGGCACCAGGCTCCCCACTCCCACCCCAGACTCTCCTCCTTCTGGAACAGCACCCTACCCCCTGGGGCGGGGCAGAGGGTGGAACCTGGGAGGGGCCTGGAGCAACTCTGCCCCCAGACCTGAGACCTATTCTTCCTCCTCCATACAACTGAACAGTCTTGCTGCTCAGAGTCACCACCTCCAGCAAGACTTCCTGGATTCACTGTTCCCTCCCTTTAATTCATTTAGTCAAACTTTTATGGTAGGCCCAGGAACATTTTTACCAACCTATCAGAGTTCCTGGGTTTCTCTGGTGGCTCAAAAGAATCTGCCTGAAGTGCAGGGACCCAGGTTTGATCCGTAGGTTAGGAGAAGGGAATGGCAAACCAATCCAGTATTCTTGCCGGGAGAATCCCAGACAGAGGAGCCTGGCGGGCTACAGTCCATGGGGCCGCAGAGTCGGAAACGAATGACTAACAAACACACACTACATACTCCCTTTAAGTCACTTACAAATACACAGTTTTGGGCCCTTCTTGTGCATGAACAATGACTAGTTCTCCCAAGCTGTAAGACCTCCCTGATCATGAACATGGATCCCACGTGGCTGAGAAGCCTAGGGGCCAAGATCATGAGACTTTTAAGCAGAACCTCTTCTGATGCTGCCAGGTCCTTATGGGCTGTCTGTCTAAAGCTATGCTGTCCAATCCTATAGCTGCCAGTCACACATGACCACTGAGCACTTGCAATGTGCCCTGTCTAAACTAAGATGTGCTCTAAGTATGAAATACCCACCAGGTTTAAAAGACAGTATAAAAAACAAAATATTTCACTGCTAACTCTTTACATTCATTATATGTTCCGATAATAGCATCCTAGATAGACTGAGTTAGGTGTAAGTTATTAATTTCACCAATTTCTTTTTGCATTTTTTAATGTGGCTACTAGAACAAACACTTTAAAGTACATGTGCCGCTTGTATTATATTTCTACTGGATGGCACTGCCCTGGAATAGGAGCTCCATTAGGATGGTAGAGGTCAGGTACAGTGCCTGGCTGGCTGCAGGGACTCAATAGCATCTGTGGAATGCAGAAAAAATCAATGATGCCGTTGAGGGGCGCTGTGACACGCCTGGTGAGTATCCCTGGCTACTTCTCCCTGACAAGTGGTCCCTCCAGCTGAGCCCTCAGGATGGGGTCCGGCCACACCCCCTCCTCGCACAGCTGCCTGCCACTCACCAGCAATGAGGGTGCTCTGCTGCCGGGCTTGTTCCAGCAGCAGCACGTGCTGCAGCAGTGAGGCGTGCCCGTGGGGGCTCGAGTCGCCCTCCAGGGCCACGCCCAGCAGGCAGCCAGGGATGGAGGATGTGCTCATGAACTTGCCCGTCAGTGCACCGCCCTGCCGCAGGGACTGGAGGGCCTGCCTCTCGGCCTCCTGCTGCGTCGACAGCTTCGGGGAGGCCTGGGGTGGGACGGGAGATGGTGATGAGAGAAGGGTTTATAACTGCCCCCCAAGGTCTGCCAACGTTGAACCAGCATCCCTCACCTACTCTCTGCCCACCCCCACCTTTGGGGAGGACCTTCTGATCTCCCTCAGGACCTTGGGAGGACAAATGCACCAACTGGGGGCATCCAGGACCAAAGACCTCAACACCAGAGGGGACATGCCCCGTACTCACAGTGAGGTGCGAGTTGGTGACAGTGACCGTGGCCTGCAGCCCTAGGGAGATGTTGGGCAGAGAGGGAGACGTGTAGAGGCTGAACTGGTTGGGGGAGGTGTCCGGAGGGAGGGCCCGGTGCTGGGGGAGCATCTGGGGAGCAGTTGGGAGAGACAGGCATGAGAGCAGGCAAAGGACAGCCACCTGGGGCCAGGGCAAGGCGGAGGGCTCCGAATGGCACCCCACTTCCCACACCAAGCCCCACCTGGGGGAACTGAGAGGTCAGAGCCATGCAGAGGCCCACAGGACACATCCCACTTCAGGGCAAACGGTCCCTCCAGTCTGTCCATGCGGGGCAGAAAGGCCCCTGCTGGGCACTCTCAGCCAGACCGACCGCACGGGACAGGAAGCAGCTCTGGCCCACCCACCCAGTCCCTGGTGGGCCTGTACCTCGGTGGGGATGTTGGGAACCGAGCCCGTAAAGCCGTTCTCCGCGATGGTGCTGTGGGAGCTGTTGGGAGAGCTGGGGCCAGAGCCTGGCGCGCTGTTACACACGGCGGACACTACGGGAGAGGCGGCTGTCACCTGGGCCTGCTCGGAGCAGCACCCCCACTCCCCGGCCCTCAGAACAGGGACAAGAGACGAGCGCTTACCCCCAGGTCCAGCACCTGTGATCTCAACAGCTCTCTTCTTAAAGGTGCTAATGACAGTCCCATCCTTGCGACGCAAGAGGGGACTACTTCTCCGCTCGGCCACCTTCTGCTTTAGCCTTGAACGTACTTTTAAGTTGGGTTCAGAGGCTGGGGAGAAGGCAGCCGGGGCTCAGACACGTCCACGCAAGCGGACACACCTGCAGCCTGGCCCTTCCACATTCCCACCTCTGCCTAACCCCGCCCCCCCATAACCTGGGCGGCCAGGCTGTACTCACCTGTTTTGCGGAGGGGAAAGTCATCGCGGCTGTCGTAGGGCCCAAGCAAAGGCAGTTTGTAGGAGGGAGGCGTCCCAGGGGGGCCGCTCTGGGGAGGGGAACTCTGGTCCAAAGAAGCATGGTGGGTTCCCCTGCGGGGTGGAGGGAAGGAATGGGGACATGTCTGGAGGATCACCCAGCCAGACAGGTCTAGGGGATCACCCAGCCTTTGGGGTAGAGGGAGGAGATGGAGACAGGTCTAGGGGATCACCCAGCCAGCTGGACCCGCAACCGAGCAATCTACATTTATGAAACATCCACTGCCTATGGTGATACGAAATGGATCTTGGGGAGGGCAGCGAGGAGACAAACCAGGAGGGCGGGGGGCTGGGGGTGGGGTCCCATCTCCTAGGAGAGATTGCAGGGCCCCTACATGACTTCAGCCCAGAAGCCCCATGTCTGCCTGCAGCCAGGCAGCCCTTGAGCTGGGCACCTCTGCAACCCATGCCTGTCAAGGGTCGTACCAGCATTTGGGATGCTGTGGGAGGGAATGGTTGAGGCCGCCTGGTGTGGGCTCCTTTGACTTCGACAGGAGGAATTCCTGGAGCCGTAGCTTCACCTCAGTGCTGGCGATGGCACCTGTGGGATAGGCCACAGCTGACCCAGGAGGTGGGGGCCAGGACCCCACGGCTGGGGGAGGGGCAGTAATCCCAGCTGCAACCCCCTCAACCCAGAGGCGCCCCAGCCTCACTCTCTTTGCTCTTCTCCTTGTTTCGAAGGATGAGCAGCTGCTGCTCGAGCCGCTGCTTCTCCAGCTCCTCCTGCCGCTGCTGCTCCCGCTGCCGCTGCTGCTCCAGCTCCTGCTGCCTCTTGGCTGCCAGCATCTCCTGCTGCTGCTGCAGGGGCAGTGGGGAGGCAAGGTGAGCTGAGTCCAGGGCAGGGCTCAGAGGTCTGGGTGCCCTGGCCCCCACGCTCACCTTGAGGTGCTTCTGCAGCTGGACTTCATGCTGCCGGGTCAGGTGGTCATGCTGTTTCTGGAACTCAGCGAACAGAAGCTGCTTCTGCAGTTGCTGCTGCTGCTTGAGTGCCAGGAGCTCCTGCTGCAGTTGCTGCTCCCGCAGCGCAGGGTCCACGGGGCCTGCCAGAGCCCCCCGCAGCTCCACGGGGCTGGGGCTGCCTCCTCCCCCGCCCCCCATGGAGCTGGGCATGGCTCCTGGCAGCACCGGTTTCACCTCTACTGTGGAGAGAAGAACCAGGAAGGGGTCAGCAGGCCATCCGCACTGGGCCCTGGCTGCCATGCCTGGGGCCCAGAAAGCTGCCAGGCAGGATTACTAGACCCCAAGAGAATGGAGAATGGGGGTGAGGGGAGTCAAATCCCTCTGCTCAGTGAATACAGCCTTCTGCCTTCATTAAATGAGACTGAAGCCATGAACTTCACTACAAAAATGTGCATAAGTAAAGCAGGGTACCTGGAAGATCATGAGTATTTAACAAAGATGACCACTGGACATTTTATGTGAATTTGGCGTGTGCGTGTGCTAAGTCACTTCAGCCGTGTCTGACTCTTTGCGACCCCATGGACTGTAGAGACTGCCAGGCTCCTCTGCCCATGGGATTCTCCAGGCAAGAATACTAGAATGGGTTTCCATGTCCTCCTCCAGGGGATCTTCCTGAATTACTTTCATGATAAGGAAACTGAGATTTTATAGAGGTTTAAGTAACATGATCAAAGACAGCCCAGGTGATCAATCAACCAAGATGTGAATCCAAATCCTATGCTTTTAACCACCATCCTTCCTGTGCTTCCTCCCCCACCTCTCAACACCACACAGTCCCTGCCAAAAAGCCTATAGTACAGGAGAAACCAAGGCATCGACATTGGTTCTAGAACTGATGGGGCTGGCAGCCAGGGGCCTCAGTAAGTCTAGGAAAGGTCTGTGGACACCCCCATGGACAATGGACAGTCTATCCATTCTCCTGTTCCCTACCTCACACTCAGCTAGCGCAGATGGGGTGGGAGGGTGAGGCTATGGGAACAGGGAGTGGGGTGGGAGCAGGAGGCTGCAAGGCAAGGGGGTGCAGGGCGGCACCAAACCAGGGACTGGAGGGGGCTGGGAGTCAGACTCGCTTCCTTTGCTGGATTATCTCCTTTCAACAGTTTTATTGTAATTACCCTGAAAATGCCGCTATATATAGAGTGAGCCAAACAGCAGCTGTGCCTGGGGGGAGGGGGGAGGAGAGAGAGAGAATGGGCGGGCAGGCGCAGGGAGGAGGTGGGAGGAGGAGACAGGAAAGGAAAGGGAATCAGACAGGAAGAAGGGTAATGGCAGGGGTGCGGGGGGCTGGAGCCTAGGCAGAGATCTCAGAACTCCAGTCCCAGGGAGAACCCGCTGGGAAGAGAAAAGGAGTGGAGGGACCTGCTGGGCCCCCAGACCTTGGGTCCAGGCCCCCAAGTGGACAATGGGCCAAGGGGCCCCAGGGAATGGCAACAGATTCCAATGGACTTATGGGAAAAGATGGGTCTCGACCTCTTGATCCCTGTACACTCTCCTCTGGCCGCTCAATGTCATCACTCCCCACCACTGCCCTGTGGTTGCCAGGGCAACTGGGCAAACACCACGCCAGCAGGGAGCTCCAAGCCCAGCCCAAACCCCACAAAGCCTCCTGACGCCTGCAGGAAAGGGAAGGCAGGCTACCCACTGCCTGGGAAGGAGGAAGTGAGAGAGGCAGAGCCAAGCCGTCTTGTTCTTTTCCATTTCTTTCTCCAAAGACAGCCCTCACTTTCCCCCACTCTGATCCAGGGAGGTCACGGGGAGCTGGGAAGACTTTCCGGTGGCAAGGAAGCCCACGCCAACCCAGGCCTGGAGACGGAAAGACCCTACCATTCTGATGGCAGCCAGAGTCCCCTGCCCTTGCAAACAGGCCCAGGCCTCTACCACCATCCCTTATCAGGAGTGGAGAGGGAGCTGGGAGGGGGGTGAAGGGCTAATAAGAAAGGCTCCCACACCCTCTGCGGTCTATGAGCCTGGCTCTCTCCAGGAAGCCTGAATGAATGTCATCAAGGCAGGGGCAAGGCCTGCTGAAGGCCAAGGTCATGCTATCCTCATGGCTGTACGTGGCCCCCAGGCCCACTGGAGGTGGGAGAGGGAAGGTAGCCTGAGCACAGGATCTCCCTCGCTCCCCAGCAGCCCTTCTTCCCCCAGCACAGCCGGGCACATTCCTCTGTGGTTTGCCCGCCAGCCACACTGACGACTCTGCGGCCACAAGGCCAGAGCCACATCTGCAGGAGTGGCCAGATGTGGCCAGGAGGGTGGGGTTACACACACACACACGCTCGCTCACTTTCCTTCCCAACCCATGTCCTGCCCCAACACCAGGAGGAAAGATCCTAGGGAACTACAGAGGCCCTTTCTGGAGGTGGACGGCCCTGTCCGGGGTGCAGAAGCAGGGTGGCAGCAAGGAGCCAGCAGCCAGGCTCGGGTGTCCCCAGCCCTGGAAATACCCAGCAGGGCCCCAGGCTGGCTGGAGAGTTATCTGTTCTTCGGCAAGGCTGGCTTGGCCTGTGGCACTCTGATCGCTCGGCCAAGAAGTGGACAGGCTTCAACCTGCTGCTCCCGGCAGCTCCAGAGCTGCAGGAGCCGGATGCCAGCCCGCCCATCCAGGGAAGGGCAAGGGTCCAAGCGCTCCTGGCTCCCAGCAGATAACCCTGCTTGGGCTGGAACTGCCGCCAGCAGTGCGGGCTTCCCCTGCCGGAGCCCTGCAGAGAGGCCACGGGCTCAGCTGTGGGGACTCTCCCACCGGGGCCCCTGTGCAGCCG
Source organism: Bubalus bubalis (assembly GCF_019923935.1). Lineage (NCBI taxonomy): Eukaryota > Metazoa > Chordata > Mammalia > Artiodactyla > Bovidae > Bubalus > Bubalus bubalis. The sequence goes on along the minus strand of NC_059159.1, from coordinate 19,139,216 downwards.
CCGCCGCCACAGCAGCAGTGGAGAGGCTGGGTCCTGCGCTGCCGTTGCAGCCGCAGCCCCGCTGGTATGCAGGTGGTGGGGCGGCCAGCGGGCTCCACCGCAGTCTTGTTCCCATACAAGCAAGAAGCACAGGCAACTGGGGAATATTAATCTGCAGGCCCTGTGGGGCCCAAACAGGATGCGGCACCCCCTGGGTCTGCCAGGTAGTAACCCAGCTCCATCCAAGATGGACGGTGCCGAGACTGGACAGCTGGAGTCAGGGAAAGGGTCAGCGGTGGGGTGGGGGGGGACACAGAGCCCCCCAGATGTAATTTTCTGGGCACAAAATCTAGAGCCTGCCTCCCCTTGAGGGTCTGTGCCCTCGCCCAGTTTGGCATGAGCAGAGCAGGTGGCAGTGGCGGCCATGAGAACCAAACACCTGGAGGGGAAATGGGTGTGTCATGATAGGAAGCTCTTGACCGCCTCCTGGTGGAAGGAGGAGGACGGGAGGACTTCTGGAAAGGGAAGAAAGGAGAAGCAAGGACTGCTGGACCCTAAGAGGGCAGGCTGGGGACCCTGGCTAGCCAAGGCCAGGGAAGGGATCACGTGGGAGGGCACAGTCCCCTATCCCATGCCTCCGCCTGACAGAGTTGCAGGAAGTCGAAAGGAAGCCAGCAGCTGGCTCAGGGACCTCCTGCAAAGGGAGACAGAAGGGACCAGGTCTGCCCTGCTCCATACTCCACCCCTTCCGGGAGCTCTGACTTTGCCTCCCGGGAGCCGCGGCCGGGAGCCGCGGCCGTAGGAACAAGCAGTAACAGCATCCTGTCCCCCAGCTTTCGGCAGGACTAACCAACACTGTCTCCCTGGAGAAGCCCCAGCCCAGGCAGCTAGGTGGGCAGCCGTCAAGAGTGTGGCCCTGCACACACCAGGCTCTGGCTCAGAGGGAACCGCTCTGCCCTGCTCATGGGGACAACTGAGCAGCACCAGTGACACTTTAGTGGACACTTCCTTCCCATCTCGCTGGGCTTCCAGTCTCTCCATGAACCCCATCACCCCATCAGCCCAGTGGGGGCTCCCACAGCAGATTCTTTGGGCGGTACAACCAGGGATAGCCTGGCTCCTGGCGCACCAGACGGGTGGGGGGGGAGCGGGGGGGCGGGGGAGATGACGCAGGTGCTGACAGGGTAACCTCTGGGATGACTGCCAGCACAGGCTTAGACTAAAAAGAGAGTGCCCAGGCAAAGGGACACTGCCCCCAGGCAGACAAGGGATTCTAAGACACGAGGAGCGGGTTTCAGCAGCACCTTTGGGAAAAGGGTTCACAACAAAAAACAGATGGAGCTGCCCAAGGGCAAGGTCAAGCCTGCCTCCTGCTCTGAACAGACCACAAGCTATGCCCCAGCTCCCAGGCCTTCTCTTGGAGAAGTCACCAACTCCAGTGTGCCTGTGACCCAAACGCTAGCAGCAGGGAAACGGTACCTTGAGTTCCCCTGGAGAAAAGTCCTGGGGCACTCCACAGCGTGTGGATCCACCCAGCAGACCTAAGCGGCAGAACACTTGACTCTAAAAAGACCCCGCTCCTGGAAGCCATCAGCCACAGAAGGCTAAGGGAAGGAGGGGAGCCAGGGCACAAAGAATATGAGGGAAGAGCGCATTAAGCAGTTTGGAATGTCTACACACCCCCAACAATAAGAGGGAAGGGACTTCCCTGATGGTCTGGAGGTTAACACTCGGTCCTTCCGACGCAGGGGGGATGGGTTCAATCCCTGGTCGGGGGACCTAAAATACCATAGGCTGTGTGCCGTGGCCATATAAATAAATTAAATCACCAAAAAGAGGGGAGAGGGAGAAAAGGAATTCTGTTTCAGCAGGCTCGTAACATGGACGAGAAGACCAAGCCTCTGAGGCGGCTCTGCAGGAGATCCCTCCAAGGAAGTAGCAGGGCCTCAAACCCAGGTGTCCTGACTCCTGGCTCAAGTGGGTTCACGAACCCCAATGGGGCATCCCGGGCCCTGGAGAACTGACCCCTCTAGAGAGTAATAGACTAGCAGCCCATCCTGGAGGGCAGTGCCTTCCACCAGCACCCAGGCCCCCAGGAGCTCCCTCAGCAGGCCGGGGAGTCAGCAACTTTCTTAAACATCCAGTGACCTCGTTCTGTCCCTCTGGAGAATGGGAAAGGCTCTCATCCCTTTCCTGGCCTGGAGGGATTTTGGAAGAAAGCAGGGAACAGCATTTCATACTCCTCCCCGTGACGCCTATGACCCCTCCCCACTGAGGACGGTTTCCCATGATCTATTTCTGTGCTCTTACGTGACTAGCGAGGCCAATTTAGGTTCGACAGGTTCTACCACAATGCAGACAGTATTTCCACATGTGCGAGCTGGGGATGACTCTCACCTAGCAATTTTCCCAACTCCTCCTGAAACGCAAGCCAACACACATCACGTAATGGTGAGGAGTAAGGGCTCTGGGGTAAGAGACGCCAGGGTTCAAACCAGGCTCTTTCTGGGGCAAGACACTGAGCCCCCTCCCTGGGCTCTAGGCGGGCATCTGTGAAATGAGAGGAAGCACCCACCTCCCAGAGCTGCTGGGGCTCCAGAGAGATAAGACATGCAGTGGAGCTTGGCACAGAGCCTGGGAAAATCTCAGGAGGTACTGGTGGAGGCTATTAATGGCTCCTGACATTTTTTGTATGTCCTGGACCACTTCGGCAGAGTCTATGGACCACTTCTCAGAATGTTTCTAAAGTGCATGAAAGAAAATACTCAGGATTCCATGGGGACAAGTTCATAGATGGCCTGAATTCTAATGAAGTCAGGCTCAGACCTCTGCCAGGATGAAGCCTTAGCCCTCTCATGTCAGACTGTCCCAAGGTCACTCTGTGGTCCTGTCCCAATCAAATCCCTTCTGGTGGGCCCCACACAACACAAGCTGGTGTGGCTGGAAACTGGATCCCAGAGCTGGAGGAGGTACCCCTTGGGAGGAGCCTTTTCCCAAGGGCAGCATGTCTCTCCCATCTCCCTTGCCTTGCTACCTCCAAGAAGGACCACACTGTCCTCTGAGGCTCACCCCCCAGCAGTGGGGTCCTTCCGTCCCTGCAAAGCACTTCTTAACTCAGATGAATACAAGTTTTGGTCTGTGCCCTTGGGGAACCAGGTTCTAGCGGTGGGAAAGCCTATAAAGGCATCTAACTTTTCTGTACCTGCTGCACACAACACTCCTCTCCCCGGTACCATTCTACATCCTCCTGAGGCCAGGACTCCAGGGGACCCTAAGCTCCCTCTAGTCAGAAGCAACATGAAACCTAGAGGGGTGGGATGTGGTAGGAGGTGGGAGGGAGGTTCAAAAGGGAGGGAATATATGTATATCTATGGCTGACTCATGTTGACGTATGGAAGAAAACAACACAACATTGTAAAGCAATTATCCTCCAATTAAAAATAAGTAAATCTTTTAAAAAGCAACATGAAACTGATTTCAAAGACTCTTAGAATGTCACTGAAGGAAGGGCCAGCAGGATCCGCAGCTCAACTCCCCCAGTTGACAGAAGAGTAAAGTAAAGCCAGAGACGGAAGAAATTCATCCAAGGTCACCCGGAAAGGAGGCAGCAGGGCTTAATCCTGGGTCTTCTGGTTCTTTCTTGCTGCTGTTGTTTAGTCGCTGAGTTGTGCCTGACTCTTTTGTGACCCCATAGACTATAGCCACCCAGAGAAGGCAATGGCATCCCACTCCAGTACTCTTGCCTGGAAAATCCCATGGACGGAGGAGCCTGGTAGGCTGCAGTCCATGGGGTCGCTAAGAGTCGGACATGACTGAGCGACTTCACTTTCACTTTTCTCTTTTAAGCATTGGAGAAGGAAATGGCAACCCACTCCAGTATTCTTGCCTGGAGAATCTCAGGGACAGGGGAGTCTGGTGGGCTGCCGTCTATGGGGTCACACAGAGTCGGACACGACTGAGGCGACTTAGCAGCAGCAGCAGACTATAGCCGCCAGGCTCCTCTGTCCATGCGATTTCCCAGTTACGAATACTAGAGTGAGTTGCCATTTCCTTCTCCAGGGGATCTTCCTGATAAAGGGATCAAATTCACTTCTCCTGCATTGGCAGGCGGATTCTTTACCACTGAGCCATCAGAGAAGCCCGGCTCTCCTTGCCTTGCACCAAAAACCAAGAGAAATCTAGAAAGTTGTTCCTAAATTTAATGCGAGATGGGGCAGAAAGCTAGACTCTATGAGGGTCCAGGGATCTAGACGGGGCACCTGGCTGGCCGCCAGAACACCAGAGCCAGGAGTGCAAGGGAAAAGGGGACCAAGTGAAAAGAATCCCAGAAACCTGGAGGTAGACTGTGCCTCTCAAGGGCAGCAAAGTCTTAAGCATAAGGGATGCAGAGCCCTGGATGTTGTTATTGTTCAGTCGCTCAGTCGTGGCCGACTTTTGCAACCCCATGGACTGCAGCATGTTAGGCTTTCTTGTCCTTCACTATCTCCCGGAGTTTGCTCAAACTCATGTCCATTGAGTCCATGATGCCATCCAATCATCTCATCCTCTGTCACCCTCTTCTCCTCCTGCCCTCCATCTTTCCCGGCATCAGGGACTTTTCCAATGAGTCGGCTCTTCCCATCAGGTGGCCAAAGTATTGGAGCTTCAGCATCAGTCCTTCCAGTGAATATTCAGGGTTGATTTCCTTTAGGATTGACTAGGGCCCTGGTGGAAGGCACAAATCATCTCTCGCTAGTGAAGACGGAAGGAGTCACTGGTCTTGGGCTGCTCTCTGAAGAAGTAGATTCACTTCTCTCAGCCCAGCCATTTTCAGGAACCACTCGGGCACTATACTAGAGGCAATTAAAAGGCACACTAAAGACATTCAGAGTCTGCAGCTGTTGCTGGGACTGCTTGCTCCACACCTGGGATGGACAGCAGGGGCCCCAGGGCAGGAGCTCTGTCTCTCCTCCACAAGCACAGCCCAGCCCTGAGCCCTGGGCCCTGTGTCCCTGGCCACTTGTCCTAATCCCCAACCCCGCTGGCATTTAGACACCTGCTCCCCAGGGTCTCAAGATGCCCTCCGTCTCAAGATTGCCAGGCTGCTGGGGGCTGGATTTGACTCTGACCAGGGCAAAGGCCTCCATCCCTCTGTTGTAAGCCCTTCTCCCAAGAGTCCCAAAGCTCACCCAGGCCTTCTAGGGAGACAGGTGACACCCACTGGCAGGCTGCTAGGCCCCACGACCCCTGTCCACGGGACCCCTGTCCACAAAGCCCTTACACCAAGCATGGCCTGAGCCTACCTACTCACATCGGAATCATCTGAGATGTGTTTAAAATGCTGGTTCTGGGGCCGCCCTGTGGAATCTGAAACTTAGGGTTGAGGGGAGCAGTAGTTTGGAAATCTGCATCCTAACATATCCACTTGGTAATTCTGTGGCTGGAAGTTTGAGAAGTACTTTCTCACAGTGTCCCCCGGCTGGCGACACTCATTTCTGCTGCCAACCTGACAGCTGTTACAGCTGTGTGCCTGGACACAGTTAATTTGATTTCCTGTCTGGCAGCTGTGCGGCAGGGAAGGGACAGCTGAGGGTCTCAAAAATAAGAGGAGAGGATGAGGTAGGAGGGGATGGGGGCAGGGGAGACTGTCTGAATGGGATGACAGGGTGTTCAACTTTGTTCCTGAGCCCGCTTCTCTCCCTTGGGTCGAAATCCTTACACGGAGGAAAAGAGCTGATCCAGTGGCCCCCAGGATTTAGAGAAAAGAGTCTCCTCTCGGAAGCCTCAGGAGTCCGCAAGGCCAGACTGGTCTCTCTTGTCGAGGAGCACAAACTTTGGGAGCACAAAGACAGGCACACCACGTCCGGTGGTTCAGGCTGTGACTGTACAAGGGCCCCCGACTGAACGGTCAAGTTGGGGGCTAAAATCTAGAGCGTGCTCCAAGCATGCTAAGCGATCCACTCTGGTATGAGTATATAGCCACCTGGAAGAAAGGCTGCCTTTTAAAAATTTGCACAGGGAAGCTCTTGTGTAGGTTAGCGGTGGCCCTACACAAAAACCCGAGTCCAAAGCCCAAAGTCATTTACTCTGTGACCTTTGGCAAGTTCCACAACCTTTCAGATCTTTCTCAACTGTAAAACATAACTATTAATACCTTTCCAAAGGAAACAGGTAAGGAAAGCACCGATACCCATCATTTAGTACATTATAATATTAATTTCCTTCCCACCTAGTTTCACCCTTTCCATCGTCCCACACCCTGACACCTACATACCCACCTACATAGCCAAACTTGGAATGGTATGAAGAATGTGAACAAGAATGTCCAGGGGAGAGGACTATCTGGGGGTGGTCCAGTAGCTAAGCATCCGAGCTCCCAATGCAGGGAACCTGGGTTCCATCCCTGGTTAGGAATGCTGCAACTAAGAGTTCACATGCCCTAAGACCTGGTACAGTCAAACAGATAAATAAATTAAAAAAAAAAAAAAAGAATATCTAGGGGAAACCCCAATACCAAACACAAACCCCACGGTACTTCCTAACATCCACAGCATTCCTTCCCGGCATAAGCGGAATTCACACCCTCCCTCACTAGGGAAAGAGAACTCCTCCTCCATGCCTGCTTTTAACATCCTGCACATTGCCCAAGCAGCAGCTCTGCCCAATCCAGGCCAGAGGGAAACCCAAGGCCCAACAGAATGGAGGCAGGGGAACCCCCAGCACCACGTCCCTGGGAATCCCACACCCAGAGTTCAATCTCCTGGGTATCCTGAGCCGAGACCAAGCCTGGATGAGAAGGGTGCCCATTGTGGGCTGCAGGGGGAGCCAAGGCAGAGACCCCATCCATCAGGGAAGCCCTGACAGCACTAGAAGAAGCTGTGGTTTGTCCCCCTCCTTCAACAGGAATAGTGGAGAGCACCCGGCATCCTTCGTGGGCTCGCCTGCCAGGACTCTGGCTCACCCACTGGGGCAACTTACCATATCTGTCTATTCACCCAGAGGGCCAAGCCTGAGAATAGAGTCCAAGGATCCTGTTGTCAACCAACCCCGGATGCCAGCCCCCTCAAGCAACATTCATTCATCCATGTTCCAGGCACTGTGCTAAGACTGCACAAGACAGTCCAGAGAGCCAAGGATACCCCTCAAATAGGGTTCCAAAGACTTGCTGCTGGAGTGGGCAAAGAGCTCAGGGCAGACACCCACCCTGGAAAGCTCCCCTTCCTCAAACCCTAGGGTTGGGGAGGCCTGGCGACACACACTACCCACAAAGTGCTCCTGGACACCTGCCTTTTTAGCCACAGGCTTTTGCATCCTGTCTGGAGACTGATCAAGAGATGAGGAGAGGGGGTGGGGCGGGGAAGGGGGTGGGGCGGGAGCAGGGGATAGTAGAGGGGAACACCAGGCTGCCTGGCCCTCATGGCTGTGTTTATCCAGGGTGGATTTTTTTTTTAACCCAAAGGTTAAAGCGTTTCTATTTGAAACATCTATTTACATTCCAGAGTCCAAAAAAAAAACAAGGCAGCCGAGATCCAGGCCTATATCTGTCCCCAGCCGCGTCACAGACACAGCATCAGAGCTGCACAGGGGGAACATTCTTAGCCCTCTCCCCGAGCCGCTGAGGTGACTCACGCCTCCCTCCTGCCAGCATGGACCACGCCACCGCTCAGAAGGCTAGGCAGTGCGCGTGTGTCGGTTTCGGTGGGGGGTGGGGGGGCCCACAGGGATCTAGAGAGCCGGGCTGGCTGCGGGGGCCAGCAGGGGTCTATGTAGAGATGGGGAGCCTTTAGGAAAGGGATGGGGGCAGCAGGGATCCAGCCTGCAAAGATTCTGGGGTCCAACTTGAAAGAAGAGAGGACATGCTGAGGAGGAAACTTCAGGCCAACGGCCAACTGCTTCTGGAAGGCAAGAACAGTGGGGACAGGGCAGGATGGGTGGACTGATACGGCATTTGCCAAATGGGGTAGAGCGGCTCCCCCAAGCAGAGATGCTCTGCACAGTCATCCCTTTGCTCTTCAAGAGACCACCTTGACTCCCGGGGGTTCAAGGCAGAAGTCAGCAGATAGGGTCTTCAGCTAGAGCTGTGGGCTCGACTGGACCAGGGCTAGACTGGCCCCCTGTGTTTACACCCTTCCCAGAGGACTATGCAGACTCTGCACCGCTGGCCCTAGGGTTCCAGTACCATCCCAGAGGCCTGCACAGCAGGCATCCTCAGGGCTGGTCCCCAGGGTTATGCCACGACCTCAGGAGACCGCATGGGCATCCCTGCCCAGGCAGATAGCTGGCCTTGTTTGAAGGGTTTTCCAATCTTCCCCAAACCTTCATCCTCTGACACATCTCAGTCCAGCTGCAACCTTATCCCTGGACAGCTTAGAGCCAAATCACGGGTGCCTCTGCAGGCACATGGCTCCCACCTTCCAATCCAAAGCCTGGGACCCACACCCACCTACCCAGAGGCAAAGACTCCCCGTACATACACACACAGACACCCACACCCAAGTGCCAAGCCACTGCCAGGAGGGGCCAAGCAGGCATGGGTCCAGCAGGCCCCTCCCTAGAGGAAGCATCTGGTGGTGCCGGCCTGGTGGGGAGGCTGTGCCAGGAAGGCCTGATGCTGCCAACAGGTTCCTGGGAGGGAGAGAGGGAGTGGCTCAGCCCTGGGGGATCCCACCCCCAGCCAAGAGTCCCTGCTGAGAAGGGGGCAGGGTTAGGGAGTCCTCAAGCCCTGTGAGCCTGAGTAACATTCCTTCATCCTCATGTGTTGACAATAAACCAAGGCCTGGGGGAAGCAGAGATATGGGGGCAGGGGTGGTCAAGGGAGCTAAGGCCCCCAACATCTCAGTTGCCAGCCTCTGCCTAATTCGACCAGACTCCTCCTCCTCGACCAGACTGGACAAGCCTCCTCCCTAGGTGTCTGATTCCCAGGATACTCTTACCTATGGACTGGCAGAAATCACTGCAATGGACCCTCTGACCTCAAGAACACACCAGAGGAGCCGGCGGGGTGGCGGGGGGAAGTCTTTATTCTTATGGACACTCCGGCTCTAGTTTCTTCTCTTGTCCAGACCTGGGAAGCGGACGGCCTGGAGGCAGGTCACTGACCCACTTTCTCCCCTCTTGACCACGGTGCCAACTAGGCCAGGACCGTCTAGTAATCCATAGCCCCCAGCAGTGGATGCCGACCCTGCCAGCGGCCAAAGAGATGCTGCGCAGTGCAGCTGGAGGGCGTGGTGGGAGGGCAGGTCTGGGAGAGCAGGGAAGCCCACCTCAGAGAGCACACCTCCCATGACTGCACATATTCTCAACAAAGACCTCTAGAAAGATCTAGGCAGGACCCCAGCTGGGTGAGACCTGGAGCCAGACGCTCAGCCGCAGAAACGAGGATGCCCAATGGCAGAGGGCAGGCGGGGACACGGAGGCACTTACCTGTCACGGGGATGCTGTGCAGAGGGGTCCGGGGCAGGATTTCCAAGGCTGGTTCCCGGCCTGGCATCCCATCTGCTGAGAAACAGGATTCCGTTTCATAGATGGTCTGCAGCATCTCCACCAGCCCCTGAGCCTTGGGCACTAGCAGCATGCCCGGGAGGGGCCGCCCGAGGCGGGGAGTCAGCCCCAGGGAAGGTGGTCGGGTGGGGCCCTCGAGGCTGCTCGGGGGCTCCCTCAGGCCACGGCTGCTGGGACCAGCACGATGGGGAGGTGCTTCATCCGGCCTGGGCACTTCTGGCGGCAGGAGGAGCCAAGAGCCCCAGAGCTACGGGCCCAGCGCCCCTCTAGAGGGGCATCCGACCACTGGCCTCTCCAGAGGTCCCAGGAGCGGGGTCTGGCTGAGCACTCAGGGGACAGGAAGGGAAGCTGGGCAGGCAGGCGGGCTCTCTGTGTTCCCTCCCAGCCCTGGGTGACAGCTCTGGGCCCGGCTCCCTGCTCCTCCTTCCCGAATGAGCCGCCGGCAGCTGGCAGGAGACTGAAATAGCAGTTGGGGGAGGGCCCTGTCTATAAATAGGTGGAGCATGCTCAGGGAGCCGCCGGCCGGCTGCCAGGAGCCCGGGCCTGGCGGAGGCCCCATGGCGGGGGGGAGGGGGAGGCGCGTTCCACCCCAGGAGGAAGCGCCAGGGAGGGGGATGGGAACCGGGAAGAGCCTGCACTCAGGGCCAAGGCCACAGAGCCGGGTGGCCAGAGGCTGCGCTGGGGCAGGCTCGGGCTGGAATAGCCACACATCTGGGAGCAGCTCTGGGATTGCTTTTGGCAGACAAGGGGCTAGATCCCCAAAAGCCCGACTCCGTCCTCTATGTTCCCTCGCACCATCCAGAGCAGATAAAGCAACTGAAAGGGTCTGGGACAGGTGGGCAGACAGGGCCACCAGGCCAAATCGTGCATCTTCCCGGTAGTCCTAACAGCCAATGGGAGCTGATTTACCTTCTGCCCTCTTTCAGACCTGGGCGGTGCCTCCCCGCCCCCCTCGACCAGCAGGGAGATCCCTGAGCAGCAGCTAAGTAGTGGCTCCCTCCTACCTATTGGGGTGTCACTTCCAGAGGCTGCTCAGCTTCCTTCCAGGGGGCAGAGAGACCCTTCTGGGACAGGCCTCACTCCACCCAGAGAAGGGAATCTGGGAGCACCTGCCTGTGCTCAGACCACAGGTAGCTCTTCCCGCGGTGAGTGCAATGCTAAGTAGCACATAGATCACTTCGTTTATTCTGCACGATGACCTCGGGAGAGAGGTGCAGACGGGGAAACAGAAGCACAGAGAGATGAAGTCACTCAGGTCATACAGCCGCTTGAATGGTAGGGCTGGGACATCTGAAGTTCATGTCTGAGCTCTAACCACCACAGCCCCTGCTTCCTGCACAGGAGGCACATGAAACTGCCCCAGGGTTTCCCATAACAGGTATAATGACCACCCCCCACTCCCCGGGACCCAGGTAGGCGGAGACCTGGGGTTGCAGCCCCTGTAAGAAGAGTTGAGGGGCTGCCAGCATCCAGCCCTTCCCCATCAGCCTCAGGCCTGGCAGAGCAGGGCCCGCTCCTGAGGCCCTGCTGGGACCTAAGACTGGTGTGCCATGAGGACCGGTGATACCCCACCTACGCTTCCCACTCCTGGCCCATCCCTTCTCCTGAGGTTGTGCCTCCCACTGATACAGAGATCCCACTTGGCCCCCTGACCTCACTGGAGCCTTTTAATAGCCTGGTTATTCCTGGGTCTGTGTCCCCCTCCCCCTTCCTGATGTCACAGCTGCTATTTTGGAGCCCCCTCCTGGCCCCTCCTTGCCCCCAACTCTAGGCATGGAGCCAGGGACACCTGTCCTCTCCCTGGACTGGATGACCTCACCCTCCCGTCAGGAGCCCAGGAGGAGCTGGCCAACCAAGGACACGAGAGATGTGGCTCCTGCCAGCTGGGGAGAGCAAAGGGGCCTCCTGCCCTCAGGTGGAGAGATCACATGGATGGGGAAGGGGCAGAGGTGGGCTGTCCCAGGTGCTAGACTGGCGAGTAAGATGGGTATGAGGGAAGCTGGAGGTTAACAGGAGCTAAAGAAAGCTCTGAGCCTCAGCTTCTTAGTCAGGACAGACTCCAGAAAACTGGTGATGGAGCAGTGTTCCCCACAGGGGTCTGGAGTTGGTGGACACTTCAGAGTAGGTCTGGGGACTCCGTTCGGCACAATGCACCCCAAACTCATCCTGGCCAACCAGGCTCCCCAGAGAGCAAGGGGAGGGAAGGTCAAGGTCTCCTCAGCAGGGTGACAGGCAGCAGTCTCGATGGAGCCCAGAAAGCTGGGGGCAGCAGCCCATCCCAGCCAAGACTCCACCCACCCACGCTGAAAGCAACCAGAAGGGCTGGCTAGCCCTGTCCTGGCTCTCTCTCTGCCTGCCCCAGGCGCAGGAGAGTATGGTAGGGGAACCCTGTTCTGGAAGAGAGGAAATCATCAGTTACAATGACTCAAAAGGCAGGGCCCCCGGAACGTGGAGCAGTCAGAACCCTAAGGAAACACAGCTCCCTGTTTAGGGAAGCTGGGAGCCCCTGGGAGGCTGGGCACCCAGAGGTGGCCAGAGCCAGGGTTTCAGGGCAGTTCCCAGCACTGCTACGACTTTCAGCAACAGCTTGAAGTGGGAAGTAAAGTGTCAGACACAGCCAGATGATCCTCAGCATAGTTCCCAGAATCCTTCAGGGCAATAAGAGAGGAGGCCTGGGATGGGGACAAGTTTCGTTTTTCTTCTTCTGAGGTTCAAGTGATGCAACATCTTCCTAACGTCTAACCTCAATCCTTCCTGCTTTATAGCTCCTCTCCTCGGGGTTCATGTCTCTTTTCCATGCCCCCTCCCCAGCTCTCCCATGCATGTGTCACCCCACCGATCTTACAGAGCACCCACCAAGAACGGGTCACAGTAGCCTCAGGAAAAGCAGGCACCATCCCCTCCAGAGCCACCATGACCTCATTTGCTCCCTCCCTCCCTCCCTTGGAGGCTGGGCTCAGGCCTCCTAACCCTTTAAATGTGGAGAAGGAGGACCTAAAGTGGTTCCTTGAGCTTGGGAAGGCTCCCATCTTCGGGCCCAAAGGCCGGGGTGGGGCCCTGACTGTAAGGAAGAAAGTGAAATCTGCTTTGTACAAAGTATAAAAGCCGAGGGCTGGGGGGGGAGTGCAGGGTGCAAGCTGCCATGGGGCCCTGGAGGCAGGCCTGCCTGCCCTCCAGTTCTCTCCTGTCCTCGGAGTCAGTCATGCTGGAGCCTGTCAGCATGGCCCGGGAGCCGCCATATGCCAGGTCCCATGCTGGGTGCTGGCTAAACCCTCTAATTTGAGACCCAGCCCAGAAAAAATGTGAACACCTACTGTGGCATCTTCCACATCCCCTCGGGGTTGACCCTGCCTCCTCCGACTATTCCATGCTAAGCCTTCAATCCCTTTGGAATGGTGGGACAGGGGAGGATGGCGCTGATCTCAATCTACAGTGAGTTCAGAGGCATGCCAGGGGGCATCAAAGTGGAGAAGGGACACCAGAGTCCACTTCCCAGACCCCTGCCTCATGATGCCTCTGACCCACTTTCTCTTCCTTCCCCGGCGGCACAGAGGCAGAGGCTGAGCCTGAGGCTGGGAGGCAGGACGCCGAGGTTCCTGGCTCCACCCCACGCCTATGCCCCAGTTTCTCTGGTCACCCAGAAAGGAGGGGGCAGCCGGGAAAGGGAAGGAGAGAAAGTGTGCAGCGAGCTGGGAGGTTCTGGGCAGGCAGGTATTGTCATGAAGCTTGTCTCCCTCCCACGCTAGGGCTAAGGAACCTGGCCGCCGCCTCCTGGGGCCCTGTAGCCATCTAGACTGGCTCAAGAGGCAGGCCTTCCCAGTGCCCACGCCTCTTGGCCACAGCACGGAGGACAGGGCGGTGAGGGACCAGAGTGGGCCCAGGCCCCAGGATAGCTCCTCCAGGCTGGCAGGAGGCACATCCTGTCAGTCCTTCACATCCACTGATGGGAGCAGGAATGAAAATGAAGCCTCAGTCCTCAAGCCTCCTGGTGCCTAAAGAGAAGCCAGATACCAGGGAGCAGCCTCCTCAGGGAAGCGGGCAGCCCCATCAACGGCCTCTGCTTGTCCTCCCAGGACTGCAAAAGAGGCAAATCAGGTTAGATGCTGGCATCTGGCCCAGCCCAGAGGGAAGTGGATCAGCTCCCACTCCCCGGGGAAGACTGGGGAGCCCCAGAAGTAAATCTCTCGAGATCTCCACCTGTCACCCCTCACCCGAAAGACGCTTTCTCACTAACTTGTCCGCTGTGAGGGCAGGGATGGATCATCTCCTATTTTTCTTTTCCAAACAGGAAAGATCCTGCCCTGAGACAAAAGGAGGGAAACTGCCCCTCACCCAGGCCTGCCCTTCTGAGTCCTGAGGAAGAGAGGGGTGAGTCTTCAGGGACTTGGGAGAGGGTGGGGGTGGGGTGCTCAGAGACCTGGGGGACTAACCACTCTCCTCATCCCCACTTTTAGCCCCAGGCCTGTGGCTTCATGCTCTTCCTAAGCTCCCTGCGAGGGACACCAACTACAACTCGTGGTTTCATTGGACTTGCGTGGAGTTCAGGCAAGCAGTTTCCAGGCTTTTGCCAGGTGCCCAGCACCCGCAGCCTCAGCCCAGATGACACCCTTCGCTCTGGGAATGGCAGATGTTGGGCCCCTCGATGGGGGAGGCCGTGCAGAAGTTGGCCCACTCCCCCAGTCAGAGCATTTAGAACTCCACATTGGGGAGAGGAGGCCTGGAGCCCTGGAAAAACTCAGTAGGAAGGGCCTCGGGACGCTGCCCCTGAAGAATGATCCCAGTCTGAGCCTGGCAACAGTCCTAAAACCAGCTTTCCAATCTCTGGCCCCCTGTCCTTCTTCTTCCTTGCTGAACACAAGCAGACGGCATCTCCCCCTGCTGGGGGGAGCGAGAAAGCCAGCCAGGAGGCGCGGCCAATTCGATGGGCCCCTCCCGGCCAGGCTCAAGGTTGATGGACCCCTCAAGCCCCTGCCAGCTCTGGGACAAAACGGCTACATGGAAGATTCAGCCCACCTGCATCTAGAAAGACAACCCTCTGACCTGATCCAGCCGAGGTTGATCGTCTTAGCCTTTCACCGTAAGGCACTAAAATCCCAAAGCTGGAAAATGTCCTTTTGGAGCCACCAGCAGATGCCTCTGGCCAGCTCCCGTTCCCCTGGCCAACGGTTAGACCCCAGGCCTGGTGTGCCTAGATATGGCTCCCAAACAGGTCAGTGTTGTAGCTCAGTTGGCACTCTTGTTAGGCACAACCAACCCTGCGAGGGGCAGCATCCAGCTGAGATGGCCAAGGGACTGTTGAGAACCCACCAGGCCTCTCCTTCCCCTTCGCCAGCCCAGCCTCATAGGAGGAAGCAGGAAGTCAAGGTAGCCCACCCTCCAGCACTAGAGTCACACAGACCTCTCTACGTCTAACGCCTGGCACAGCCCCTGCAGGGGAAACGAAGGCAGGCATTAGCAGGAGGTTCAGAGGGGGGACCACAATCCCAGCAGGAGGGGGCCCATCAACAAAGCTGACTTGGTGAATCTCAGGAGCCCAGCCTTCCCCAGCTGGCATTCTACTCTGTCGTGTGCCCAGACGATGTCACGATAGAAAGGGCAACAGGAGGGGGCACAGACTTAACCAAAACAAAAGTCACAAAGCCAACCAATCCCACCAGCTTCTGGCTTCCCTGAATCTGTTGGAAGCCCTAGGACTGTGGTCAGGGCCACACGTCACCAGCACGCGGTCCTCACGACAGGAAGCCACCAGATCGAACACAGTGATGATGACAGGGAATGAGATGGGCCTCGACTCCTCCCTGATCCTGCTTTGCACCGTCCTGCTAACTGGTTTCAGTCTCCAGGCCCTAGTTTCCCTGTCTCTAAAAGAATGAAAGGTATCTCCCACCCCTGTAGAAAAAGATGTAAGTAATAGGAAGGGCTTGGGGGGTGGTGGGGGGGTGGTGGTTAAAGTTGAGCAAGATGGACTCTGACCCTTTTAAGTCTGTGCCGAAGGAGACAGCCAAGGAGGGAAAGCAGTTATTACTCTGACCACACTGACCCATGACCCTCCTGTGAAACCCCTGAGGGTCCAGCTCACAGGCTGCTTGGACACAACCACATGGGCAGCCATCCAGACTCACCCGTGCACAGAGCTGCCTGGAGTCCCACCCACAGACTATTTCTGGCAGCACTAGGCAGGCTCCTAGGAGCAGAGGGGAATAAGAAATCTCCGAGTTGGAGACCCCAAATTAAGAATCTCCCCTGTCCAGGGCATGTCTACCTGGACTCAAAGAAGAGAGCCAAGTCTCCTCTGCCAACGTGTCACTGCCCACTCCTCACCCCAAAACCACTCATCCCAGCACAGGCTAAGGCTGGAGGCCTTGCAAACCTCCACCAAGAAAAAGAGTATGGAACACAGAGTATGGAAAAAAGTATGGAACTTCAGCAAGAAGAAAGGACACCACCACGACAAGGAAGCTGGGCATTCAGCTATCAGAGGGAACTTCTTCCAACATTATCCCCAGACCTCCCAGAGGGGTTCAGGGGCACACAGTCCCCTTACCCCTGCCTGTCTTGGTGAACAGGGGCAGGGTGGCATGGAATTGAAAGCCCCTGAGTCAAGAGGGCCAGCCTGGGATCACAGTTGGACCCATGCCCTCCCAGGGCTAGGCTGGACCATCGACCCATCAACTTCAGGTCTACCCCTTAGTCAATCACTTCAGGCTTGCCTCTGTCCTTTTCTCACTATGCTTCTCCACTGCTGACCCCTCATTCCCTTATGGCTCAGACCCTGAAGATCAGCTGGTCTGGGGTGGATATATACCCATACAGCCCATTACATCCAAAGCCACCCCAGGTGCCTTCTCCAGCCTCCCAACTCTTACCCGACTCGGTGGGAGAGTTCATGCCGGCTCTGGGCCTGCAGGAAGCTGGCGTTGGGGGCTGGGACGGGAGGGGGTGGAGCTGCGGTGATGTCAAGAGAGACAGACGATAACAGACAGACGGACGGGACAGGAGCCCGGGGCCGCTGTGCCTCTAACGCCCATCCGAGGCCATCCTTCGGGGCGAGGCAGTCAGGCATTCAGAACGGCATTCCTGGGGAGAGATGGAGCAGGGTTAGCGGGCCCCAACTCAGGAACCTGAGGGTGGAGGGAGACCTTGGAGCTTGTCACTTACACCTAGGGAACAGAGGGAGGGCTACCTGCCCAGCAGCACAGCACTGGACCAGACCTAGTTTCTTCTCTTTCTAACTGGTGAGGCTGCCGGCTCTCACAGGAAGGGAAATGGCTACGGTAACCACATCCAAACTCCCTTTCAGGTGACCATGTCCACTGTCGGTGGGGAGACCTTGGAGACTCCCAAGGGTGCCCAATGCGGGATAGGGTATGCGCGAAGGTAAAAGTGCAGGAAGGCTTCTGAACTTTGCCCAGGGCAGTGGAGAGACGCAGGGCTGGTCTGGAGCCCCTCAAAGAACTTAAGGGCGAGACTGGTCCTCCAGCCCCACAGCCTGAGCTTGGTGCTCATCTTCTCCCTACTCCCGGACCTTGACGTCACCCAACCCTGAAAACGCCACGTGCTTCTTTCTGTCTTGGTCTCCCCCATTCAACAACAGGTTGCCCTCAGAGAAAGAGGGCAACAACTGCTCTTTCTCTACCCATTAACCATGCTGTTTCTAAGAGTTTCAAAAGACGGACGCATTCATCCCACATCCAGTGCCCTCTGGACTAGGGGTCCAAGGCCCACACCCAGGGCCTTGCATGTGTTGTATAGGTTGTGCCCCACGCAAGGAGGTCTGAAATCCAGCCTCTGTTCTGCCTGCCAAGCTACACAGGCTGAATCCACCCAGAATAAGGGATGCTGTTTTCCAGTTTGTACAAAGACACCAAGAGACCCAGCAACAGGCCTGCTGAGGCCAGTAGAGTAAGAGAGGATGTCCCAGTATTACAGAACCATGTGTCTGCCAACTGTCTCCACTCCTCCAACTCCCCAACACCCTCTAGCCCCACAGCTAGCCCTCAAGCCTCAGACACTATACACGCACCCACCTGGGCCCATCCCTAAAGAGTTCATGATCCACCCTAGACATGATCTCATTCATTTTTTTCCAAACGAAGGCAGGCCTTCCAACACCTAGTGAAATGGAGGGAACAGGAAGCAATAGGCAGGGGCCAAGTTTTAAACCCTAACTCTGTTCCCAAAACTAGGAAGAGGCAGTCATTTCTGCCCCTGGACAGCCTACCTCCTGTCCGGATTAATTCTTGGTAAACTTTGCATTCTCATCAAGGATGGCCAGGCATGAGGTCCATACAGGGCCGAGGAGCCCAGGACTCAGCCATGGCAGAGATACAAGAACACAAACATTGACACACACACAGGTATACTGCACATATACTAGGAAGATCTCAAGTCTTCTACTGCCCCCTGGGACTGGCCAAGGGACTGTTGAGAACCCACCAGGCCTCTCCTTCCCCTTCGCCAGCCCAGCCTCATAGGAAGAAGCAGGAAGTCAAGGTAGCCCACCCTCCAGCACTAGAGTCACACAGACCTCTCTACATCTAACGCCTGGAACAGCCCCTGCAGGGGAAACGAAGGCAGGCTCTGGCAGGAGGTTCGGAGTGGGGACCACAATCCCAACAGGAAGGGGCCCATCGACAAAGCTGACTTGGTGAATCTCAGGAGCCCAGCCTTCCCCAGCTGGCATTCTACTCTGTCTTGTGCCCGGACAATGTCACGATGGAAAGGGCAACAGGAGGGGGCACAGGCTTAACCAAAACAAAGGTCACAAAGCCAACCAATCCCTGACTCGGTAGCCAGGGAAAGGTGCGCTCAGATTGGGAGATGGGAGTAGGCCGAGAGAAGGGGCTGAATGGCTCCCAGCAGGCACAGGTGTAGGGCAAGGTCAGAAGAGGCTGTGCAGGGTTGGGGCCAAGCTCAGGAATGCAGCAGGTGGGGCTGTTGGTGCCCTGGCAGGGCCCGTGTGGGCAGACAGCTCAGCCCATGCCCACCCCGGGGCTGGCGCCCGGTCCTGCTCACACCCTTTCCCGTGGGCTGGGGAACACAGGTTCAGAATTTCCCACGATTCCCAGCAGCCCGAGTGACCCAGCCCATCTCCTCAGTGAAAGGAACCTCCACAACAGGGCTCTCAGGAGCGGCAGGGTCTCCACTCGCCAAAAACTAGGTTAAGATCCGCCCTGAGCCCCCATCAGTCCTCAACCCCTGAAGAGAAGAGGAAGGGAGGGGCTCCCAGAACTCCCAGGAGGCTCCGGGCTCTGAAAGGCTGCACTCCGGCCCACCCTACCGCATGTAACAGGACCCCTGGGCCCCCATCCACCTGCAAAGAGTGTCTGCCAACACTCCCAGGAAGCCTCCCTGGGAAACAAAGCAGCGTTCACTTTGATCGTTCATGGGGACAGGCATAGATATTTGACTGGGGGTGGGGGGAAGGGCTGAAGGGGGAAAAGGGGAGCTTAATGGTGAAAACCTGAGCTGTCTGGTCCCTCCTCAGCCGGAGAAACTCACTGCTGACCACTGATATAGGAAGGTTGGGGGCGGGGGGCAGTTGGGGACCAAGAGCTCCGTGGCTCCCTGCACGGCAGCAGTGAGCAGCCTGGCTTCCATGACATCATAAGCAGGCAGACCCCAGGGTCCTGTCCGCGCCCCCTGAGAACTCTTGTCTTCCAGTCAGACCTCTGTCCCACTCCAGGATCCAAACCCACCTCCCACCTCCAGCCAGGGCGGCAGAAAACCAGCTGCATCTCACCCTACAAGTTCATGGCTAAGCCGGGGGAGGAAGGGCAAAACACCCTAGGGTGATACGCCCCACTCCACTCAGAGGCAATACAATCTCCGGTGGAGGGTGGGAGGAGAAGGGCAGACAAGTGAGGGACAGGCAAGGATGCGCTGCCTCAAAAGCCCCAAGTTCACAATGTGGCCCCACAGGTATCTCATCCCTCAAGGAACCTGAACTCCACCACCACAAGGCAGTTCCCTCTCCCAACACACCAGCTCCAGCCCTGCTCAAGACAGGCCCAAGTCCTGAGCACTGAGGCGGGCCAGGGACCCCTCCCCTCCCAGGTGAGCTGTCCAGGCCAAATCCTGTGAGACTACTCCCAGTCTGAGATGTGCCCCCAAAGTCTTCATCAGAAAGCCAGGAGCCCAAACATCCCATCCTAAGGCACAAAGGAACTCTCATCTTGACCCCTCCTGACCAGGGCCCTGGTTGATACCTTTCTCCAGCCTGGAGCCTTCCCACAAGCTGGCCCACCAGAAGCCTGGAGGCTGATCAGAGCCAGGAGGGGTGGCTGACTTGGATGTCAGGGCCCAAACTAAGGGAGGGGGGAGGGCGACAGGGGAGGAAAAAAGGCACTAGGCTGACAAATTCATTTTTGCAATCGGCCCATTTCTGTTTGTCTGCTCAGACGCAGCTCCAGGCATCTGCACAAGCCAGATGGAGGGAGGCTGCTATTTCTAGAAAAAAAAGAGGGGGGGTGGTGAGAGGGGAGGGAGGGATGAGGCAGAGGGCAGAAGACCGGGTCTGTTTGCCCTAAAACCTCAGGCAGAAGGATACCCCCTCACCAGCAGTACCAGACAGGGTCCCCATTCAAGAAAGGGCTGGGGCTGGGGCTGGGGTGAGGTGGGGTGGGGGAGAAGAAAGGCAGAGAAAGTTTAATTAGCCAAAGTCGGCTACAATAGGCCCCCTCACGGGCTGCATCAGGTTTTCATTCATGAGCAAGCGACAGTGCTCCAAAAACGCCAAGAACCGCCCCCCCTAGCCGTCTCCCCCCCCACCCCCCACCAAGAGGAGTGCGTCCTCTAGCAGGCTGGCTGAGCCTGATGCCGTGTTCCAGACATCCCTCCTCAAAGGGATGTGAGTAGGAAGAATTAATTATTAAAGAGCAGCTGGTACTTCAGCACCAACTGCACTCCCCCCAGCTCCTATAGCTGTTGCCCCCCTCCCCCCTGCAGAAACACAAACTACCCGTGACCCCCCGGCAACATCCCCAGGCCCCATTTCTAAACACACAGCTAACATGCTACCCCTAGGGAAGGGAAAGCAAACCTTTGTCTCTGCAGCTACTTAGAGTGGGTGGGGCATGTGATACTGCCAGCCACCCCCCCACCCCCACCCCGTTACTCCATCCAGCCACAGAGGAGGGTATACTGGGAAGGGGAGGCTGGCACAAAGCTAATGTGTCCTCCATCCTTGCCCCCAAGTAAACTGCACCCTGTATCTGCTCTCCGGCCCCGCACAAGCATACCTTCCCAGGACAGAGTGGAGATGCTGGGGACCCAGTCCTCTAACTCAGAGACCCCCGCCTGCCTTGTCTGGACACAGCCCACAATCAAGTCCAAGGGGAGAAGAGCAAAGGGAGGTTTCAAGAGAAGGGGCAGAAGGCAAACCAAGAGCTCCCCAAGCTTTGTGTTTAGGAGGAAGAGGAAGGAGGGAAGACTGAAATGAAAAAGAAGGCAGCCCCCAACATGGCTCACCCACCATGCCCAGCCCAGCCCAGCGTCTCAACAGCCAGCACAGGCTGAGGAACTCTGGTGCCTAGAACTCAAACGGAGGACCCTTCCTGCCTACATCCTCTAAACCTGAAGAGGCCCAAGGCAGGACCCATCTCCAGGCTCCAGTCCTCCAAAGCAGACTGGTCAGGGGTCCTTTTGGCTAAGACTCCTGGATCTCTCATCCCCTGCCTCCTTTTGTTCCTATGGTCTGACTCCATCCTTCCCTCCCAGTTGGACCTGGAACCCAGTTACCACCAAACCCACTTATCCCAACCGCCGAAGCTAATTCCAGGCCCCAGAAGCACAGTGGTCACTGTCAGAGTGGTGGGTCTCTTGAGCACCCCAAAGCAGCTGCAGCTGCCACCCTTCCTCTTTAGGGATACACCTCACCTCAGAAGGCCAACCGGGGAGTATCAGGTGGTCACCTCCTCCCCAAAATGCGGCACTCCCACCTTCCCCTCTTCTCCCCCACCAACCAGCCTCCCAGATTAATTACTTATTACCCAGCCAGTTCTCATCTCCTCCAGGACCCCAGAGAAGGGTGGGGTAAGGAAGCAGCTCCCCCCAAGTTAAAAGGCACGGGCAGCGCCCCCTCCCTCTGTGAGACACAGACCCAGGATGAAAAATGGGGGGCATCCACCCCAGACAAGAAGTGTGTGTGTGGGGCGGGGGGGGGGGCGGGTAGCTTTCATCTCCTAGCTCTCTCTCTGGCTCCAGGGTGTCAGACGGGAGAAGAGGGTGGGAACAAACGCAGTAACGCCTCACTAGGGAGGGGGTGCGAATAATGGGAGAGAGAAATAAGGTGGGCCCACCGGCCCCCTCCTCGGGCATGTAAGTCAAGGACACAAAATCAAGAATGCGTTCCGAGGTATGGGTAGAAGCGCTGTGGGGTGGGGGCGCCCCTCACCTCAGAGTACCAAGAAAGGCTGTCCAAGAAGGGTCTGCAAAGAATTCGGGTGCAGGGCTCAAATCGCTCTGCAACGCACAGCGCGCCGCCCGGGAGAGGGCAAATCAGACAGCCCCGGCCGGTCTCCCGGCCATTTGGGGGTGTGGGTCGCGGGAAGACGGGCCCCTCCCTTACCTGTAGGGAAGGCGCCCCTGCCTGGGAGGGGCAGGGAGGGGCGCGGGTAGTAACCCCGAGGCCCGGCTCCCGGGCTGGCGATGCTCCCGGGGGGCGCCGCCTGGCACCCGGGCGCCGGGAGGAAGGAAGAGGGGCGCGGAGCTCGGCGCGCGCTCGGGGAGCCCGCGGGCAGCGACGGCAGGAGGAGGGGGCGCTGTGTCGCGTCCGGGGAGCCTGGGGGAGATGGGATCGGGGCTGGTGCGGCGCGCTCACCCCCTGCGGCTCGAGCTCCGGCTTCGCGGGCGGCGGCGGCAGCAGCGGCGGCGGCAACAGCGGCAGCACCTCCTCGACGGCTCCTCCATCTTTGCGGCGGCTCCTCCGGCTCCGCTCGCCGCCGCCACCAACAACAACATTCGGAGACGTCACTCCCGTCACGTGACCCTGCCCCGTGCTAAAAATAGACCCAGGGCCCCCCCCCCCCCCCCCTTCCACTTCAGCCGCCACCAACCCCTCCCCTCTTTCTTGGCCCTCCCCGCCGGGCGGGGCCAACAACGCCACCGTGACAGCTTCTTAAAGGGCCAGTACCCGCAAAAGGTTGGGCTGGGGAGGGGGAGGAAGGCAAGGGATCCGAGCCCTGTGAGCAATGTTGGAAGGAGCGTTGCGGGCTTACGGGTTTGGTTCCTGGGGGCTCGGCCCTTGGGATGCACGATTTTCCTCCCTGCGCTTCCTCCACTTCCTTTTCAGACCATGGATGGTGCAATCGTTGCCTGCCTAAGCTTCTCCCTAACACGCCCTCCCGCGGTGGGGGAGGGGACCTGGGGATGGAGTCCTAGGGGCTGGGAGGGCCTTGGAGGCCCCAGCTAGGGGGCCATGCTGGGGGTGGATGTCTGGGACAAGCCTCGAACCCGCCAGCTCCGACCGCACACACTAAATCTGTGTCAAGCAAAAAAAAAAAAAAAAAAAAAGACTGGGAAAGGCCAGGACAGGGTTGTAACAGTCCAAGGCCTTCAAAAGGAAGACTTCCGGTCCCTGGCTTCGGTGCCATCCTCGTCTACAACTCAGTAACTCACTAATTCCACTAACGAAAATGTATCCTAAGGAAATAACATTGCTGTGCTCAAAAATGAGTATGGAAGGAAAGAAATTGCTTCTAATGATGTGAAAAGTTGGAAACAACCTAAATATCCATCAGGAGAGGATTAGCAAATAAACTAGGGCACATCCACTCAGTGGAATCCCATCCAGATCCAGACATTTAAAATGATACAAATCTGTATAGACCTTAAAAGATGCTCAAGATACGTGGTTTTCTTGAAAATCAGGAAACAAGTACTACAGAATTGTTCCATTATTTTTTTGTCCCTCCCCCTTCCATTATTATAAAGAACAAACTACATACTACATCCATATGTCTGAATATGAATGTGTGTTAATAAGCCTATAAGAATTTATGCCAAAATATTTACCTTTGCTTTCCTGTTCTATGTTTTTCTGTATATCTGAAATTTTGCAACTATCATGTATCATTTATCTGATCAGAAAAAGTGAATATATAAATGTTTCTATAATAAATAATAAAGGTTCTTCCTACAAAGTAGCTCATGAATAAGTCTCACCCATCTTCATCCCCACCCCTTTTTTGAAGTCAAATCATCTCTCATTTGAGATATTCTAGCCGCCGCCCTGGCCAGTCCACTCGCTGCATCATCCCAGCCATCTCCCAAAGCCAGAATGACCTTTTCAGAACACAAATTTAATCAAGGGAGGGCTTAAAAGCTGTCCACTTTTGTCACTGAAATCTGTATCTGGCCCAGAAAACTGGCTTTCAAACTTTAGGGTACTCACAAATTACCTAAAGAACATGTTCAAAATGCTGACTCCTGAACCCTAGTCACAGTGTTTGTTTTTCACTGGGGATGGGCCTAGAATCTTCATTTTTAATAATTTTGCTGCAGCTGGTCCTCTCCTCATATTTGAAAAAGAAAAAAAAAAAAAAAAACAGCCTAGAAATTTCTACATGGATCTGGTCCCACCTCACCTCTCTTCCTTTAGCTCTCTGTACTTCAGCCGTTGTGGCTTTCTCTCACAGCCTTGAAAAGCTAGTCTCTTGTTCCTCAGGACCTTTGCACAGGCTGGTCAGTTTTTTCTCTTTCTGAAATGCTCCCCTCCCCTCATCTTGGCCTGGCTAACTCTTATTCATCCATAGCGCTCAATTAAATATCACTTCCTAAGACCCCATGATTTCATTGCCAAGGGCCTGGGTTCAATCCCTGGTTGGGGAATAAAGATCCCACAAGCTGCATGGACATGGTCCAAAAAATATATATATATATAAAACTTCCTGTACGAGGCCTTCTTTGGTCCTTTTAAGTTGGATCCTCTTGTTATGTTAAGGTTGCATGCCTTCATTGACCCTGGTAACAATTTGTAAATATACATCTATTTATAGCATTATTGGATTAGTGTCCATCTCTTCCTCTGAGGAGTATTAAATGATTAAGCAAAGGTGAGCAGTTTTTTTTTTTTTTAAACATAACTTCTTTTTTGAAATATTTATTTATTTGGCTGCGTCGAGTCTTAGTTGCTGCTCACAAGCTCTTCGTTGTGTCATATGGCTCTTTCCTTGCATCAGGCAGGCTTAGTTGCTCTGCAGTTTGTGGGATCTTAGGTCTCCAACCAGGGATGGAACCAATATCTCCTGCATTGCAAGGCAGATTCTTAACCACTGAACAACCACCACCGAAGTCCCAAAGATAAACAGTTTTTGACTGTGGACTCTGAGCAGAAAGGCCACCTCAAAAAGTCATTCCATGTCACTCCAAGACAGGGGTCTTCTTGTGTCTGTCCTATAATGATGGTGCCATTTGCTGTCATTCTTGTTTTTTTCCTAGCCAAGCCACACAACATGTGGGACCTTTGATCTCTCACCAGGGATCAAACCCATGCCCCCTGTGTTCAAAGAAGGAGTCTTAACCACTGGACTGCTAGGGAAGTCCTCCATTTGCTGTGATTCTTATGCAATCTATGACATCTCTTGGGTGGTTAGGTTAGGTTGAAGTTTTGCTTTTTCAGTGCTTATGTTTTGCCTCCCCAAGCAGAGTAGGAGTTGCCTGGAAAAAGCACTAAGATCATATATATTTTTTTGCCTTTCTAGCACCTAGCACTCCACCTGACACATAGCAGATACAGGTTCAGGGACATTGAAGACTAGCGTTTTTCTATCAGGATCTCAGAACATGGGGAAAAATCTTCCCATCAGGTACAATAGATGTCAATATATGTCTTATGGCCAAGCACTTCCCATTCCACAGATGAAGGGACTGAGAATCTTGCCCAGAGTCACAGAGTTCATGCAAGCAAGAACTCGGATTCAAACTCAGATCTCTCTGGCTATAGCCCAGATACTAGGGAAAGGACCTGGGGTAACTGGACTCCCAAGTTCAACACTCTAGCCCCGATCTCTGGAGGTTTCTGAGATGAACACCTTGTCCCTGCCATAGCCAAATGCCCCAGAAGTTAGAAAAATTCACCACATGTGGCCCTGATGAGTCTTCAGATTTTTTATCTGGTAAGTGGGATGGAATATCAGACCACTTGATCTGCCTCTTGAGAAATTTGTATGCAGGTCAGGAAGCAACAGTTAGAATTGGACATGGAACAACAGACTGGTTCCAAATAGGAAAAGGAGTACGTCAAAGCTGTATATTGTCACCCTGTTTATTTAACTTATATGCAGAGTACATCATGAGAAACGCTGGACTGGAAGAAGCACAAGCTGGAATCAAGATTGCCGGGAGGAATATCAATAACCTCAGATATGCAGATGACACCACCCTTATGGCAGAAAGTGAAGAGGAACTCAAAAGCCTCTTGATGAAAGTGAAAGTGGAGAGTGAAAAAGTGGGCTTAAAGCTCAACATTCAGAAAACGAAGATCATGGCATCCGGTCCTACCACTTCATGGGAAATAGATGGGGAAACAGTAGAAACAGTGTCAGACTTTATTTTTGGGGGCTCCAAAATCACTGCAGATGGTGACTGCAGCCATGAAATTAAAAGACGCTTACTCCTTGGAAGGAAAGTTATGACCAACCTAGATAGCATATTCAAAAGCAGAGACATTACCTTGCCAACAAAGGTTCGTCTAGTCAAGGCTATGGTTTTTCCTGTGGTCATGTATGGATGTGAGAGTTGGACTGTGAAGAAGGCTGAGCGCCGAAGAATTGATGCTTTTGAACTGTGGTGTTGGAGAAGACTCTTGAGAGTCCCTTGGACTGCAAGGAGATCCAACCAGTCCATTCTGAAGGACATCAGTCCTGGGATTTCTTTGGAAGGAATGATGCTAAAGCTGAACCTCCAGTACTTTGGCCACCTGATGCGAAGAGTTGACTCATTGGAAAAGACCCTGATGCTGGGAGGGATTGGGGGCAGGAGGAGAAGGGGACGACAGAGGATGAGATGGCCGGATGACATCACTGACTCGATGGACGTGAGTCTGGGTGAACTCCGGGAGTTGGTGATGGACAGGAAGGCCTGGCGTGCTGCGATTTGTGGGGTCCCAAAGAGTCAGACACGACTGAGCGACTGAACTGAACTGAACTGAACTGAGCTGAAGTGGGATTAAATATTTCCCCATGAATTCTTCTTATGTTTCTTGAGTATAAACAGAAAGTGCTGGAGATATAGAAATGAAACTACCTTTAAGGATCTTAGAGGTCTCTCACAGAGAATAAAACTATCTTTTGTTATGAGTCCCTGTGCTGTGCTGTGCTTAGTTGCTCAGTCATGTCCGTCTCTTTGTGACTTCATGGATTGTAGCCCACCAGGCTCCTCTGTCCATGGGGATTCTCCAGGCAAGAATACTGGAGTGGATTGCCATGCCCTCATCCAGGGGATCTTCCCAACCCAGGTCTCCCATATTGCAGGTGGATTCTTTACGGTCTGAGCCATCAGTGAAAGTGAAGTGTTAGTCAAGTCTGCTCTTTGTGACCCCATGGACTGTAGCCTGCCAGGCTCCTCTGTCCATAGGATTTCCCAGGCAAGACATCTCCTCCAGGGGATCTTCCCCACCCAGAAATCAAATCCAGATCTCCTGCATTGCAGACAGATCCTTTACCAGCTGAGCTACCAGGGAAGCCCTAGGAGTTCCTAAGGTGAGCCATTGCCAGGACCATTCACCATGGAAATGGGAATTACAAGGTTGTCTCCTTAACCAGTGCCTCAGATTCCCCATGTAGAATGATGAGGCAGAAGAGATCAACTAGTTGACTGGAACACTTCTGACCCTGGGACCCAGTAGTGAATTTGGATTCTTGGTAGAAGGAAATTAATCTTGGAGAAGAGCCAGGTGTTTAACCTATAACCTGACGGGTTGGCAGCACCATTGGACTTTGAGAAGGAGGCATCAGGGCTGGGAAGAGGAATGAGGACTGGTGAGCAACACTGCTAAGGGCTCTGGGACCTCCTGTTGGAAGTCACCAGAAATGTCCTGGCCAGTTCTTGGAGCAAGACAGAGGGCAGCCTTCCTCCCTAATCAGTGGATGCTGTGAAACTCACAGATACCCCCATCTCCTCCACCCCCTCTCACTCACCCAGCATCTAAAGTCAGCATTGCCTGGGG
This sequence comes from Bubalus bubalis, assembly GCF_019923935.1. Lineage (NCBI taxonomy): Eukaryota > Metazoa > Chordata > Mammalia > Artiodactyla > Bovidae > Bubalus > Bubalus bubalis. Next base: position 19,111,591 of record NC_059159.1, on the reverse strand, counting down.
ACTTCCCTGGTGATCCAGTGACTAAGACTCTATGCTTCCAGTGCAGGGGGCCCAGGTTCCATCCCTGGTCAGGGAACTAGATCCCACATGCCGCAACTGAATGCTGCCAATTCCACATGCCGCAACTAAAGATCAAAGATTCCAAGTCACACAACTAAGATCTGGTCCAGCCAAATAAATATTTTTTTTAATTAATAAATAAAGTTAGTATTGTTTGGCGGAACAGATGAGGCACCCAGTACAAATGTGCCCTCACCTGAAACTCTCACCCAGATCCGTGGATAGAATTCTAGAGGCTCTGGGGCAACCCTTGTAGAGTATTCCAGCCTACAATTCTGGTCTCCAGTGGAGCAACACTTTAGGTGGCCCTGCTGGCCTCCAAAGACTGCCTGGTGGGGAAATAGTCACCACAGCTGTGCCTAAATACAGCGTCAAGTGGAAAATAATACAGAACAAGGAAGAACTAAGCGGATAAACTCATGCAACACACATTTACTAGATATTTATCACAGGAAATAGGCATTCTTTAACACTTTTGTCAATTACCAAGGGCAACTTGTTCATAGAAACATGTTGTTTTTAGTTCATTCAGTAAGAATTTATTGACCTCATTGAAAAATCATGAGGTCAGCACAATACTAGTTACTTTGGGGATGGCAAAAAATAAGAAAACAGGATGGGAGACAAGAAAACCTGGGACCTAGGATCATTCAGGGCTTTCCTGGTAGCTTAGCTGGTAAAGAATCCACCTGCAATGGCAGGAGATCCTGGTTCAATTCCTGGATCAGAAAGATCCCCTGGAGGAGGGTATGGCAACGCTCTCCAGTATTCTTGCCTGGAAAATCCCCAGAGACAGAGGACAGTAGTCCATGGGGTTTGAAAAGAGTCAGACACAACTGAGTGATTAAGCACAGAACAGCACAGCACAGCACAGGATCACTCCATCCCGGTGTGCTATTGGATAAGTCCCTCTAGGCCTTGGTGTCCTTATCTGGGAAACAGGACTGGACTGCTGTTTTCTGTGGTCCCTTTCAGCTCTGACCCTCTGAAAATCCCAAATTAGATGTGATGATGGCATCCAGAGTAGTGCTGGGCTTCAGAGTTTAGGCTGGATCTTCATTCCTTCAGGATGCTTTAAGGTTCAGTCCTGCCCATGGGTGATTTACAATATGCCCAAGAGCCAAGGGGCTTCCCAGGTGGCGCAGTGGTAAAGAATCCGCCTGCCAAGGCAGGAGATGCGAGAGACGTGGGTTCAGTCCCTGCGTCAGAAAGATTCCCTGGAGTAAGAAATGGTAACCCACTCCAGTATTCTTACCTGGACAAGTCCATGGACAGAGGAGCCTGGCAGGCTACAGTCCATGGGGTTGCTAAGACTTGGATATGACAGAGTGACTGAGCAAACACACAAGAGCCAAAAATGAGTTTATTTCAGGGCAAACAATTCATGTGCCCCAAGACACAAAGCAAAAGGCATGTCACAGAGAACTGTAATGCAAACTGTCCTCAGGATGCCTAAGTATGGCCCAGGTCTCCCAGTGTGACCCTGGACAAATCCCTTCCTCTCTGTGAGCCTCTATTTCTTGTAGGATGAGAGTGTTGGACTAGATGTCCTTCCTTCCAGCTGGAGACATTTTTGGAGGGTCCAACAGGTGAGGTTGAGAAGGAAACGTGGAAAAACCACTTTTTCTCCCCTCTCTCTCCTGCTGTCTTCCCAGGGCCCTCTCCTCCAGATTTGGGGCAAAAAGAAACCAATTTCAGGCCAGCATCCAGGTTATAATCATGCTTGACTAGCTGAGATGTTTGGGGGAAGAGCAACAGACAGGGGCCTAGGTAAGCTGCTACCCCTCTGGACCTCAGTTTGCTCATCTGTAAAATGGTATGATTCAATGGATGATGTCTAAGGATTTTTGCAGCTCTGTAAGCTAACGATTCTAGAGCTGTAGCTTAAAAAAAGCAAAAACAAAACAAGTGTGTGTGGTGGGGGGAACTTGCCTGGTGGTCCAGGAGTTAAAACTTCACCTTCCAATGCAGGGGGTGCAGGTTCAATCCCTGGTGGGGGAGCTAGGATCCCACATGCCTCTTGGCCCAAAAACGAAAACATCAAAACAGAAGCAATATTGTAACATATTCAACAAAAGACTCAAAAATAAAACAAAAAATAAGTGGGCCCTGGAAGGAGATGCAGGCCCCAGTCATGCCTCACTTGAGAGTCTTACCTGGTGCTTGACACCTTCTGTCCCTTCCCAGGCCTCCCACTTCCTGCATTCCTGGCCCAGAGACTGGAAGCAGGTGACTGTCTCTTCACTCAGCAATGACCAAGCCTTGAGAAAGCCACCATGGTGGCTCCTAGAAGGAGCTATGAATTTGTTTAAAAATAGACTGTTCTGGGTGCAGCTATCACCACTTGTCATGGTACCTTTACTATATATGTTATTTAGAGACAAAGCTGAAAAAAGGTGCCAGTATATGGACCAAGAGCTTCCCACAGCAGCTGAAGGACAGCAAGTGACCAGGAGGCCTGAAACAGAGGGGAGACCTTACGATAAAATTTCTCAGCCCGACTCCCCAAGCTAGGGACCCAGAGTGAGGCGTCTCACTGAGGCTTCTTACCCTGCTAGCAGCAAGACAACGAGCAGGAGGTTGCTCCAGGGGGCTGTAGCTGAAAAGGAAACCTACCCTCTCCTCCACCACCCTGCTGGGAGCTGGAAGTGAGGCCCAGATTTCCTGAACTGTACGGGGTTCCTGCCTGTCCGCTCAGGATTCAAGGCCACGTGAACAGTGCTAGGGCAGCTCTGGCCAGTCACATCCTGTACGTCCACGGTCCCTCTAGAGTATCGTCGCTGGGCGGGGCATGCACACCAGGGAGGGGACGGAGGGTACAAACATGCCTGCCCTCTGGGAGCGTATGAGCCTATGGAGACAACACAGCCCCAAGAAGCAGAATGAAGCAGTGGTAAAGAAGGTAGCCTGGGAGACACAAGCCAACTCGGCCTATAGAAGCTCAAGCCAACCATTTGCCCTCTCTGAGCCTCAGTTTCCCCTCTGTAACGGGAGGACTGGACTCTTTGATGCTGGGAGACCCTCTTGGCCCTGAGGTCATGAGACAACAGAGAACAAGACTCATGGAGGGGTCTGGGCCCAGCCACTTGGCTTCCCTGGCCCAGTTGGCTTCCCTCCAGCAAGTCATCTACAGTTGACATACATTTTGCCCCCTTTCTGTATAAACTTGTATTGAGAGACTTCCTTTTGGAAGGTTCTGTCACATATATTACCATTCTCACCACAATTCTACAAGGTAGATACTATGTATTCCATCTTATAAATAAGGAGACAGAGGCCCAGTGATGTTAAGCAATCAGTAAATGGCAAGACCAGGGCAGAGGGAACTTCCTTGGTGGTCCCATGGCTAAGACTCCGTGCTCCCAATGCAGGGGGCTCGTGTTCAATCCTTGGTCAGGGAACTAGATCCCACATGCCACAACTAAAGATCTTGAATGCTGCAAGGATCAAAGATCCTGCGTGCCTCAACTAAGACCCAGCAGCCAAATAAATAAATAAGTAAAACTCTAAAAAAAAAAAAAAAAAAAAATGACCAGGGTAGGACCCATGCTATCTGGTGCGGTGCCAGATGAGGTCTCCCCAGGTTTGAGGGGTCTCCTCTGTATAGGCAAAGACATCTGTGTCCTCTTTCTCCTGGGAATTCCTTGTGGACCCAGACACCCCAACAGGAAGGCCTTGAGTTACGTGTCTGGAAGGCACATTCCATCATCTTTAAGCAATAGGGGCTCTCTGGCATATCCATTGAGGATTCATCCTGTCCATCAGACAGAGCAGCAGACTAGACTTTACTCACCCCACTTGACTTCATCCTGCCAACTCCTCAAGATGAGTGTTGTTGCTATGGTTATTATCATCATCCCCACTTTAAAGATGAAGGATCTGAGGCCAAGGAGACTTAAGGAGCTTGCCCAAAGCCACAGACTCGGTAAGTTAAGATACAGGGATCTGACCCCAGGTTATTAGAGCCCAGAGCACGATTAGTTTAACCACTGGACCCAAGCCCACTGAAAGAGTAAAGATCTAGACCTGGATTGAGGCTCTGCCACTGAACCAGCTATGTGAACTTGGAAATTCATCTGATACTTTATCTCTTAGAATTTCCTCACCCATAATAAAGGACAGTAACCTCCACCACTCTGGGTTGCCAGAGCAGGACATGAGGTTACTTGTGTGAAGAGCCAGCACAGGACATGGCAAAGGGTAAACCCAACCCTCATCTCCTGCCTTGATGTTATCACCCCTTGGTTTGGGCCAGCTGAAATGCTACTGTCACTCCCACCCCCTGAGCAAGGAACTCACCTTCTACACCAGAAATGACCACTGCCCCACACTTTCTCACCTTGCTATTTGCAGATCCTGGGTTCCCATCCCACTGTCCCAGACGTTGTAGAATTGCTCTAGGGGTGGGTAGGGGTGCAAGCCCAGATGCCCCAGAGATCCTATAGGAACAAGGCTTCCAGACTAGGGTTGCCAGAATTAGGAAAAAAAGAAAAGAAAGACGGCGCAGTTAAATTTACATTTCAGATAAACAAGGAATAATTTTCTGTACTTATATAAAGAGTTCATGCCTTTCAGTTCAGTTCAGTTGTTCAGTTGTGTCCAACTCTTTGCGACCCCATGAACTGCAGCACACCAGGCCTTGCTGTCCATCACCAACTCCTGGAGTCCACCCAAACCCATGTCCAATGAGTTGGTGATGCCATCCAACCAGCTCATCCTCTGTCATCCCCTTCTCCTCCTGCCCTCAATCTTTCTCAACATCAGGGTCTTTTCAAATGAGTCAGCTCTTTGCATCAGGTGGCCAAAGTATTGGAGTTTCAGCTTCAGTATCAGTCCTTCCAATGAACACCCAGGATTGATCTCCTTTAGGATGGACTGGTTGGATCTCCTTGCATTCCAAGGGACTCTCAAGAGTCTTCTCCAACACCACAGTTCAACAGCATCAATTCTTCAGCGCTCAGCCTTCTTCACAGTCCAACTCTCACATCCATACATGACCACTGGAAAAACCATAGCCTTGACTAGACGAACTTGACTATTCCAAATCCTGAAAGATGATGCTGTGAAAGTGCTGCACTCAATATGCCAGCAAATTTGGAAAACTCAGCAGTGGCCACAGGACTGGAAAAGGTCCGTTTTCATTCCAATCCCAAAGGAAGGCAATGCCAAAGAATGCTCAAACTACCGCACAATTGCACTCATCTCACACGCTAGTAAAGAAATGCTCAAAATTCTCCAAGCCAGGCTTCAGCAATACGTGAACCGTGAACTTCCTGATGGTCAAGCTGGTTTTAGAAAAGGCAGAGGAACCAGAGATCAAATTGCCAACATCCACTGGATCATGGAAAAAGCAAGAGAGTTCCAGAAAAACATCTCTTTCTGCCTTATTGACTATGCCAAAGCCTTTGACTGTGTGGATCACAATAAACTGTGGAAAATTATGAAAGAGATGGGAATACCAGACCACCTGATCTGCCTCTTGAGAAACCTATATGCAGGTCAGGAAGCAACAGTTAGAACTGTACATGGAACAACAGACTGGTTCCAAATAGGAAAAGGAGTACATCAAGGCTGTATATTGTCACCCTGTTTATTTAACTTATATGCAGAGTACATCATGAGAAACCCTGGACTGGAAGAAACACAAGCTGGAATCAAGATTGCCGGGAGGAATATCAATAACCTCAGATATGCAGATGACACCACCCTTATGGCAGAAAGTGAAGAGGAACTCAAAAGCCTCTTGATGAAAGTGAAAGTGGAGAGTGAAAAAGTGGGCTTAAAGCTCAACATTCAGAAAACGAAGATCATGGCATCCGGTCCCACCACTTCATGGGAAATAGATGGGGAAACAGTGGAAACAGTGTCAGACTTTATTTTTCTGGGCTCCAAAATCACTACAGATGGTGACTGCAGCCATGAAATTAAAAGACGCTTACTCCTTGGAAGGAAAGTTATGACCAACCTATATTCAAAAGCAGAGACATTACTTTGCCAACAAAGGTCCGTCTAGTCAAGGCTATGGTTTTTCCTGTGGTCATGTATGGATGTGAGAGTTGGACTGTGAAGAAGGCTGAGTGCCAAAGAATTGATGCTTTTGAACTGTGGTGTTGGAGAAGACTCTTGAGAGTCCCTTGGACTGCAAGGAGACCCAACCAGTCCATTCTGAAGGAGATCAGCCCTGGGATTTCTTTGGAAGGAATGATGCTAAAGCTGAAACTCCAGTACTTTGGCCACCTGATGCGAAGAGTTGACTCATTGGAAAAGACTCTGATGCTGGGAGGGATTGGGGGCAGGAGGAGAAGGGGACGACAGAGGATGAGATGGCTGGATGACATCACTGACTCGATGGACGTGAGTCTGGGTGAACTCCGGGAGTTGGTGATGGACAGGGAGGCCTGGCGTGCTGCGATTCATGGGGTCGCAAAGAGTTGGACACAACTGAGCGACTGATCTGATCTGACTAGACGAACTTTGTTGACAAAGTAATGTCTCTGTTTTTTAATATGCTGTCTAGGTTGGTCATAAGTTTCCTTCCAAGGAGTAAGCGTCTTTTAATTTCATGGCTGCAGTCACCATCTGTAGTGACTTTGGAGCCCCAAAAAATAAAGTCAGCCGCTGTTTCCACTGTTTCCCCATCTATTTGCCATGAAGTGATGGGACCAGATGCCATGATCTTAGTTTTCTGAATGTTGAGCTTTAAGCCAACTTTTTCACTCTCCTCTTTCACTTTCATCAAGAGGCTCTTTAGTTCTTCTTCGCTTTCTGCCATAAGGGTGGTGTCATCTGCATATCTGAGGTTATTGACATTTCTCCTGGCAATCTTGATTCCAGCTTGTGTTTCTTCCAGCCCAGTGTTTCTCATGATGTACTCTGCATATAAATTAAGTAAGCAGGGTGACAATATACAGCCTTGACGTACTCCTTTTCCTATTTGGAACCAGTCTATTTTCCATATCTGTTTCTAACTGTTGCTTCCTGACCTGCACACAAATTTCTCAAGAGGCAGATCAGGTGGTCTGGTATTCCCATCTCTTTCAGAATTTTCCACAGTTTATTGTGATCCACACAGTCAAAGGCTTTGGCATAGTCAATAAGGCAGAAATAGATGTTTTTCTGGAACTCTCTTGCTTTTTCCATGATCCAGCAGATGTTGGCAATTTGATCTCTGGTTCCTCTGCCTTTTCTAAAACCAGACTGAACATCTGGAACTTCATGGTTCACGTATTGCCAAAGCCTGGCTTGGAGAATTTTAAGTATTACTTTACTAGTGTATGAGATGAGTGCAATTGTGCGGTAGTTTGAGCATTCTTTGGCATTGCCTTTCTTTGGGATTGGAATGAAAACTGACCTTTTCCAGTCCTGTGGCCACTGCTGAGTTTTCCAAATTTGCTGGCATATTGAGTGCAGCACTTTCACAGCATCATCTTTCAGGATTTGAAATAGCTCAACTGGAATTCCATCACCTCCACTAGCTTTGTTCATAGTGATGCTTTCTAAGGCCCACTTGACTTCACATTTCAGGGTGTCTGGCTCTAGGTGAGTGATCATGCCTTTAAAAAACTTATATTATTTATTTTTATATTTGTATTTAAAAAATTATTCCTTATCTGAAACTCAGATTTAAGTGGTTGTCCTGTATTTTATCTGACAGTTCCTACTCCTAGACCTCAAGGTCAAGTTGGAAGACAGCCCATCAAATGATTTTTTTGTTTCGTTTTAATAATTTTATTTATTTATTTATTTTTGGCTGTGCTGGGTTTCGTTGCTGCAGAGGCTTTTCTCTAGTTGTGGTAGCACATGGGCTCAATAGTTGCGGTTCCCTGGCTCTAGAGCACAGGCTCAGAAGTTGCTTGTGGCTCGGGGTCTTAGTTGCTCCACAGTATGTGGGATCTTCCCAGATCAGAGATTGAACCTGTGTCTCCAGCATTGGCAGGCGGATTCTTTCCCGTTGAGCCACCAGGGAAGCCCCCAGGAAGTGGTTTTTGTTGAGAAATTTTAAACAAAAGAACTCATTTTACGTATACAATTCAACATTTTCTAAGTAAATTGACCAACATGTACAGTCACATAGTCTGGTTTCAAAAACATTTTTATCACCCGATAAAATGCCCATTTACAGTTAATTCCCATTATCTCCCCCACAAGTAGCTTTTTAAAATATTTAATAAATAAATAATATTTTTTCTGCTGTAAAAATTCATACACTCTTAATGTAGAAACAAGGGGTGGGAGGGAGATCAGAGAAGTACAAAGAAGAAAATAAAACCACTCCTAAGTGCATAATTCAATGAGAATAATTATTAGTAATTGGGTAAATGCTTTTCTAATTTTTCCCATGTTCATATTTTTCAAGAAAAATTATATCACATTATATCACACAGTATCTTACTATTTATTTTTTGTAATACATCATGAAAATATTCCCATGGCATTAAAGCTTCTTCCACAGCCTCATTTTTAAAGGTTGAGGAGTATTCCATTGGTTTTTTTTTTTTTTTTTTTTTAATATTATTTATTTATTTGATTGAGCTGGGGCTTTTATGCTGCAGTAGGCATAAACTTCAATTCTCCTTGAGGCACTCAGGATTTTTAGTTGTGACGTGAGAACTATTAGTTGCTGCTTGTGGGATCTAGTTCTTGATCAAGGATCAAACCCAGCTGCCCTGCTTTGGAGGGAGGAGTCTGAGCCATTGGACTACCAGGCAAGTCCCCCATGGTGTTGTTTTACCAGTTTCTTTATTCAATCCCTTTTTGATGGACATTTGGGTTGTTTTCAATTTTTCACCATTTTAAATAATGCTGTGATCCACCTTCTTATAGCTAAATCCTTGCACACATCAATTATTGTTTTCTTAGAGGTGGAGCTGTTTTGTCAAATATCTTGCATGCCTGCCCTCGTGCCTGCTCAGTCGTGTCTGACTCTCTGCAACCCCTTGGACTGTGGCCCGCCAGGCACCTCTGTTCATGGGATTTTCCAGGCAAGAATACTGGAGACAGCTGCCATTCCCTCCTCCAGGGAATCTTCCTGACCCAGGGATCGAACCTGTATTTCTGGCATCTCCTGCACTGGCAGGTAGATTCTTTACCTGAGCCACCTGGGAAGCCCGTTTTGTCAAAGGGTCTACGCACTTTTAAAGGTTTTGATGATTTATTTCCCACCTTGTAAGGGACACCACCTTGGGACCCAGTTGTCCAAGTCAGAAGCCTCAGGTGAAGTTCAATCCTAGAGAAGAAGGCTGACTGATACCCGGTGGTGGGATTCAGATTGGTCCTTGGAGGAACTGGTCCCGGGAGTGCAGAGGAGAGAAGCTACCAGGTTCTGAAGAATGTCAGGTACTAGGGGGACACTGTGGGATCTCCCTGGAAACCAGAAGAATACTCTTGCCTTTACCCCATCCCCTTCTCACCACCAGCCACAGGTGCCCCAGACAACAAGCTTGAGCAGCTCCTTCCCTGCTGCCCCCTGTTTGTCTCCGTGCTCCAGGCAAGCTGGACATGGCTCGCAGGAATCTAGCCAGCTGCAGTCTGTCCTGAGCCCCGCCCTCCCCCACGGTCCGGAGAGAGTCAGCGTCGCTTCTAGGGGCCGACCTTGGCACCCCCAACCCAGGGGTCCAGCCTCCCTGCCTTCACCCAGCAACCGTGGAAGACCGCACGCGGAAGGCTTGGGGAGGTGGGTGTTGGACTGGAGGCGTAGATCTTGTGATGACTCACACGCCAGCGGAGAGGGAGAAAGGGGCTAGGGGAATGAATGGATTGCAAACCAAAGGGGAGGGGCCAAGGAGAAGAGCTTTGGTGCCTCGATTCCACCGCGTCAGTTTCTTCAACATCTGCAGTGCGTGGGGCTGAGCGATCCCACTGGGGAGTTGGGGGGGGTGGGCTGGCTGACGTTTGCTTCCCGCCCGCTGGGTTGGCCCGAGCAGTTCATGAATGACTCACCTCATTGTCAGGCTGATTCACTGCTCGCCTGGGGACTTGCGGGAGGGTAGAGGGGATTGGGGGGAACTGGGGCGGGGGCGGAGGGGGGGCCGAGAGGAGGGAGGCGGGGAGGCGGCCGCAGCCTCCCTGTAGGGGTCTGGACGCGATGGATGGGTTTCCGGGATAAGAAGGAGGGGCATGCACATGAGTTGGTCCGTGGAGAACAAGCTTGAGGTTCTGTCACTAGTCTACCTGTGACTATTTACATTTAAATTAATTAAAATTAAATCCAACGAGAGCTTCAGTTCCTCAGTGTCACCAGCCACACTTCAAGCTGTCAGTAGCACGTGCTGTTGTCAACAGCTACTATATTAGATAATGTGGAAAGTTCTATGCGGCAGTGCTGGTCTACACAGCCTTCACATCCACAATGCCACACAGACCAGACCTTCAGCCACCCCCATACACTCAGACCCCACCTCTTTGTAGGCAGCACATAACAAACACAGTTCCACACACATTCCACACACTCATTCAACACACAACAGCCACCCACCGACACATCCCCGCAGAACTCTCAGTGTGTGTACACACTTCCAGTATATACCCCTGTCCATGGGAAGACAAATGTAAACACATACACATGCATCATCACTGTGAATTGCATACAACTGTTAATACGATCAAAATACAAATTAGGACAAAATGTATTTGCAAATATGCTGAAATAGATACAAACTCAAGCCATGTGGTTCCCATAACAAACCTCAGCACGTTTGCAGACTCGAGTAGGGGGGAAGGGAACCCACGTTGTTGAGCCTCTGCCAAGGTGCTGGGCATGGAGTTAGCCATTTCAATGTGTTAATTCATTTAATTCCACAGCAATCCTGTGAGGAAGTTGTATTATTCCATTTGCATAAAGGGGGACAGCTAAGTTCAGAGAGGTAAAATAACTTACTGAAGGTCACACAGCCAGTTAGCAGTATGGTCAAATATGAAGCCCCATGTATCTAACTCCATAGACAATGCAGCATGCTGTTTCCAAACACTCCCTCTAAACACACACACACACACACACACACACACACACAAATACAGGTGTGCTCTCTCCTGTACTTAAGAAGGTGAGGCTCCTCATCCAACAAGTACAGGTATTTGGGGAAGTGAGCATGGAGTTGCCTAGACTCCTTTGTAGTCCCTTCTGACAAATAGCATTAGGTCATTCAACAAACACTTGCTGGTCTTCTGTGTGCTAAATCATGTGCCAAGTGCTGGCTCACAAAAGTGAAAAGTCATACTCGGTTGCTCTGAAAGAGTTCAAAGGCCACCAGAGAGGTGTGAGGAAACTTGAAGACAATACAGGGTATGCAAGAGACCTAAGCTATCAGAGCCCTCAAGTCCAGGGAGCCAAGGAAAAGGAAACCTGAGTCAGTCAAAGAAGGCTTCTTGGAGGAGGCAGCATGTGACCTAGGGCATGAAGAGTGAATGGGGTAGAGAGGGATTGGTATTGATTGGGACATTAGTTGAGAGATGAGGTCACTTCCTAGCTGCAGGAGACACAAGAGACCTTCGTTTGATTGCTGGCTTAGGAAGATGCCCTAAGTAGGAAATGGCAACCCACTCCAGTGTTCTTGCCTGAAAAATTCCCTGGACAGAGGAGCCTGGCAGGCTATGGTCCATGGGGTAGCAAGGAGTCATAGCACAAATCCGCGTGAGAGATGAAATAGGACAGGGAAACAGATTCTGGGGCATTGTAGGTGCTGGGGAATTTTTTTTCTTTTTAACCACACCATGTGACATGAATCTTAGCTCCCTGAGGAGGAACTGAACTGGTGTCCCTTGCAGTGGAAGCATGAAGTCTTAAGCACTGGGTCACCAGGGGGAAAAGTCCCAGCCCTGGGGATTTTATATATCATCCTCAGGTGCCTGGAAGGGATTAACATTTTTTACGATAGAAAAAATAGTATCCTGCTTGCATGTTGGAAAGAATGGACAGAAGGGAGGAGAGCCTGGACTAGGGAGACAGTGCAGCAGGCTATGGGGATTGTCCAGGCAGGAGATAGTAAGGCTTGATGTAGAGTATAAGATCTGGACAAAATAAGAGATACAGGAGGATGAGGGATCAGAGTGCATCCTGGCCCTGAGACAGTGCAAGGCAACAGCTTTCCCACCCATGAAAATGTAATGAAAACTATGATTTTCTTTCAGAGCAAGGCATATGTGCATAGGCACATGATGTTTTGGACATAATTATAGGGGATTCGTATTCCCTGAATCCCCAGTTTAAGAGCCCAGTTCATTGGAATTCTAAAAGGCAAAACAATGTAGTGGTTAAGCTTGTGGATGCTGGTATCAAACTGGCTGGTTAATTATCTTAGCTGCAACACCTATTAGCAATGTGGGCTTAGCCCAGACATTGCCCCTTTCCTCCTCTGTAAAACAGAAGTGATCCTAGCACCAATATCAAGACCTGTTGCTATGAACAAGTGAGCTAATTCATGTAAATTAATGAACCTTGCCTGAACACAGAAAGTGCTCAGGGAAGTCCAGGTGGTTATTACTACAGACTGTTGTTACTGTTTAGTTCCTCAGTCACATCTGACTCTTTTGCAACCCCATCCACTGTAGCCCACCAGGCTCCTCTGTCCATGGGACTCTCCAGGCAAGAATACTGGATTGGGTTACCATTTTCTTCTCCAGGGGATCTTCCCAACCGAGATATTGAACCCCCATCACCTGCATTGGCAGGCAGATTCTTTACCACTGAGCCACCAGGTAAGCCCATTACTATAGATTAACTCAGTACTAATGAAACATTCCCCTTTGTACTTGACTTCACAGCTGAAGTTCTGGTGTCTTCTGGTATGGGTCCTCCTACCTGAATCCTAGAACCCACTTTTCCGTTCCCCAGAATCTACCCTTCCTTTTTGGTCTGAGTCTCCATTATCCTCAACCCTGGTTATTAGTAGCCCACTAACCCCTCTTCTAAAAGAAGGAAGAAGAGGACCAGACTAGATCACTATGGGGATCTAGTCTTTGCTTTTACTTTGGAGGAAAGTGTCAGGAAGAAGACCTGTTATTTGGAGGAGAATCCTTCAGCATGAGAAAGTGAAAGTCATTCAGTCGTGTCTGACTCTTTGTGACACCATGGACTATACAGTCCATGGAATTCTCCAGGCCAGAATACTGGAGTGGGTAGCCATTCCCTTCTCCAGGGGATCTTCCCAATCCAGGGATCGAACCCAGGTCTCCCGCATTGCAGGTGGATTCTTTACCAGCTGAGCCACAAGCGAAGACCAAGTATACTGGAGTGGGTAGCCTATCCCTTCTCCAGCGGATCTTCCTGACCCAGGAATTGAACTGGGGTCTCCTGAATTGCAGGCAGATTCTTTACCAACTGAGCTATCAGGGAAGCCCAAGTCAAATTAGCATGACTGTCTTCCCCAAATTTAAAATCATAGACAACTTCCTCACTGTGGCCTGCAAGCCCCTCTCCAAAATGTCTCTGGCCCACATTTTCCATTTACTTCAGCCATCACTCCCACCCCCATTTAAGTTCTAACAGGAGGTGGGGGTGGCATTTGCCAAGTTCACTGAACTCAGAAAGGCAATGGAGGAGAAAGCATAGGACTTCCAATCAGAAGAGCCACCACCGAATGACTGTGTGACCCTGAGGGAGTCCCTTCCCCTGTGGGCCTCAAATTCCTAATCTGTAAGTAATACCCACCCTTCACTCTTCGTGGAATCTCGTGAAGACAAAATGAGCCAATGGTTAAAACTGGAAGATGGAAACTACAGTGTGGGTAGGAGTTGATAGTATTGCTCTTGGCCTTTTGGCCTCTGTGATGTCCCTTTAGTTGGAGCTGTCAGAGCCCAGATCCACAGGAAGCCCTGTAACTAGGTCTCTAGGACTATCCACAGTTGGGTTGCCTGGGTTCCCTGGGAGGAGAGGGGGCCTGTAAATGGGAGGGTTGGGGGTCTGTCCCCTAGTTCAGAAGCACAAAGGCCTTGAAGGAATTCCTAACTTGGATGAGAGTTAGAGGTTCAGGTTTCCTCTCTCATCACCATTATGGCCTCCATTCTGACATACGACAGGTTAACTGTTCCACAAGGAGCAATGATAGAAGTCATAGGCTTCCAAGAGGTCAGACCAGGCCAGGCAGTCTGCCCTTGGGAAGATGCATGGCTGGTTCAGATCAGACAGTTAAGAACTCACATCAGCTACCTTCCTTCTGTCTTTTGAGTCCTCAAAACTATGCAACCTGTGCTGTCTCTCAACTGTTTCGTGATAAGCAAGAAGGGAAACTGAGGTCAGGCTGAATCAGTAACCACAGTAGGCTTTAGTGATAACAACTAGACTTCCCAGATCACTAGGTCCTCTCCTGGTCTCTATCTTTTGTTCTGTATCTCCCTGACTTGTTCATATTTTATTTATTTATTTAATATATATATTTTTGGCCACTTTGTGGTTTTCAGGATCTTAGCTCTCTAACTAGGAACTGAACTAGTGCCCAAGGCAGTGAAAGCATGGAGTCTTAACTACCGGACCACCAGGAAAATTCTCTCCCTGACTTGTTCATGAACTTGAGAGTACAAGGAGTCATTCTTTTCTCTATCCCCAATGTTAAGCACTGTGCCTGATAAATAGTAGTCCCTGTGTCTTTCATTTATTAATTCTATAGAGCATTGTTCTAGGTGCTGGGGATACAGAGTTGAACAAGCCAGACAATGTCCCTATCCTCATGGAGTTCATATTCTAGTGAGGAAGACACACAATAAAGATGTAAACCATGACGATTATCAATAATGAAAAATGCTGAGAAGGAAATTAAGCGTTGTGATGGGGCGAGGGATGTTACTTGAGAGATTAATGTGACAGGGAAGATCTGACATCTAAACTGAAATATGAAGGATGAGAACAGCCCAGCAGCGAACATCTTGCTTAATAAATATGTGTGGCAAGAATAGACGGATGGATGGATGGATGGGCAGATGAACAGACAAACGAACAGGGTGGATTCTGGTGTGAACGAGAATCATGCTGTTAATCTCAGTCCCTAGTATGCTTAACACAAGAGAGGAAGGTGGTCAGGATGGGATGTACTGCTGCTGCTGCTAAGTCGCTTCAGTCGTGTCCTACTCTGTGCGACCCCAGAGACGGGTGCCCACCAGGCTCCCCCGGTCCCTGGGATTCTCCAGGCAAGAACACTGGAGTGGGTTGCCATTTCCTTCTCCAGTGCATGAAAGTGAAAAGTGAAAGTGAAGTCGCTCAGTCGTATCCGACTCCTAGCGACCCCATGGACTGCAGCCTACCAGGCTCCTCCGTCCATGGGATTTTCCAGGCAAGAGTACTGGAGTGGGGTGCCATTGCCATGGGTCCCAAATTCCCAACCTTGCTCTCAACCCGAGTGCGCATCGAGCAAACGGATTGGATCCAGGGTCTGCTGGGGGGCGACCGAGAGCTCATGCCTTTCCCTTTAAGGCTCGAGCGGAAGACCGCGGTGAAGGGCCTTTGGGTCGGCGGGAAAGAAATAGGTCTGCCCCTTTAAGAGGGCGGAGACGCTGAGTGGCGGCGGCTTCGAACGCGGCTTAGGGAGCCAGCCCCCAGGTTCCCGACCACCCTCCTTCGGCCCCCACCTGGATTTCCAAGACGCCTCTCTCCGACCTCGCCCCAGAGACACTGTCGCCAGGACTCTGACCCTCCCACGTGGACCAAGGCCGAAGCTCCGGCGACCCCTGGAGTCAGGGTCTGTCCGGCCAAGCCGCGGCCGGAGCCTACTGGCGGTCGCCATGGTAATGCCGCGCCGGGGACCACCGGCCGCCGGGTCCCCCGGCCGCGGGGACCTGTCTTCCGGGTTCTAGACTCTCCCTTATGCGAGCTGCAGGACCGGGTTAGGGTTTCAGGGAGAGCTTGGTGGGGTCGGGACGCCTGGCTCTAGTCAGGGCTCGGCTTGGACATACCCGGCCCCCCAAAAAAGGTCTCCCACTCACCTCCCTCAGGGTTTCATCTCCCAGTCTCTAACCTTCCGTTTCACTAAGGAAGACTCCGGTTCATCCTTACGGGTGTGCTCAAACGTCACGCCTCCCGGGCCCTCCCCCTCCCCCAACCATTCCAGTCTGTTTCTTGACATTGGGCGATAGGTCTCCCTAACTGTAGCTCTTGCTGCTTTGGCAGCTGGAGTTAGGCACGTCCCTTGGCTCTAGGGCTGACACACTTTTAATGCCTACCACAGCAGCCCTGCTGTCCAGAAAGGAAGATCTGTGGGGATGAGGGTGGAGGTGGGGGAGGTACATCCCACCTCCCAGGACCCTAGCTTTTGGGTGTTAGATAAAAGGAAACCACTGACTTGTCTTTCAGAATCAAGGCCTCTGTGTTGGGCATGCTTGGGTTTATGGTAATATCCCTTACATCTGACACGGGTTCCCCAGGCCAAGCCTCTGGGAGTGTGGCAAAATCCTTAGACCTACATGCCCTGTAAAGAATGGCACAGGCTCCCTTGGGCAGCCTTTCCTTTGCTTCCTCCCTCTTATTACAAGATTAACACAGATAGACCTAAGGGAATTATTTTACGAGACAGGATTCTAAATCATCATCTAAGTCTTTAAGTAAACCCCATCTCTCCTCATCCTTTATTCCTTCCCCAACACAGCGGGGAGAAAAAAAAAAAAACAAAACAAGCAAACAGAAAACAGTACACCTGATGTCTTGTTAGAATTAGGAAAAAGCAGAGTGAAGACAAAATGTACTTGCAAGTGGTATTTCTCCTCCAACCTCAATTGCTTTGTTTTCCTTTCAGGCATGCAGTCTGCAGAAGCTGTTTGCTGTGGAAGAGGAGTTTGAAGATGAGGTAAGGAAGTGTTGGTGATCAGAGATGGCACCCAGGCCTAGAACTCAAGTTTCCTTTTACCTGACATGTGTATCTTTTTTTCCTTTTTTTTCTGTGAGAGGCTGAGAGATGAGAAATATAAACAACCCACTTAACTGTCTTAAAAACAAATAAAAAACCAGAGAGATGAGCTGCTTAATTGTCATACCTTTAAATTACAAGGGCCTTTGCCTGGAAGCTGTGTCACGTGGATGATTGGATTCACCTTCATGATGACATACTTCATGTGGGAAGAAAGTTAATGGAGAGGCAGAGACAGCACAGCTACTAGACAGCTGGGGGCCCAGGGTCACCAACTGGCCACCTGAGCCAGGGCAAAGTATTTCATTCTCTGGCCTTCCATTTTCTCTCTTATGACATGAGGGATGTTCTTCTGCCTCAAACATTCTTCCCTTCCCTCCTCTCTCTGGAGAAGATGAGGGATTAGATTAGACCTGAAGCTGGCATCTTAGAATCACCTCTGCTGAGTCCCTGCCACGTACCAAATAAATCAGAATTTCTGGGGATGGGCCCAGGCAGGGGTATTTTTAATCTCTGGGTGCAGCCAGAGACCACTGAACTAGTGATCTGCAATGCTGTCTTCTCACTCAGATCTAACATGTAGTTTCATCTGGGTGACCCAAAATTGTTATGTCAAATCCTTTTCAGAAAGAAACAGGATTTAAGTGAATAAAGCCCCCAGAGGTAAATTAAATCGCTTAAGAATACACCACTGGGCTTCCTTGGTGGCTCAGTGGTAAAGAGTCTGCCTGTCAGTGCAGGAGAGATGGGTTCAATCCCTAATCTGGGAAGATCCCAGATGCTGTGGGGCAGCCAAGCATCACAACTATTGAGCCTGTGCTCTAGGGCCAGGGAGCCACACCTACTGAGCCCACGTGCCATGACTACTGAAGCCACATGCCCTAGAGCCCCATGCTCCGCAACAAGAGAAGCTACCTCGGTGAAAAGCCTGTGCGCTGCAGCTAGAGCGTAGCCCCTACTTGCCGCAACTAGAGAAAAGCCCATGCAGCAACGAAGGCCCAGCAAGCTAAAAAAATACAGCACCGATAGCCAGCACCAACATTAGATGTACCTCCAGTCTAATGTACATGGAAACTACTAAACTACATTTATAGAAGAGTTGCTCTGGTTTATCAATGACAAGCCATTGAGAGCTACTTTTTGACTCCCAGTGGTTTGCTTTTAAAAAATCACTTCTAGATTTGTCCGGATGCCTAATTTATGCCTAGTGAGATGGTGCACCAAGGACCCTTGTGGCAGCCACAGCCCCATACTTCCCTCCCTTTGAAGCTTTTGAAACCTGAGGTTTGAAGGGAGAAACAGACCTTTTAAAATTCCCTCTCTGGCTTGTCTCATACTCTGAGGCCCCAAGACATAGTGACAGAGGCATGTATGAGTTCCAGTCCTGGTTCTGTGAAGTTACTTAACCTCTCTGAGTCTCGGTTTCTATATCCATAAAACAGGGATAATAATATACCTATTCATAGGGTCATTGTGAGAATTCATTGAGAGAATTCTGATAAAATGTTTGCATGGTACCTGGCACCCAGTGAGATGCTTCACATGTTAGGTGTTTTGTTATCATTTGGGGACTTGATTTTTGTTTTTAAAAATAACTCAAAACTGCCAGCTTTGTCAAGGAGATATGTGTCCTTGTCTTTGTCTTTCAGCTTTGGAGATGTGTAATTACAGACTGAAAAAGTGACCCTCCTGGGTCTTACCAGGTCAAGGTAGGACTGCTAGGCTAGTAATGGAATTAAGAGTGAAGGACTCTGACAGCTCAAGTTTCTGTTCCATGACCAGTCCCTTCCCCCTTCCCAAGGCAGATGACATCATGTCTGAGAGGGAGCTCTGCAGGGGAAAAGGGCTCCATCAACTCCCAGGGTCATCAGGATTTTATTCCTGCTGTAATTCTAATATTATTATTATTACTAAGTCCTAAAGTGGTCCTGTTGGAGTATGCTAGTCTCCTGATAATACACCAAGCAGGAAAGATCCTTTCTCTAGCCTAGACAATCTAGTGCGGCAGCAGGGGTGGGGGTGGAGGGGACCTTTCTGTCAGTTAAATCAGCAGTTCTGACTCAAAAACACCCTCGGAACAGGTCTGTTGCTCTTGAAGGTGTCAATCTCACCTTGCTTCCCAACTGGAATCCGTACTTAATTTAACTTGCCCGAAAAGCTATATTTAACTTCTGCCTATTTTGCTGGATCCAAGGCCTCTTTGACTTACCGAAGACTCTGTGTGTGTGTGTGTGTGTGTGTGTGTGTGTGTGTGTGTGTGTGTGATGGGGGGAGGAGTGGGTTGAGGACACGAAGCAAGACCAGCTCTTGAGTGCACAGGCTGGACACCGGAAAGCTAATTTCCTTGAGATGGATGTGTGCCCTGGGGAATTTGTTTGACTCCTTGGTGACCTGGTTCCTTTGCTTCTCTTACTGCTCCAACTGCCACCACCACCCCACCTCCTCTCCCCTCCCCCTCGAGACTGAAGAAAGAGAGAAGCTACCTGAAAACATAGCCTTAGAATGTGTCTGGCAGAAGCCTGGTGGTGGACTCTTGGGCGAGGTCAAAGGTGGTGAGAGAGTCTACAGCTGCCTTACATGTCTTGGTTTCCTGCTTGCATGTATCTGCACACACAGACACACCACATGCCTGAAACAGTAAAAGCAGAGTGTTTCTTGACTTCCAGACGCCAAGACCCATTGTCTCTGCTTCTTTGTAGGATTTCTTGTCGGCTGTGGAGGATGCAGAAAACCAGTTTGCAGGCTCACAGCCTGTAAATGCCGGGTGCCTGAGACCTGTCTCCTCCCGGCCACAGGAGGCCCAGCGGCTGCCTCGAGTCACTGCCCCAGCAGAGGCTGCGGGCCTGCCAGCCCTGGGACGCCGCCTTCCTACCTGCAGTGGGCCTAGGGCCACTGGGGTTGCACTTCCCACAGGAACAGCTCCCCTAAGGCCTGTCTCGACATCCAGCAGCTGGCCTGGCAATCAGGGAAGAGTGACACTGACAGAAGTGCTCGAAGAGCCAGGAAGACCCCAGTCCTCAGCCTCCCACCCCCAGCTCACCTTCAGGAGCAAAGAGCAGGTGATTGGTGGCTTCGAGGGGCCTGAACAAGATGAATTTGATAAGGTCCTGGCAAGCATGGAGCTGGAGGGGCCCAGCTTGGAGTTGCAACTTGGAGTTCACAGTGAGGCCACAGGAATCCTGCCCAGCTGGCAGCAGGAGGACTCCACACTGGCTAAAAAGGCTCGGGTGGCTGATCTGAGCAGACCTTGTCAAAGGGGACCTGTGCCTTCTCCCCACGTAACTGATATCCCATCAGCCCCAGATCCCGCAGTCCTCTGCAGGACTCCACAGCCTCACTTGAGACCTGGAACCACGGGTAACTTTCCTGTCCCAGCTACCTCAGTGGTTCGTGCTCAGCCACCCCACTGGGAAGTCTCTCCTGTGGGTCCCCCTCCTCGAACACCCCAGCCTCTCCAAGCTGCTGGCAGGCCCATTCAGAGCAACCCTCAAAATCGTTTCCCTGCTCAGCCATTCCAGTCTCCAAACACCTGTTCAAGTGGCAAACTCCGTTTTCTTAGACCCCGAACTCCCAACTCAAGCTGTGCTGCTCCCTCAAAGACCAGCTGTGGACTGTTTGCTCAGGGTCCACCCCAACCCCGAACTCCAGCGTCTTCTGTCCTGTCTCCTGTCTGCATCCCGAAGGGTCCCAGTCCCTCTCCACTCCCTCAAGCCGCTCTGCAGACGCCCATCGTCACCAACCACCTGGTGCGGCTGGTCACCGCCGCCAGCCGGACACCGCAGCAACCCACCTGCACCTCCACCCGGGCCAAGATGCGCCGTTTCCCCGGCCCAGCAGGGCTCCTGCCTCACCAGGTGAGTGACAGCTTTGCTCTGGCCAGAGCCAGAGCTCCCCAGGCGGCTCCCCTGGCCGCTGGATAGCAGCCGGGTGTGTCCCAGCCCTGCCCAATCCCAGAGGATCTTCAATCCCAGAGGAAGTGGAGGAAGGAAGGGCAGGGGTTGGGGGCTTTCCAGAGCTGTGGAGAAGTCAGAAGTGGGGAGAACTGAAGGCCTGAAAACCCACATAGATGGAGATGCCTAAGGCTCTGAGAACATCACAGTTTCCATTCATTTGTTGAGCACCTCCTGTTCACTGGCCCCGGCCAGGAAGACTCGTTCTTTTATATTTACTAAGGACTGGTGTGTGATGGGCCCTTTGCTTGGACCTGAGGATACAGAAATTAACATAGAAATAGTTCTTATCCTTCGGAGCTCCAGGGGAGTGGAAGAAGCAGACTTAAAGATATGTAAAAGGGACAGAGAGAGTAGAGGTCATTCCCTGGGTGCTGGGGAGACACTGGGCTCCTTGTGCTTCCTGGGTGGGCTTTGGACAGATGAATAGGAGATTTACAGAGGTGCGCATTGGACAGCTGTGTCCTGGAGGACATTTCAGCAGTGGAACAACAGGACAGAGTGTGTGCAAAGGCACAGATTCTCTGGGAGGTCCACAGAACCATTCAATGTGGCTGGTGTGTGGGGTCACCACGGGGGAGTCAGGGCTGAGCTTGGAGTGTGGATTTTGGCAGCAGTAGAGAGACAGGGTCCTTCAGACTAGTCTTAGATCCAATCCCAGATAATTGGACTCTGAGAATCTGGTCTGGTTGTGATAGGTTACCCCTTTTCCTCACATTTGAAGGGTGTTTTCTTCAATTAGAAGCGATTTCTACTCATTAACTTGCTCTTCCCTGGCACTTTAAGAGAAATCCAAGGAAGCCATGTACATTCCTCCTGGGTTGGATCCCTGTCAGGAAGGGTGAGGTCCCCGAGAAGGGGTTTGGGGAAAGCTACGCTCTTACTCACTTCAGGCCTCTCTATTCAGGTCATCACCCACTTCAGGAAGCCCCGGGATTTGTTCCAGAGCCAGCTCCAGCTTCCTCACATTTCCCCAAACGGTCCCCAAAGCATCTTTTTTGAGCTGCCAGTGAGGCTCTTGAGACTTCGTTAGGAGAGATGTAATATGTGTTAATTGTCCCTGATAGTTTCCTGAACTCATTATGTAACCCAGACAAGAAGCTGTACTTGTAAATAACAGCTGCTGAGCTTGCTCTCGCCTTCTCCTCCTCTCTCCCCTCGTAGCACAGTGGGAAAAATCTGGACGACATCATGGTTTCCACACCCCAGACTCCGACTCACGGTGCTCTGGCTAAATTCCGGACAGAGGTAACTGACTCCATGCAAATGCTAACTTCCTGGGACTCATTTAAGAGAGAGGGACATCCTTGTGTGTTTCAGAAGCTGAGAATCAGAATCAGTGCTGCTCAGCCTATTTTCTGGGGTCACGCACCATAGCACGTTGAGGGACGCCCGTCCTGATGCCAAAGGGGTGTTAACTGATGCCATGGGTTCAGCCTTCTTTCCCAGCTAAGAAAGAACAGCCGGGCTAATTCCATCTGCCCTCAGCAGAGGAGAGTGCAATAAGTATCAGGAAATTATATCTCGGGAACCCTTCCTCTCAGGTTTCTGGGAATCAAGCTGGGAAGCTTGTGCCTTCACCTTGCCTCTGGTGCGTTCCCTCTTGGTGGGTGAGACTCAGCCTTCCTCCTCCCTGGGATTCTGGTTGACCTGCTCTGCCTCCCAGATCCACTTTTGCTTTTAATTCTCTCTAGAAGTTTTTCTCTTTGCTATATCTCTTTATATCTACCAGTCCATTTCAGCTCCAAAACAGTAAATACTCATCTGAATTTAAAGCATTTTTTAATATAACAAGGTGTACAGTTAAAGCCAGAGGCATCTCAAGTAAAATATAATTGGTTTCAAAATTGTCTGGAAGCCGTAAATGTATGTGGGGGCTCCCTAGCCCTAAGCCTTTTCAAGTTCATTACAAGGGATAAGCGTAGCTAGCCTTTTGCATTAATATAATTAAAGTCAGGTCCTGATTTAAAATAAACTAAGTTATAGAGCACCTTTGCTCTTGTTTCTCAGTGAAAGATGTGATATGCAGCAAGTTTTCACATGCCCTTTTCTGAACCTTGAGATAAACGAAAGGAGAAAGCATGGCCACTGTGCTGCCGGGAATTCACCCTTGCTCCCCCGCCCCTCCATCCCTGCTCAGTCAGGATCTCTAGCAAAGTGGACCCATGAACACCAGGCTCCCCTTCTGCTCTGTTGTGCCAGGTTGTTACTAGTTCCCAGGCATCAGTGGAGGAAGACTTTGGACGAGGGCCCTGGCTGACCATGAAATCTACTCTGGGTCTGGATGAGAGAGACCCTACTTGCTTCCTCTGTACCTACAGCATCATCATGGTGCTGCGAAAGGTAAGGGTTCTGGATGCTGAGACCCAGAGGAAAGGCCGTTTTTATATCTCTCCCCAACCTTCCCTGCTCCACCTTAGTAAAGGGGCACTCTGTTTGCTCCCTCCTACCCTAGGCCTGTCTCTGAACAGCAGCATATACCATTGGGTTGTATCTTCCACTCACCTACCTGTTCACTGCCATCCACAGTATCAGGCACAGGCAGAAGTGGGTTACGGGCATGTCTCCATACATCTGAGTCCTGAATGGGGTAGGGTAAGCACACTGCTCCCCTCAGAGCTCCCCACAGGTCAGAAGTCACATGCCGACTCATGTTAGTACATATGCTAACATGCTCCTGCCTGTGGTCTGTGTGATAGAGATCTATATAAATATATACACATCAATACATAAGAGAAAGGAGGCAGGGGAAAGAAATGAAGGACCTGCCAGCTTCAAGTCTGCCAAGGGGAGATGGGCTGAGCCCTTTAAACTGCCCCTTGGCCCTCCACAAAGGAAGATCATCACCACACTGGTACGCTGCATCACCACCCCCACCCATCCTCAGGTTGCCCTGGCTCACTTGGGAACCTTACAGATGGGACATGTCTGGCTCAGCAAATGCCTCTTCTTGTAACCAGGCAGCCCTGAAGCAGCTTCCTGGGAACAAAGTCCCCAACATGGCGGTGATGATCAAGTCCCTGACTCGGAGCACAATGGATGCCAGCGTGATTTTCAAGGACCCCACGGGTGAGGAGTTAGGTTCTGGTAGTGTCTGGCGAGTGGCCCCATTGAGGTCAGCAGGTGAAGAAGAGCCACCCTCTGCATTCACAGTTAGGATAACTGAGACAGTGAGCCACCTACTTCCCAGCTGGGCCCAGACCAGGCACTGTGCTGCCCTTGACCCTGAGACTGATGGGCAGCGTGGTGTTTGCAGGAGAGATGCAGGGCACGGTGCACAGGTTGCTGCTGGAGACGCGCCAGAATGAGCTGAAGCCTGGCTCGGTGCTGCTGCTCAAGCAGGTACTCTCCCCCTCCTTCCATAGAAAAAGCCCTGGTTGTCTCTCTGATTCCCTGCCCTCCCAGGCCCCAGGCAGAGAGTAGCTGCGCTGGTGCTAGACCCTGGCTTACTGGAGCTGAGTAAAGGCCTGAGCTCCATCCCCAGGGGGTGGGTAGGAGTGGGAGTGGCCTGTGAAGGGCCAAGGGTGGACAAGTGGTTGTACTCGGGCACCAGGGTTGAGACGGGAGTGATTTCTGTGATCCTGGTGCAGAGGCCACCAAGGGAGGGGCAGGTGGGACCAGGTGGCCAGCGGTGCTCTCTTAGGACATTGGACCCCCCCACCCACCCACCCCTTCTCTCCTCCAGATCGGAGTGTTTTCTCCTTCACTCCGAAACCACTACCTCAATGTGACTCCCAACAACCTGGTCCATGTTTATAGTCCAGATGCTGGAGAGGGGGACATCCTCAAGGGATCTCAGTCCTTCCCCAAGGTAAGAGGAGCAGGATGGAGGAGGGATAGCTAGAGCCACTCTCCACCTGGACCTTCTGGTTTCTTCCCTTCCACCACCTTGGGGAGCAGGGATGTGAGGTGGACAGTTGCCCTACGGTGAAAAGATGTCTTTGGGGACAGGGCCATTGCCTCCTGTCCCTGGTCCAGCCACCTGCCAGATGGCACGGTAACAGGACCTAGAGGAGCAGCTGGCTTCTGAGTGATCCCTGAGTGTCTGATGGCAGACTTGAACGTCATAGAGTATGGGAGTCACTTGAGAACTAACCAAGGTGACAGTCCACAAAGGGGTGGGGCCCTCAGTGAGTGACTGAGGGTTGGACTTGCTGCAGGTGACTGTGCAGAGAACAGACAGCTACAGATGGTCTGTCAGGTGAGCCAGCCCTTGCTCGACATCTTTCCCCCTGCTTTCCACCTCTGCTAGGTGAGGGGACACCAGCCTAGAATGCCTTGGGAAACCAAGGAAGACTGAGTTCCAGGCAGCTCCACTCCAGGGTGAGGGTGCAGAGCCCGGCCTTGACTTGGCACACAGTGTTCCCTCTGGCCACCTGCACCTTCCTGGGATCCTGGGTTGTTGTCATGGCCTGGCCTGGGGGTCAGGAGACCTGGGTCATGTCCCTCCTCTGCTGGAAATTTGTAACATGACCTTGGGCAAGTCCTGTCCCTTCCCCTGCTGTTGCTTTGTCTATAAAGTGAGTCTATAAAGTTATAATCAGTGATGTCTAGTCAAGTTATGCTTTTAGCTTTAATTTGCTACTTCTCATCTTTCTCCCTAACCTTCTACATTCTCTCAGTATCACCCCTTTCTAACAAAGCATCTTGATTTCCTTTTAAATTTCAAGTCACCGCTGGACTTCCCTGGTGGTCCAGTGGTTGGGATTCCATGCTTCCACTGCAGGGGGCACAGGTTCAGTCCCTGGTCAAGGAACTAAGATCCTGCAAGCCAAATGGCATGGCCAAAAAAAAAAAGATCCAAGTCATCCATACTTGTTGAAAAAAAATTAAAATGGTACAGAATAAAGAAACATAAAACTGACCCTTCCCTGTTTGCATTCCCTAGGGCTAACCATGGTTAACAGGTTTAATTACTAATTTTAATTACCTATTCATATATTAGCTATTTGGGGGATTGTTAATAGCTCATTTTTAATTCCAGCCTAACTCCTTAGTATGTTTCTGAATGGCCTCTTCACTGTCTGCTCCAGTTAAAGAGATTCCCTAAAACATCAGATACCAACTGAATTAGAAAAGAAAATCAGCCAAAAAGTTTTTTGGTTTTGTTCTATTTATTTTTAAATTATCTGTTCTTTGGGGTGTTTGGTATTTCAGCTACCTCCCCAGCATAGGCTGGGTGACTGGCCACTGCCTCATTCCTCTGTCCTGTCTTTCCTGAGCCCCTACCTATTCCTTTGAGCTTGTCTGGGTGGAGATGGTACCGTCTAGCGAGATTTCAGGGGCACAGGTATTGGTAACCAGATCCTCTATCTCCAGGATCTTGGAAGTTTCCATGAAAGCCTCCAGCAAGAGAGCGAGAAGCCTGGGAAAGGCCTCCAAACAGCACAGAACCCAGAGGCAGGGGCGTCTCTTGAGAAAGAATTCCCAGAAGCAGGTAAGATGGTCAGTCCACGCAGGAGCCAAAAAAATGGTCCTCCTATTTCCTCTTGAATAGCTCAGGCAGATTGTTCTGGCTGTGTCTTGTTCCTCCTCCTGTGAATCTTTGGATCTTACAGAAATTAGACATGGTGTCTTTCCTGGCAAGGCTGCAGGCCACAAACTAATTAACACAAAGAATGTGATCCTCAGCTCCCGCGTTTCCAGGCCATGTGCTGTTAGCCACAAGGAGGAGATAGACTGGCGCCAGCCTTGAGTCTTCTGTGGGCTGATGGCTAAACCACAGAGGCAGATTTCTCCATCCTGACTAAGCTCTGAGGCCCTCCAGGTGGTGCTAAGGGGTCCAGCATCCCCATAGTTAGGGTGGGACCAGGATACAGACCTGAGAGGCCCAAATACAGACCTCTTCGTGGAGGGCCAACTTGTTCCTCAGGAGGGAGCCTCACCCAGGTGATGCTAACACAGTCCAGGTCTGGTCCTTAGCTCTTGGATCCCTCAAATGGAACCCTCATGGGATTATGGGTAGGTGTCTCCATGTTAACCAAATTCACAGTAGACCATGGATAAGCCACAGAGCCCATTTATTTATATTGTATGAAAAAGTATCTACCCCGTGTGCTGGAATCTTCTCTAGAATCTTCCACTATCTCCTTGTAAGTCGGCTTGAAGACAAGCCAAACCCTCCTCAGAAGGTTGCTGGTGGTCATGGAATAAGAGAGGCAAGCTGCCTGTAGAATGTTGTGGTTGGTGTCACATCTCCACAGTAGGGACAGACCTGCCAGGCAGCACTGGGAGACACAGATTCGGATTCCTGCTCTGAGTCCCATTCCCCTTGACTCACACTGGCTGCTCATTCCTCTTCATTTACTCTATCGTTTCTCCAGACAGTGTAGCTAGTGAGCGGCAACTTTTTTGTTAAAATCAAATTCCAGTCCTACTTCCCTGGGTACAATGCTGGTCACCCTAGTTAAATTTAAATGCCCCCAAACTGACTTCTGGGCTTCCCAGATGGCACAGTGGTAAAGAATCTGCCTGCCAATGCAGGAGACGTGGGTTTGATCCCTGGGTTGGAAAGATCTCCTGGAATAGGAGATGGCAACCCACTCCAGTATTCTTGCCAGGAAAATTCCATGGACAGGGAAGCCTGGCGGGCTATAGTCCATAAGGTCACAAAGACTCAGACACGACTGAGCGTGTGCACAGGCTGCCTTCCGCCCTTCTAGCAGCAGTGTTTGTCCGGTGCTCCGTGCCAGACTGGGAGCTGGCCTCTGCAGGTATAGTTTCCAGCCTGACTGACGGGGCTGCCTAATTCCGTGCATTCAGTGGGCGTTTTCTAGTTGGAAGCTGTGGCTCTGGCGTCAAATGGATGCGCACTTGGGCAAGTAGTTGACCTCTTTAAACCCTGTTCTCTTGGGCAAAGTAAGGATTGTAACAGGAACCACCACGAGATGCCCTCTGCAGGGGCCGTGTGAGGCCGAAGTGAAGTGATGAGTGTAATGTGTGCGAGCCTGTGCCTGGCACCAGGAGTGCCCCCAGTACATGTTAGCTGCTCTTGTTCACAGAGCAGCAGTGGGGGTTACTGAGGTCAGCTGTTTCCAGCTTCTCAGGCAGAAGTACCCATCCGAGAACTGTGGTCAGGACAGTTACTTCTGTCCTCTCGGCTCACAGAGGCACTCTAGGGGAGGGGACGGTGACTTCTCCCACCATGCAGAGTGCAGGTGAGAGACCATGAGAATGAGCTGTGTGATTCTGAGCACATCTAAGGGCTTTTCCCAGCCTTCTTTCTCCCTCTGTCCAATCAGACAATTGCACTAGGAGACCTCTGATGCCTTTCTGCTCAGGTGCTGTGCTTCAGGATGGAAAGAAGAACCATGGAGGCCCAGGGGGAGCCCCTTTCTTTGCAGAGTGACCTTGGCATTTTGCCTCTGCCTTTTGTTGAGTGTGGGGAGCAGAAAGGAGATGGAAATCAGGCCAGCCTCAGGCCCTTTGATGTGGGGACCACTGCCCAGAGAGCCCCCTCCCTAACTGCAGCCGGGTTCAGACCCTCCTGAAGGGTGGGAGCTTCAGCTCTGAGTCACAAGGGGCCCTCAGGTTATCACTGAGTCTCCCCACCCTCCCTGTCCTCCTCTGCAGATGACCTGGATGGACTCCTGAGCGAGCTCCCTGAAGACTTCTTCTGTGGGACCAGCAATTGGGACTGCCCCAAGGCAGGGCACCCGCCGTGAGCCGGCAGCCTCTCAGCACCATGCCAGAGCTCTGGTTGTGTCTGATCACATGCCTGGGAGAGAGGAGGACCAGCACAGCTGGAGAGCAGACAGAGTTCTGAGACCTCTGTGGTCGTTCCCACCCTGGACACTTTCCCCGAGAACACACTTGTCCCTCGGATTCTGCACTGTCCTCACTTTGGGTCTTCCTTTGGCAAGCGGAACTCTGCTCGGTATTGGATCTACTGTCCTTCGAGTCCTTGGGTGCATATCCCTTCTCCTCCAACAGGGAAGGTGTGTCACTCTCCCACCTCCCCTTGACTTTAGAGGATGCTGGGCCTGGGCCCTTGACTCCCCAGTCCGAGGACAGCTGAGGAGCCAAGAGAAGCTGTGGCTTCTGTAGCAATCTGTCCCTCTGGACAAGGAAGGAACACACTCAGGCTTCCCTCTGCTTTGTCTCTTGAGGCCTATAGCTACCCAGCTCACCTGTGTCTGGGGCTCCAAGGTGCGGGGGCATGGGTGTGGCTGGGGCATCTTATTCTGAAATAAAAGCAGCTGCCTGCTTCACCCGCCTCCCTCTCTTTCCCAGCCTCTCAGCTCCTTGTCCTATCTGCCCTGCCCCTGGTGCCTTGGCCAGGACAGAGCCAAAGCTACTCATTTTCTTTCTCTTTTTTCTTACAGACTTTTTTTTTTTTTTGCTGCACTGGGTCTTAGTTGTAGCACATGGGGTCTTTAGTTCCAGCATGTGAACTGTTAGCTGCAGCATGTTCCCCAACCAGGGATCAATCCCAGGCCCTCTGCATTGGGAGCTCAGAGTCTTAGCCACTGGACCACCAGAGAAGTCTCAATAAGCTTTTTGACAGTTTGAGATTTATAGGATTATTGCAGAGATGTTACAGGGAGTTCTCCTATACCTCACAACCAGTCTAAGAGCCAGTACTGACACATTATTAACTGAACTCTATGCTTTATTGACATTAACCCAGTTTTCCCCTAATATTCTCTTTCTCTTCCAGGATCCTGTGTAACATTTAGTCATCTTGTCTGTATAGACGTCTCTTGGCTGTGGTAGTTTCTCAGACTTTCCTTGTCTCTTAATGACCATGACAGCTTCCAGGAGCACAGGTCTCGCTTCTTGTCGGATGCCCCCTTGTTGGAATTTGTCTGGTGTGTTTTCATGACTAGACGAGGGTTATGTGTTTGGGAGCTCACAAAGGTGAGCTCCTGTTCTCATCGCATCATATCAAGGGTTGGTGTTGACTTTGATCACCTGGCTGAGATAGGGTTTGTCAGGTTTGGTCAGGTTTCTCCGCTGTCAAGTTACTCTTTTTCTCTTTTTCCACACAATTTTGGAAGGAAGTCACTCTGCCGCCTCCACTTAAGGAGTGAGGGGTTATGTTCTCTGCCTCTTGAAGGGCATAATATCTACATGGATGATTTGAAATTCTGCGTGGAAGATTGGTCTGTTTTCCCTTATTTTTTGTTCAGTCACCCATTTATTATCAGTATGGACTCGTGGATATTTATTTTATACTTTGGGTTAGAGTCCACTACTACTTTATTCTGTTGCCAAGCAACTCTTTGCCACTGTAGGTTCACTGTACCACCTTGAAGGCAAGAATTGGACAAGGGTCATGGGTGGGGTATAAAAGGTCTAATTATACCAAGTAACCAGCCAACCTTGTTTTCCTTTATGGAATGAAGGGAAAAGAGGAAGATGCTCTCAACATATGTTTGAGGAGATGTGAGCCCAGTTTGATGGCCAGCTTTGCCTGCCTCTGCCTTGGCTTTCACCAGGCAGCTGTGAGTCGGGGCCTCCAATAGACTCGGCACTGCTCTGGGGAAGGCGTTATTTTCCCTGTTTCCAAAGAGATCCCAGGGATCCCAGCCTCAAAGCTGAAGGCAGCAAGTGCCTTAGGAACTCCACGTTCACCTGGCGGCTGGTGGCAGTGGGACTCTTCCAGAAGGCTTTTGTGGCCCAAGCCCGGGAACAGGCAGGAGCTAATTCACCAGCTCTGCCCTTTCACACTCTCAATTAGTCTTCCTGCTTGAACACCTACCTGAGGTGGTTGGATGGCTTCACCGATTCAATGGACATGAATTTGGGCAGACTCCGGGAAATGGTGAGGGACCAGGAAGCCTAGAGGGCTGTAGTCCATAGGTTCAGGAAGAGTCAGACACGACTTGGTGACTGAACAACACCTGAGCACACCACGTACTTTCTTTTCCCCCGCTGCTAACTCCCCAGCTCTGCCTCTCTAGCTTAGATCTGGGCCAGAGCCCTTCTACTCCAGTGGTCTTCGTGCAGCTAAACCATCCGTTCCCCCGGCCTGTGTACCCATCGCCCCTCAGCCCCTTGGAGCTCTGTTCTTCACTCTTAACCATCCTGACAGATGACCTGGTTTCTTGTGTACTCCGTCACCCCATAGGCTCTGAGCTCCCAGAAGACAGGCTGGGTATCCAGTCACCTGGCCCTGTTTCTGCCAATAAAACTGGGCTCCCTGTGGGTTCATGTGTGGGTTGAAGTAAAGGCCTCAGGAAGTTAATGCTGTGCATAGTTTTTCTGCCCTCAGGAAGTTAAGGCTAAGGACAGGACACAGAACATATGGTGTCTCTGGGGACTGAGCTGTAGTCAGCACCTTCAGGCCTGTGGCAAGAAGGCTGCAGAGAGGCTGGGGAGGTCAGGGCAGCCTCAGGCCCCGCTCACAATGACTACTGTGAACCTTGGAGAAGGTCCCTCATGGCCCCACCCACCTTGCCAGCTCCCAACCCTGGGAACCCAGATGTGGGTGCTCAGCCGGGCCGTTGGCGGGGCAATTAAAACACCAGGTGGGTGCCAACACAGTTAATCACACCTGCATTTATAGAGGCGCCTTTCTCTGAGGATCTCCAAGCCCTCGCTGGGCATGATCTCATTGCTTCTCTGGGATCCCCCACCCTGGAATACCACCACGAAGCTGGGGCCAGAGTGGGTAAACAGCAGGGTAAAGGCGGAGCCAGAAACAGCCCAGGCTGCTGCCACACACATGGGCAGGCAGATGTGTGTCCGCTCTGGTGGAGAACGGGGGCCTTCAGTCAACGTGCTGCACGCAGGAGGCCAGCCTGTGACAAGACCTACTGTGTGCCATGTCCTGCTGGGGACCAGAAACCCAACTGAACCCACTCAGGTCCTGCTCTGGAGCCACAGTACATGGGCACACACGAGGCCCTCCAGAGCATGGATGGGGGGCAGCTGGAGCCTCAGGGGTGGGAGATCTGAGCAGGTGTCTCCCAGAGCAGGCGACCTTTGAGGTGGACTTTGAGGGATGAGTCAGAAGGGACTTCCAAGCGGAGGGAACAGCAGGGAAGGGCGAGGAAATGTGAGGGGAATGATGCCTGACACAGAGCCAAACCAGGGCACGGGGTTAGTGGGAGAGGGCAGAAGTCAGCAAACGTTTTTCAGCTGGGAAATGAACCATTTCAGACAGATCCTTTCCTATGGGCAGTGGAGCAGAAGAGGGGACACCAGGTAGGAGGCTAGGCTGGTCTGGGTTAAAGGTCTTGAGATGGTAATTGAAAATGTGAGAATGAGGTGGAGCGTGTGTGTGTGTGTGTATGTATGTGTCTTGAGATGCTAACTGAAAATGTGAGAATGAGGTGGAGAGTGCACGCGCACGCACGTGTGTGTGTGTGTGTGTGTGGACAGGGACAGCCAGGGCGTGCAGTCAGGGCAGGATGGGGACAGGCCGACCCTGAGGGGCCGAGAGGCCACCCGCCTCCACCCAGGAACTGAGGAGAGTTTCTGGGGCCAGGATTGGCCAGCCTCCCTCCCGCCCTCCCCTTCACTGCTGGGAACTCACAGCAGCTAGTGCTGTTTCACGGCCTCATTCCTCCCCCTAGAGGCTCCTGAAAGCAGAGCACTTTGGGTGAATGGTTTTGCAGCTTGAAGGTCTCCATGGTCCCCAGAGTTGTGAAGTCAAGCCCTTGGTCCTCCTCAGGCAGGCATGTGAGCCCTTTTAGGAGCTAGGGAAATCAAATAAGAAAACCCTAACCAAGATTCACTGAAGGCAGCGTTAGGGACCATGCTGTCCTGCTTGGAAGGTGGGGAGAGGCGCTATTACTGAATCACTCCATCTCTGGAGTCAGACACACAGGATCCCAGCCTGGCTCCCCCTCACAAGCTGTGACCTTGAGCAAGTGGTTTCACTTTGCTAAGCCTTAAGTGCCTCATCCATGAAACAGACATAAGACCACCCATCTCAGAGGTGTTCAAACTGTGATAATCAGCTTGATCATATAATTTATTGTCAAAACCAAGGTTGCTGTTTACCCGGGGAGAGCCAAGAAATCTGTATGGTGATCTGAGTAAAGATGGATATAAAAACAATCTGAGTATTCTAAAGCTCTGGGCCCATATGTACGGAGTTAGTGTTGTTAATGCAGATGCTGAGCAGAGCTGTTGGAACTCCAGTGTGACCTGCCAGTATTTCCTGGGCTGGGGTCTGGTCTCCAGCCAACATCAGAGAGCCCTGTTCAGTCCATTTCCCTGATTGATTCATTCGCCTCGGACCTGGCCGACTCAAGATAGTCCAGAAAGTGGGAAAATGCAGATCTGGGGTTCAGCTGGGGGCCGGCTCCCCAGTCAGAGGGTATCCACAGGGGCCATCCCAACCCGGGGCTGGGGACTGGCCCAACACCTTCTCTGCACCAAGATCATGACTCTGGGCAAACCCTGTTTATCAGAGCAGTGAAGGGCCTATTTATAGCCTCAGCTGCTCCTTTCTCTGGGTCACGGGTGAGGGGGCAGGGTGGCTCCTCAGAGCAAGGGTGGCAGTCAGGCGAGGGAACCAGCCCTGCCCAGCTGCTGCGGCCCAGACTCCTGGATCCCCCGCCCTGGGCCCCCCTGCCATGGCGGAGGAGACCTTCCCCTTCACCTCCTCCACCCTGCGCTCTCTCCGCCTGCAGCGGGAGTGGCTGGAATGGGAGGACCGGCGGCGGGCAGCAGCCCAGCAGTGCCGGAGCCAAAGATGCCCCCCAAGTTCCCAGGCCCGGCTCACTAGGCCACGCCGCTCCTGCCGGGACCCAGCTGTGCACAATGCCCTGTTCTCCGGTGAGCTACAGCAGATCCAAGCCCTGTTCCAAGATGAAGACGCTGCCAACATGATTGTGGAGACTGTGAGCAACCAGCTGGCCTGGTCAGCTGAACAGGGTAAGGAGCACCTGGTGGGGGCAGAAGTGGAGGGGTAGGCAGGAAGGTAGGGGTGGGGATGGGAGAGAGCCTGGGCCCAATCTCCCCTCTCCAGCCCAGAGAATAGACCATCCCCTCCCACTGCCCATTTTAGATCCCTCCTAAACAGAGCTGAGGCATGCTTAGTGGTTTGTATGTCTTTTCAGAATTAAAGTTATATTAACATGTTGTTGGAATTACATAGAAATACATGTATGTGTGCCAAGTCCGACTCTTTGCAACTCTATGGACTGTAACCCGCCAGGCTCCTCTATCCATGGGATTCTCCAGGCAAGAATACTGGAGTGGGTTGCTATTTCCTTCTCCAGGGGATCTTCAAGACCCAGGGATCGAACCCGTGTCTCTTGAGTCTCTTGTATTGGCAGGAGGGTTCTTTACCACTAGCACCACCTGGGAAGCCCACAAAAAAATACAGTTACATTCTAATGCAATTTTTTCCTCTGGATATATATGCACACAAATATTTTTTCTCTCATAGAATGAAATTATACACCAGATGCTATTTATAGCCTGATTTTTTTCATGTAACATGTTTCTGTGGCAATAACCATTAAGTCCGTATAATATTTTAAATAGATGCATAAATTCTATTGTATGGTTGGCCCATGATTTATACAGTGTTAGTCTCTCAGTCATGTCTGAGTCTTTGAGACCCCACCAGGCTCTTCTGTGCATGGGATTTTCCAGGCAAGAATACTGGAGTGGGTTGCCATTTCCTTCTCCAGGGGATCTTCCCAACCCAAGGATCAAACATGGGTCTTCTGCATTGCAGGCAGATTCTTTACCATCTGAGCCACCCAGGGAAACCCAATAGATTGGTTAGATTAGATTCCTTTTTAAAAAAATCTACTTTAAATAACAATATGACCAACATCTTTGTATCCTTAGGATCTAACTATCTGCCAATAAAAACTAATTAAAAAAAAAGATCACTCCATTCTTAAGACTGACAAGGAGAAAAGACCAAAAAAAGACCAGACAAAAAAAGAGGAAAAAAAAACCAACACACACAAAAAAGAAAAACTGATTAACAGGAAATTGCCTCAACCCTCACCTATGGATTTGGGGGTTCAAAATCCTTGAAGAATTTATGCTGTTAGTCACCACTGGCTCCAAGGTCCTTTAGCTGCTAGAGATGTGACCCCACCCAGGGCATCTCGGTCTCATTCTGCAGCATGTCCCCCATCTCCCAAATGGAATTTGGCCTTAATTTCAATCTTAATAAAAAACAAAGCATGTTTTACCCAAGATTTAGGAAACCCAGGGATTCGCTTCCCTACAATGCAAACAACTGACAGTCTGACATTAGGCATCTATGTCCTTCAAACAAGACCTTGGCTATTTCTACAATTTGGATCCAACACCAGTCCTATGATCAACCCCTCCTCCTGCCCTTCCTTTCCCCACTCCCACCTCTTATCCCTCGCCCTCCACCCTTCCCCACACTTTCACCCCACCCTCCCCACCCCAGGAATATCCTAGGACTTCTTCAGCTTTCCTCTGGCTACTCCCCAAGTCAGTTCCAGGCCCTCCTGTGCATAACTCCTTCCCCTCCCAAATATTAGAGCGCCTAAGTTAACAAAAAGAGCCAAGGACTCCACCAGCAGCTCAAAGACCCAGAAGTTTCCTCAATAGGATTCACCTCCTTAGCTGCCCTTGTAGTTTTAAAGAGCAATTAAGGGAATTTGCTGGCAGTCTAGTGGTTAGGACTCAGCACTCTTACTGCCAGGGCCCAGGTTCAATCCCTGGTCAGGGAACTAAGATCCCACAAGCTGCTCAGTAGGGCCAAAAAAAAGAGCAATTAAATGTTTCTTTCTATGACACATACGTTTTTCACAGACTGACAAACTGTTCTAAAAGGCTGTTCCAGGTTACACTCTTAACTGGGGGCTTGAGGGAGCCCCTCTCCACAGGTACAGATAGGCACAGGTTTGTGCTCAGCCCAACATGCAGAGTTGTACACGACAGCATGCCCTGCCCCCTGGCCTCATACACACCCCGCTAAAACTGCCTGCTCTCTCCAGGGTTCTGGGTGCTGACCCCCAAGGCCAAGCACACTGCACCTCTCACCATTGTTGCTGCCCGAGGCTACACCAACTGCGCCCGCTACCTGATCCGGCAGGGAGCTGAGCTGGATGCTCGGGTTGGGGGCCGGGCAGCCTTGCACGAGGCCTGTGCCCGGGCCCAGTTCGACTGTGTGCAGTTGCTGGTGACCTTCGGCGCCAAGGTCAACGTGTTGTCCGAGGAAGGCACAACCCCCTTGCACCTCTGCACAGTCCCCGAGTCCTTACAGTAGGTGTCCAGGGGTTGAGATGGTTTTGGGAGGCGGAGTGTGTGCATGTGTGCATGTGTGTGTGTGTCTCCAGCTCACATAACAGAAAACATCTCCTTGTAGCAGCTTGGGAGACAGGTCACATTCTATGAGGATAAAACTGAGACTCAGAAAGGTTTAGTGACCTCTCCAAAGTCACATAGCTAAGCCCAGGAAGCAGAAGCCTTGTTGTTTTGGGGGAAAACTCTCTTCAACTGCAGTTTCCTATTGCCTGGGAACCCTTTGCAGCCACATTCCTAGTTGTTTAGAGGTAGGCATCAAGAAAGATCTGACCCAGTGTTTTCCCATCTTAATATGAGGCACACCTCCTCTTCCCACCTTTTTAAGGTCAACAGGTTCTTGGACCCTCTACATGATGGTATTTGCACTTTTACAAGTCAGGCCCAGAGATAGAGCTGGCGAGGGTAAGGAGTCAAGGGCTCCTGGAAGACATTCCACAGCCTCATTGCTGGGGCCCTCTCCCCACGTAGATCTAGATCAGTGATGGACCCAGAAATGATCCAAAATTTCCAGTCCTTTCTTGAGTTTTTATGGGCACGTGATGTACTTTCTAGCAGACTTGATCCTTTTTTCCCCCAATTTTTTATTTTATTTATTTCTGGCTGCACTGGGTCTCCCTTGCTGCCTAACAGCTTTCTCTAGTTGTGGTGAGTAGGGGCTACTCTCTAGTTGCAGCACTTGGGCTTCTCATTGGGGTGGCTTCTCTTGTTGAAGAGCACAGGCTCTAGGCGTGCAGGCTTCAGTAGCTGTGGCACGTGGGCTCAGTAGTTGTGGCACACAGGCTTAGTTGCTCCGTGGCATGTGGAATCTTCCTGGAACAGGAATCAAACCCATGTCCCCTGCATTGGCAGGTAAATTCCAACCACCGGACCACCAGGGAAGTCCAGACTTAATCCTTTTAAGTGAAATGAGAATGGAACCTGACTGAGCGAGCTTCTTGGAGTTATTTAAATTTAGTGCATACAATAGAAACAAAAATTAGTCTATGATTAGAATTTACCAAGGAAATTAATTTATGTAGTTTGTGGCTGGCTAGATGCTGCTCAACTCTTGGTCCCTGAGCATGCACTGAAGGGAGCTGGAACTCTGTTTTGGGGAATGACCCTTGGTCATCAGGGTTTCACTGGAGTCTGATGGATCTGCTCCTGAGTTTCCAGTGGCTACTGTTCTGGCTTTTTAAATTACTGTTAGTTTAGTGTCATCATTAATTTAGTTTGCAAGAATGTTTGGTTTACCCCGTGGTGGTTTAACGATGCATATTTGCCTCAACAGTTGACCTATAATTTTTCCAGGAACTAGAAGACTGAACCAGTGTTCCCTAAAGCTGTGCTCCCTATAGACCATGCTCCCTAAAATCTGGTTTGGGTTTGGTTGTTTTCTCTAGAGGGAGTGGAGTAAGGGGGACACCCAAGTGCCTTTCCTTTGCTGGAGTGGGTGTGGTTGGCCAAGAAGGGTGGTCTTTATATTTGGGAAGCCCTTCATGTTTGGAGGCAGGAAGAAAATACTAATTAGGACTTTGGATTTTTTTTTTTTACTTTAACTAATTAGGACTTCTATTTCTATTTTCTTTTGTGGTGGGGGGGAAGGGTTACACTCAATTTTCTATGCTTCATAGTGTACAGATTAGTGGGTTTTCAAGACTTTTTTTGAAAAGTGGCTATCAAAATATTAGGAGAGACCACTCATAAATGATTCAGAGCCAGGCCTTGGGGTCCCAATCTGATGGGGGAGTCAGGTTAGATTCTGGGAGGCACAGTCTCAGGCAGTGAGTATTAATTACCCTGCAGTCACTAACTTGCTGTGTGTCCTGAGCTGCACCACAACCTTTCTGGGCTGAAAACCGAAATGTTCCAGGTGGCTTGGATGGGCCTTCCTCCTCTTCTGTCTAGTCACGGGGCCTCCATGAGTCTGGCGGTGGTCACCAGGCTCACCTGAGCCAAGAGGGGTGGGAAGAAGGGGTCACGGATGACAGGATTTGCCTCGGGGGCCTTGTACCCTGTCCCCAGGTGCGCCAAGCTGCTGCTGGAGGCCGGAGCGACTGTGAACTTGGCCGCGCGAGACAGTGAGGTGACGCCCCTGCACGTGGCCGCGGCACGCGGCCTGGAGAAGCATGTGGCTCTCTACCTGGAGCACGGCGCCGATGTGAACCTGCGCACCAGCCAGGGTGAGACGGCCCTGAACGCGGCGTGCGCTGGGGCCGAGGGGCCAAGCAGCAGCCGTCGCCACCAGGCCGCCGCGCGCCGGCTTCTGGAGGCTGGGGCCGATGCCCGGGCGGCCGGACGCAAGCGCCACACGCCGCTGCACAACGCCTGTGCCAACGGCTGCGGGGGCCTGGCCGAGCTGCTGCTGCGCCACGGGGCCTGTGCTGCGGTCCCCAACGGAGCGGGCCACACGCCCATGGACTGCGCACTGCAGGCTGTCCAGGACGCCCCCAACTGGGAGCCCGAGGTCCTCTTTGCCGCGCTGCTGGACTATGGGGCCCAGCCTGTACGCCCAGAGGTGAGAGGCTCCTGGTGGGCAGGGGTGCCTGGAACTGGAATTGCCCAGCCACCGGGGAAGAGAAGCCAAAAGATAGAGCCCATCGTCTATGCCAGAGGTCGGTCCCCATCTTGGGAAGGACCAGCGAGAGTTATGGAGGAGAATGTCCAACAGAGAAAAAAGCCCCCAAGGAGATTGGAACACACTTAAAATGTGGGATAAACTGAGGCTAGAGAAGGATTAGGAGGGACTCAGATCTTGGCATCTCAAATTTGGATATAACTATAGTGGCCCAGGCTGGTTGGTAGAAGCATGGTGCCCTTAAGAATCTCTTCTGGTTTCTAGATGCTGAGACACTGTGCCAACTTCCCTCGGGCCCTAGAAGTCCTGCTTAATGCCTACCCTTGTGTCCCATCCTGTGATACCTGGGTGGAGGCCGTGCTTCCTGAGTTGTGGCAGGTATGTCCACCCCACCAGCACAGCTCCTTCCTGGGCTCTGAGGGAGGTAGAGAGGAAGGGTGAACCCTAGGCCTATACCCCCAGGATGGGCTTCCTGGAAGCAGGAGCAAGGGGAACCCTGGGCTGGAGGAGGATGGGCAGAGTGAAACCTCTGGGTACCCTGCCCCCTGGCAGCTTAGAACAACCTTTAATTACACACACCTCTCTAGCCTCTCTCTTACCTGCATCAGTATAGACATTTATCAGGCATCTCTGACTCAGTAGACAGCACTGTTGGAGTGGGGGGAGGTGGGTGTAGACATGGCTGAGACCCTGCCCTGCAGTGTGGTCTCAGCTCCCGTGACCCCTGCAGGGCCTTTGGTTCTGAATCTGAGTCCTGTGAGATACGCTACATGCCCAGGTGGATCCATATTGTAGAATCTCAGGGCCCCACCACTAGGTTGTCCCCAGAGGGAAGGGTGTTGGGCCATCTGACCCTGTTCCACTCCTGGCCTAGGAGCACGAAGCCTTCTATAGCTCGGTCCTGAGCATGGTGAACCAGCCAAGACGGCTGCAGCACCTGGCCCGGCTGGCTGTGCGTGCTCAGCTGGGTAGCCGTTGCCGAGAGGCTGCCTCCTGCCTCCCACTGCCCCCGCTCCTCAAGGACTACTTGTTGCTGCGTGTGGAGGGGCGTATCCAGTGAGCCCCATGCCCAGCCACTCCCAGAGCTTGTCCTTCCCCCTCCATCAGTCATCCCTCCCAACCCTGGAGGACTTGTCTCTGACCTTCTTGTCCACACTCTCGTCCACATGTCCTTCGGGGCCAGCTCATCCATTTATTGGCTTCTTGAGCCACCTGCTGACCTCAAGCCCGACCTGAACTTCAGCTCCTCTCTCTAATGGGAAGGTCTGCAGATTCAACCTTTGCCCGCATCCTCCTCCTTTGCCTAAGTGGATGATGGCCCCTCCATCCAGGCAGACCCCAAGCCACGAGGAAGTAATCTTGTCATCCCCTCTCCCCTGCTCCTCATGTACCCATTCAGCCTCCTAAAGAGGGACAGACTCTGCCTCTAGCTGTACTGCCAATGCCCGATCTACCTTTGTCACCTTGAGGGAGGACCTCACTGACTGGTCTTGAAATCCCCATGCCCTGCAAGGATGCTGGAATGACCTTTGGGAATCAGAGCTCCGATCATGACCTTCAGTGGCTCTACACTACCTTCAGGCTAATATCAAAACTCAACAAGGCAGAATAAGTATTTAGTCCCTGCCTCCGCCAAGCTCTCTGGCCTCCTGATCTTGCTTTCCCCTTCTAAGGCCCCTGTAACCCAGCCTTAGCAAATGAGTTACTGGATTGCCAGATATGAGCGTCTCCCCTTAGCTTCCACGCACCTACTTGTGCTGTTCCCTCTGCTTGGTCTACCTTTCCCACATCTTTTTTTGCCTTGGTTGAAGCTGATATGATCCTCAAGACTCAGCCCAATAGCCCTCTCTCTGCAGAGCCTATTTCGACTCCAGTAGGTAGCCTTCCTTGGTATTGTACTTATT
This sequence comes from Bubalus bubalis, assembly GCF_019923935.1. Lineage (NCBI taxonomy): Eukaryota > Metazoa > Chordata > Mammalia > Artiodactyla > Bovidae > Bubalus > Bubalus bubalis. The sequence continues at coordinate 19,071,090 of NC_059159.1, read as the reverse complement.
TATTTAGGAACCTATATCTGCCCCAATGACACTGAGACTGGACTATATTCCTTAAACAGGCCTTTCAGGAAATGGCTGTTGAGGGAGAAAGAAATGCATGATGTCCATGACCCATTTATGGTTGTGTTCCCCACCCCCCAGTGATGCACAGTGTCTTAAACTATAGTCTTGTGGTCTTTGAGGATCTGTGACAGGAGAACCAGCCATCAGCTTTCCCCTACTCTCTCTCACTTCCTGCTCTGGTCCCAGAGGCAAAATTACCACTATTCATCCTTAAGAGGAAGCTTTTTAAGCTAAGCCAGTTTTTATGAATGCAAACAAATGATTTGTGCACAGACCAAAGCATGGCTGTTGTTAGGTTGAAATATGCCTGAGATACCTATCGCTCCGTGTTTATTCCCCATCCTTTGTACTCTTCTGTATCCCCAAGTTTTCTGCACAGATCAGTTGTTACTCTTGTGATAGGAAAAAGGGTGTAAGAACAACACAGGAGGACTTCCCTGGTGGTCCAATGGTTAAGAATCCACCAGCCAATGCAGGGAACAAGGGTTTGATCCCTGGTCAGGGAAGATCCCATGTGCCTAGGGACAACTAAGCCCATGTGCCACAACTACTGAGCCCACGCACCAAGAGCCCATGCTCTGCAACACTAGAAGCCACCTCAATGAGAAGCCCACACACTGCAGCTAGAGAGTAGCCTCTGCTTGCCGCAACTAGAAAAAGCCAGTGTGCAGCAACGAAGACCCAGCACAACCAAAAGGAATTAATTACTTAATTTTAAAATTGTGTGTGTGTGTGTGTGTGTGTGTGTGTGTGTGTTTAAGTACAACAACAGGAACCTTTCCAGACCCTGAACTTGCAGTACCCACTGGAGGAGGTGGCTGTCAGCAGCCTGTTCTCCTGTCCCTTTGCTGAAGTGAGGGACTCTGGGCTCTCTACTCTCACTGCCATGTGGAGTCACATGATAGAGAGAGATGGATCAGGAGTCCTGGGTCAGCCTCTTGCAGCTGCTGCCCATCCTCCCCTCCTCTGCAGAGAGTTGCATCTGTAGGTATTTCCTTTCAATAACTAGAAGATAGTCTTTGACCTCTTTATACAGAGTAGCAACCTCTCCTTTCTGGATGAAATTTTTGCTTTAATTTCACAGATCCAAAAGGCCAAGTGAAGATAGAGAAGTACCCTCTAGTCCTGGGGCCAAGCCAGGAGCCTCACTCTCAGGGGAGGATACTCAGCTGTCTCCCCCTTTAGAGCAGGCAGACCGCAGTAAGCGTGGCTTTTTCTGTTGTTGTTACAATGACAAGATACCCAATTTAAAAAGTCCCAAAGACGCATGTGATTATGTATCTGATTTTGGGATGAGATGTTTCTATGTAAAAGCATAGAAGAAAAAAGACTCATCTGGATACAGACTTATCTGGATACAGAAAAAAATTTAAATTTGGTTATAAAAGCACTGAATCATAAACACAAGTAAAAGGCAAAATGTTGACAAAAGTATCTGCCACTAAAAGATTTCATTTTCTTGATTTCTAAGGGCAGGAATGACATCTCTTTTATTTACCATTGCTGACTTGGTGCTTGTACAGTGTCTTGCAGAGAGTGGACGCACAAATATCTGTCAAAGTAATGAATGGTCATGCTCAGCCTCACCAGTAATTAAGGAAATGCAAATTAAAACAACAATAAGATATAATTCTCTTACTAGATTGAGGGACTGTTTTTTCTGGCTGTGCCAACACAGTTTGCAGGATCTTAGTTCCCTGACCAGGGATTGAATCGGGCCACTGTGGTGAAAGCACCGAGTCCTAACCACTGGACCACGAGGGAATTCCTGCGGGGGGTACATTTTAAAGACTAATACGCAGTACCTGTGATGATTTGGAGACACAAGTTCTTGCTCATCCTAGGGGGTCAGAAAGGAAACTGCCTCTTTGATGGGCAATTAAGCAATGCCCTTCAATTGCTCCCCAGTTACACCAAAGGCTGGTACACATGGCAGTATTCATCCCAGCCTTGCTTGCAACAACTCGACATGTGGGAAATGGTAAACAAATCCACACTGTGGAATATAATTCAGTCCTTACAAAGGGTATACCCGCAGCAGGAGAGATCTGGGCATAGAGTCCAAGTGACGAGCACATGTACTGCCTTGGGAAAGATTACCAAGACTATTACCAAGGTTGAAATATAACATGTACAGCAAGCAAAACCAAACCTCATGATTGGAGCTGAATAGAAAAAGGCCTGAAAGGCAGATGCCCAAGAATTTCCTCTGAGGAGAGAGGAACTGTGCCAGTGGGGCTTTTTATGGTCTGCATTTGAATTTTTGACAAAGGGGTGTACCCATGGATTCTTGGGAAATTTAAAGAAAAATTGAAGGGAAGAGAAGGCAAAAGGCCTAAATTGTTAATTTACAAGGTGGTTGATGACACATGACAAATGTGCTAGCTTACCAGCGATCCAGTGAATGTAAATTAAAGGAGCAGACACCCCTCTGCCTAGCAAAGGGGCAAACGTGAAACAACTTATCTAGTGGTCAGGGAAGGAGTACTTTCTGATTTTTTTATAAAATGGATTTACTATAAATGTATTCAGTTAAGGCAACATCCAAGATTCACAGATACATTCATCACTCCGTAGCCATCATAATTTGACATAAAGGTATAAAAATACCCAAGTTCAATATTTTAGGGAAAATAAACAGATAAGGATCTAAGACCCACTGAAATGTTAATTTTAAATGATTATTACATATAAGAGGCCAGCTTTAGACAGTGATGTAGTCCCAACTAAGTCTTCATTCTTTCCTTTCTTTTCTCCTCATAATTCCTCCACTGTCAAAAACCTAACCCCAGGGCTTTCCTGGTGGTACAGTGATTTAAGAATCTGTCTGCCAATGCAGGGTATATAGGTTCGGTCCCTGCTGTAGGAAGATCCCACATGCCACAGAACAACTAAACCCAGGCACCACAATCACTGAATCTGGGCTCTAAACCCCACGAGCTGCACACTAGAGCCTGTGCTCTGAAACAAGAGAAGCGACCATAATAACAAGCCCACATACGGTAATGAAGAGTAGTCCCCGCTCACTGCAAATAGAGAAAGCCTGCATGCAGCAACGAAGCTCCACCACAGCCAAATTATATATATGTATGTGTATATACATATATGTATAATAAATCTTGAAAAGCCCTAATCCCAAAAGTCCCTCTTTCAAAAGGTGGCCCTAGTGGTAAAGAACCCGTCTCCCAATGCAGAAGATGCAAGATGCGGGTTTGATCCCTGGGTCAGGAAGATCCCCTGGAGGAGGCCATGGCAACCTATTCCATATTCTTGCCTGGAGAATCCCATGCACAGAGGAGTCTGCGGGCTACCATTCATAGGGTTGCAAAGAGTCAGAGTGACTTAGCATAGCAGGACTCAGAACACCCTTAACTGCATCCTGTCCTTTGCTGTACACATTCACAAAATGCATCCCTAGCTCTTCCCCCATCTTCTCTGAATTGCATCTATCATTCGTTTAATAAATTTTTATCAAGTATTTGCTGCATGCAGGCACTGGATAGACTTTGGGAATACTGGAATAAAAACAAAACTTAGTTCCTGCCCTCACAGAATTTGGTAAGACAGAAAAATGAAAAATGACATGTAGCGTGGGGAATGTGGGGAATGCTATATAACACAGGGTGCATATCCCTAATCCTGAATAAATGGATCAGGTATCCGGGGCTGTAGGCAAGACAGATTTCCCACATCCTCTGCAGGGCAAGCCCTAGTTGCTGGCTCAGCCCTTCCTGGCTTCAGAGGCCACTGCTCAGTCATTGATTCCCTTCTCAGATTGCATTTATCTTCACTTCTCCCCTTCTCCTCTGTTCTTTCCTCGTGGCTTATACACATCTTTAGGATTCTCCTATTTCTCTAAACTTCCCCCATCTATTCCCTGTTCCTCTCTAGCCTCTACACTGTTTGGGGGGACAAGAAGATTATTAGGGCTCTCCTGACACAGCTGAAGCGACTTAGCAGCAGCAGCAGCACACTGTTGATAGGCATGAAAATAGGTACAACCTTCTAGAGAACAACGCAGCACCATAGAGCAAAAATCTTAAAAATGTGAACATCCTTTGACCCAGCAATTCTCTTTCCAGGAATTTATCCTAGGGGAAAAAAAAAATTATGGGTGTGTACAAATAACTGTCATCAAAGATGTTTATCAAAGTGCAGTTTAAAAACAAAGTAGTGGGCTTTCCTGATGGCTCAGATGGTAAAGGATCGACCTGCAATGCAGGAAACCGGGGTTGGATCCCTGGTTTGGGAAGATCCTCTCAAGAAGGGAATGGCTACCCACTCCAGTATTCTTGCCTGCTGCAACTACTGAAGCCCACGTGCCCTAGAGCCAGTGCCCCACAAGAAAAGTGACTGCGATGAGAAGCCCGAGCACTGCAAAGAATAGCCCCTGCTTACCCCAACTAAAGAAAAGCCTGCACAACAAAAAAGACCCAGCCCAAACAAAAATAAAACAACAACAACAAAGTAGTAAACTTCCCTGGCGGTCCAGTGGTTGAGACACTGCTTTTCCAACGCTAGGACTGTGGGTTCTATCCCTGAGCTAAGATCCGACATGCTATGCAGCATGGCCAAAGAAACAAAACAAAAAGCAGCAAAGTACTGAAAACAATCTGAATGTCTGTCCAAATGAGACAATGAATTTAAAAGTTACAGTGCAGCATGGAAGGTAATACTGCTGAATATCTATTTAAACTATTCTCTGATGCTCTAAAAATATTCGTTGACAAGTGTGGAATGCTTTCTTAAATTAATACTTTATTGGAATATAGTTGATTTAACAATGTTGTGTTAGTTTCTGCTGTATAGAAAAGTGAATCAGTTATGCATAACATATATCCAGTCCTTTTTAGATTCTAATACCATATAGGTTATTACAGAGTATTGAATAGAGTTCCCTGTACTATTCAATAAGTTCTTATTATCTATTTATATATAGTAGTGCATATATGTCAATCCCAACCTGCCAATTTATCCCTTCCACTTCCCCTTTCTGGTAACTACAAGTTTGTTTTTTCCATCTGTGACTGAACTTCTGTTTTGGAAATAAGTTCATTTGTACCATTTCTTTAGATTCCACATATAAGCAATATCATATGATATTTGTTTTTCTGTCTGTGAAATGCTTTATGGTAATACAATATATATAAGTCGCTTCAGTCGTGTCTGACTCTTTGTGACCCTGTGCACCGTAGCCCACCAGTTCTCCTCTGTCCATGGGATTCTCCAGGCATGAATACTGAAGTGGGTTGCCATGACCTTCTTCAGGAGATCTTCCCGACCCAGGGATCAAACCCATGTCTCTCATGTCTCCTGCATTGGCAGATGGGTTCTTTACCACTAGTGCCACCTGCGAAGGCCACATAGAAACAAAGTCATATTCTAATGCAATTTTTTTCTCTGGATATATAGCTGCACAAATATTTTTTCTTTCATAGGATGAAATTATACTCCAGATGCTATTTATGGTAATAGCTAAAGAATAGGAAACCAAATATTGACAATAACATCATATAATATATATATCGTTTTCTGTCTTGAAAGTCGCTCAGTTCAGTTCAGTTCAGTCACTCAGTCGTGTCCGACTCTTTGCAACCCCATGAATCGCAGCACGCCAGGCCTCCCTGTCCATCACCAACTCCCGGAGTTCACTCAGACTCACCTCCATCGAGTCAGTGATGCCATCCAGCCATCTCATCCTCTGTTGTCCCCTTCTCCTCCTGCCCCCAATCCCTCCCAGCATCAGGGTCTTTTCCAATGAGTCAACTCTTCGCATGAGGTGGCCAAAGTACTGGAGTTTCAGCTTTAGCATCATTCCTTCCAAAGAAATCCCAGGGCTGATCTCCTTCAGAATGGACTGGTTGGATCTCCTTGCAGTCCAAGGGACTCTCAAGAGTCTTCTCCAACACCACAGTTCAAAAGTCGCTCAGTGGTGTCCAACTCTGTGACACCAGTATTCTCTAGGCCAGAATTCTGAAGTGAGTAGCCTTTCCCTTCTCCAGGGGATCTTCCCAACCCAGGAATCGAACCCGGGTCTCCTGCATTGCAGGCGGATTCTTTACCAACTGAGCTATCAAAGAAGCCCTATATATATATTTAGCAAGGAGTGAGTGAGATGGATGATTTTAGCTATACCACTAACTGTATAATTTGGACAATTATTTGATCTTTCTGAGCCTCGGTTTCCAAATCTGTAAAGTGGATACAATATGATATACTTGATAGGGCTCCCTGAGATAATGTATATGAAGTGCTTAGTACAGAGCCTGGCACATAATAAACTCTCAAAACATTAAGTGGTTCAACTCAGTGCTTTTTCATTCCCTCAAAGATTTATTGAGAGCCCTTGAACCTGCTATCCTATTTGGAACTTCACTCGGTAAATCTCAGTACTCAGTCTTCAAAACTTTCTTTTTGGCAATGGCATACCGCTTGTGGGATCTTAGTTCCCCAACCAGGGATCGAACCTGGGCCACAGCACTGAAAGCACTGAGTTATGGAGAAATTAAAACAGTACCTCACAATCATAATATTGATCAAAAGAAGTCAGACAGGGGTTTCCCTGGTGGCTCAGTGGCAAATAATTTGCCTGCCAGTGCAGGAAACACAAGTCAGATACCTGATCCAGGAAGATCCCACCTGCCATACAGCAACTGAACCCATGGCCACAACTACTGAGCCTGTGCTCTACAGCCCAGGAGTCACATCTACTTAAGTCCGACCACCCTAAAGCCCATGCTCTGCAAGAAGAGAAGGCACTGCTATAAGAAGCTGGTACAACTCAACTGTCAGGTAGCCCCCGCTCGCCACAACTAGAGAGTAGCCCATGCAGCAGCTAAGACCCAGCACAGCCAAAAAGAAAGAAAAAAAAAACCCTCAGACAAAATAAGTGCAAAGAGGGACTAAAACTAATACTCGTACATCAGTGTTCACAGAAACATTATTTATAATACCCCAAAGGTGGAAACAACACAAATGCCCACTGATAGATGATTGGATTAAAAAATATGATATATACACACAATGGAATATTGTTCAGCCTTAAAAAGGAATGAAATTTTGATATGTTCAGTTCAGTCGCTCAGTCATGTCCAACTCTTTGCGACCCCATGAACCGCAACACACCAGGCCTCCCTGTCCATCACCAACTCCCAGAGTCCACCCAAACCCATGTCCATTGTGTCAGTGATGCCATCCAACCATCTCATCCTCTGTCGTCCCCTTCTCCTCCTGCCCTCAATCATTCCCAGCATCAGGGTCTTTTCAAATGAGTCAGCTCTTCGCATCAGGTCTACAACATAGATAATCCTTGAAAACATCCTAAGTGAAATAAACCAGACAAAAAGGATAGATATTGTATAATTCCACTTACATGAGTTACCTAGAATAGGCAAATTCACAGAAGACATAAAGTAGAATAAAGTGGGGAGGAGGAAAAATGGATACAAGAAAATGGACAGTAACGATGGGTACACAACACTGTGAATTAATACCACTGAATTAGACACTTTAAATAGTCAAGAATGGTAAGTTTTATTTATATTTTACCACAATAAAAAAGGCTGAAAAAGAAAAAAAAAGCCACACACCAAGAGTACATACTGTTTGATTCCACTTGTACAAAATACAAAACCAGAAAACTAATCTATGGTGGCAGAAATCAGAATAGTGACTACTCGTTGGAAGTGAGTGGCTGGAAGAGGACTGAAGGGCCGTTCTGTGGTCATTTTCTGTTTCTTGATCTGAGTCCCGGTTCCACCGATGTGTTTAGGTGGTGAAAACTACCGAGCTCTTCGCTTTTGAGTTTGCCGGTCTGTATTATTTATACTTCAATCAATAGTTCACCGGAAAACAACAGCATCTCCCCACCCCGCCACAGAACGTCTTTATAACAAATTTTAATTGCAAGAATCCTCTTGTAAGCTGAACCATTTCCCCCTTTCTTGGGGCTCCTGCTTTTCCCGTGCCCTAAGCCTGCAAGGAATCTGTGCCTTCTTTGAAATGGTTTCTTGCCTTATTTACCAAGGTTCCACACTACCTGGGGCCGCATTCTCGGAGAACCGGACGGTGATTAAATTGTCTGTAATCTCGTCTAGTTCCGAGTTGAACTCTTGGAGGTCAGAAAGACCAGTCTCGGCTGATTCGGCTAACCCAGAGCTCAAAGCGCGTTGCAGACTAGTAATAAATCCAATCAGCCCGGGAGGCTTGGAGCAAGGCCGGAAGAAGAAAGTTGCGAAGAGGAAAAAGACGCTCTGCTCTGCCCAACGGTGCCAGCCTGCTTGTACGTCCAGATGCGAAGCCACACCCCTTCTCCCAAGCACCTCCCCTAATTTCCTCCTGGCCCCGCCCCTCAACCCTTGGCTCCGTAGACCTCGCCCACTAGGAGTGGCTCCGCCCTGGGAGGACCAGGATCCCGCCAACCGTGACTCCGCCCCTCCTTCCGCTAAGAAACCTGTCCCTTTTATTTAAAGAATACGTTTACGTCAGCCCGCTATACGTAGATTTTCGTCATCGTTGCAAGGCACGGGGGCGGAACTTCCTGTCTCTGGTTCTAACAGCTTCCGGGAGAAGCCGGAAGAGACCATACCCTGGGTAGAAACGGGGCTAGCCAGCCCCTCCCCCGGCCCCTACGGAAAGGTGAGTCCACAGGCCGTCTTGGCGAAGTCAAAACACTTATTCTGGCCGTTTCAGGTGAGGCCTGCCTTCCTTATCCAGGTGCTGTACCCGTCCAGTCCCCCTTTAATTTCCCATGTTCCTCTGCGTACTCAAGCCCCGCCCCCAGTGTCCCAGCCCCGCCCCGAAGTTTGAGGGGTGTGGATGGTTTGTGACCCCCTCACCCGATTCTACCCCTCGCTGGCTGGGAGAAACGGGTTTTGGGTACAGCAATAAGAACTAGGCAGCGTTTTGGCTCGAGTGGCCCCACGGACCCCTCTCCAGCGCCGCGGGAATAGGACCGCCCAAACGCGGAGCCTTCGCGTCCGGAAAGGCAGGATCGGAGACCCCTCCTCACCGTGCCATCAGGGTCGCTCACAGGTTGAGGAGAGCAAAGGCCTCTGAGGAGGGAAACCTGGGGTCCTACCCGGTCCCTCTCCTCGAAAGTTCCTTGTGCCTGTGCCAGTGCCAGTGCCAGTCGTTTTTGCCTCTGTTAGCGGCAGTTTCCTTTTCTGTAAATTAGGGTTAATGCCAACCTTCTTACCATCAGGGGTTAGTTGTTGAGTGATAAATAATTGGTACTATTTGTTTACTAAACAATTGCAATGTGCCAGGCACTGTTCTAAGTATTTTGCTTCGATGATTTCCCGTCATCTTCAAAACAACCTTATGAGGTAGGTACTATTTTTAACCCCATTTTACTGATGAGAAAGCTGAGGCTCTAAGAAAATTGAGGTTATAGAGCTAGTAAGAGGCAAGACGAGGGTTATAATTAGTTTTGGGGTTTCTGTTTTTGTATTCCTGACTCCAGGGCCCACGTACCAAATTAGGAGGTGAAAAAATATTCACATGTTGGTATGTTCCACAAATAATTTTTGAGCAACTGCTATGGGATTATGCTGGGCACTGTGGTACATAGAGAAACACATGTGATCTTTCAGGAGTTTAGTGGAGAGATGGGTAGGTAGATAAGACACTGGGAGAACCATCAGGTTATGATAATCATCAGACTGGATTTGCCCAAGGACAGCTGTGAAAGCAGGAGATTCTCAAGGGAAAGAGGTGCTCCAAGGAGCAAACAGAGATCCTTCCTACCTTTCTAAGAAACTGTCAAGAACACATTACAAAAAGGGAGATTGTGATATGGGCTGTGGGAGCCATTTTGGAATATTTTCTAAATCAGTTCCATGCAGGTAGTGGTTTTGTAGTTGTGAGCCTACGGTGACCTAGGAGGGTGGTGTTTCTGGTGTCTGTCCTGCTTTGCTGCCAGAATTTCAGAGGAGACACACACAGTGTTTGCTGATGGTCCCTACGGAGGTGTCCCTTTGGGGTGGTCTGATTTTGCTCTTGATAAGTTGATTTTCTTTGGCTCTTGACATCTGGACTTCAATCCATGATTGAATGAGAGTGGGTTCAAATGACACAATCTGGCAAGAGTGGCTCTGCTGTGCCTCCAAAGGAACTCCCAAATAAAATATTCCAGGCTTTTTTGGTTCGTCTGAAGCCACCTTAGAGGCATCTCAGGGGAGCACAGTTGCTTTACCAAAAGAGAGAAATCCTAGAGAAACTCAGGGCTCAAAGCAGCAAATGTTTTTCCCCACCTCCCAGAAAAGCAACAGACAGTAACAGCAGCAGCAACAACAAAACTGTAACGTTTTCTTCGTGATCCATGCTTATTGGGGGGTTGGAATGTGAGAGAGGAAGGGTGTGGAACCTGAAAGCCAGCATTTCACAATAGAGGCAAAGAGTAAATTCTTAGCTATAGATTGGGGGTCCTGAGTTAGGAGATTTGTGTCTCTTTAGGATACTGAACTGCATTTTCTTTCAGGGCCAGGTCAGTTAGAACCTAAACAAATAAGAAACCTGGTTGCAATCTCTCATGCCCTGCTGATACTGTCCCCCTTTGTTCCTGCAGTGTGGACCCAGTCAGCAGCCAGGCCATGGAGCTCTCTGATGTCACCCTTATTGAGGGTGTGGGTAATGAGGTGACTGTGGTGGCGGGTGTGGTGGTGCTCATTCTAGCCTTGGTCCTGGCTTGGCTCTCTACCTACGTAGCAGACAGCGGTAGCAACCCGCTCCTGGGCACTATTGTGTCAGCTGGCGACACATCCGTCCTTCACCTGGGGCATGTGGACCATCTGGTAGCGGGCCAAGGCACCCCAGAGCCAACTGAACTCCCCCATCCATCAGAGGGTAATGATGAGAAGGCTGAAGAGGCTGGCGAAGGTGGGGGGGACCCCACCGGGGAACCTGGAGCTGGGGGTGGTGTTGAGCCCAGCCTTGAGCATCTGCTTGACATCCAAGGCCTGCCCAAAAGACAGGCAGGCCCAGGAAACAGCAGTCTGGAGGCACCTGTGAGATCGGAGGATAGCACCTGCTTGCCTTCCAGCCCCAGCCTCATCAGCGTGCGGCTCAAATTCCTCAATGACACGGAGGAGCTCGCTGTGGCCAGGCCAGAGGATACCGTGGGTGCTCTGAAGAGGTACGTGGGCTTGGAACTGTCAAGTGCAGCCCTTATGGGGCCTTAGAAACCCACCCTGCAATTTTCCCCCACCCCCCAGCACCTTGCCTTTCGGCCTTCTCATTCCTCATCCTCTTTCTGTCTGTCTCACCCTTACAGTAAATACTTCCCTGGACAGGAGAGCCAGATGAAACTGATCTACCAGGGCCGCCTGCTGCAGGACCCAGCCCGCACACTACGTTCCCTGAACATTACCGACAACTGTGTGATTCACTGTCACCGCTCACCCCCTGGGTCAGCTGTTGCAGGCCCCTCGAGCTCCCTGGCCCCCTCCTCGGCCACTGAGCCACCCAACCTCGGCGTCAGTGTGGGCAGCCTCATGGTGCCTGTGTTTGTGGTGCTGCTGGGTGTGGTCTGGTACTTCCGTATCAATTACCGCCAGTTCTTCACAGCACCTGCCACAGTCTCCCTGGTGGGGGTCACTGTCTTCTTCAGCTTCCTAGTATTTGGAATGTATGGACGATAAGGACCACAGGGAGAAAATGAAAGGCATGGTTTTCCTCCTTTATGGCCTCCCCCCATTCCTGGCCAGAGCTGGGCCCAAGGGCCTGGGAAGGAGGGGTGGAAAGGATGTGGGTCCTCCGCCATAGGACTCAGGAGGCAGGCACGAGCATTCCCCTCACGTCCATGAGGGGATAGACAGTCCCTCTGTGCAAGCACAACTCAGGTAGAAACGAGAATGTCATCTTCCTTCATTTCTAAGGTCCTGAAATTCAGAACTGAGCTGGTGGCCCAGCTCAACAGGGAGCCTGGGCTCTGAGGATTCCCTCCCAGCCATGGCCCTAGCTCCTTCCATTATCCTGCATGTCTGCTCCTCTGCCCCCAGGACTGCCTACCAGGGCAGCTCAGCATGGCCCGAGCATTTCTGTAGGGAACCTGGAGTCTCTCTTGGTTTCCTAGTGGAACATCCTTCTTTTGAGCCTAAAATCATACAGGCAGGAGTGAAGTTTGTGTCAGCTTTCCCTGTGGGCACCTGGCTGCCTCTACCTTCTCCCTCCACCCCTTAGTGGGAATAGGGTGTTCCCTGTGTTCTGGACAGTTTCCAGTGTTCTCCCTTTTTTCCAAAGCACTTTGCTTATATATATATATATATATTTTTTTTTTTTTTTTAAGTAGTCCTTTATAGAGCTCAGTCAGGAAGGGGGGCTGGGGCACAAAGCCAAGCCCCCAGCACCAGGAGAGGCCAGGCCACAGCTGCTGCTAACCTAGGCCTAAGGCTGTAAGCAAGAGGCAGTTCTGGCTGCCAGCCAGTGTCCTACCCTGCCCAGCCCCAAGGACAGCTCTGGGTAGGGAGCACTGGGCCCCAGGCCCTTGCCTCTGGGGCTCTTGGATGGAGGGTCAGTATCTGTGACTGAATAAAGTTCCATTCTGTGGCTGTGGTGTCTCCTGTGACATGAAGAGAACGCTGGTTGCTCTGCCCCCGGCAACATGGGAATGAGGGTGGGCAGGCCGGGCTACCAACGGGAGATGCAGTTTATTTACACCAGCAGCCATGGGGGCAGGGGGAATACACAGCGTTTACAAAGTTAGCTACCTGTACAGGATGGATTACATATGCAAAAATAAAAATCTCAAGACCACAGGACAGCGTGAGCCCCACCCCCCTCCCCCAATGACCCCAGCATGCGGTAATGCCAGGCGGGTGGCCCCTGGGCATGCGGGGGGGAGTGATGCATGGAAGGAAAAGCCACCGGCCATGGAAATTAGTACAGAACCCCCCACACACACTCAGACACATGATAGGATACAGGGTGGACGACACCTAGCCGGGGTGGGAGGATGGGAATTGAAACCCACAGCCTGCTGTTAGAGGGAAGGGAGTGGAGAGCTCCTAGCCCCGTTCAACTACATGGTAGGGGGGGCACACTATCCCCAGAAGGAGGGGGTTTGCTCCCTCAGGGTCTCTGCTGGACCAAGCCCATCTCTTACCCAGCCTGGGCAGGGGGCTCTGCCCTGAGGGCGGGCCAAGGAACAATGGGGAAGTGGATGTGGACAAACCAGTTCCCAAACTACTTCCCACTTCTCCCTCCTCCAACCAGAAGGGGGAAACGGAGAGGCCAGAGGGGAAAGGGTGTATTAGGGCCTGAGCTGCAACTGCCTCTCAGAAGGGAGAGTGGCCTGCAGCCTTCCTCCCTTCACCTCCAGCCCGCTCCCAGGTCTCCATCTGGGAGCAGGCTGGAGGCTGGCTGAGATCCTCCTTGCCCTCTGGCCTCCCCGTGGAGGAAGAAGGCTGTGGAGGGGCGAGAACGGAGGAGCCCAGGCCCCAGGCTTTATTCTAACTCCTGCCAAAATCTGTTTGGCTTTTTAAAAAATAATCATAATTCTTGGGTTAAAAATCAATTTGTAACCAGGCATCAGCCACAATCAGAGCCACCCAGGGGGAGATTGGGGTTCCAGACAGGGTACTGCAGCCCCATCTCTGTTGTTCCCTTAACCCTCTAGGGTCCCTAACCCAGATCAGTCCGATCAGTCCTGGGTACTAACTACCCAAATGTGGGATGGCTCCTCCTTGGAGGAGGGCAGGGGTCACGTCCAGCAAGTGCCACAGAACATGGTTCAGGGTCAGCTCCATCCCTGGGGCCATCAGTTCTGCTCCCACCCTGGACTGCAGTCCTCCAGCTCGGTTCCTGGGAGCAATGGTGCCCGTGTGGAGGTTGAATGATACATCTCTTCAGGATGTAGATCAGGCAGGTGGGCACACTGGCACGACAGTCCCGCAGGGGAGCACTGCCCAGGCATGGCACCCGCCCCCTCCAGACAGCCCACAATACAGAGACCACCCTCTCTTCCCGCCCCACTCCTAGCAAGGGGGGAGAGGTAAAAGATCAGGATTTTCCTCAGAGCCCCAAACCACAAGTACAGAATAAATAACTTAAAAGCGGCAAAAGGAAGGGAAGACAGGGCAGGCTTTGGAGGCAGGAGCATCGAGAGAGGAACTGAAGCTGGTCAAGGTGAAAGAGGGGGGGTGGCAAGCAGCAGTTGGGAACCTGGGCTGCCCCGGGAGGGCAGTGGGGCAGGGTAGGCAGGAGGAACATGGGGCCACCCCAGGAGGGTGAGGCTGGGCCCCTTCCTGGGGCAGGGAATGAGGTAAGAAAACATTTCAAATAAAGCAGCACCTCACCTTGGGGCCCCACTCCTCGCCAGCCCTGGGTCAGGGAGGAGAGGCAGGGGGGGAGTCATCCTGATACACAGCTCCCTCTTCCTACCCTCCCCGTGCCCGTTCCTTGAAGCTGTAGAGGCTGGAGGCCCTTTCCTGGCACCCAACAACAAAAGGACAGCTCCTGCTGCCAAGGAGGCCCCCGGGGACTGAGGGGAAAGGGCTGCCCCTGTGAGGGGCAGGGAAGGCGGCGCTAGTTCGGGACGCCTACCTCAGCAGACAGCTCACCATGCCTGCCTCCCCCTGGGATGGGGGCGTTTGATAGGATTCTGCACACAGACAGGACACGCCCAGCCCTGCCCCTCAGCTCCAAGCACCGGACCCATTCACATTGCTGAGGGCAGCTGGGGGAGGCCCCCTCCAGGCTCAGCTTCCAACCCGTGGCCTCCCGGGTAGCCACGATGCTCCTCGGCAGGGCTTAGTCCAGTTCCTGGGGTGGGGGGGGCGGCAGTGCCCTGGCACAGTGCCCAGGTCAGGCCCCTGGCCTAGCTGGACATCCAGTAACTCACAGAATAAATAGGAAAACCGCCTCCCCGCCAAACTTATGTCCAAGGCATAATATGTCCAGGTCTGAGTCCTGCACGCTGAGGGCTCGCGCTCCATCACAGAAGACCCTGACACCCCCCAGGGGTGCATAATTGGATCCTCTGCCTGCCTGGCCCACCAAGCTTCCCAAGCCCAAACCCCCAGCAGCCGTCCATTTGCCAGGCTGTGCCGCCTGGGTGGGGGTCGGGAGAGACGGCTCTGCTCAGCCAAAGGCTATCCCCTTGTACCCAAGTCAGTTGATGTCATCATAGATGCTGGGCGTTGGAGGCGCCGGTGGCTTTGGCTTTTTCTTCTTGTTGGAGCCCAGGCTGGAGGCAGTCCCTACCAGGCTCAGATGGGATTTCTTTTTCTTGGTTTTCCGTGACTCGGAACTGTTGGTACCTGACGAGGAAAGAAGCAAGAGGGTTGAGGGGAGGGTTGTGGCAGGGGAATGCAAGGTCCCCCGCACTCCGCTTCAGGCAGAGAGCCTCTGGGGCCCAGCTATCTCACCTACCTAGACCCCACCCCTGATTCTCACTCGTCTTGGAGGAGCCTGAATCAGAGGGTGAGAGATCAGAGGAGCCGTCCCACTGAAGCCGGCTGATCAGGGCCTGACTGTCAGTCATGTCGAAGCTGTCATTATCCAGGGAACTCTCGACCTCTGGAAGGACACTGGGGAGGAAGAGGTCAGAGAAGGGCTTCAGGGATGCTAGCCATCACCCTCACCTTCCCCAACCCACCACCCTTCCTGGAGGGTCACTCACGCTGAGGATCCGAGGAAATAAATCCGCACGGTTCTCCGCTGCTCATCTGTATGCTGGGGGCAGCGTAGGGACCTGGCGGGGAGAGAATGATCAGGCCCTGACAAGGCAGGGAGGGTCTGAGGAACACAGGTGAAGCCCCTCCCCTCAGCAGAGGCGGGAGGGATGGACAGACCGGGAAGGGATGAATGAAGAGGCCCCAGATTGTGGCCTAAGGCCTACAGGAGGGGAGGGGGAGGGTGGGAGTCCCGTTGCTCAAGTCCAAGGTACTCCCGACCCGTGCCCAGGGTGAGGGCGCTGGAGGGCCCCCTGGCCCCCTTCCTAGGTTCTGAGCTCACCTTGTGCACATCTTCTTGGTGTGTTCAGAAATCACCCCACATTGCTGGAAGAGGAATATAAGCTGAAAGGAGGGACGGGGGAAGCCTATTCTATAGCCACTAGACACTCTCTTCTGTACAAATGCTAGACTGTGTGCTCAGAAATGGCCCCAGGGCATCCATGGCAGACGGTCCCAGACCACACTAGCCAGGAAACCTAATTCAAGAGAGAGACCTAGATGCCCTCACTGCTGTGCACCAGCCTCTTCCAGGGCCTCGACCACTGCCTGTGGCTCTGCCTGCTCCCAAGGGCTTCCCCCCTTCTCTGATCCCTCACCGTGGTGAGCAGGCTGCGCAGCTCCTCCGGCCCCAGGGTCTCGTAGCTGATCCCAGTTGAGTTGTTATACTGGGTGAGAACCAGAGGTACAGGTTAGAGGAGGGACGGCCAAAGAAGGGAGGGTGGGGGTGTGGAGTCAGTCCCTCTCGCCCCTCCCTCAGCACAAGGCCTTAAGATTGCCCGCAGTTCTCCAACAGTTCCTTCCACCCCAACTGCACCAGGGTAAGGAATTAGGACCCACAAAGAACATGAAGACCCAAGACCTAAACATGCCATATAGTTAGCGTTCTGACCCCCACTTGTCCAAGCCCACCCGACTCCCAACGAGGCAAACTACAAGGGATAGCCCTTACTCACCTTAAAAGGATCCGAATTGCTAAGTTCCCCTGAAGAAGAAAAAAGAAGGGGAAGGGTGTTTGATGCAGAGGTACAGACAGAGAACCCTGAAAATAACCAGAGAGGAAGTGGGGGTGATAGAAGGATCACAGGCCCTCCCTCAATCCCCCTGCCCCTCCACCTCCACCCTCCAGCAACAAGTCCCAGAAGACATAGTTAGAATCCCATTGTTCCAGCCCTACTTACCATTTTTGTGTTTTAAAGACTTGGATCTTCGAGGGGAATTGGGGTTCTGGAATGGGAGATACCACAGCTTTGGGGAAAGGGTAACGATAAGGGGAAGCCGAGAACCCAGGGAAGGAAAAAAGATTTGACAAACATCCTCAAATTCCTACTCTTCCCCACCAGTAAGAGGCCCTTCACCCATACTCCCTCCTCCCACCTTCCCCCCAGGCCCCTGCTGCCCTCCTGCCCACCAGACACCCTCGGCCCTGAACCCAGAGAGGTACCCAGTGACCTCAGACTTGAGTCAAGACACCCGAGGACTCCCTGCCCAAAGGGGAGGGTATCTGTCCTTGGCCCAAATCTCCCTCATGCTTGCCCCAGCTCTCACCTTGTCTGATTTTCTCTTCTTGGCTGTGTAGGACAAAAGGGTAAAGGGCAGGGTCACTTTAAGTTCCCAATCTAAGGGCACCTAAAGAAAAGTTACAAAGCTACACTCTCCTCCCTCATTCAGGATAACAACTTGTGACTGTTACACACCCAATTCCTGCCTGCCTGCCTCACCCCGATGGCCCTCCCAATTCCCCAGATGCCCAAACACCTTTCTTCTCTGAGCCATAGGACCAGTCGTTGTCATTGATGTCATCATTATCCTCTTGGTCACTCTCTGACTTGTTCATGTTGTTGCTATTGGCAATCCTGCCGAGGGGAGCGAAGAGGAAGGGTCAAGGCTGCCATCTTTCTCTGCCCCTGACTTTACATATAGAAGGGAGTGTCTGGGGCCAGGCACAACCCACCCTCTATACCCTCCAAATGTCCCAGGGAGTGGTGGGGAACTCCACCATGGGACGGGCTGCAAAAGATGGGCACTCTGGTTCTAGCAGAGGGAGAAGCCCTCACCGGCGGTTGGCGATTCGGCTGCTGTTCCGACCCATTCCTAGGCACTTCTCCAGGTGGGGAGCAAAACGGGAGGCGGCAATGCTGCGGCTGCAATTGGGGCAAACACACTCCTTGCTCTTCCACTGATTGAAAACCTGTCCAAAGATGTCCAAACCCGGCTGGTCCACGATCTCTGGGGACAGGAGAGACGTAGCGATCAGGGCAGGCAAGGGACCCTTACCTCTCGTTCCCACCCATGGCCCTGTGGCCTCTTCAGAGCCCCTGCCTAAGCTCCCAGGAGCTCCAGGTTCTACCTCTGGTGTGGTTGCTGGAAGAGGACCCTCCAAGCACTCCCAGGGCAGGGCTAGGCTGCTCTCCTTCAACCCTGACGCTCACCAAAATCCTTCATGCTCTCAGGGTCCGTGTCATCCAGGAAGAAGTAGCCACACTTGACAGCCCGGTGTACCTCAAAGCAGAATCCCAAACAAGAATCCTCAACCAGGTCCGCGTATATCTCCTGAGCGATGGCCTGGGCCCAGGGGAGAACATCCAGGGTCACGAGAGTCACAGTCCCACGGGCAACTCTCACCAACCAAATCTCCTGCCAATTCGCCCTGGCCAAAAATAAAGCTTCCTTTGCCATTTTTCCCCATCTTGACTTTGAGTTCTTTCTTCTTCCAGGTTCTTGGGCCTTCTTAGCTGGCTCTTCCCTTTAAGGAACAAGGCTGACTACCCAAATTCCTCTCTGGTGTGGATTCCAGATATAGCAAAGGAGAGACATCAAGAGAAAGAACTGGAGGCACATGTGGGGGAGCCCTCACCTCTAGTTTGCTGTTATCCAGGCCAGACAAAGACATTTCCTCCATTTTCATTTGTGAACTCTTGTGGAGACGGTGCTCTGACTGCTCATAGCACAGCGGGCGGCAACACGGCTGCACACATTGGGGGGGGATGTTGGTGTGAGTCCAAGGCATCTCCAATGGCTGCCACCTCCCCTCCCCACCTTGCTGCCCAGAGCTTAATGGTGGCATCAGGATCTACCTCTCCCTAAGGCCTCAGTTAAGTCTGGATGGTCCTGCAGGGCCTGAAACCCAGGGCGGCCTAGTCCTTCCCAGGCCTGAACTCAGGCCCTGGACTCTTAACTGCCAATCAGAGTCTGGGTCTACAGGAGGCAGCAGCTCACCCCAGGTTCCCAAAACTCAAACCCCTCTTCCATACCCATGGTGCAATGCAGCAGGGGGAGGAGAAGGAACTCTAAGGCCTCAAAGCAAACCCACAGGGTGTGGCAAAGAACTGCACAGACTCCTAAATACACTCCCCCCCTTCCCCAGGCTCTCCTCAGAGTCACCTCTGCTTTCAGCCAGGATGTCCACTTGGGGGGGTACTGCTACCAGAAGTAGCAATGGCCCTAGGACCCTACAACCTTCACCCCACTCTGTCTTCCCTTGAAATAAGCCTGCCACTACAGACGGAGAGCAGAGCCCACAGAAATCTAGAGCTAAAAGGGCATCCTAGCCACCATGAGCAAGAAAGAGGAGATAGAATCCGGTGGGATGGATGCCAGGAGTGGGCACTCCCCTTACCTGTTCTTCTTTGAGATAACCACCCACCCTCCCTCAGGACCAGCCCGGAAGTCTCTCCAAGAGCCCTAAAGTCCAGGAATCCCCACCAAAGGATTCAGAAACAGAGCACACAGTCCGGGGCCCCTCTGAACGGTGGGTACGAGTTTAAGGAGCTGCCGGCCTAGAGTGGGGTGGGGACTGACAAATGAGCCGGGGGCACTGGGGAGGGTAGGAGGCCGGGCCTCGGCTCTTCCCCCGTCCCTGCGGCACTGCTGCTGCATCATACCGACTTGGGGGAGGAGAGCCGAGCCGCCGGAGGCCGGCGCCGGTCCGGGACAGACCGACCCCTAGAGAGTGGGCAGAGTGGGACACGTCCCGGCCCCTCTTCTTCCCCGCCCGCCGACAGCCCCGGCCGGCCGGGGAGAGGAGTCCGGGAGGGTGTCTCTATTGTCCCGGGGGCTGGGGCCTGGCTCCCTAACAAAGGCCCCGCGCCCCCTCCCCGGCCGGCCCTGCCCCGCCCAGGGGGGACCCAGGCAGGGGGAGAGCTGGGGGCCCCGGCCGGGCCGGGAAGCCGGGGGAAGCCGGGCGTTTCCGCGTCGGCCCGGGGGGAGGGGAAGGGGCGCTGACCCAGACCTGGGGGGAGGGGGCCCAAGCCCCGCCTCGGGCCCCGCCCCCCGCCCCCCACAGGCCCCTCCCCCGTCCCCGTCTCCGTCCCGTACTCACCCCGCCCGGGGGGCCGCGCCGGGGCCCGGCGGCCTCTCAGGGCCGCGTCCTCCGGCGGCGGCGGCGGCGGCGGCTGCTCCGGAGCCCCATGTCCGTCGGTCCGTCCTCGCCTCTCCCCGGGGCCCAGGGCCCGGGGCCGGGGGGTCGGGCCGCCCCCCCGCCTCGCCGCCTCACCGGGCGGCCATGGCCCCTTCCCCTCCCTTCTCGTCCCGTCGCCGCCTCCTCCTCCTCACCTCACCCCGCCCGCGCGCAGTCCGCGCGCCGTCCGCGCGCCCCTCCCCCCGCCCCCCACTCCAGCCCGCCTCTCCCGGGCGGGGGGTGCGGCGCGAGCCCGGAGCGCGCGCGCGTGCCGCGACCGGAGGATGGATGGATGGAGCGAGCGAGAACGCGAGCGTGCGCGCGCGCGCCCCTCTCCCCCTCCCTTCGCGCGGGCGCGAGGCCAAGCGCGAGCGCGCTCCAACCTCCTCCTCTTCCTCCTCCCGCCCCTCCTCAACACCCCGCCCCCGCCCTCCCTTCCTCTTCCTTCTTTCGCTTTCGCGCGCCCAGCGACTGCTCGCGCCTGCTAGAAGGGCCCGAGCGCGTGCATCTGCCCGGCGGCCGCAGCTCGGCAGCATTTGCTCCAGGGGGCGGGGACCGGGCAGGGAGGAGGGGCGCCACGCCGCCGTCCAAAGTACCGGCGGACGGGGACGGGGGCGGGGATATGGGAGGGGCCTTCGGGAGCCACCTCGGCCAATCGCTGCCTCGCCTCGGCCCGTCCGGCCCAATAGGATTTCGGTGGGTGGAGCGGCGTTCAAGGTGAGGTGCGCGGTGCGCTGGGGGCGGAGACGTTGTGCCGTCCCGGCCGGCTCCGGGGCGGGGGCAGCGGGTGGCGTCGAAAGAGAGCGCCGGCTTCCAGCCGCGCCTGGGACGCCTTCCGGCCCAGGGTCCCCCGCCCTTCCCTCCGGGCTCCCGGCTCTTTTCCCCCCCAGTGCCACCACCCGGGAGTTTACTTATGTGAAGAAGCCAGAGTTGAAGTGGGACGCAGTTGTCACCTCAGGGCAAAAAACCGAGGGGCCTCGTCCGAGCCTCGGTTCCCCGTGTTTCTGGGCTGGTCTCAGCCCACTCCGGGCCTCAGAACCTACAGACGCCCTAGATGAGGGTCCTCCGTTGAGGGCGGAGGCTGAGCTGTGCCATTCTGAGCGGAGCGCCCTCCCCGCCCTCAGCCTAATTTAGATCCCACACCTGCTCGCCTTTCCTGCTTCCGGAACCCACGCTGGACCCCCCACCTCTCCTCTTCGCAGCCTACCGGGCAGTGGCCAGACCCTTCCTCCGACCCAGTTCTTCTCCCCTGTGTGTACCCATATCCCCGCGCTCTCACAGTCCTCTTCTGGAGCAAAGGGCCTTTCCCAGCCGCAGTAGATGCCTAGACTGGCGCTGCCCTTTCGGTTACTCTATGTCTGGAGTTCTGGAACGGGTGTATGACAGCCCTCTTCCCGCAGAAGATGAGTTTAAATGAAGAAAGCGTTAAATCATATACTTTGGGACCATCGTGGACTCTTTAATCTTCGGCAAGCATTTATTGAGGCCCTAGTCCTAAGTGGTTAAGACCAGGAATCATCTGAATTCAAATCTGTCGACTTGACAAATGAACTTGAGCAAATGAGCTCTCTGTTGCCTCGGTTTCCTCTCTTGTCCCTGAGTATGATGACAGTACTTACTAGGTTGTGGGAATTAACAAGAGAATTAACATGAGAAACTTAGTTCAATGTAAGTGTTTGGTGAATCTTAGCTGTTTTTATGTGTTAATGCAAAGATAAGACACACTTCCTCAAGAAGCTCACAATTTGTGGGGTAGACAGACCTATAGGAAAGTAATTGCCCAGCAGTGTGATAAAAATAAGAGAGCTAGGGACTTCCCTGGCTCTTAACCAGGGGTTAAGACTGTGCTTCCACTGGGGGCCACAGGTTTAATCCCTCCCTGGTTGGGGAACTAAGATCAAATACACTGTGTGGCGTGGCCAAAAAAAACCCCCAAAACCATAGGGAACAGTGGTGGCTAGGAGCAGGAATCAAATGATGTAAAAGAGTTTCTCAGGAAAGGTTTCTTGCACTGGCTGAAACATAGGAATTGTTGAGGAAGTCGCATGAAGTAAGCAGAACAGACCACACAGGACTAAGGGTGTGCTGAGATGTTAGTGGGATTTAACCCTACAGGCTGTCAGGAGTCCTCAAGGGGAACTGTTTGACCAGACTTAAGCAGATGCTCTGGAGTGGGGAGTCTGGATAGCTTAAAAGTAGTAGGTTTTTGTCATAGCTTGAGATGTGTGGGGTGAAGGAGAGAGAGAGCCTGAAGACATCATTAACTAAGATGGGGAACTCTGGAAAGGTGATGTGAGGATACAGGAGAATGACGAGTTCTCCTGTTTGAGTTTGAGATTCATTGGGAGTTATACTGTGGGATTAGCTGGTAGAGACTCTCAGAAGGTGTTTGACTTTGAGTCTAGAGCCAAGAGGAGGCCAGTACTTCAAGTGTCTTAGTGTGAATCAGAAATCCTCCACTCCGACGATACTGATCTGTTTCTTTGTCTCAGAATATGTTCAATATAACCTGCCGTAAGGAATTTACATATGCCCAGGAAGCCTTCCTGTCTCCTCCATGTTTACCTAAATCCTTCCTCACTTCTCCACCCAGGCCACCCTCACAACAAACTCCTTTAAAACTAGATTGTACTCTTCATTTGGCACTTGGCCTGAGTGGCTCTGTGGTGGTGACCTCTTTGGGCACGTGCCCGGTCTCCACAGTTAGCACCAGTCAATAAACACTAAGGACTACATTGGTCCAGGCTCTGGGTGAAGCCTTGGGGTTACAGCAGCGAGCCAGAGAGACACACAGACCTTGTCTTAGTGGAGCTTACTGCCCAGCAAAGCCTGATGTGGAAAAAAGGTTGAATGTGGAGGCATTCAGGCAGCCAAAGGAACAAACGGGTAGAAATCTTTTTGTCAGGACGTCAGGGCAGGCTCCCTAGAGGAAGTGATCTTTCAAGTGGAGCCTTGAATTAACTAGAAAGAGAGGTTAAGAGGAGCATTCTAGGGAACAGTTATGTATATAGGCAGAATGTGTACAGGCCTGAGAAGAGAGTGTGGTGTGTTTGAGTCTGGGATGGTTTGTGAAGTTAGAGTTGGGTAAAGAGAGGCTATATATAATATATATATATATATGACATTGTGGGCCATTCTTATTCCTTTGGCTGTATTGCACAGCGTTGCGGGATATTTTTATTTTTTAAATATTTTTATTTATTTGCCTACACTAGGTCTTAGTTGTGGCACGTGGGACCTTTTAGTTGCAGCATTTGAAATCTTTGTTGCAGCATGTGGGATCTAGTTCCCTAATCAGGGATTGAACCAGGCTCCCTGTGCTGGAAGTCTTAACCACTGGACCTCTAGGAAAGTCCCCTAATGAATATTTCTTGATTTTCAAATGTCTGCTATGTATGCTCAGTCATTCAGTTGTGTCCAACTCTTTGTGACCCCACAGACTGTAGTTTGCCATGGTCCTCTGTCAAGGCAAGAATACTGGAGTGGGTTGCCATTTCCTCCTCCAGGGGATCATCCTGACCCAAGGATCAAACCTGTATCTGCTGCATCTCTTGTATTGGCAGGCAGATTTTTTTTTTTTTTTTTTTTTTACCACTGAGCCACCTGGGAATAGGTACTGGGGTTACTATAATGAATGAACACATAAGTTGTTTCCACCAGCTAATCCCACCATAACTCCAACATATCTCAAACTGAATGTGTTGGTCTGCGGAGATAGACAATGAACAGGTAAACGAATACAGAAACAAGGGGATGTAGGAGAAGGCCTCTCTAGAGAGGGTGGTCAGGCAAGGCTTGTGAGGTGACGTTTGAGCCTAAATCTGAAGGATGAAAAAAACAAGCTATCTGTAGTGTTGGGGGAATGGCATTTTGGGCAGAGAGAACAAGTTCAAAGGTCTTGTGGTAGGTATGCTTGAGGAGCGAAAGACATATCACTTGGTTGGATCCTTGTGAGTGAACAGGGAGAGTGGAATGAGAGAAGGGAGAGGCAACAGAGGCCAGGCCTTGTAGGGTCATGGTAAGACAAGGCAAGTTTTAAGTGCAGAAGTTACCAGATTTGTTTTTAAATGATAGCTCTGGTTGCTGTGTGCAGAATGGACTGTAGGGGGCAAGAGTGCAAGCAGGAAGATGAGTTTTAGGTTTTTGCAGAGGATGAGCAATGGTGATGGCCTTGAATAGGATGGGGATGTAAGCAGGATGACAGATTTGAGAGATACAAGAAGTGGAACAAACGTGTCTCGCTAAGCAAATTTCACCTCCCTTCACTGAGAGATGAAATAGGGAGAAGAGTTAAGGCTGATACTAATGAGTAGATGTTTAGTGCTCATCTGGGGTCTTGAGGTACCTGCAAGATATCCCAGAGGATACACTGAAGTCTGTACTGGTCTGCAGCTTCGAAGAGACATCTCTATAGAGGCCACTTTTTGGAATGGTTACTATGGGTAATAACCGGAAGTTCATAGAGTGACTTGAACACCTATGATAGAATGAGGAGGAGGAGCCAATGCCAGCAGAGTAGACCAAGAATTCAAGAGTGTACATCCACTGGGTGTAATGATGAACATATTCCCCTCAGGGGAATAGTGAATGGAAGGTGAGGAACTAGAAGGCCTATGAGGGGCAAGGAGCTTTTCAGAAGTTTGGCAAAGAGAGAGGGGTGTGGGGTGAAGGGAGAGGTCTTCAATGGGCCTGGGTCTTTAGCCCTTGGTGGCTCTGGGAACCCAGCCGAGCCTGTGGAGGGAAGGGTGTATTCTTTAACCTCAGAGTGAGTCATCTTGGCCCAGCCCACTTCCCATCAGAGGTCTGGGTCATTTAGGAGTCTTTCCTCACCCTGGTGAGGCTGAGGACTCAAGGTTACCCCAACTCCCAATGATTAGCCCTTGCATGACCAGGGTGAATCCTTGACCCTAATGGTTCATCACCTTCATTTTTAAAGGCAGTGCATGCTGGGAGAAAATTTGTTTTCCAAATTCTCAGTCCTTAGTGGTCTGACTACCTAAGTTAACAAACTGAATTGAGAAAGTACAAGAACAGTAGCACAAAACAATGTGAAAGTAGGTTGCTATGGAGCCTTCAGGAATGAGGAAGATGGTTCTAGAAAAAAAGAGGCAAACAAGTTGCCTTCAAGGGTCTTACCACACTGAGCCTATTGGGTCACCTCTGCCACCACTCCCACTTCACTGAGTCCAGTGATCAGACAGCAGTCAAATCTTTGTATTTTTACTTTATTGTACAAAAAAAGGGAAAACAAAACTTCCACAGTTGGCCTTAAGCTTAGGCAGACACCTCTAAGCCATTCCCTCCCACCTCCCATGATACAAATTCAAGTTGTGGTTGTTGTTGAAACCTACAAAAAACACTTCTTAAATATTAGAAAAAAACGGGGTGGGAGGGGAGAGCAGGGGTCCTCCCACCCCAGTCATCCCATCCCAGTGCCAAAATGCACTCAGAGTGACCTCTTACAGCACCCACACCCCCACCCCCACAGCCATGTTTGTACTGTAAGAATTTTTCAATTTTTAAAACAGGAAAAAAAAAAGCCCCAAAGTTGTTTTTAAATGAAAAACACATTCCACTGAAACACAACAGCGCAGGGGCACTAGAACAGGGAAATGGGGCTCTCTGCAGGGGCTCTTGGGAAGAAAGAACCTATGAACCCCTGTACCTAATTCCCGGAGGAGGACAAAGAAAGGGGAGTGGGGAGTAGGGAGTGTCCCCCACTAGCTCCTCCCACCCCCAGCACCACATCCGAGGCAAAGCAGATTATCTATCTGCCTTCCTCTGAGCGGGACCCACCTTTCCCACCACACCTCCTAGACAAGAGTTCTTCCTCTTGCCTTTCATTCAGAGGGGGAGGGTGGAAAAGCACAAACCCCCAATTAAATAGGTCACTGACATGATTGTTTTAAAAAAGTTTGATCAAAAGCAACAATAAAAATTAAACCCACAGAGACTAGGTGGCTTGGCTTTTTGAGTCTAGGAATCAGGGTTCCAAAATCTGGGGGATGGCTGGGAAGGGTTAGGTCAGCTGTCAAAGCAGCTTTTGCAGACCTCTCCCTCAGCTGTGGGTTTGGGGAGATGGGGTGGGGAAGGGAGCTGACCTGAGAAATCAAAGGAAATGGGGGTGGGGTAGCTGGAGGATGTGGGGGGCAGGCAGGAGGGATGTATAAGTTAAGAGCTTCCAACACATCTCTTGAAGCCCAGGTTCAGAGCCGACGGTGGCTGGGTGACCCCTCAGATGAGCTGGAGACACCTTTCCCGCCAAATCAAATAATTAAGGTTCACCTGGTCTGTCCCCCTCCCCACTGTCCTGATGGATACTGGAGACGAGCAGTAGCGCCAATGGCCCTGGCTGAGGGAAACCAGCAGAGGAAGCACCAGAGTGGCTTCAGTACACCCGAACTGAATCAGAGATCAGGCAAAGCAGAAGATATGGAGAAAAGGGCCACCCCAACCTATCCCCACCAGGGTCAGTGTCTCCATAGCCCTCACGACCCTTTTACCTTCTCTTACACGCACAAATAGACGTGCCTTTGCACACATCCACAGGTGCACCCATGCTATGTACAGGCCACACACATACACACACGCACACATGCGCACACACACACACTTTTCCATACACGTCAAGACCGTTTTAAAAAAGCCCCAAACCTACCCTCTAAACCCTCCCTCTCCCAGAAATGACAACAGAGACGGCAGCCGAGATCGGTAGGAAACGTCTCGTTGACAGCTCAGAGCTTAAAAAAAAAATATATACACATATATAAAAAACACTTCTGCCCCCTCCCCCCCGCCCCCGTGAGTGGGTCCAGGCAGCTCCTTCCCGCAGGGGGCAGGGAAGAAGAGGGCCACGCGGCAAGGCCTATTTCTTCATAGGCGCCCGCCCTCCTCTCCCATGTTCCCTGCCTCCAGTTCCAATGTAGGGGTCCAGGCTGCAAGCCCCTCTGGAAAGAAAGGGGTCTTCCTCAAGCTTCCACCCTCCCTTGGGTTGGGCTGCAGGTGTAGGGGGCCTCACTGAACTCTTTGGGAACCCCGACCCACTCCCGGGTCCATTGTCCATGCCGGAAACCGCAAGTGCAGAAGAGGGGGTGGGCTGGACCAGTCCAGTGGTGGCTCAGTCTGACGGGTACGCTCCCTGGAGGGCCCCCCAGGGCTGATGTCTCTGAGGCCGCAGAGTTCTGGCCTGGGCGCCTCCAGCGCCTACCCCCCACCGTGTTTTGTTTTGTTTAAAAAAAAAAAAAAGAAAGAAAGAAAGTTGGGGAGGCCAAGGGGCAGGGGGACAGAACATGGGGGAGAAACAAAGGTGATCAGCCGGGGAGGGGAGCCCCGAGTGGGGCTGAGCCTCAGTTGGAGTCAGAGTCCGAGGAGTCCCCCGAGGAGGAGGAGCTGGAGCTGCTGCCCTCGGACTCGTTGTCCTCATCCTCGTCATCGTCCTCGTCGTCGTCCTCGTCCTCATCGTCCTCCTCGTTCTGGGCGACAAGAAAGTGCGGTCACCAGGGGGCCATCCTGGAAGCAACCCCCCCACCTCCATGCCCCATCCACCCCACCTCATCCCCATCCTCGCTCTCATCCTCGCTGCTGGACTCGGAGGAGTCCCCGCCATCCTCAGAGGAGTCCCCATTCTCATCGTCTTCCTCCTCATCATCCTCCTCGTCTTCATCCTCATCCTCTTCATCATCATCCTCAGACTCCTGGGAGGGATGGAAGCACATCAGTGGTCCCTGCCATGCCACTCCAGGCATCTCGAATCTCCCCACCCCAGCGCCCCCTTCTGGGAGGGGCTCCTTACCGACTTAGATTGCAGGGCAGTCCGGCTGGACTTGGGGTTTGGGCCTCGCAGCTTGGTCATGTTCTTACGTTTCTGTAGGAGGGGATGGGGACGTGGGCAAAGGGAGTAGCCAGGAGTTCTGTACTGCTCCCCCCAGAAAGTGAAAGTCATGGCCAACTCTTTGTGACCCCATGGACTCGGGCTCCTCCATCCATGGGATTCTCCAGTCCAGAATAATGGAGTGGGTAGCCATTGCCTTCTCCAGGGGATCTTCCCAATCCAGGGATCAAACCCAGAACTCCCGAATTGCAGGTGGATTCTTTACCGTCTGAACCACCAGGGAGCAACCCCCTAGCCCCCACCCCCAACACAAGTTCCCTCCTTATCCCAACAGCACCCTGCTCCCAGACTCACATTAGAGATGTACTCTTTATATGCTGCACGTTCCTGGGGAGACAGACTCTGGGGGAGACAGAGGAGGAGGTGAGGGCAGGAACATGACCCAAACTACTGCTGACTGAGCACACTGGTCAAGCGCCAGGCAGTGGGCTCAGCTCTGACCATCATGCCACCTGCGCCCATCCCAGTCTCCTTGGGTCTCTGCAGAGAACCCTACAGACCTGAGAACACAGCTCAGTATTTCTGCTTAAGATGCTCCAAAGCCTTTTCTAAGCTACCCTGTCCTAAGACTGTTTGCTTTCATGTCTGTCCTGTGCTCTACCCAAATGGAGGCTCCAGAGTCAGGGCCTTTCTCAATTCAGAGAAGCGCCCCTGGAAGACTGCCATAGCGTGGCTCAATCACTTCTCCCCAGAAGCCAAGCCCAGAGCCACTGCCAAGGCAATCTGGGGCTCACCAAATGTCTGGAACCCTTAAACCCTGCTATTCCCCTTGGGTCCTTGGCCAACCCACCTGGGTGGCTGGGGAGGATATTGGTGACTCTCCCCACTTTACAGATCTGACTGCTCAAGCAAGGCACAGAAGGGGAGCTCAGAGGCTACAGGATGAGCCAGAGTCTTGGAGACATCCCCTGGTCCCAGGTGGAGGGAGGAAAAGGCAGTCTGATTTGGATCTTCCTACTCCCTGGCTGTGTGACCTGGGGTAAGTTACTTCACCTCTCTGAGCCTCAGTTTCCTTATCTCTGATAGTAATCATTACCCTGAAGGACTGCTGGGACGCTGAATGAAACCATGAATGCAGACCAGCCAGCATGATGCATCTTCAGGTCCCCTGCCCTCTCACCTTGACCCAGAGGTCCAGGTTCACTTTGTACTGTTTCTGCTGCTCCTCGGCCTGCTTCTTGTAGTGCTCCTTCTGGCTCTGGGAGATGCGGTGCCAGCGGCTGCCAATCTCCACCATGCGCTCCTTCAGCGGCAGGTGGTTCAGTTGCCCATTGGACAGCAGCTCCTGGGAGAACTTCTGATAACCATTCCTGGGAGGTGTGGGTGTCACAGGGAGGGTCAGGACACCAACCAAGCAGCCCCTCCACCCTGACCCTCCCCACCCCAAGGAGGTACTCTAGCCCCCAGACTCACATGGGAGGTTTCTTGGGTTCTCCCTGGAATTTCATCTTCTTGGAGGAGTTTGCAGCAGCCGGGGGTGCCCGCCTCTCACTCAGCTCTCTCTATGAGGACACCCAAAAAGGTCACTTATCCTCTCTCCTGCCCCAATACCTGCAGTCCCTAGCTGACTCTCCTTTTAAATGCCAGGAAGGAGGAGAAACTAAGGCACAGCTAGGGAGCAACTTCCTAACCACTCACGCCTTCGTCGGGTAGGTCCTGCCGTCTGAAAGTGGTTTCATAATTGCACTCACATGATTGGTATCCTCACCCTCATTTTAGTGATGCATGACTGAGGCTCAGAGAAGGAAGTTAAGAGACTTATTCAGGGTCACACAACCCAAGCTGGGACTTCTGGCTCCAAGTCCCACGCAGTAAGGAAAGCCGCCCACCCGAGAGGATGCTCCTGAGTTTTAAGTGGGGGGAGGTGGCCCCAGCTCCATCCTGCTCCACCAAGCTAACCAGAAGCCCCTTTCCCACCTCGTATCGCTTTTGGTCTTCGGCTGCCTTCTTAATCCACATCAGTTTCTCCTTCTTTTCCATGTTGTTCCAAGTCATTTCCATGGCTTTCAAGGCCTTCTCCCGGTCATTCTGGGGACAGAAAAGGGTGTCAGAAGTGAGAGGGGTCACCTGGGGCTGCCCACTGTGTGGGCAGTGGCAGAACAACCCCTTTCCGAAGAGATTAATGATAAAGCAACTACTTATCCAGAAAGAAAGAAAAGGAAAAAGACCCCATTCCCACTGCCTGCTACCTTGAAGCGGGCCAGGTAGTCGCCGATGACACTCTGTTGCCATATCTCCTCTGCTCTCTTGGGCGACTCCGGCAACTTGCCTGGCTTCCTCTCCGACTGGGCCTTCAGCGCCGCCTCCCGGGCCTTGTACTTGGCCTGCGGAGGGACAGCAGAGGCGTCAGCCTTCCGGCCACCCCCAGGGGGCGCGCACGGCCCGTCCTGCAATGGAAGGTTCTCCCCGCCACCACTAACGGCAAGGGTAGGGTGGGGTGGGGCGAGCGGAGGCGTGGGCTGGTGCAGATGTCTCCAGCCAGGGGCTCAAGCCGCCCAGCGGCCCTGCTCCCCAGGGAGCCCACAGCCCACAGCTGACAGCTTCCCGCCTTCCGGCTCGCTAGGTTCCCAGCCCCACCATCTGCACTCAGGCCGCTATGTGGCTCACACCTCACACACACACCCGGGGCAGGGTGAGGAAGTGCAGCTAGCCCCCGGGGGAGAAGCGGCCCAGACTCTGCCTGGCAGCCCCTTCTGGTCTGGCAAGCCTGACCTTTTTCTTCTCCGACAGGTCATTCCACATGCGGGCCAGCAGGCGGGTCAGCTCGCTCTCTGAGAGCTCGGGCCGCTCCTCCTGCAGCTGCCGCCGCTTCTCTTCCGAGAAGATGAACATGGCTGACACGGGCCTCTTGGGCTTCTCCGAGCCGCCCTTGTAGATGTGCAAAGAGGGTCGGCGTCCACGGGGTGCTCACGGGGAGCCTCGCCTCTTCCCTTCCACCCCACCTAGCTGCTTGGTCATGCCCCCTGCCCACCTTGCCCGCTTCCTGGGAAGGCTTCTTAGAGGCTGGGCTGGTGGCTTGCTTCTTGTTGATGTTCAACATCTTCTCTTCCCCCAGGACCCGCTGCTGCTCCTCTTCAGGCAGGCTCTGGTCAGGGAAAAAGAGGGGGCAGCATGGGGCTGAATGTGTAGTCCCCAGGCTGTGTCTGTGTTGTCCTAGGGGCCTTGCTCACCAACCACTCCATGGCCTCTCTCTGCCACTGCCCTCCCTGAAGGAACACTCACCTCTAGAAAACGAAGCAGGTCCACTTCATAATCCTTCTTTTTCTGGGAAAGGAAGGGGAGTCAAGGTCAATCGGGGGCAGCCTCGCTGGAGACCTCCTATGCTCCAGGGACCAACAGTAGCCTCTCAGCAAACCGTCCAGAGCCTGGCCAGGGCCCAGTCTCCCTCCATAGCTGGTAGGCATGAGGCCCGAGACCCTGCCTTAATCAGCACAGACACTAAACCAAGCACAACACCACGTGTAAAGCAAGGGCCCACGATTAGACTTCAGGCTTCAAAACCCCAAGGTTCTCCGGGAGTCCCACCACTCCAGGGCTGGCTCCCGCCGGCGTACCTGGTCGCACTTCTTGTGGTAGGCGTCCTTCTCCTTCTGGGAGAGCAGCTTCCACTGCTGGCTGCATAGCACCATGCGCTCTGTGCTGGGCACATCCTTCATGTTGGCCATCAGCTCTGCGCAGTACAGCGAGTAGCTGTTCCTGTCACAACCGGCAGCAAGGGAAGAGCATGCCTGTGAGTGACCAGGGAGGCCCAGGGCAGCGGCCTCCTTACTTCCAGAGCCCGGGCTGAGGTCCTTCATCAGCCCGGCTCCCTAGCTGCCTGCCGGCTCACCCCCCATCCCCCAACCCCAGGGCAGGGCAGCGCTCACGGAGGTGGCTTGGTGGGTCGCCCATCAAACTTGTCCTTGAGCTGGCGTTCGGCCTTGGTAAGGGTGGACTTGGTGATGCCCTCCTCACTGATGTTGAGCTCGGGGTGCTTCTGGATGTAGTCACGCATAATCTCCTGCAGAGTGAGGTTGGAGGGGATGGAGGGCAACGGGGTGTGGGGTTAGCCGGGGCGGGGGGGGGGGGGGAGAGCCGCTGGGGAAGGGAGGCAGGGAGCCAAGCTGGGGGGTGGCCGTGCATCTGCTGTGTCACACGAGACGTGGTGCCCTGCCCTGCCCTAGCCTGAGATCTCATGTTGTGGGGGGCGGGGGGGGGGGGGGGCAGGGAAGGTAGGGGCAGAGGTGAGGGGCCCAGAAGGCCCCTCCCTCAGTGACGGGACGGGCAGTGACTGCCTCCCGCAGAGTGCGGAGGCCGCAGAGTCAGAGGGCAGAGGCTCGTGAAGAGCCGGATGGGGAGGAGCGCAGCGGAAGCCTAACCTCGTACTCCTTCCGCTGCTCCAGGGCCTTATGAATCCATTTCAGCCTCTTTTTGTCCGAGAGCTGAGACCACTGCTTCCCCAGGGAGTCCTTCACCTCCTTCGTAGTGGCCTGCAAACCAAAAGCCGTCAGACACACACAGGCAGCCAGGGGGAGGGGGGAGGGGAAGGGGAGGGGGACACAGAGGCCCCCGCCCCCTCAGGCCACAGGAGGTCACAAGAGTGTCCCCCACAGGCCAGGAGGGGAAGGCAGAGAGGCGGAGGGTCCCGCCTGGGTGCAAGGGGACAGGCTCACACACGCACACGCACGCACGCACACGCCAGCTGGCCCAGGCCCTGTCCATGCAGCCCACCCCTGGGGAGGGGCCTCCTCTCCTGCTCCCCTGCACCGTGCCCGGCCGACCTGGCGCGGCTCCCCCCTTGCCACCACCGTGCGCCCTCCCCATCACCCCTTGGCCAGACACTCACATCTGGCCGCACTTTGAGATACACCTTCTTCTCGTGGGTGTACCACAGCTGCTGGGGGGTTTTGGGCTTCTCGGGGATGTCCGACTTCTTGGCATTCTGGATTAGGTCTGGGTGATCCTCCCTAGCCAGGGCGCGGGGAGCGACAGTCAGTGGTGGGAGACGGGGGTCC
Source organism: Bubalus bubalis (assembly GCF_019923935.1). Lineage (NCBI taxonomy): Eukaryota > Metazoa > Chordata > Mammalia > Artiodactyla > Bovidae > Bubalus > Bubalus bubalis. The sequence goes on along the minus strand of NC_059159.1, from coordinate 19,038,072 downwards.
TGCCAGGGCAGACCCCAGCTAGCTGCCCCACTTGCTAAGGCTCCTCAGCCCATCAGCTGGGGCCTAGTGGACCAGTGGTTAGCTGCCAGTCTCTGCCCCTGAGCTTGAACCACTACGGTCAACAGGTGACCCATCCATCTTCCATGCCTCAGGGGTGGTGAGCGCCAGGCTCTGATCCCCTCTCCTGCCACACCCAGCACCCTGTGGCCTCCTCTGGGCTCCACTGCCTTACCTGAATCGGGCGAGGTTTCGCTCGAACTCCTGTTTCTCCCTCTGGAAGTCCTGAATATATTTCATCTGGGGGGAGGAGGCGATGGGGTCATCCATGACCCAAGAGCTGAGCCACAAACCCCACTAAGTCCTTCTTTCTAGCTATTTTGCCTCCCTGTCAGTGATGTGTATGGAGAATGTCATGAGTGGCGGGGGTGGGGGGAAGGAAGATGATGGCCTACCTTCCAGTGGGTTGAGGGGGGACTCTGTAGCCCAGACACTAGGAGCTACAGGGGTCTCCCAGAACACATCCCATCCCCTCCCTTTAAGAAAGGGAGAGTCCCGGGACAGGGGTAGAGGGGGTGGCCACCTGGCATTACCCAGTCATTCACTAAGCAGTGACAGCGCTGGGATTCCCCAAGATAGTCCCCCTCTGCCTTTCCCCAACACCAAGGGAACCCCCAGGGAGGGAGTCAGGGAAGGGCGTAGGCCTTGCCTGTCGCTTGCTCCTCCTCTGTCTGTGGCAGCTAATACTAGTGTGCCGTCTCAGGTGGCCCACAGGGCCGGGGGCAGGCTGAGTCCCACTTCTAAGGTACTGAGGAGACTTAACTGACCGCAGCCCAGAGTGAATTCTTATCTCCTGAATCTGGATTCCTCCCCTCCCCACCCCCAACCCGCTACCTTTGGTTCCCTGGTTGTCCTTGGCAATCCTGACACCATCCCCACCACAACCCTCAGTCATGACCACTTTCACTGCCTCCATCCCTTCTTCCAGGTTCTTGGCTCCCTGCGCCCTCCCTCCCCCAGCCCAGCCCTTCTCCTCTAAGGCCTGGCTTCCCTTCCTTCTCTCACCCTGGTCCTCCGTTCCCACCATCCCATCTCCATCCCTGCATCCTTCCCGCCTCCCTGCCCCCCTCCCTCTTGGACTTCTTTTCCAGCCTGTCTCTTTCCCTTCCTTGTCTACCTCCCCTCCTGGCCCCAGTTCAATGTCCCCCTTTCCTTTCTTCTTCTTCTTCCCAGATTCACAACCAGAATAGCGCTGGAGGAGGCCAGGGACACATGCTGCTTGAGCCCAACCTCTGCCTCTCATCAGGTGCGAGAAGCGAGGCAGTTCTGCTTCCCTCTGAGGTTTCCACAAAAAAACCGAGAGCAGAGCCCTGCCTCCTTTGCCCCAGTCTCAGCTCTCCTCTCACAGAAACAGCAGCTTTCGGAGCCAGAAGGCACCACCCAGATCAGGCTCACCCTCCACGCCTCAGATCAAGACCAGGCCCAGAGGATGGAAATGACTTACCAAAGGGCACACGCACGGTGAGCAGTGGCAGTCAGGGGAACAGGCTCACTGTGTCCCCTAGGCTGGCACCCTGTCCACTGTACCTCGGAGTTTCCTCTGTCCCGCCCTGGTCCTGAGACCCTCTGCCTCTCCCTCTCACCCCGTGGGAACGTCTGGGTGCTGTGTATACAGTCAACTCTGCAACGGCCCCATTGGAGGGGTCAAGAATAGCTCCAGCGATTCATCCTCCAGCTTGGTTCAGGCAGCAGCTGCAGACAGCTGGATCGACCCAGACAAGCGAGCTCCTTTTTTTGGGTACAGGACCAGGCCATGTGAGCCCGAAGCCAAGGTGTGCAAACTGGGACAAGAGCTGCTCCCAGGGCTGGTGCCCTCCCAAGAGCCAGCTGCCTACAACTGTCTCCTCTCCAGCAAGTGTGCCTTCTTGTCTCTTCTGCTGCCCCTCGCTAGCATCTCTCCCTGGCTCCATCTCACTGCGCAGTATCTCCTCTGTGCATCTCTCTCTGCCCACAGCCTCTCACTCTTGTCCTACCTGCAGGCTCCTTTGATGCTATGCTGCCTGTTTCTTCCAAGGACCACACGACCTCACTGTGTTGACCTTATCCACCCCTGCCTGGGAGGCTGGGGCAGCCTCTGCCCAAGGTTAATGGGCTTGACAATCTGGGACAGCACGGGGCCACAAAGGACAATGTGTGTAAGGGGAAGGAAGTCCATGTAACCTGGGGACGCACCCGTTACCTGCCTAGAAAGAGGGCTAGGCAGGGAGCCCGTACACTAAACCACGGTCCTGGGACACGACGCCCTCCTGCACCCCAGTTCCTCTGAACACAAAATCTAGACCACTCAGTCTCCTGGAGTTACCTCTATGAGCATCAAGTGAGACCATGTGGGGAAACAGAAGTGAACGGCTGTGTGGGCCTAACAGTGAGGACGTGTGTGTGAAAGAGGACATGTGTGTTTCGGGTGTCTGCCTTGGTCACGGTTACATCTGTAGCAGTACCGACAGCTGAGGGTGTATGGGCCCGGGAGGCGATGATCAGGTGAGCTCCCCAAGGCCCTCCTCCACTCTGCTGACCCACCCATGCCCCTGACGCCAGGTCCCTCGGTCTAAACCCTTGCAGCGCCCCTCCCCCTCCGGCCAGATAACCTACACCATACCAGCTTCTCCCCACCTCTTCCCTCTGCACCTTAGCCCCCCGCCCCCCACCTTCTTCTTCTCCGGCAGTTCCTTGTATTTCTTGGACAGAATCTTGGTCAGGTCCAGGTTACTCATCTCTGGGTGGAGTTTAGCATACTTGGCCCGCTTCTCCATGAAGAAGCGAAAGTAAGGGGTCAGGGGCTTCTTTGGGAAGTCCGGGTGTTTCTGGAAGAAGCGACAAGGACATGGTCTAGGTGAGACACTGTTCTTTGAGCCTTGCTTCTCTGAACTCTCGTGTTCCTCCACCTGGAAACTCACCTTGAGTTTTTTGCCTTTGTAAGGATTTTTAACATGTTCCTGAGCATCGAGGATCAATTCTGTCAATGTACGGAACTTTCTCACCTGGAGGAAGAAAGGAGGTGAGGGTAAGGGGAAGCGCCGAAGAGGGAAATGCCACCCAGGAGCATACCCTCGTTTTCCAACAGGCCTTCTCTACTTTCCACTAGACTGAAGATATCAAAGGGCTGGGGTCGAGAGCGACACAGCTCAGGCTGCGCTGATACCCAGGCGCTGGCCCATGTTTACTGCAGAGGTCCGGGCGGTCGGTACACATCGTAGGAGAGCAGCAAGGCGACCACCTGACCTCGAAATGGTTGTCCATGTCAGCACCTCATTCAATCCCCAGAACAGCTCAGGTGACAGATGCTCGAAGACGGTAAGTATTCAAGGCCACATAGCTTAGAAAGTAGAACTGAGAAATCTTGGCCAGTGCTGTCAACCATGCCAACTCCCGAGATGCACAAGGGCGACCACACGAGGACCTCGCCTGGTCTCTTTCCTTCCTGTTTATAGACTTCTGTTTCATCTCCCCCACCAAGAAGGCTGAAGTAAGGGTAGGTGAAGATGTGTGTTCGAATGTGTTGGGGAGGGAGGGGGAATCCATTACCTCGTTAGAAATCTCCACCCATTTCAGCTTGCACATGTCTCCAGAAAAGTCTTTAAATGCTACTTTTTCCCAGTCCATATGTGACTCGGTGGTTTTGAACTTGGAGCTGTCATTGGATGGAATGTTGTTCTTCATGCATTCCAACAAAGTCAACATGTCTTCCTGGGACCAGCGGTCTGGGGAAGGGTAAGAAAGGCCATTATGCCTGGCTCATGCCAGCCCCCAACCATTCCCCAGTCCTTAAGCACTCAACCCTTCCTTCCCAGAGCATCTCAGACCCTTCAGATGGTTATCTCCCATCTGAAGACACAGACAACACATGGCCTGGCCCTAAGGAAAAGCTGTGGCCATACAGATTAGAGCAGGGATTCCAGTCCAGACAACATCACGCCCAGAAAAACAGACTTGGACTCAAGTTTGGCTTACTTCAAAGCTATTATCGTTTCTAACGTGCCAGCCTGCCATGGGTTACAATTTATCATAGGGAAGGGGGGAGGGGAAGGAAGCCACAGTGATTTGGGACCCTGTTGGAGAACAGCTAGCTTACTGCAAAAGAAAGGGAAACAAGGAGGCCACACACCTAAACGTGAAGCTAAATTCAGTCCCAGTTCTACTTGGCTACCCTAAATGTGCAGACTGAGGCAGGGGTGTGGGCCGTAAGGAGAACCCACGCCAATGTTTTGCTCCAGCATAGCTGGAGACTAACATTAGAGATGTGAGTGTTCCACCGCCCTACCCTCTCTCTCAGAAAGGACCAAAGGAGACTCTGGAGCAAGTAAAACAATGGCAGAGCCATACAAGGCAGCTATGAGGCAAAGCCGGCAGGTGGGCAAAAGGTGAGCTCTGCTCCAGGGAGGGCCCCCCTCCTAGAATTCTGAGTTGTCTTCTCAGCCCAATTCCCTATGGAAGCAAAAAAAAAAAAAGGAGTCCGGACCAGCTATTTCCAGCCACTGAAAGGCAGCTCCATTGAGGGCTCTCTGGAGGGGACTGCTGGGGAAGGTGAGCTAGGATGATAGCTATCCACAGCTAGGAGTCAAAAGGGCTCTTGACTTGCATTCTCATCTGGTCACCTGGGTCAGGGTTTTTGCAGGAGGGTCACATGAACCCATAATCCTCTCTCCTCTCAGTGCCCCACAGGCATTGCCAGATGCTCAGATTCATCCTACCCACCCTGCCACCCTACAACTGGATACCCCCCCCACTGGATGGGGTAGAGTATAATTAAGTGTGTTTGAGGTCTCCAGCCATCAAAACACCCTTTCTCTCCAACCTGCCTCACCAAAAACTACGCTCTCTTAATAACAATTAAAAAAAAAACAACCCTGAAAAGCTTTCCCAATCCCTCTCATCTCCCCCTTGCTCCCATATCCCTCGTCTCCCCTCCCATTCCAGGGCACTGCTGAGGACACACTCGGGGTGACTGGGAACCCCTGAAGGAAGACCTAAACAGGCCTCCTCCTCCTTCTCTAATCTGGGGGGGAAATGGAGTGTGAAAAATACAGTTTGCAGGTTCAAAGCCAAATAATTTGTGTTTAGCCAAATACCCAGTGTGAGGGGTGTTTGACACTCAAGCGCCTTCCTCCCATTTCAGTTCAGAGAACTCCGATGGGAGAAAACCTTTAGAAGGGGAGTGGGCCTCGCATACCTACGTGAGAATGGAGGGTTTAAGTTAAAGAGGCCTGAGGGTGGGGCTCCTACCTTGGCCTTTAGGGGCGGCCATTTCCAGGTCTGTGGGGCAGTCGGCTTCTCCGTTCATTCTCCAGCCGTCCAGCCACCTCCTCGGTCGTGCTGGCCAGGCAAGCCGGGGTCAAAGCCACCTCACCCTTTAGAAGAGACACCAGTCCCCTCTCAGGCGGGCTGAGAGGTGGGGGTCTGTCTATCACTCCCTCCCCAAAAGGGGAGGGGGACATAACCCCACACTCTCAGAGAGACCCAACTAAAACTCCAGAAGACTTGATGAGTTGGTGGGGGTGAGAGTGCAGTCCTCTACCTCCTAACCCCACCCCCAGCCCCTACAGCCTCTACAGCCCCGCTCCTGGGCGTGCGCCCTCCGCTGCCCACGCGAGACACTGCTCCGCGCTCCAGCGCGCAGCGAGCGCCCGCCCTCCGCCCTCCGCCCTCCTTCCCCCACCCCGGCCAAAAAAAAAAAAAAAAAAAACTCCTCCCCTTCTGTGCGCCCCGCCCCGGGGAGGCCCCAGGCTGGAGGGCGGGGGAGGAGGAAGGGCGGGTAAAGGGCGCGCGCGGTCGCGGAAGCGGGCACGCGCCTCAGTCTCCTCCTCCCGCTCCCCCCGGCCGGTTCCCCCCGCCTCCGCAACCCGGCGGGGACCCGGACGCAACGCAGCCGCCGCCAGCCCCGGAGCGTAGCGGCCGCACCGCCCCCGGGGACCGGATCCGGATTCCCGACGCCCTCCCCCTCAGGCTCCCGACGCCGTCCCCGCCCGCCTGGGCGGGCAAGCAGCCGGAGAGAAGCGGCCTGGCCTGCCCCCCGCCCCCGAGCCACCCACCCCGGCCAGAGGCGCCGCCACCGCCCAGCCACCTCGACGCGCACGGAGGAGCCCGGCGCAGAGGCGCGACCACGGCGGGAACCGCCGCCTCCTCCCCCGAGCCTGCGGCCCAGCCCCGCCGGCGCCCCCGCCCGGGCCTCCGGGGAGCCGAGCCAAGGAGAGGGCGGGAGGACGGCGGCCAGGAGGCGGGGGAGCAGCGCTCACCGGCCCCGCCGCCCCCTCCGGCGGCCGGCGAGAACTGCGCCTGCCGGCTCGGAGAAGCGCGGGCTCCTCCGCCCGCGGCCGGGGCTCGGCTTGGGCCTCGCTTCCTGCCCTCCCCTCCCCCGGCTCTCGGCGTCCTCTCCATTTGCCCTGGTCCTCTCTCGCCCAGTTCTTTGCCTGGAAGTCGCCCCGGGTCTCCTCCGGGTGTCCACCGTACCCACGGCTCGCTCCCCGCTGCCTGGCCCCGGCCCCGACCCGGCGCGCGTCCTCAGCCGCCTCGGTTACCCGGCGCAGCGCGGCCTCCGGGCTTCCCGCTCCGGCGGCTCCCTCCCCGGCTCTGAGCGGCGGCGCCCTCCCCCGCTCGGCCGGGCACAGCCGCAGCTCCCTCCCGCGGCGGCAGCGGCTCCTCCTCCGGGCGCGGCGGCGGCGGCGGCGGCGCTGGGGCGGCGGCTGCTGCTGTGGCGGCGGCGGCTGCGGCTGTGGCTGCTGCCTGCTGCTCCTCGCGGCGAAAAGCACAAAGCACAGCGCCCTCCGCCTGCAGGCAGCCCGCCCGCCGCCCGCCCGCCGGCCCCGGCCTCAGCTCGCACACCCCCCGCCGCCGCCGCAGCCTCCGCCGCCGGAGCGGGGAGGAGGAGGGAGAAGGGAGGAGGAGGAGCGGGAGGGGGGGCGGGAGAAGCGGGGCAGCGAGCGCGTCCTTCCCCGTAGAGCACACACCGACCCCCGGGGAGCGAGCGCCAGCCCGCCCGCCTCGCCGGCTCCGCTCCCTCCCACAGCCTGCCCGGGCGGGCTCCGCGGGGGGCAGCTGGGAGGAGGGGCGGGAGCTGGGGGGACCCGGGCGGCCGAGGCGGAGGGAAGGAAGGAGGGGAGGGGGGTAGTGCTGGTGGTGCTGGTGGTGGTGGCGGCGGCGGCGGCGGCTGCTGCTGCCGCCGGGGAGGGGGGGGGGTCGGGGCAGGGAGACACGCAGCCGCCCGGATGGCGGCGGGGCTCGGAGCCGAGGCGGGCGGGCGCCGAGAGCGACCTCGCCAGACCCGCGGGGGAACTAGCAGGCTCGGCCGGCGCGGGAGGGAGGGCGCGAGGCGCGACCGCAGAGAGGGTGCCCGGAGGGCCCCCCGGCAGCTGGAGAGGCTCCGGGGGTGTCTGCAGCCCGGCTCCAGAGCTCTCGCCCCCAGCTCAGATTCGGGCTTCCACTCCAGCCCTCACCCGCTCACTCGCCCGCCTCCTGGAGCGGGCGTTTCGCGCCCACCCTTATCCCCGGAGCGTAGCCACCGGTTTGGGGCGCACGCAAGCCAGTCGCCGTGCCAGGCTTCGGAGCCTGCCTCGCTGCTAAGCAGCACACACACGAAACTTAAAAAAAAAAAAAATCCCTAAAAAATATCCTCTCTGCAAATTAAAACAGAAAAAAAAAAAAATCTCCTTTGCTCTTTAAATCCCGCAAACGGCGAGAAAGCGACGGGTCGGCGGAGGAGTCTCTGTGGGAGCTGGTTCAAGCCAGCCCGGCATGGCTCCCCAGGCCTGCCCGGGCGCATGGAGATCGGCGCCGCCGCCACTCGCAGCAACCCCTCTCCCCCGAAATCCGCGGCGCCGGGGCTCACTTACCGAGCGTGTGAATGGGAGCACGGGCCAAGGGCACCTTAGGGGTGCGGCGGGCCGAAGAGCTGAGCCGCAGCTCCGCCGCAGCCGACGCCGGGGCAGCAAGCCGCCAGACAAAGCCCGAGATGGCGAAGCGGAGCGACGGCTAATGGCGAGCCCCACGCGCCGCGCTCCGCCCGCCCCGCTCCGCCCGCCCGCCCGCCCGCCTCGGCGCAGCGCAGCGCCGCTCCGAGCGCTCGCCCGTCAGAGCCGCCTCGGCGCCGCCGCCTCCCGGGCCACCCCGGCCTCGCCTGGCCCCTCCGCCTCCTCCGGGCGACTCAGCCTCACCCCTTCCCTCCCACCGCGCTGGGGGCTGCACGAAAATAAAAAAAAAGAAAAGGAAAAATGCTTTTCTTTTTTTTTTTTTCCCCTTCCTTTGGCAGGGCGGGCGTGTTGAGACTTTCGAGTCTTTTTGCCCCCAGCTCGCACTCACCTGCGGAGCCGCCGGGAGGGCTGGGGGTGGGGGCGCGCGGGGCTGGAGCCGGCGAGCGCGGGTTGAAAGCTAGCCAAGCTCTGCAGCGCCCGACCCGGGCGTATACGCCGCCGCCAGTCCCCGCAGAGAAATCGTCCTCCTACCCCCGCCTCCATCGCTCTGCGTTTCTCTTCCAATCAGCCGATCGCTTGGCGGCTCCTCCATTCTCCGGCCAAGCCTGCTGCCTAGAGCGAGCTTCACTCCTCCATCTGCTCGCCCGGCTCCTCGCTCCCCTACCGGGGCCGGCGAGGCGACGTGGGGCCGGAGGGGGATTTGCGAGGGAACCTGCCGGCTTCCCGCTCCCATTGCTCCCTCCCCGCTGCCTCCTGCTTCTCTCCTACGTCTTTCCAACTCTCCCCCTGTCGCCACTGGTGTGTGTCTGAGTGTATGCGCGGGTTTCTTTTCTTTTTTTTTTTTTATTGCTCTTTGCTTTTGCAACCCTGGAGCCAAAGCAGGGTGGGGGGGAGAGAAAAAGGGGGGAAGGGTGTTACCAAAAAAAAAAAAAAAGCAAGCAAGAAAAGCTCTTAGGTTTGCAACACATTGGAAAACCGGGGGAGTGCCCCGCCTCGTCCGTTCTCGGTGCCCCGCGAGGGCCTTCCGGGTTTTAGAGCGAATCTCTCGCTATTGTCAATGCCCCTCACCTCCTCCGAGTTTAGGATCCGAGGAGTCCGAGCAAAGAGTTCTCCCCCTGGGCCATAGCAAGGGGGTGTCAGGGTGAGAGTTGGGGGCATTTTTCAAGAAGCAGCAACCATCCGTCCCACCCCCGCTTCGGTAGCTGGGCCGCGGGAGTCGGTTGAGAGCAAAAATCCCGGTGGGTTTAGGCGAAGGGGATTCCGGGGCGAAGCGGAGCCGTGAGACCGCGCTTCGCGCATCTCCCCTTCGGTCTCTGCCTCCAGTCCCCAGCCTGCTCCCCCTTTAATTTCACCCCCCCCCCCCTCCTTTAATCTAATTTCTTCCAACTCCACCTTTGTTGTTAACCGGCGTCACGCCCGGACCAGCCAATCCCCGGCACGCTATCAGCTTGTCAAAAAGGCTTGGCCAGCCCTGGGAAAGCAGGCCGCGGGCGCTGCCCCCCCGCCCCTCCTCCCCCGGGCGGCGGCGGGGAGCCGCGAGGGGAGCCTGGCACCCCGGCCTCGCCGCCAGAGCCGCAGCGGGGCAGCCTTCCCTTAGGCCTCCGCTCTCCACCATGCTGCGGGCCGGAGATCGAAAGGCCTAGGCGCGACCACCATCTACCCTCCCACTGCCGTCGGCTGCGGTTGTCTGTCTCTTCCTTTCCTCCACCGAGAAAGGTTTATCTGGACGCAGGAAGCCCGAAGACGGTCTGAAGAACGCCTGCTTCCATCAGGCGAGCCTACGGTTTGGGCCATCGCTCCGGGACGGCGCCATCGCCCCCGGCTCCAGGGATGCCAGCCTACCACAGCGGCACTGCCAGCTGGGCCGCCGGCCCCTTTGGACTCTTCCCCTATCACACAGCCTTCTCCATCCTCACACTACGGCCTCGCTGCTGCTGTAATTTCTCTTGTCTCCTGGGAGAACTGAGAGTCCTTTCCCAGGACTTCCACAGCCCACATCTGCCACGTTTCACAAACCGGGAGGAAAATCTTGTCGAGATCTGCTGTGTCCGGATTTTTTAGTGGGTAGGAGGGGCCGATTTACCTTGATGCTACTGAAGCTTAAGCTTCAGGGCCCCTCGTCGCAGGCTCTCTTTACTTTTGATTCATCATTTGGTATTATTTTTGACTCCCCCCTCCCCCTCCCCACAAACCCAGTTCTGCCCTTGGAACCTACAGAGGGCATTTTGTGAAGGACCAAGCCATGTCACACTGTACTTAGAACCCGCTGCCGCTGCTAAGTCGCTTCAGTCGTGTCCGACTCTGCGTGACCCCATAGACGCCAGCCCACCAGGCTCCTCCGACCCTGGGATTCTCCAGGCAAGAATACTGGAGTGGGTTGCCATTTCCTTCTCCAACTTAGAACCTGCAGGGAATGACTTTCTTGTTTTGACTTCGAAACAGCAAAGGGTTTGGAGTCAGAAGTCCCAGGTTTCCAGCCTCTGGGCTTTCCCACATTAGCAGTGTGAGTTTAATTAAATCTCTTAACTTCATCTGATCCCAGTTTTCTTGTCTATAAAATTAGAATAGCAGCTGTGTGGTTACTTCAGTCTCGAGGGTCGCACGACAGTTGCATCGGCGAGTATCCTGCAGCATTTCCCCACTATTGCAGCAGTAGTCGCCATGAGTTTGCCCCTCAACCCCAAACCTTTCCTCAACGGATCAACAGGAAAGCCAGTAATGGTGAAGCTTAAATGGGGAATGGAGTACAAAGGCTACCTTGTGTCTGTAGATGGCTATATGAACATGCAGCTTGCAAACACAGAAGAATACATAGATGCAGCATTGTCTGGACATTTGGGTGAAGTTTTAATAAAGTGTAATGTCCTTTATATTAGGGGTGTTGAAGAAGAAGATGGGGAAATGAGAGAATAGCATCTTTGGGGGGAATTTATATATATATATATTTGTAGACAAAAATTTGGTTTTCAAAAAAAAAAATTAGAATAGCAGTCCTATGTTCTCTGCTTTTCTCGCCAAGGGTTGAAGGATTAAGATGATGTATGTAAAACTGTAAAATACTCCACAATGTCACTTGCAACATTTACAATGGGAGAAACTTAGACCCCAAGAAAGTTCCAAGTCTTCCACACATAGATCTAGTGTCCAGGTGTCCTGGCTCCTGGCCCTGAACTTCTTGGCTGGGCCAAGGAGCCTTTCGGTAAAGTGCTTTGGAATAAAACAGGGTGAACATGAATCATGAGAATGATTATTATTGATTTTTTGTTCCTTGGGCAGCAAAAATCATGGCTGGCACTCTTCCCACTTGGAAACTGACTGGCTTGTTTTACATCTACTGTCTCTCTGGTGAGGTCAGGAGTCTAGACTTGGGCTATGGGCCCAAGAGCTATGGGCTATGGGCCCAGAGCATAAGGGAATCTACCTATGCCCCCTCTCCCAATTCATTCCCCCCTTGCTCCCAGTTTTCTGCCCTGTGCCTCCAAGCAGAGCCTCAGCATTCCACAACCCCAGCCAGGCTGGTGACAAGGCATAATCCTAGCTACACATTCTCCACTTGGCCCCAGGCTTTCCCTGGGTTGCCAGTATCCCAGCACTAGTTCATATAAAATCCCTGCTGTGCCTGGAATGCATTAACCAAAGTGTGACACTTCAATTCCTAGTGTACATGGAGTAATTTTAGATGGTATACAGATGAACATACTGTTTTCAAAGTTATGTATCATAATGTGTATTTGGAAATGTTCTGTTTTCTTTTTTTTTTTTTTTAAGATAGTGACATAAAGCTGCTGCTTCTTATTTGAGTGTGAGGAAGCTACTGTCCCTCTTTTATTTTTTCTTTTTTAATTGAGGTATAACTTTCGGATAGTAAACTGCACACATCTTAAAGACTACAACCTGATGCGTTTTTACATATGTATACATAGTATACATGTAACATGTGTGTACACACATATATATATATATACATACATGCACACATATATATAATGTAACTACCACCTAGATCAAGATATTGAATATTTCTAGCATTGAGCAAGCTCACTCAAAGTCAGTATTCCCCTCCAAATGTCACTAGTATTCTGAGCTATTGCCGTAAGTTTAGTCTGTTTTTGGAGTTCATATGCATGGAATCATTCAGTATATATATTTCTACATCTGGCCTCTTTCACTCACCATTGTGTCTGAGATTAATTTATGATCTTTCACATAGTAGTGGTTCATGCCTTTTCATTGCCATACAGTAGTATTCCATTATAGACATCAGTCAGTTCAGTCGCGCAGTCATGTCCCACTCTTTGCAACCCCATGGACTGCAGTGCGCCAGGCTTCCCTGCCCATCACCAGCTCCCAGAGCTTACTCAAACTCATGGCCATCAAGTTGGTGATGCCATCCAACTGTCTCATCCTTTGTCGTCCCCTTCTCCTCCCGACTTCAATCTTTCCCAGCATCAGGGTCTTTACCAATGAGTCAGTTCTTTGCATTAGGTGGCCAAAGGATTGGAGTTTCAGCTTCAGCATCAGTCCTTCCAGTGAATATTCAGGACTGATTTCCTTTAGGTTGGATCTCCTCAAAGTCCAGTGGATTCTCAAGAGTCTGCTCCAACACCACAGTTCAAAAGCATCAATTCTTCAGCACTCAGCATTCTTTATAGTCCAGCTCTCACATCTGTACATGACTACTGGAAAAACCATAGATTTGACTAGATGGACCTTTGTTGGCAAAGTAATGTCTCTGCTTTTTAACATGCTGTCTAGGTTGGTCATTTCTTCCAAGGAGCAAGCATCTTTTAATTTCATGGCTGCACTCACCATCTGCAGTGATTTTGGAGCCCCAAAAAATAAAGTCTGTCATTGTTTCCATCGTCTCCCCATTTATTTGCAATAAAGTGATGGGACCGGATGCCACAATCTTAGTTTTCTGAATGTTGAGCTTTAAGCCAACTTTTTCACTCTCCTCTTTCACTTTCATCAAGAGGCTTTTTAGTTCTTCGCTTTCTGCCATAAGGGTGGTGTCATCTGCATATCTGAGGTTATTGATATTTCTCCCAGCAGTCTTGATTCCAGCTTGTGCTTTATCCAATCCGGCATTTCGCATGATGTACTCTGCATATAAGTTAAATAAGCAAGGTGACAATATACAGCCTTGACGTACTCCTTTCCCGATTTGGAACCAGTCTGTTGTTCCATGTCCAGTTCTAACTGTTGCTTCTTGACCTGCATACAGATTTCTCAGGAGGCAGATCAGGTCGTCTAGTATTCCCATCTCTTTCAGAATTTTCCACGGTTTGTTGTGATCCACATAGTCAAAGGCTTTGGCGTAGTCAACAAAGCAGAAGTAGAGGTTTTTTCTGGAACTCTCTTGCTTTTTCGATGATCCGATGGATGTTGGCAATTTGATCTCTGGTTCCTCTGCCTTTTCTAAATCCAGCTTGAACATCTGGAAGTTCACGATTCACATACTGTTGAATGCTGGCTTGGAGAATTTTGTTTCAGCAGGGTTTCCGGCTGTGGGGGCCACCATTCTGGGTGAGGCATCCACCATGGTGAGGCCCCTAAGCCGCTGCCCCCGTGACCCCCTCCTCCGGCCGCTGTCTCCTGCCCCTCAGTGCTGCTGCTGTTCCTCTGCCTGCTGTTGCTCCTCCGTCTCCAGATGCGATCATAGTGAGGGAAGGATGAGTGAGGAGAAGGCGACTTCTGATAACGAGGTGCATCTGTGGCATAAGATGGAGGAGTAGGAGGACGTGTGCTCGTCTTCTCCTGCAAGAATTCCAAAACTACAACTCGCTGCTGAACAACCGTCGACTGGAGAATGTTGGATCCCACCAAAAAAAGATACCCCACATCCAAGGGCAAAGGAGAAGCCCCAGCAAGATGGCAGGAGGGGTGAAATCACATTTGGAATCAAACCCCTTACCGGCCAGAGATGCTCAGAGGGCTCAAACAAACCTTCTGCGCACCAGGGCCCGGAGACCCCACAGAGACTGAGCCAGAACCGTGTTTGAGTGTCTCCTGTGAAGGTATTGGTCAGCAGTGGCCTGCCGCAAGGGCAGGGGCTCTGGGTGCAGCAGACCTGGGTATGGCATAAACCCTCTTCGGGGAGGTCACCATTAACCCCACCACAGAGCTGCCAGAGCTTAAGACAGGACTGAGGAAACAAGACTCTTGGTAGGGCACAAACAGAACCTTGTGTGCTCCAGAACTCAGGAGAAAGGAGCAGTGACCCTGCAAGAGGCTGACCCAGATTTGCCCGTGAGTGTCCAGGAGTCTCCAGCAGAGGCATGGGTTGATGGTGGCCTGCTATAAGGTCGGAGGCACTGAATGCGGCAGTGCCTGCGTGGGACCTTTTGAAGGAGGTTGCCATTATCTTCATTACCTCCACCATAGTTTAGCCTCAGGTCAAACAACAGGGAGGGAACACAGCCCCCTCCGTTAACAGAAAATTGGATTGTATGCAAATGTGCGTGCTAAGTCACTTCTGTGGTGTCTGATTCTTTGTGACCCCATGGGCTGTGGTCCACCAAGCTCCTTTGTCCATGGGATTCTCCAGGCAAGAATACTGGAGTGGGATGCTATGCCTTCCTCCAGGGGATCTTCCCCACCAACCCTTGTCTCTTATGTCACCTGCATTTGCAGATGGATTCTTTACCCCTAGCGCCACCTGGGAAGCCCATTCCATTGTATAAGAAAGTGAAAGTGAAAGTGAAGTCGCCCAGTCGTGTCCGACTCTTTGCGATCCCATTGACAGTAGCCTATCAGGCTCCTCCATCCATGGGATTTTCCAGGCAAGAGTACTAGAGTGGATTGCCATTTCCTTCTCCAGGGGATCTTCCCAACCCAGGGATCAAACCCGGGTCTCCCACATTGCAGGCAGACTCTTCCATTGTATAAGTATACCACAACTTATTCTTTCTAATTTTCGTGGGCATACAGGTTATTTCCAGTCTTTGACTACCATGAGTAAAAGTTTCAAATGTTCTTGTGCATATCTTTTGGTAGATATATGAATTCATTTTTCCTGTAGATTTCAAGGAGTAGATTTTACCATAGGGTATAAATATACTGGACATTATTAGATATTGCCAAATAATGTTGTCAGTATTTTTGGATTTTGATTGTTTTAATAAGTGTGTTCTTTGTTTTAATCTCATTGTTTTAATTTGAAACTCCTTAATGACATGATATTGGGTATCTTCTCATATGCCTAGTTGCCCTCTGAATATCTTTTTTTTGGTGAGATATCTGTTCAGATTTTTTGCCCATTTTTAAAATCAGGTTGTTTTCCTTTCATTTTCTTTTTTGACCGTGCCACACAGCATGCGAGACCTTAGTTCCCTGACCAGGGATTGAACTGCCAGGGAAGTCCCTGTTTGTTTTCTCATTGTTGGGTTTTAAGAGTTCTTTATATATTTTGGCTAACAGTTCTTTATCAGATGTGTCTTTTGCAAGTATTTTCTCCCAGTTTGTGGTTTGTCTTCTCATTCTGACCTTGTATTTCTCAGAACAGAAGTTTTTTATTCTAATAAATTCCAGTTTATTAATGATGCCTTTTCATGCCCATGGTGTTGTACAATACCTAAAAAGCCACCAGTATACTCAGGGTCACCTAGGTTTTTTCCTATGTTATCTTCTACACATAGAAGATGTATAGTTTATGGTTTTGTGATCTAGATTTAGGTCTGTGATCCATTTGGGGTTAGTTTTTTTGTAAAGGATACAAGATCCATGTCTAGATTGATTTTTGAAGTTTTTGCATGTTGATGTCCAGTAGTTTCAGTGCCATTTTTTTGCAGGAGAGGCTTTGCCATGTGGCTTGTGGGATCTTAGTCCCCAGATTAGGGACTGAACCCCTGCCCACAGCAATGAAAGCACCCAGCCTAACCACCACTGGACCACCAGGGAATTCCACACACCATTTGTTGAAAAGACAATCTTTGCCATTTTGTATTGTCTTGCTCCTTTGTCTAAAATCAGTTGATTATATATATGTGGATCTATTTCTGGTCTCTATTATATTCCATTGATCTATTTGTCTATTCTTTCAATCATACCACAGTGTCTTGATTACTGTAACTTTATATACATCTTGAACTGGAGTACTGTCTGTCGTTGAACTTTATTCTTCTCCTTCAATATTGTATTGGTTATTCTGGGTCTTTTGTCTCTCCATATAAACTTTAGAATAGTTTGTTGACCCAGGTGGTGCAGTGGTAAAGATCTGCCTGCCAACGCAGGAGACGCAAGAGACATGGGTTCAATCCCTGGGTCGGGAAGATCTCCTGGAGGAGGAAATGGCAACCCACTCCACTATTCTTGCCTGGAAAATTCCATGGACAGAGGAGCCTGGCAGGCTATAGTCCATGTGGTCCCAAAGAGTCTAACACAACTGAGCATAGCACACACACACACACATACACACGCATATCCACAAAATAACTTGATTGGATTTTGGTTCGGATTGCTTTGAATCTATAGATCAAAATAGCAAGAACTGATATCTTGACAATAATAAGTTTTCCTATTCACGAACATGGATATTTCTCCATTTATTTCATTCTTCTTTGGTATCTTTCATCAGAGTTTTGCAATTTTCCTCATATAGTTCTTATACATATTTTGTTAGATTTATACTGAATACTTAATGTATTTCATTCTTTTTGAGTGCTAATGTAAATAACACTGATTTTTATTTACAATTCCTCTTGTTCATTACTGGTATATAGGAAAGCAATTGACTTCTGTATATTAACCTTGTATCCTACAACCTTTCTATAATCATTTATTAATTGCAGGAGTGTTTTTGTTGGTTCTTTCAGATTGTTTACATAGATGATTGTGTCATCTGCAAACAGAGATAGTTTTGTTTCCTTCCTCCTAATCAGTGTTTCTTACTTCCTAATCTTTCTTTTCCTTTTCTTTTTCTCTTCTCCTTATTTAGGATATCTAGTATGATGTTGAAAGTCAGTAGTGAGAAAGGACGTACCTACCATGGAAAACAAATGCAAAAAAGCAAAATGGCTGTCTGGGGAGGCCTTACAAATAGCTGTGAAAAGAAGAGAAGCAAAAAAGCAAAGGAGAAAAGGAAAGATATAAACATCTGAATGCAGAGTTCCAAAGAATAGCAAGAAGAGATAAGAAAGCCTTCTTCAGCGATCAATGCAAAGAAATAGAGGAAAAACAACAGAATGGGAAAGACTAGGGATCTCTTCAAGAAAATCAGAGATACCAAAGGAACATTTCATGAAAAGATGGGCTTATAAAGGACAGAAATGGTATGGACCTAACAGAAGCAGAAGATATTAAGAAGAGATAGCAAAAATACACAGAAGAACTGTACAAAAAAGATCTTCATGACCCAGATAATCACGATGGTGTGATCACTGACCTAGAGCCAGACATCCTGGAATGTGAAGTCAAGTGGGCCTTAGAAAGCATCACTACGAACAAAGCTAGTGGAGGTGATGGAATTCCAGTTGAGCTATTTCAAATCCTGAAAGATGATGCTGTGAAAGTGCTGCACTCAATATGCCAGCAAATTTGGAAATCTCAGCAGTGGCCACAGGACTGGAAAAGGTCAGTTTTCATTCCAATTCCAAAGAAAGGCAATGCCAAAGAATGCTCAAACTACCACACAATTGCACTCATCTCACACGCTAGTAAAGTAATGCTCAAAATTCTCCAAGCCAGGCTTCAGCAAGATGTGAACCGTGAACTTCCAGATGTTCAAGCTGGTTTTAGAAAAGGCAGAGGAACCAGAGATCAAATTGTCAACATCCGCTGGATCATGGAAAAAGCAAGAGAGTTCCAGAAAAACATCTCTTTCTGCTTTATTGACTATGCCAAAGCCTTTGACTGTGTGGATCACAATAAACTGTGGAAAATTCTGAAAGAGATGGGAATACCAGACCACCTGATCTGCCTCTTGAGAAATTTGTATGCAGGTCAGGAAGCAACAGTTAGAACTGGACATGGAACAACAGACTGGTTCCAAATAGGAAAAGGAGTTCGTCAAGGCTGTATATTGTCACCCTGCTTACTTAACTTACATGCAGAGTACATCAAGAGAAACACTGGGCTGGAAGAAACACAAGCTGGAATCAAGATTGCCAGGAGAAATATCAATAACCTCAGATATGCAAATGACACCACCCTTATGGCAGAAAGTGAAGAGGAACTCAAAAGCCTCTTGATGAGAGTGAAAGAGGAGAGTGAAAAAGTTGGCTTAAAGCTCAACATTCAGAAAACGAAGATCATGGCATCTGGTCCCACCACTTCATGGGAAATAGATGGGGAAACAGTGGAAACAGTGTCAGACTTTATTTTTCTGGGCTCCAAAATCACTACAGATGGTGACTGCAGCCATGAAATTAAAAGACGCTTACTCCTTGGAAGGGAAGTTATGACCAACCTAGATAGCATATTCAAAAGCAGAGACATTACTTTGCCAACAAAGGTTCGTCTAGTCAAGGCTATGGTTTTCCCTGTGGTCATGTATGGATATGAGAGTTGGACTGTGAAGAAGGCTGAGCGCCGAAGAATTGATGCTTTTGAACTATGGTGTTGGAGAAGACTCTTGAGTGTCCCTTGGACTGTAAGGAGATTCAACCAGTCCATTCTGAAGGAGATCAGCCCTGGGATTTCTTTGGAAGGAAAGATGCTAAAGCTGAAACTCCAGTACTTTGGCCACCTCATGCGAAGAGTTGACTCATTGGAAAAGACTCTGATGCTGGGAGGGATTGGGGGCAGGAGGAGAAGGGGATGACAGAGGATGAGATGGCTGGATGGCGTCACTGACTCGATGGACGTGAGTCTGAGTGAACTCTGGGAGTTGGTGATGGACAGGGAGGCCTGGCGTGCTGCAATTCATGGGGTCGCAAAGACTCAGACATGACTGAGCGACTGATCTGATCTGACCTTGTTCCTAATCTAAATGGGAAATCGTCAAGATACTCACCATTAAGTATGTTAGCTGTACCTTTTTTGTTGATGTTCTTTATCAAATTGAGGAGCATACTCTATTCCTAGTAGGCTGAGAGTTTTTATGATGAATAGGTATTGAATTTTGTCAAATGCTTTTTCTGCCTCTATTGATGTTATCATGTGATTTTTGCCCATTAATGTGATGAATTACATTGATTTTCAAATGTTGAACCATCCTTGCATATCTGCAATAAATCCTACTTGGTTGTGGTGTATAGTTCTTTTTATACATTGCTGAATTCTTTTTTTTTTTTTTTTGGCTGTGCTGGGTCTTTGTTGCTGCATGGGCTTTTCTCTAGTTGCGCCAAGTGGAGGGCTATTCTCTAGTTGCAGTGCGCAGGCTTCGTGTTGTGGTGGCTTCTCTTGTTGTGGAGCACGGGCTCTAGGGCGCTTGAGATTCAATGGTTGTGGTGCACAGGGTTAGTTGCTCTGTAGCATGTGGTGGGATTTTCCTGGAGCAGGGATTGAACCTGTGTCCCCTGCATTGGCAAACGGATTCTTTACCACTGAACCACCAGAGAAGCCCTATACATTGTTGAATTTGATTAGCTAATATTTTGTTGAGAATTTTTGTATCTATATTCATGAGAGATATTGATCTGTAGGTTTGTGTTTTTTTTTCTTTCTTTCTTGTAATGTCTTTGGTTTTGGTATTAGGATCTCATAGACTGAGTTTAGGAAGTATAGTTGTCCCTTGGTATCCACAGGGGTTGGTTCCAAGACCCCCACAGATATAAAAATCCACAGATGCCCAAGTCCCTTATATAAAATGGCTTAGTATTTGTATAAAACCTATGTATGAACATACCCTCCCATATACTTTAAATTGGGCTTCCCTGATGGCTTGGTGGTAAAGGATTCACCTGCCAATGCAGGAGACATGAGTTCAATCCCTGGGTGGGGAAGATGCCCTGGAGAAGGAAATGGCAACCCACTCCACTATTCTTGCCTGGGAAATCCCATGGACAGAGGAGCCTGGCCGGCTACAATCCATGGGGTCACAAAAGAGTGGGACACAACTTAGTGACTAAACAACAGCAACAACGTACTTTAAATCACCTGTAGATTGCTTATAACACCTAATACAATGTAGATGCTATGGAAATGGTTGAAAATGCATTGTAAATGCTATAGAAATAGTTGCTGGCACACAGAAAATTCAAATTGTGATTTTTGGAGATTTCTGGGAAATTATTTTTTGGATTATTTTCAATTCACAGTTAATGGAAATCTGTAGGTGTGGAACCTGGGGATACAGAGAGCTGACTGTATTCCCTCTACTTCTATCTTCTCGAAAAGACTAGAGAATTGTTATAATTTCTTTTTTAAACATTTGGTAGAAATCAATAATGAACCCATCTGGTCCTTGTTTTGGAAGGTTACTATTGATTCAATTTCGTTAATAGATAAAAAGACCTATTCAGATTTCTTCTTGTGTGAATTTTGGCAGATTGTAACTTTTAAGGAATTGGTCTATTTCATCTAGGTTATCAAATTTGTGGGCATAAAGCTATTTATGATATTCTTTTATTATCCTTTTAATGTTCATGGGAGCTGTACTTTCGTCCCCTCTTTCATTTCTGGTATTAGCAGTTTTTAAAAAGTTGTTTATTTTTGGTGGAGTCTTCATTGCTGCGTGTGGGCTTTCTCTGGTTGTGGTGAGTGTGGGTTACTCTTCATTGCGGTACATGGGTTTCTCATTTTGGTGGCTTCTCTTGTTTCAAAGCACAGGCTCTAGGTGCAGGGGCTTCCATAGTCGCAGCACGTGGGCTCAGTATTTGTGGCCCACGGGCTTTAGTTTCTCTGTGGCATGTGGAATCTTCCCAGACCAGGGATCGGAGCCCCTGTGTGCCCTGCATTGGCAGGCAGACTCCTAACCACCAGACAAATCCTGATATTAGTAATTTGTGTCTTCTCTTCTCTTTTTTTCCTTAGTTACCCTGACTAGAAGTTTATCAATTTTATGGATCTTTTCAAAGAACCAGCTTTTGGTTTTGTTGACTTTCTCTGTTGACTTCCTATTTTCAACCTCATTGATTTTGGCTCTGATTCTTTTTTATTATTTCTTTTCTTTTGTTGAATTTGAATTTACTTTGCTCTTTTTGTTCTTGTTTCCTAAAGTGGCAATTTAGATTATTGATTTTAGATCTTTCTTCTTTCTAATACTATCTGCATTTGTTGATATAAATTTGAGCAATGGTTTTGCTAAATCCTACAAATTTGGATAAGTTGTTTTTGTTTTCATTTATTTCAAAATATTTTAAAATTTCTCTTGAAATTTCTCCTTTGTTCCATGTGTTATTAGAAATATGCTACTCTGTCTCCAAGTATTTGGGAATTTTCCAGCTATCTTTCTGTTGTTGATTTCAAGTTTCATTCCATTGTGGTCTGAGGGTAGACATTGTATGATTTCTAATCCTCAAAACTTATTAAAGTGTGCTTTATGGCCCCGAATATGGTATACCTTGGTGATTGTTCCATGTGTGAGTTTGAGATCAATGTGTTGTTGGATAAGTAGTCTATAGATGTCAATCATATACAGTTTATTTACAGTGTGGTTGAGTTCAACCATGTCCTTACTGATTTTCTGCCTGCTGGATCTGTCCATTTCGATAGAGCAGTGTTAGAGTCTCCAGCTGTTACAGTGGACTCATCTATTTCTCCTTGCAGATCTATCAGTTTTTGCCACATGTATTTTGACACTCTGTTGCTAGGCCCATACAAGTGAAGGATGGTTGGGTATGTCCATGGCGGTCCAGTGGTTAAGAATCTACCTTGCAGTGCAGGGGACGCAGGTTCAGTCCCTGGTCGGGGAACTAAGATCCCATATGCCATAGGCCAACTTGGCAACCAAGACCTGATACAGCCAAATAAGTTTTGTTTTTTTTTAAGGATTGCTACATCTTCTTGGGGTATTGACCTTTTTATTAACTGGTAATGCCCTTTTTCTCCCTGGTAACTTTGCCTGCTCTGAAGTTGGCTTGGTCTGAAATTAATATATCTATCCTCAATTTTTTTTTTTGGCCATGCTTTGCAGCATGTGGGATCTTCGTTCCCCATCCAGGGATTGAACCTGGGCAACAGAAGTGAAAGCACTGAATCCTAACTACTAGACCACCAGGGAACTCCCTCTACTTTTCTGTTTGCATCTATATGTGTACTTATAATATTTAAAGTGAGATTCTTATAGATAATATATAATTGGGTCTTGTTTTTTTACCCTCTCTGACCATCTTTATCTTTTAATTAGTGTCTTTGGACCATACATGTTTAAGGTGATTATTGACAGAGTTGCACTCGTATTTGTTGCTATCTTCTATTTGTTCCCTTTGTTCTCTGTTCCTTTGTTTCTTCCACACATTTTCTGCCTTTTGTGGTTTTAAGTATTTTATATGAATTCATTTTCTCTCCTTTCTTTGCATGTCATTGTGCTTTTCTGCCCCTATGTTTTTTAGTTGGTTGCCCTACACTTTACAATATATATTTACAACTTTCAAAAACACTATACCACTTCGTGGGTTGTACAAATACTTTATAACAAAATATTCCGAATTCCCCCCTCCCTCCTCCCATCCCTCCTGTCACAGTTGCCATTCATTTCACTGATATATAGGCATACATATATTTGTATATAAGCATACGACTTGGGTTCAATCCCCAGGTCGGGAAAATGCCTTGAAGGAGGGAGTGGCAACCCACACCAGTATTCTTGCCTAGAGAATTCCAGAGCCAGAGAAGCCTGGTGGGCTACTGTCCATGGAGTTGCAAAGAGTCAGACAGGACTTAGGGACTAACACACACCCACAAGCATACATAGTCAAATACATTGTTTCTATTATTATTTTGAACAAACTGTTATGTTAGGTTATTTAAGAATGATAAAAATAATTTTTCTAAACAAATAAGAAAAATAAATGTTTTCCTTTTACATTCACTTTTTTCTTCTCTAGTACTCTTCCTTTCTTTATATAGATCTGAATTTCTGAGTTACCATCTTCCTTTTCTCTGCTGAACTTCTTTTAACACTTCTTACAAGATAGGTCTACTAACAACAAATTCTCCTCATTTTTGTTCGTCTGAGAAAACCTTTATTTCTTGTTCACTTTTAAACAATAATTTTATTTATTTATTTATTTTTGGCTGTGCTGGGTCTTCATTGCTGCTCAGGCTTTTCTGTAGTTTTGGCGAGTTGGGGCTACTCTCTGGTTGCAGGGTGCAGGCTTCTCATCGCAGTGGCTTCTCTTGTTGCAGAGCACAGTCTCTAGGGCACATGGGCTCAGTAGTTGTGGTTCCCGGGCTCTAGCGCACAGGCTCAATAGTTGCGGTGCACAGGTTTAGTTGCTCCTTGGCACGGGGCATATTTTTGGATCAGGGATTGAACCCATGTCTCCTGCATTGGCAGGCGAATTCTTTACCACTGAGCCACCAGGGAAGCCCTCTCACTTTTAAAGGGTAATTTTGCAGAATACAGTATTCTAAGTTGGTATTTTTTCCCTCTCAACACTTTAAACACTTCTCTTCTTGCTTGCATGGCTTCTGAGAAGTCAAATGTAACTCTTATCTTTGTTTCTCTGTAGATCAGGAGTTTTTCCCCCTCTGGCTTCTTTCAAGGTTTTTTTCTTTAGCTTTAATTTTCTGAAGTTTGAATAAGATATACCTGTTCCTACTGCAGGGTTCTTTTATGTGTATGTGTGTTTTGTTGGGTTTGTTTTTTGGCAACATCAACATCTTGCTTAATGTTCTCTGAGTTTCCTGGATCTGAGACTTGTTGCCTGACATTGATTTGGGGAAATTCTCAGTCTGTACATACGCATGTATATATTTACTATCTTGTATATATCATGTATATATTGATGTATATATATATATATATATATCATGATATATATATATCATGTATATATTTACTATCTTTACTATCTTACTACCCAGACCAGCTGTACTGGGTCTTAGTTTCAGCATGCAGGATCTTTGTCATGTGGGATCTTTTGTTAAGCTCCAGAGCACACGGTTTAGTTGCCCCTGGGTGGGTGGGATCAAACCCTTGAACCTGCAGCCCCTTGTATTGCAAGGCAGATTCTTAACCACTGGACCACCAGGGAAGTCTGAATTCTTAATCATTATCGCTTCAAATATTGTTTCTTTCTCTCTTTCTTCTCCTGGTATTCTCACTGTGTGTATATTGCACCTTTTGTAGTTAAACTCAATTCTTGGATATCCTGTTCTTTCTCTCTCTGTTTTACTCATCTTTCTCTTTGCTTTTCAATTTCAGAAATTTCTGTTGTCATATTCTCAAGCTCAGAGATTGTTCCTCAGCCCTGTCCAGTCTAGGAAGGAGCCCATCAAAGGCATTCTATAGTTCTGTTACAGTGTCTTTGATCTCCAGCATTTCTTTTTTATTATTTTTTAGAGTCTCCATCCCTCTGCTTTTATTGTCCATCTTTCTTGCATGGCACCTACTTTTTCTATTAAATCCTCAGGGTCAGTTCAGTTCAGTACAGTCGCTCAGGCATGTCCAACTCTTTGCGACCCCATGGATTGCAGCACGCCAGGCCTCTCTGTCCATCAGCAACTTCTGGAGTTCTCAAACTCATGTCCATTGAGTCGGTGATGCCATCCAACCATGTCATCCTCTGTCATCCCCTTCTCCTCCTGCCTTCAATCTTTCCCAGTATCAGGGTCTTTTCTAATGAGTCAGCTCTTTGCATCAGCATATTAATCATGATTTTTAAAAATCCTAAACTGTTAATTCTAAAATTCATGCCACACTGGACTCTGGTTTGTTCTGCCTCGTCAAACTGTGTTTTTTGTCTTTTAGTGTGCCTTGTAGTTATTTGCTGCAAGGCAGATATGAAGTGCTAGGTAAAAGGAATTATGGTAAATAGGCCTTTAGTAACGCGGTGGGAACGTGGGAAAGCATTCTGTAGGTCTGATTCGGTCTTCTCTTTTGGTGAGCCTGTCCTATTAGATTTTGACTCTCACCAGTACTTTTCAGGTTTTTCTCCCCACAGGTGGGGCAGGATGACTACAGGGGGCTGGAATTGTTCTATTCTCTCTTAAATTAGTCTCCGGTAAAATTCCAGCAGGCGGACTTCCCTGGTGGTCCAGGGGCTAAGACTGCTCCAGATGCAGGGGGTCCAGGGTCCCATCCCTGGTCTGGGAACTATAATAGATCCCACATGCTAAATTCAGAGTTCTCACGTGGCAACTAAGATTCAGCCGTACCCAAATACATAAATACTTAAAACAAAACAATTGCTTCCCCCTCTCCCAGCAGGTTAGGCTCTCATAAAAGAGTTTCTCCTAAGGGCAAGCCTGTTAAAAAGAAAGGAATGCTCTAGGATATTTCAGAATGGTTCCTTTCCCCTCCCGGTGTCAGAAGCATGAGAGGATTTTTCTCTGATACTCACTGTGAGGACCTGGTAGAGCCCTTGGATAAAAAACTCACAAAAGTTTGGATCCCACTAGAACTGGGTTCCCTTGGAGTGTTCAACCCCCGGGCATGTCTACACTAAACTTCCAGCAATTTTTCAATCACAGTTCAGGTTTTCCTTCTGACTGGTTCCAGTGCAGGTTTCTGCTTAGGTAAATTGCGATTCTCTGTATCTGCCTGTCTGTCCTTCCAATTTTGGGGGTGGGGGGTCCACAGTGGTTTGCCTTGTGACCTTACTTCTCTGGCAGATCAAAGAATTGTTGGTTTTTCATATGTTCTTCTCTTTACTTGTTTTTAGGACAGAATGAAGATTTCTAGTCTTTTTATTTGCTGGACCAGAAACCAGAAGTCCTCTACTTCTTTTTGTTCTTTTGTTTTTTCCTTTGCTACACCATTTAATTCATTATTTTCCCAATATGGATAACAAAGTTTACTGTCTTAATCATTTGTAAGTGTGCACTTTAGTGCTATTAAATACATTCATAATATTGCTATCACTACCATTCATCTTTATAACTCTTCATTGTGTAAAACAAACTCTATACCCATTCAACAATCACTCCGCATTCCTCCTCCCTCCAGCTTCTGGCAACCACCATTCCACTTTCAGCCTCTATGATTTTTTTTAAAGCATGTAAACCTGTATGTATGTGCGTCAAAAAGCAACAGTTAGAACCAGACATGGAACAACAGCCTGGTTCAAAATTGGGAAAGGCGTACAAGGCTGTATATTGTCACCCACTTATTTAACTTATATGCAGAGTACAACATGCAAAATGCTGGGCTGGATGAATCACAAGCTGAAATCAAGATGGCTGGAAGAAATATCAACAACCTCAGATATGCAGATGATACTACGCCTTTAGTAACGTGAAGTGAAGAGGATCTAAAGAGCCTCTTGATGAGGATGAAAGAGGTGAGTGGAAAAGTTGGCTTGAAATTCAACATTCAAAAATGAAGATGATGGCATCTGGTCCCATCACTTCATGGCAAATAGATGGGGAAACAATGGAAATAGTGACAGACTTTATTTTCTTGGGCTCCAACATCACTGCAGATGGTGATTGCAACCATGAGATTAAAAGATGCTTGCTCCTTGGAAGGAAAGCTATGACAAACCTAGACAGCATATTAAAAAGCAGAGATATCACTTGCTGACAAAGGTCTGTCTAGTCAAAGCTATGGTTTTTCCAGTAGTCATGTTATGAATGTGAGAGCTGGACCATAAAGAAGACTGAGCGCTGAAGAATTGATGTTTTTGAACTGTGGTGTTGGAGAAGACTCTTGAGAGTCCCCTGGACTGCAAGGAGATCAAACCAGTCAATCTGAAAGGAAATCAGCCCAGAATATCCATTGGAAGGTCTGTTGCTGAAGCTGAAGCTCCAATACTTTGGCTACCTGTTGGGAAGAGCTGACTCACTAGAAAAGACCCTGATACTGGGAAAGATTAAAGGCAAAAGGAGAGGGGTGGGAGCGGGGACAGAGGATGGGACAATTAGGTAGTATCACTGACTCAATGGACATGAATTTAAGCAAACTGCGGGAGATAATGAAGGACAGAGGAGCCTAGCATGCTACAGTCTCTGAGGTCACAAAGAGTCAGACAGAACTTAGCTACTGAAGAACAACAACAAAACTAGTGTTCATGTATAAATAATCTGGAGGAAAATAGTCTAAATTATTAACAGTGGTTACTGGAGGAGGGTATTGGAGGCTTTTATTCTCAATGTTAAATAGTTCTGTAATTTTAAGTGTTTTATGATATGCACGTGTTAGGGGAAGCACACTGATTGAAACCACCCACCCTTGCCAGGCACCGTAGTAACCATTTGCATGAGCTGTTTCACAATAGGAGGTCCTGGTAAGGAACATGGAACTAATAAGCCTCCACCAACTGGAAGAGTTCGGGAAAGGTCAAAAGGAGACACCACATGTCCAACCACCTCCCAGAATCCTCTCTGGCATCCATCTTGGCCGAACAAGGCGTGCACCACCAGGAAGGACTCTGAGTCAGAAAGATTGGCTAAAGACAACCCGGAAACTAGTCCCATCACCATAAAACCCGAGACTGCAAGCCATGTGACAGAGCTGTTCTCCTGGGTTCCCTTACCCTACTGCTCTCCACCCGGGCACTCTTTCCCAATAAAATCTCTTGCTTTGTCAGCACATGTGTCTCCTCGGACAATTCATTTCCGTGTTAGACAAGAGCCCGGTTTCGGGGCCTGGAAGGGGTCCCCCTTCCTACAACACATGTATTATTTTTTAAATTTGAAAATATAAAGGTGCCTGCAAATGTGTCCTCCCAGCCTGCAAAGCATTCTCTGGTCCATCTCAGAAAAAAGGGAGCTCTCTGCCTGTCCCATCCTGCCAAGCTCCCAGACCGTGGCTTCTACCTCCTGCTTCTCTTGCTTATCAGCTCCTCTTCCTCACCTCCTGTCACCTGGCTTTGGGCCCAGGTACCTGGGAAAGAAACAATTTTTTGAGGTCACCATGTGGCCTGCCAACCCAGCAGGCTTTCCATCATGTGACTTGATTTTGTTGAGCAAATTTCACCCACTTAATCTTCAGATTATGTCTCAATGTTTTCCATTCTCCAGATTCTTATTCTCTCAAGATATTTCCCCTCTCTCATCTCTGGCCCCGGAGAAGGCAATGGCACCCCCACTCTAGTACTCCTGCCTGGAAAATCCCATGGACGGAGGAGCCTGGTAGGCTGCAGTCCATGGGGTCGCTGAGGGTCAGACACGACAGCGACTTCACTTTCACTTTTCACTTTCATGCACTGGAGAAGGAAATGGCAACCCACTCCAGTGTTCTTGCCTGGAGAATCCCAGGGATGGGGGAGCCTGGTGGGCTGCCATCTATAGGGTCACACAGAGTCAGACACTACTGAAGTGACTTAGCAGCAGCAACAGCAGCATCTCTGGCCCAGCTCTTACTTTTCCTCAGGAGTCAGAGTAAATGTTTCCAAGTAGCCTTGCCAAACCCCAGTCTCCTCTGCTCCCAGCACTCCCTGTAGATACAGATCACTCTTGAACCCTGACTCCCATGTGGACCGGAAGTCCTGTGAGGGTTGGGAAGGCATCCACCTGCCTCTGCTATTGACTCATCTATCTGGAAAGATTCCCAATTTACCTGTTTTCAGGCAACTCCTCCTGTATATAGCTTCCAAGTAAATCACTTTAATCATGTCATCCCCAGTTCTAGAACTTGCAATGACTTCCTAGTGCCTACTGAATCAAATCCAAACTCTTCCTCTTGTGTATATTTAATTACATCAAAATTAAAGACTTCTGTTCAATGACATGGACAAAGTTGAGAGAGAGATGACAAAATGGGAAAATATATTTGCAAGGTCCAAAACTAACAAAGGATAGACTCTTTCAGATCTCCTGCAAATCAGCCTCCAAAAAGGCATCAATAGAAATATAACACACTGATATAAAAAGACTGTTTACGTAAGAGGAAATGTGAAAGACTAATCATCAAGTGCAGAGATGCTCAAACTCTTTAGTGAGTGACCAGACAAATGCAAATAAAACAACAATGAGATAATACCTCAGTCAGGGTAGGAAAAATCAGACAGCTGGATAACATCAATCATATGGGAATACAGGAACCTTCTGCTTTGTGTGTGGGAGTGTGCACCAGGGCAGACACTGAGGAGAAAAATACGTCTGTACTTAGTCAAAGGGAGACATATATTTACAGCTTATGACCTAGCAAGTCCACTTCTAGTTTCTACGTATGTAACCCAGAGAGATTCTCACTGAATCCGTAGGTGAACAGGGCTGAGGGTGTGTACCACAGCGCTGCTGTTGGAGGGGAGTTGGGTGCAGTCAGATGTCCCTCTCTGGGATAGTGGAGAGGCCAAAGTGGGGGGTTGTCCCCACAGCGATGAAAACACCTCAGTGTTCACAAGGCAACCTGACTGGATCTTAAACCCATAGTGCTGGGTGAAAGGAGGACCAGCAGAACAAGACCTAGAACACAGTGCTGGTAATGTATAGAGATCAGTTCAGTCGCTCAGTCGTGTCCGACTCTTTGCGACCCCATGGACTGCAGCACTCTAGGCTTCCCTGTCCATCACAGCTTTGTTTAACTCAATGAAACTATGAACCATGCCATGTAGGGCCACCCAAGATAGATGGGTCATGGTGGAGAGTTCTAACAAAACACCACTGGAGTCAGGGGAATGGCAACGGTCCACTGGAGAAGGGAATGGCAAACCACTTCAGTGTTCTTGCCTTGAGAGCCCCATCAACAGTAATGTATAGAGATACACACACTGTGTGGTCAGGCCACTCAAGATGGCTGTTCTCTTGCCTTGTGTACATCCCCTGCCCAACCAGTGCCTGCTTCACTTGCACCCTACTCACATGATTGACCTTCCTACATACTTGCCCCAGAACCCAGCTAGTGATAGCTTATCAAACAGGTGGTGAGGGGCATGCCTCTCTGCTGGTTTCCCTGGTAACTAATGACAAGTGAAGTCGCTCAGTCGGTTCCAATTCTTTGCGACCCCATGGACTGTAGCCCACCATGCTTCTCCATCCATTGGATTTTCCAGGCAAGAGTACTGGAGTGGGTTGCCATTTCCTTCTCCAGAGGATCTCCCTGATCCAGGGATTGAACCCAGGTCTCCCGCATTGTAAGCAAGACGCTTTACCATGTAGCCACCAAGGAAGTCCTTAACTAATGACAAACCAGATATCAATTCCCCCTACAATTGACAATCTCCTCTTCCCCACCGGAACAAAGACTGCAGCCAAATCTTGCTTACTGTCTGCTATACATGGTAGGGTATTGCTCTAGGACTTTGCTTCAGACATGTAAGCTCCCCCATCCGTTAAACCACTGATGGGCCTATTGCTGACTCCAGACTCCTTCTTTAGACTTGAAGCTGGGCAAGCACAGCATTTGTAGCCCAGAGTAGCAAAAAGCAAAGGAGAAAAGGAAAGTTATAAGCATCTGAATGCAGAGTTCCAAAAAATAGCAAGGAGAGATAAGAAAGCCTTCCTCAGCAATCAATGCAAAGAAATAGAGGAAAACAACAGAATGGGAAAGACTAGAGATCTCTTCAAGAAAATTAGACATATCAAAGTAACATTTCATGAAAAGATGGGCTCGATAAAGGACAGAAATGGTATGGGCCTAATAGAAGCAGAAGATGTTAAGAAGAGGTGGCAAGAATACACAGAAGAACTGTACAAAAAAGATCTTCACTACCCAGATAATCATGATGGTGTGATCACTCACCTAGAGCCAGACACCCTGGAACGTGAAGTCAAGTGGGCCTTAGAAAGCATCACTACCAACAAAGCTAGTGGAGGTGATGGAATTCCAGTTGAGCTATTTCAAATCCTGAAAGATGATGCTGTGAAAGTGCTGCACTCAATATGCCAGCAAATTTGGAAATCTCAGCAGTGGCCACAGGACTGGAAAAGGTCAGTTTTCATTCCAATTCCAAAGGAAGGCAATGCCAAAGAATGCTCAAACTACCACACAATTGCACTCGTCTCACATGCTAGTAAAGTAATGCTCAAAATTCTCCAAGCCAGGCTTCAGCAATATGTGAACCGTGAACTTCCAGATGTTCAAGCTGGTTTTAGAAAAGGCAGAGGAACCAGAGATCAAATTGTCAACATCCGCTGGATCATGGAAAAAGCAAGAGAGTTCCAGAAAAACATCTCTTTCTGCCTTATTGACTATGCCAAAGCCTTTGTGTGGATCACAATAAACTGTGGAAAATTCTGAAAGAGATGGGAATACCAGACCACCTGACCTGCCTCTTGAGAAACCTATATGCAGGTCAGGAAGCAACAGTTAGAACTGGACATGGAACAACAGACTGGTTCCAAATAGGAAAAGGAGTACGTCAAGGCTGTATATTGTCACCCTGCTTATTTAACTTCTATGCAGAGTACATCATGAGAAACACTGGGCTGGAAGAAGCACAAGCTGGAATCAAGATTGCCAGGAGAAATATCAATAACCTCAGATATGCAGATGACACCACCCTCATGGCAGAAAGTGAAGAGGAACTCAAAAGCCTCTTGATGAGAGTGAAAGAGGACAGTGAAAGAGGAGAGTGAAAAGGTTGGCTTAAAGCTCAACATTCAGAAAACTAAGATCATGGCATCTGGTCCTATCACTTCATGGGAAACAGATGGGGAAACAGTGGAAATAGTGTCAAACTTCATTTTTTTGGGCTCCAAAATCAGTGCTGATGGTGATTGCAGCCATGAAATTAAAAGACGCTTACTCCTTGGAAGGAAAGTTATGACCAACCTAGATAGCATATTCAAAAGCAGAGACATTACTTTGCCAACAAAGGTTCGTCTAGTCAAGGCTATGATTTTTCCAGTGGCCATGTATGGATGTGAGAGTTGGACTGTGAAGAAAGCTGAGCGCCAAAGAATTGATGCTTTTGAACTGTGGTGTTGGAGAAGACTCTTGAGAGTCCCTTGGACTACAAGGAGTTCCAACCAGTGCATCCTAGGGGAGATTAGTCCTGGGTGTTCATTGGAAGGACTGTTGCTAAAGCTGAAGCTCCAATACTTTGGCCACCTCATGTGAAGAGTTGACTCATTGGAAAAGACCCTGATGCTGGGAGGGATTGGGGGCAGGAGGAGAAGGGGACGACAGAGGATGAGATGGCTGGATGGCATCACTGACTCGATGGACATGAGTTTGAGTGATCTCTAGGAGTTGGTGATGGACAGGGAGGCCTGGCGTGCTGTGATTCATGGGGTCGCAACAAGTCGGACACAACTGAGCGACTGAACTGAACTGAGGGTGCAGCCCAACACATACACAAACACACTCACACACACACCCCAAACCAACTGAAAACAGACACTCTGAGAAATTTGGTTCTGGATTGGACAGAGATGATGGTGGTGCAGTTGGGCAAGAAAATGTATAATGTTGGGGGGATGCATAGCTGAAAAATATAGGAGTAAAATGGCACAATGTATGAAATTTACTTTCTAGTGTTTCAGCAGAGGGGAAAAAGATGAAACAAATGTGTTGTAGGCAGGGATTGAAGCAAGATTTTAAGGTAAAATCTTGATAAGTCTTGAGTCTGAGAGATGCATATATGGGGGGTTGTTGTACTATTGTCTCTTTTTTTGTGTATGTATTAAACATTTCATAGTAAAACAAAATAGCATCAATTTTGATACATATTTTCAAGACTATGTTCACATAGTCCTTGACGATTCAGTGGTTACGACACCATGCTTCCAGTGCAGGAGGCGCAGTTCTAATCCCTGGTCGGGGAACTAAGATCCCACATGCAGCGAGGCAGCTAAGCCTGAGCACACACAAGTAGAGACTCCATGTGCTGCAATGAAGATTCGTTGTGCTGCAACTAAAACCCAACACAGCCATAAAAATAAAAAAATTTATTAATTTTTTAAAAAACCTGCCATGGTTTCCCTTTTTTTTTTTTCAAGTAGAAAATGAAGACAAAGGGGAAGGAAGGACAGAAGAAAGAAAACGAGAGAGATCAATGAAAACCCCATTTGTCCTCAGGAGGATAATTAACTTAACCTTTTGCACCTAAAGTCCAATAGAAGGAGGAGGACTTTCCTGGTGGTCCTGTGGTTAACAATCTGCCTGCCAGATCCCCGCTGGGATGGTCCCACATGCCTTGGGGCAACTCGGCCCCTGAGTCCCAGAGTCCCTGCTCTGAAACAAGAGAAGCCAGTACAATGAGAAGCCCTCACACCACAACTAGAGAATAGACCCTCCACTCACTGCAACTAGAGAAAGCCTGCACACAGCAACAAAGACCCAACACAGCCAAAAACAAACAATTAAAAAAAAACAGAAAGAAATTGATACCCCCTATACCTCTACCACTATGGCATTTTAACTATTTCTGTCTAAGCCTCTCCCCTCTTCCTGTGCCCACCTTACTTTTCCACCTGGCTGTCACCATGACGGCCACATCACCATATGCCTCCCTTAGAAACAGGAATGCCCTTCTGCTTACTGAGCGCCAGCACTGAGCTAGGACTCACTGGTGTGTGATCTCAATTCATCCTCTCAGTAACATTGTGAGTGAAGTCAGTCCCATGTCCTGGTCTCCATTTTACAGATGCAGAAAACTGAGCCCAGGAATGTGGTTCTTAGCTGGAATTTCAAACAGCTTGGTCTCAGGATCCTGTGACTGTACCAAGCTGATCCAATCAATTCTTCATCATCATCATTATTTTTGAATGAATGAATGTGAAGTCACTTAGTCATGTCCGACTCTTTGCGACCCCATGGACTGTAGCCTACCAGGCTCCTCTATCCATGGGATTTTCCAGGCAAGAGTACTGGAGTGGGGTGCCATTGCCTTCTCTAGGGGATCTTCCCAATCCAGGGACTGAACCCGGGTCTCCTGCATTGCAGACAGATGCTTTACCATCTGAGCCACCAGGGAAGCCCATTATTTTTAGGGCCTGCCTAATAGTCCATTATATTGATGTAACTCCCTGTAATTTACTAACAGCCCTCCTACTGCTGAGTATTTGGGCTCTTTCTAGTTTTTTACTTTCATCAACCGTTCTGCAAGGCATATTTTTGGGTATAAAGCTTCTGGATTCTGTGGCATTATTCCCTTACCAGGAGTAGGTGAGGGTTAGGTTAGTTTGTGTTCACACAGTAGACCTCATTATGGCAGTTAATTCACGTTGAGGTAGTTTTCCTGAGAGGAAGTGCAGGCATGGGGGCAGGGCATCTGTGAGGAGAGAAGGCAGGAAATGTAGGGGGCGGGGTGGGGGGGGGGTGAGGTCTCAGGCCAGGCAGAAAGTTGGCTCCTGATTGATTTTTGTGGTCTTCCCGTTGTGGGGGTGGGTGTGGGTCTCTGGCAAGCCCCAGGGACTGGGCAGGCCTGTGGGACCTGAAGCTGCTGTGTGTTGGAGAGGAGTGCCTGTGACCACTATCCCTGGGGTCACGGTAGCGCTCTGGCCCTTTGGCGGCCGCCCTGGCCAGCCTAGGAGGAGTCAGCTGGGGATAGGCAGCATGTAAATATAGATCCGGGGAAGGAAGCCAGGCGGCCCAACCCTGTGCTAACCTCTCTTGGGAAGGTTGGAGGGCTGTGGGGGTGGGGTGGGGAGGGATTATGTCTTGGCATCTTCCTCTCCGGGGATGGGTAACCCCTGACCCAGCAGCCCTCTGGAATTGCTGGAAGTGGCTGGGGGAGAGGAGGGGACGGAGCCTCCACGGGGATCACAGTGGGGGGCCAGTGAGAAGGTGGTCAAGAGATGCTGTTCTTCTGTGACACATGGCAAATTGCATTTTCTCTCTGCCATTTTTTTTTCTTTTTTTTTTCTTTTTATTTATTTGGATGCTCTGGGTCTCAGTTGTGACATGCGGGATCTAGTTCTCTGAGCAGGGATCAAACCTGGACCCCCTGTATTGGGAGCTAGGAGCCTTAGCCACTGGACCACCAGGGGAGTCTCTCTCTGGCAATTTCCCTTAGAGGTGCTGTCCAGCCTGATGAGTCCCAGCTAGGAGGCTAACTGGCCCAAAGGGACTTGGGGTTCACTGTTCAAGGGGCAGAGGGCAAGGCCCCTGAAAAGTCCCTCTCCCCACCTCCATGGGTCTTGCTTATTTTGCAGAGGCGGGCTATCGGGGCATAAACTTGTCTTCCTTTGCTCTTTCACTCCCTCACTGGGTGCTGGCCCTCCCCACCAGCCCTGCCTCTCTGCCAACTCTAGTGCTACTTCCCTCCCCCAGCCCAGCCCACCTTGCCCTCCTCCCCTCTCCTCCCAGGGCCACAGCCCTGCCCCAGCTCCACAGCATACATTCCTTGTCGGCCTCATCCAGCCCAGACCCCTGGGACTCCCCCAGCTCTGGGAGGGGAATTCCAGCACAGTCTTCACTCTACCATGTATGCATTTATTAGTAAAACCTATTTCCCACCATCAAGGGGAAGGATGCTAGCAGAGAGACTTTTTCCACTTGGCAGTGATCAAGGAGCAGAGGGTGGGGACAGGGACATCCCATTCAGAATAACAAGACCAGTGGCTAACTGTGCCAAACTCTTGCTTAGGGGTCTGTGCTAAGCAATCACTTTACAGGCACTGTCTCCTTTAATCCTTATAATGATCCTACGAAGTAGGTACCATTATCGTCCCATTTTACAGATGAGAAAACTGAGGCATAGAACAGTGAAGTGGTGGGAAGCAGCTGTCAGCCTTCAAGAGGTACCCGAGAGTCCTCTCTCAGCCTCCTGTCTTTTCTGTCACACCCGGATCCCCAGTTTCAACCATCTCTCACTGCTTCCAGTTCTTTCAACTCTTTTTATATTTTTCTTTTGTAAAAAAAAAAAAAAGATTTTGCCCATATTCTGCAGCTACCACTGTCTCCTACCCCAGTTGGTTGAATTGGGATTCTCTCCAAGATTTGGTTCAAGTGGAGTTGAGGACAGTGGGCCTTTAATCAGGGTATGTGTGTATGCGTGTACATGTGCGTAGGTGAAGTACAATGAAAGCTCTGGAATATACAAGGTACAAATTACAAACCTCCCTCCCTCCCCCTTCCCATCTCCTCCCTATCTTCTCATCCTCTTCCCGCCCACCTCCAAATCAAGAAGACTGTACACCGCCCCCACCCCCAACCCCAGGGCAAGGTCTTGTCTCAGTAACCTCTGTGGCCACAGGGTCCAGAGCCTTTGGTATATGTTTGTGGAATGAATGAATGAGTGAATGAATGAGAGCATGGGAGAGAGAGCAAGTACTCAGGAGTCCTGAGTCCCAGCCCTGACTTTGTCCTCACCTGATCCTTGCTGTTACCAAGATACCTCCTCCGCCCGGAGGAAGAGGGTCCCAGTACGAGCAGAGAAGGGGAAGAGAGGGACCAGCAGGCACATCTCTAAGCCTGGAAAGGTGGCTGACTGAAGTAGACTCTGGCCTCAGAGGTCAAATTCCAGCTGCATGGCTCAGGAGCTGGGTAACCTTGGGCAGGCTTGAAGAGTGATGACTATTGTCTAATAGTCTGTTCAGATTTTACAGAGCCCTTTTTTCACATTTATCTTTGGTGCTCAGAGACCATCCTGTAATGTGGGTAGGATTATCAATATACCCACTTTACAGATAAGGAAGCAGAGGCTGGAGAAATCCAGGGACTTCCCCAAGGTTATATAGCGAGCAGTATTTTGAATCCCCCACCCCCAACCCCCACCAACTCCCACCTTGTTACTGTCGCTGTCTGTGCCTTGAGGAGGTAGGACTTAGATTTCAGTCTTCCAGGCCAGGAGCCTCAGGTAGCAGTGTGGCCCAGGAGGGGCTGCACAGCGAATCCTCTACTTTGGGCCCCACTGGTCATTTCCATCCAGAAAAGCCAGTCTACCCTTCATGCAAAGCTTCCTAGACACCCCTTCCTTCCCCGACCCATGTCCCCGGGACTTCGACTGCTGCCCACCGGGCACCTGGGAGTCCATGAGGTGCCCAGGAACTTCTGCTTTTCTTGGGAGAACGGGGAAGTGCAATGGTGGAGGGGGCTCTGGGACCCAGGCTCTCCCCTCACACAGGCATGGCCACCTCATCGTATTCATCCTGACCATTCTGCTCATCCAAGTTCAGTTTGACATCATCAGCATCCAGCTGTGGGAAGAAGGAAGGACAGAGGGTGAGCGGCTGAGGGGCCACGTTAGCCCTCCCCACTGCACGGAGGCGCTTCTGGAGTCAGCAGAGCCTGTCTCTCTCTGAACCTGGGTCAAGTCTCCCGTCCTGTCCTTTCATCCCCCAGAGATAGTCTAAATGAGGGGTTTCCTCAGGGTTAGGAACGCCCGGGAATCTGGTCCCTGGTGGGGGAGGGCCTCCAGAAGGCAGGCAGGAGACCCCTTCATGTGGGCAGTGCCGCAGTGACCTGTGTCACGTCGTGGAAGCATTCTGTTGGAGGAGTGACTGGCCAGATGGTTTGGAAGACCAAGGGCTAGCCGCTCAGCGGTCAGGACAACCCACAAGCAACGCATCCCGTGAGCCTCCTAGCCCTCTCACCAGCCCGGTCACTATTCCTCTCTTTCCAGGGGAGGATGCCCGAGGTACAGAGCAACGAGGCCACTTGCTCCAGGTCACCCCCCCAGGACATGGCAGGGCTGGGATGAGGAGGCAGGCAGGATACCCAGGCCTTGATCACCGCGCTCTTCTGCCTTCCTTAGTTCCCAGACCCCTCCCCCTCCCACATTCTCCCAGCGCCACTGATGACCCCTCTCTGCCCCCTGCCTGGAGTTGTGCCCTCTGGTCAGAGGAAATGGGTGAGGGAGACAGGGGTGGGAGAAGAGACTCACAAGCTTGAGCTCCATGTCCCGGAAGATGAATGGTAGCAGGAAGCGGCGTAGGGGCACCGTGAGGATGAGGACGAAGGGGAGGGCCAGCGAGATTTCTTTGATGCTCCTCACTACCCACAGCACCACCAGGCAGACAATCTGGGTGATCGTGAACAAGTGCATGCGCCAGGTTTTCACCTGCGGACAGAGGCTGGGGTCATTGCCTGCCCGGCCCCGGGCACCCAGACCCCCCACCCCCCACCCCCAACCTGGGCATCCGAGAGGGCCGCGTACCCTCCTGGCGTAGGGCACTTCTGGGTAGTACTTGCGCGGCTTCAACAAAAGCAAGATGCGATCAAACAACTGGATGCCACTGAGGGATGTGACCCCCATGTAGAGAAAGATGCCGAAGAGCACCGCCAGGGGGATGTAGCGGAGGATGGGTCCCATGAGGATGGACACGCCTGCGGGGAGAAACATGCGCTGTTAGCCCCCAAGGATCAAGGATCGGCACCAGCAGGGGCTGATGAACGAAATCACAGGGATTATATGGAACTCCTTCTGTGGATCCTCTTTTTTTTTGGCCATGCCACATGGCTTGTGAAATCTCAGTTCCTCTACCAGGGACTTGAGCCTGAGCCCACAGCCATGAAGAGTGCCGAGTTCTAATCACTCGATGGCCAGGGAACTCCCTAGATCCTATTTATAGATGTTATCCCCATTTTACAGGTGAGGAAACATACGCAGAGAGGGGAAGCAACTTACCTAAGGCTACACAACTACGAAGTGCAGAGCTGGGAGTCAAGCTCCTGCCTGCCTGAGTCATAGCCTACTCCTTTAATCGAGGGAGTTACAGAGGTCAGAGAAGCCCACCTTTCCTCTTACCCCAGTCCAGAATGCCTTCATCACCCTCCACCTACCCAAATCCCAGCTCTCCTCCAGCTAACATCAACTTCGCCTCCTTCAGGAAGCTTCCCTGGCCTCTCCAACAGTGACCATGGTGCTGCCCACACACGGAGCCCGTTGGACTCTGGGCTGCTCCAGAACTCAGATCCCTGACCCTCTGTCTTCACCTCAACCATCCCCTGCTCCAAGAGCCCTGCTCTTTGTATCAGTCACAGAGTGGCTGAGCTGGGGAGACCTCGGGCATCTAATGAACCCTCTCTTGGTGCAGACAGAGAAACTTGAGGCCCAGAGATGAGATGGGATGCCTGGTCAGCAGCCAGTCAGGGCTGGAATCACAGGTCATTGAATTGTTGGAGAAGCTCTGACTACAGGGTCTTGTCTAGAGAAGTTTCCAGCAAGTGGTCCCCTCACATGCCCTGCACAAATGCCCATCTCAGTGCCTGGGGTATTTCCTCCAGAATTCCCTCATGTGAATAATTGACTCTAGGAAGATGTGGGCAGTGGGTGTTTGGGGAGACCTGGCTGCAGGGCCAGGACTGGAGGGACACTGGATGCTAAGGGGCAGAGCCAGCAGGGTGGTGGAAAGTTTGGAGAGTGTGGCCAGTCTTCACTTACCCACGAGCACAGCGACTAGAAGTCCACTGATCCGCTGTTCCTTGACTCCCTGAATCTGGGATACAGCCCCTGGAGTGCTGTCCTTGCTCATGACAGTGAGGGCATTGGCATGGGTGACAGTGCGCACCGTGGTGGCACTGAGCCAGGGCATCCCAAAGATGGCACCCACCCCACCCATGCCTATGATCAGCAGCAGGTCCAGGTGGAAGCCAGAGCCCTTGACCATCTTGCGCTCCGGTTTGCTGATGATCAGCCTGGAGGTGTGGAAGGTGGGGAGTAAGCAGGGCTCTCCTTCACCCCAACTGCCCTTCACCCCTCTTTTCTTCCCCAGACTTGGGTCCCTCTACTTTAGTTTGTCCTGCGTTGCCCTTCTCCCTTGGAGTTCCATGCTCCGCCCCTCAACCCCCACCCCGTCTTGACAGTAGAGACTCTAAGAGCAGAAAGGTCTTCCTCATTGCCACGAACACCTGCCAGCAGATCTACTCAGAAACTGAAGAGGCGTACACTTCAGAGAACCTCACCAGTGCAGGCCCTTTCCAAGATCCAGCACCTAATTTTACAGTTTTCATTTTATATTCTTTTTCTTAAAAAGCACCCCTCAAATAATGTCATGTCAGGTCCCACAAAATCTGGACCTGCCCCTGCCTGCCCATCATTCCTTTGAGTGCTTAGTCCCTTGCCTGCTTGGAGCTTGTCCCTTTCTCTGCCTTGGACCCTCCCAGGCCCCATCCCACCCTGGCTCTTACGTGGTGATCTGGGACTCAAGGAAGATGAGAATAAAGACCAGCAGGGCAGGCAGGGCAGAAGCAAACATCATCCAGATGGGAAATTCGACATGTATGCCTAGTGGGTGGATAAGCCAGTCTCGCTCCGTGGGGTTAGATACAGAAAGGCCTTCAGGTACACTGAGTTTCTGTGGGATGAGAATGCTGGTGAGAACACTTGGGGGTAGGAGGATGGGGAAAGGTGGGGACCGAAGGAGCCAGGGTCCTGGGCACTTGGGAACTTACTTATATTGAGCATCTACTTTGTACTCCATAACTGCAAAAGGCCCTTTATATACATTTTCTCATTCCCTACTTTATGGATGAGGAAACAGGATCAGAGAAGTTATGTAGCTGGCTCTGCATTGCACAGCTATTTGGTGGCAAAACTGAGATTTAAAGTCAGGACAGCCTGGGTTCCAAAGCAGATCCTTTCCTATCACCCTGGATTAAGAAGTAAAAGGAGGCCACCTGACCCAGGCCCTTGCTGCAGCCAGAGGGGTCCTGAGGGGCTGTGGGAAGAACACAGGGCTCTCAGGGGAGGCAGGGATGGGGGGAGGGGTAGTTCTAGCTGGCTTCAGGCGTGGGAAGGCGGTTTGGGGGAGGGGACATGCTGGGGGAATGAAATAAAGTGGCGGGGTGGGGAGAGAGGGTCACCTGGGTGTAGGTGTCTCGGATGAGGGCATCCACCATGACCATGATCAGGATAGAGATAGGAACCCCGAAGTCCCCAATGATCCGTCGCAGCTGAGGGCAGGTGGAGGGGCCAGTGGTCAGTGCCCAGTGGCGTCCCACCTCCCACCTTCCACGTGGCCCCACTCCTGCCCCATCTTCACCAGGAGGCACCCACTCTTCTCAGGGGGTCCATCAACATCTAATGACCTGTCCTGCGCCTCTACATACCTGCCTCCTTTCTTGTCCCCTTGGCCAGCCGCACCCTGGCCCCACAGCTTCTCCACCCCTTTCAAAGAACTATCCTTGGCTCCCCACTTGGGTCCTCAGCCTGGATGTGCTGAGAAAGCGATTGTCTCAAGGGTAAAATCCTACGTGATGAGGGGGCCAGCAGAGCTTGGAATTGGAAATGGGAATCTAGGGTAAGAAGGGGATATGCTGGCACTGGGAAAGCTGAGGCGAGTGCCTTGGAGTTGGATGAGGCAGTAAAAGCAAGGACAGGTGGGGAGGGTGTGCTGACCTTGCCTGGGAAGTAGGAGCTGTTCTTGAACTTGCGCAGCATTATGGCAAGGGAGAAGGTACCAGCCATGAGCACAAGAGAGAGGAGGGCTGTGTTGGGCAGGGCGGCCTGAGGTTTGGGTGTTGTCACCACATTGTGGTCATAGTTCTTCTGCAGTGGATGATCCTGGAAGATCTGCAGCAGAAAACCAAGGCATCCTGTTCCTTCCCATCCATCCATCCTCCAACCATCATTTATCTATCCATCATCCATCCATGCATCTCTGTATTCACCATTTATCTCTCTATTCAGCATCCATTCACCAATCCATCATCCATCTACCTATCTTATTCCTCAGTTGTCATGGAAACAGAGAGGCAATGGGATTCCACAGCTTGGTTTTCAGGACTGAGGACCAATCTAGGCTTGGGTGGGGCAGACCATGGAGGAAATGAGTCTGTTTGTGTGTGTGTGTGTGTGTGTGTGTGTACATGCAAGCAGGGCCTGGGAACCATGAGAAGGCTGGAGGGCAGGAAACAAGTGCCAAGGAAGTTTCTAAAAAGACTTGGGCTCCAAAGACTTGAAAACTGAAATACCCATCAACCAGCAGAATCAGGGGTAGACGTAAAGTGTTCACCCTTCCTCCATAAAAAATGGAGACCCAGAAGTAGGCATAGTTCAAGGTGACAGAGCTGAGGAGGCAGGGCACGTGCTCTGTAGGCCCTATGGTTCTTAAGGGCGATAGCAGGAGAGGGAGCGGCAGGGTGGGGCTCCAGAGCCCCCAGGACCTCTGCTACCATGCCATGCCTACTTGCTCCCACATTCAGTCTCACACACGTGAAAGTGCTAAGCCGTGGCCAGCTCTTTGTGACCCTATGGACTGTAACCCACCAGGCTCCTCTGTCCATGGAATTCTCTAGGTAAGAATACTGGAGTGGGTGGCCATTCCCTTCTCCAGGGGATCTTCCCAACCCAGGAATCAAACCTGGGTCTCCTGCATTGCAGGCAAATTCTTTACCATCTGAGCCACCAGGGAAGCCCATTAGTCACGGTCTGTGATTATACACGTGGGCCTTTGCATGCAGAAGGGCCCTCTCATGCTCAGTCATGGTGAGAATACCAGCCCGCAGACAGCTGGTGTCAACATGGATGTGGTCACAGTCACATTCCATGGAAACATGGCCACATAAATGCCAAACAGACACTAGTGCAATGACACCCACAGTCACATAGCTTGTGCACAGTCACACACACACACGGACACTCACGCCTCTAACACTCCTGCAGCCCTCACCGTGACCAGCTTGTAGAAGGTCTCATAGATGAAGATGAGGGAGATGAGGAAGGAGAAGATCTCCTGGGTGTAGCGGGAGATGAAGCGGACCAGAAAGCTGCCCTCGAAGGCCACCACCAGCACCACCAGCAGGATGAGCCAGAAGCCAATCCACACACGGCCCACAATGTACTCCAGGTTGTTAGTCTGGCAGAACTGTAGGGTGGTCAGAGGGAGCTGGGGTCAGACACATGGGCCCAGGCACCATGCGTTAAGCAGGTGGGGTTGGGGGCCAGTTACAGGGTCACAGTGGGGCCAGAATACAGTTACCAAGTAGAAGGCTTCCTCAAACACAAGCAGGGGTCCTGAGAATCCCAACACGAGCAGGGGCTGAGCCCCCAGCAGGGAGAAGATGATGCCCTGCAACGCGGTGGAGAGGAGTAGTTCCGACACCCCCATCATATTCTGGGTCTTGTCTCCTGTGGGTGGAGGTGTGGTCAAGGTCAAGATCATTTCACGGGTAAGCTGACATAGGGGTCCAGAATGTCAGCTCGGGGCAAAATCAGGGCTGATACGTAGGCCAGAGGGTCAGAGGTGAGGGTTAGTGGGACACATGGAGACACTGACCCAGGAGGCCGCCGAAGGTGATGGCGGGGGTCAGGGCGGCAAAGTAGATGAAGATGATGGCAGACAGGACCTGGGGGCTCAAGGCATCTGTGATGTCACTCAGGTAGCGGGGGTAGCGGCGCCGGATGTCACGCACCAGTCCCCCGAAGAGCTTGCCTGTCCGCTGCAGAGGGTCTTCTGGGGTGTCCCCTGGACCTTTCTTCACATCTGTAGTGGAGACCATGCCACAGAGGATTGAAGGGGGAGGTGAGGGTAGAGGGGAATCAAGGAGGAGATACCGGATGGGAATGGGGTCATCTGGGAGGCTGGGAGGGATGAGAACAGGGAGAGGGGAGCCAGGGGCTCACAGGGCCATGCTGGGGGTCTGGGGGCTCAAAGAAACTTGGGCTGGGCAGGGCAGGGCAGGGCAGGTACCTAGGTCCTTGAAGATACTGGGGTCGGGCTTGGCAGGGCTGGGCAGGTAGCGTCTTCTCAGCAGCGCTTTCTGCACAGGCACCAGACTGAGCAGGGCCTTCTCAGAGGGGGCATCCAAGGGAGGCAGCACCAGACTGCAGTCAAGAAAGCCCTCCAGGGACTGGACCAGTGTCTCCTTGCTCTGGGCCAGGTATGCCTCATTCCAGAACACCTGAGGGCAGGAGAGAAGGTCAGAGCCACTAGGACCTGCTGAATTCAGGTCCACAGGAGTCCACAGCCAAGGCCTCTGGGGATCAGAATCCTTTCACCCAGCTCCTGCCAGCTGGGATCTGCTTTTCCTGCCCTGTCCTTCCACCCATCCACTCTCTACTGAGAAAGGGCAGACAGGGCCTTGAGTGGGGAAAGCAGAAAGAACTAAAGTGAACCAAGTGGCTTGTAGCAGACCAGATGGAAGGAGAGCAGACCAGGCCAGCCCTAACCAGGTAGAACCAAGACAGAGTGGGCCAGACTAAACCAGGCCTGATCAGGCAGGGCTAGGCCAGAACACGGGCCTGGACCCCCCTGAGCAGACAGGATAGATCCAACGGAACGGGCCAAACTAGTGATGTTAAAGTAAGCCAGGCCTCCCCTGCCACCCAGGGCCCCCGGCTCCCCCGGCCCTCGCTGGCCCCTCCTCACCCTCTCCGACATGAGGGTGGCGGCAGCTCGGCCCAGCTGGGTGTAGTTGATATTGGGTCCCTCGGGTCCCAGCAACACAA
Organism: Bubalus bubalis; assembly: GCF_019923935.1. Lineage (NCBI taxonomy): Eukaryota > Metazoa > Chordata > Mammalia > Artiodactyla > Bovidae > Bubalus > Bubalus bubalis. The sequence goes on along the minus strand of NC_059159.1, from coordinate 18,993,905 downwards.
TGAGGAAGCGCACAGGCACTGCCGGCTCCTCTGAACCCTCTGGCTTTGGCTCCGGCTCCATCGGCTCCTTTAGCCTCACAAAGCCCAGCACTGGCCGCTTTAGGAACCTGGCACAGCCTGGCAGGTGGACGAAATGGGGTGCTGAGGCCCGTGGGGGAGGTGGGGGGCATGGGGCAGTGCTGGTGAGGTTCAGGCTTATGGAGAGGCAGGAGGTGGAAGCAGGTAGTATGCAGGGATGAGGGAAGGAACCCACTGGCCACTTACCCACAAGCACCAGGGTGGCCTCCCAGTCCTGGGGACTTTTTCCCAGAATTTCAGATGCGTGCCCTCTTGTGCTACCCTCTCCCTGTTGGGAGGAGGTGGTGAGTAGAGTCCTCGGCCACTGCAGACCCTGGACACCCGAGTGTCCCACCCCCTTTCCCCCACCCGCTCTCATTTAGAACCACGTTCAGGTTGAGGGCCTTCTGGCTCTCCTCACATGGCCTAGGCGCAGCCTCACCTGTTCACAGAAGAGCTCTGTCTCCAGTGATGGATGCTGTGGGAGCAGAGGCTCCGAAGCGTCCCCAGAATGTGTCACGACCACAGGCTTCACACCCCCCAGGGCCTCCATGTCTCTGGCGTGGCTGCAGGGCACACAGTGGACATGGGCTGAGTAGGCTGCTCAGGCCGGGCTGTTAGCAGAGTGGAGACTGGGACCTGCTAGCGTCAGACTAGAGAGGCCTAGGGGTGGAAGGAGAATCGGCCTCCTCCGAAGGATGTTGTGGTTGTAAGCGGGTGGCCTCAGTCTGAACTGACTAGGTAGAGCCAGAAGAATGGATGGAGGGAGGGACTTTAAGAGTCTGTCCTCCTGGGGACCAGTGGCCCCCAAAACTGAGCATGGAGACATGGTCACTGCCTGAAAGGTGTCGGAGGCAGGAGCCATGGTGCAAGAAAAGTGGGACCCAGCCTGGTGGGGAGGGGCTCCCGCAGAAAGCTTGGGGCAGGTGGGCTGGGGAGATAGGCCCTGTGGGTGTGGGGTCCAGGGCCCAGCAGGCAGGGGCACCTGTGTTTCAGCAGCAGGAGCCGGAGAAGATTGTCTTGGTCGTCTGGCTGGATCTGCCCCTCGAAGGTAAACCTGTCCAGCAGCTGGTTGGCCACTTCAGCCAGGGATTTCCCCGGCAGATCCAGAAGGACAGTACCTGCAGGCGGTGGAGGGGTGAGGTGGCTGGCCCTGCCCCGCTCCCCTCCCCCCAGCAGGCTTTACATGCAGGGCTGCAGAGGGTTCACCCACCCTTGGCGAAGGCTTTCTGAAGCTCCAAGAGGCTCCAGAAGTTGAGGTAAGGCAGGTGGGGGCGGCCCCAGATCCCATCTTTGCCCAGGTTCTCCTCCAGCCCCACCCAGCGTGCTGTTTCCATCCATTGTATCTCTTGGTTCTTTTCATCCATCACCAGTTCCCGCAGTTCCACGCACACCTGCGGCCCCCCAGGCTTGAATTAGTTCCTCAGGCCCAGGGCAGGGCTGTGGGGGGGACTGGAAGCCCAGGGCACGGTGGGCACTTGGCAGGCCCTGAGGGGTGTTTGTCAGAGGCCCAGGGTCCTGGGGCACTCAGGACAGAGGCTGAGCTCAGAGGGGACCGTTAGGGGCTACAACCTGGGGGTGTAGAGTAAGATGTGACACGTGGGGAGATGCTTGAGGGTCCCCCACCTCTGCCTCTGTTCCCCAACTTCCTGACCAGGCCCTTCCCCCCATTTCAGAGGCATTTGAAGATACTCAAAAGGGGTGCTAGAGTGGGCACGGGAGAGGAGAGGAAAGCCTTGGGTGCCGCTGGGTCTGTCTCTTGCCTCTAAGATTTCTGCGTGGGCTTGGCATGCCCTTGGGTTTCCATGAGGCCAGGGGCCCACTCTCAGGGGCCTAGCTGAGGGCAGACCCAATTTCCTAACTGGCTACACAGTCTGGTGCCCAGCAATGACATGGGGGGCCTGGGGAGGGAAATCCGGGTGGAGGAGAGCATGCATGTAATTCTGTGCTTCTCCAGGGGGCACCTGACAGCCCAGCCCGGGCCAGCAGACCTCGGAGCTCAGACCTCCAGTGGTCAGTTTACCTCTGTCCAGCGAGCTCCCCATGAGTGCAAGGAGGCCTAGGTCTCCCCACTCACCGGGAGATGTCCTCTTCTACCTATTTCCCAGGATGCCCGTTCCTTCTCTGTTCGTGGAGTCTCCGCATCCCAAGGCTGTAGCTCTCCCTCCGTTCCTCCCCTCCCCTGGTAGAATGATGGGTCCCAAGGGCAGCGCAGGAAAGAAGGTTGGGGGAGGCTGGGGTGCTCACCTTGTGGGTTTCTGGGTGTTGCGATGTGGTGTGGTAGTCTGTGTCTGTCAGCTGGGTGACCCAAGCTGAAAACCCCAAAGCCAGTTAGCGATGCCCCCAGACAATCCCCCCACGACCCTCCTGCTCCATCCCCACGAGATGCAGAGACCACACAGGATGATGCCTCTCTCCTTCTCGTTGCCCCTGGCTGGGACCCTGCCCCACGCCTGTTCCTGGCCCAGACTGGCACTGTCACTCACCATCTGAGCCCTGTGGAGGACCCCTGGGGCTCATCCCCCCGCGCTGACAGGAGGGTCATCTCCAAGGGGATTGGAGAGTCCTAAACAGCAGTTCTCTTCCCCCTCCTGCTACCTTCTGGGACCAGATTCCCTTTTTTTCCCACCTGTCTCAACAATCTCACTGGCCCAGCAGCTTCTCACCACTTCCAAGCGGAGCTCTGGGAGCCAGGGTGGGGGCTGCCTTTATATTGGCCCCCACACCCCCTAGCCCTCATTTCCCAGAGGGGCCTCTTATCTCCTATATCAATTGCCAGCACTTAAGTCCAGTTGACAGTAAACAGGTCCCCTCCCAGGGCTCCCCAACCAAGACCTTGGACAAGCCCAGGAAGGTTTCCTCGGGTCTCTCTGCCCTGAGGATCCCCGCAGCCCCCAATTTCTCAGGACTTCTGGACTTCCAAACAGAACAATGTTCTCAGAACAGGCCCAGCACCTGGCCAGGAAGCTGGATGGGCACAAATGGCATGGGGGCTCATGTCCTCGTTCCAGACAAGGCTGACTGCCTGCTCACAAATCTATGGGGCACAGTAATGGGTGACTGGTCCTGCCCTCCCACCGCCCCTAGTCACCTCCTGTGATCATTTCAAACAAAACTCTGTTTATCCTTCAATCAGCCAGGATTGTGGGAGAACTGGCCCTGGGGCTGAGCTGGTGGAGAGGGGGAAGAAGGCAAATACAAACTCCCCACCTGTCAATGATAGGGTTCAGAGGGTTCAGCAGCTCATCCCAACAGGAGAGCGGGAGATGGGCTCACCTTCTGCCTCCTCTTCCTGAATTGTGTCACCTTCTGCCTCTTCCACTGGGATACTGACGGAATCATGGTCTTCATATTCCTTTTGCTCTAGAGTCTCCTCCAGTTGATTTTCATACTCCTGTGAGAAGCTGCCATCAGGGCTGGGCTGCGGGGGGCTCTGAAGGTGGGAGTCCAGGGCTGGGTTCCCAGAGCCCCCAGGTAGGAGCCCTGCAGACACCACCAAAGACTCACCTCTGGATCCCCCATGGCGCTGTCCTGATTGTTCAATTGTCTGCGGTGATCTGAGCCCCCAGCATAACCCACACTTGGAGTTCCTGTGGTGGATTGGGGGGAAGGTACAGGCTGGGCGAGGCATGGGGCAACCTGGGGTCTCCCCTTAGTCCCCCAAGGGGACCCCCCCAGGGGGCTGCATTTGCTCGAAGTGGGATCCCGAGTGTTAGGAGATAAGGGAGGGTCAGAGGAAAGAAGTGTAAGTGGGAGGTTGAGAGGAGGGAGGAGCTGGGTTTGCAGGAGTGAGGGCAGGTGTGCAGGGGCCACAGACACTGCAGTGCAGGGAAGGTGAAACTTGGCTGGCATCAACCTCAGGGTGTTTGGGAGGATGGGGGTTGTTCTTCAAATAAACTCCTTCCTCCATCCACCAGTCCTCACCTGACTTCCTTTTCTGCCCCTCCCCAGGAATCAGCTAACTTCAGGAGATGACCTGTCCCTCTTTCAGGGAGCTTAGCTGAGAGTCTCCACAAAACACCATCTTCTCCCAGAAATGGCTGCTTCCTGCTGGGCATAGGGCTGCCGGTATCCTTAGGAGTGGCTCACAGGCCCTGAATGATGCAGCCTTGCTTCTTTCCCCTACTCCATCCTGAACTCCATCTCTCTTGCTCTCTCACCACCTATTCCACTGGCCTGCTTACCAAGCCCTTTCCTGCCCCAGGGCCTTGGCACCTGCTTTGTCCATGTCATGGATGTCCCTCCCCCGACTTCAGCCCTTCCCACCCCTCAGCTCACACACCAGCTCTTCAGAGTCCCTTCCTGACCTTCCTGACAACAATCACTAACGTAGTCTGTCATTTTCTGGTTTCTTGATTCATTTGTGTATATATGGTCTGAGTGAGTATTAGTCGTTTAGTCATGTAATTCTCTTTGCGACCCCATGGACTGTATCCCACCAGTTTCCTCTGTCCATAGAGTTCTCTAGGCAAGAAGACTGTAGTGGGTAGCCAGTCCCTTCTCCAGGGGATCTTCCCAACTCAGGTCTCTTGCATTGCAGGTGAGTTCTTTACTGTCTAAGCCACCAGGGAAGCCCATGTATGGTCTGAGGATGCCTCTAAAAGGGAAGCCACATGAGCACTGAGATCCTGCACGTCTCAATCCCCACTAGATCCACCACTCCTAGCAGAGTGGTTGCCACATAGTAGGCACTCAATAAATACCTGTTGATTACTGTGTATAAAATAGATAACTACTGAGAACCTATTGTATTGCACAGCGGACTCTACTCGATGATCTGAGGTGACCTAAATGGGAAGGGAATTTAAAAGAGAGAGGCTATATGTATACGTATAACTGATTCACTTTGCTGTAAATCAGAAATTAATGCAACGTGGTAAAGCAATTATAATAATTTTTTTTTAAAAGCATGTTGAAAGAGTGGAAGAATGGCTCCCCCTTGCAGGCTTGGGACTCTGGGGCTGGGGAGCCAGGATGACTAGGAGGCCAGGAGGCCATGGAGTCCTGCACCTCCGTTTTCTCAGTTGTGTCTCTAGTGGAAAGGAAGGACACCCACCCCAGGAATGTGAGGACCAGCCCAAGAGAACACAGAGGTGCCCTGCTATGGCCCAGACTGGGTGTGGAGGGACATCCTTCTCCCCTTCACCCGCGGCAGGCTGCATAGCGTGTTGTAGTGACACAGATTTGAGTCAGATTGACAACTGTGCCCCTCCACGCCTGGCATAGAGCCTGGGAAGCTGAGAGGAACAAGACACTGTTCAGCTCTCCAGAAGCTCACAGCCCTGGCTGGGGAGACCAGCCAGGAACACGTGACAGGTGAAGAGGTTCAGGAGAAAACACGTGCCCCAAACAAAAGCAAGCAGTGAGCAGACTGTGCTGGTTGCCAAGGATGTTTGTGGCAGGAGGGAGAGTAGGACTTGCTGATGGGGTAGGGGGCAGAGTGTCCCTGAAGGAGTGGACACTGGCGCTTGCCCCAGAGCACTGATGGGATTTGAAGGGCTGAGAGATGGGAAGGGCTAGTCCAGGTGTTAGGAATGGTGGCAAGAGGCAGACAGAAGACCATGCCAGAGAAGGCTGGGCACTGTGGAAGGGAACAGGACAGGGAGTATGTACAGAAAGAACTGTACACAGAGCTCTGTTTCTGAGGAATGTATAGTCCTGCAGTCCTTAGAGATAGAGAAGGGGCATGAGTGAGCCCCTGACCCAAACTGAGGAAGGCAAGGGTCCCTGCCTTGGGGTGGTTGTAGGGCAAGTGATGGCCATGTTAGGGAATTCTAAAGTCTGAGGATGGGGTGTCCCTCCTGCAGGGGACTTGGCATTCGAGGTCTCTGGTATTGCAGAGAAAACCTTTTTTTTTTGAATTATGTTTTATTATTATTGTTATTTTAAAAATATTTATTTATTTATTTGGCTGCACTGGGTCTTAGTTGCGGCATGTGAGTTCTAGTTCCTTGACCAGGGATCAAACCAGGGCCTCCTACACTGGGAGCATGGAGTCCTAGCCACTGGATTATCAGGGAAGTCCTCATGCACCTTTTTTCTCTCCCTCTTCTGCCCTTCCCTGTCCCCTTCTCCTTCCTCTTCTCCCATCTTTAACCTCTCTCTTCCATCTCTGGCCTTGTCGCCACCTGGGCCTCAGATCTCCAGCCGCTTCCACCTTGTCGACCCTGAGGTACTAAACACCGCCCTCCTTGGGCAGGCACTGTGGTTTTAGTTTCCCATCTGAGAGGGGAGAGGGTCCCCCCAGAGCCAGAGGACACAGAAACATCCAGGCTGCCTCTCTGCCACTGACTGGCAGCTCCCAGACTCTCTCTAGGGCTCAGTCACCGCATCGGTACAATGGGAGGCCCTCCTGCTGGGGTCCTGAGGCATCAGTGAGAGAGAAGAGGGGAGAACATAGGTGCCTTGAGCTCCTCTGGGGCCTTAGAGGTGCACCCATGACCCAGATTGCTGCCTGCTCCAGGCCCAGCCACTCCCCAGCTGCAGGCCTTGCTCTGCGAGCACTGATAAGAGCCTGGACCCTGATGGCTGACTTGTGTCTGGAAGTACACCAAGCACCCGGCCAGCCCACCAGCCAGGGCCAGGCAGATAAAGGGGAGCAGGGCATCTGGGGCCCAGGAGGTGGAACACAGCTGGAAGAGACTGGGAGGGGGAGTAGCAGATGACGGGGAAGGCTCCCTGGAAGCACAGGACACCACCTTTGTGTAATCACCCCGACACCATACATAGCTGTGCTGTCTTATCTCTGATGATCCGCAAACCACTCTGAAGTGAGTAGTGTCATTGGCCACACTTTACAGATGAGAAAGCTGAGGTTCAGAGAGGCTTACCTGCCCCGATTCCTTAGCAGGTAGAGAGCAGAGGGAGCATTAAACCCTGGCCTATCTTGCTCCAGCTACCGCTCTAACCATGGTGCTTAGTTGCCTCCCAGAAGATAAAACATCTATTAACTGGTTTAGTATTTGTGACTAAGAGTATGGGTTCTGCAGTCAGGCTGCCTGGGTTCAAATCCCAGCCCTGCCACTCACTATGTGACCTTGGGCAAGTAACTCAACCTCTCTGTGCCTCAGTTTTCTCATCTATAAAATGGGGATAATCATAATGCTACCTCATAGCTCAGTTGGTAGAGAATCTGCCTGCAATGCAGGAGACCTGGGTTCAATTCCTGGGTGGGAAGATCCTCTGGAGAAGGAAATGGCAACCCACTCCAGTATTCTTGCCTGGAGAGTCCCATGGACAGAGGAGCCTGGCAGGCTACAGTCCATGGGATCGCAAGAGTAGGACATGACCTAGCGACTAAACCACCACCACCATAATGCTATCTACCCCATAGACCTGTTGCAGCATTAAGAAAGTTCATGCATATAAAGCACTCAGAATAGTGCCTGGCCAGCCTGGATGGGAAGGGAACTTGGAGGAAAATGGATACATGTATATGTATGGCTGAGTCCCTTTGCTGTTCGCTTGAAACTGTCACAATATTGTTAATCAGATATATCCCAAAGTAAAACAAAAAGTTAAAATGAAAAAAGAGTAGTGCCTGGCACATAAAGAGCTCTCTTTGAATGCTTGCTATCATTAGCTCTGCTCCTAGAGATGAAAGGCAGACTTGCTGTCTTCATTCCCTTCTGATTTTCCTTCAGTTCCCATAGAATTAACCTGTGTTTGGAGACCTTCAGGTGATGGGGGACTCCTCCTTTCCCTCCCAACACCCCCGAAGATGGGGACAGCGCCAGGTCTCCTTGGCTAGAGTCCCTGGAAATGTTTCAAAATGAGCAGCGTCAGCTGACAATTTTCCTCCTAGGCAGGAGACAGAGTGGCTTGGGGATCCCCATACATGGAGGAAAGAGGGGGCTGGGCGGCTGGGAGACCCTAGCTTGTGTGATTCAAGGGGCTGGTAAATAGGAGCCTGACAAGGACCCACACCTGGAGGGGAATCAGGTTCGCCCCCCCACACACACACTCACACACCTCTGCTGCCACATGCCAGCCTTTTTTCCCCTAACACCTGCCGCCCCACTCTTCCCGGCTGCAGGTGCCAATGGGCCTGAGCCCTGAAGGGTAACAACACACATGGTAACATTCTCACCCCACCACTGGCACCCCTTGGGGGGCCAGCGCCCATGCCCACTTGGGCCCAGATTCAGGTTGGGCACCTGCAGAAACCTTCAGGACAGGAACCTCAGGACCACCCCAGCCCCTCCCTGCCCTTCTCACCTGCTCACAAGCCTCGAGGGTCCCTCGGCGAGCTCCTGCAGCCGCCAGTGGCCTCTGCGCCCAGATGAGCTCACACCTGCTCCAGCCCGCAATAGGTCCCGTCTCCCGCGCCCCGGGGGCAGCTCCCAAACCCCTGACTCATGCCCCCGCCTCCTAATCTGCCCGCCCCACGGGCCCTGGGAGCCCCGTCCACCCCCCCTGCCCTGCTCCCGCTGGGTGCCTGGTAAACAGAGTTATCTCTCACCTACATCTGGACAGCTGTGAGTCCGGCCCACCCCACCCAACCCACTGGCCAGCCCCCAAGGTCTCCCAAGTCCCTCCTGGCCCCTCCGATTCTCCTGGATCTTCCTTCGTGGACTAGCCTTTGATGGCTGGGTTCTTGGAGCACCCAGCCTCCCGGCAGGTCCGCCCCAACCTCTGGATGCACCTGTCCTGCCTCTGTCCATCCTCACTCTGGCCAGACCCTTTGCTCAGACCCCAAGCTGCACGGGTGCTTGCTTTCTCCTCCCTCTGTCCTGGTGCCCTCCCTTGGGGGCTCACTCACTCTTCCTCTGTAGCCATCCCCTCCACCCCTAGGGGAACCAGCTCAAGCAGCCCCTTCGCCTTCTTGCCCCAGGCTAGGGCAACCCAGCCACCATCTCCTCAAGACTGCAACTGGCTCTAAAGAACTGGCACCTGGATGCTAAGACGCTGCCCCTCTGTCAACCTGAAACAATATCAGGTCAACACAAACAACGTCCCCACACGGTGCTCTGAGCTCACAAAGCCCCAATGTCTGGGCACACTGGCTCCTCTGTTGACAGCCCAGCCCAGGCCCCCGGGCCAGAGCAGCCGCATTCTCGGCCCCGCCGTGGCCCTCCCCTCACCCCCCAGCAGGGCAGTCTCTGCTCTTGGGGAGTGAGGGTGTTGTTGGAGCTGGTCACCTGTTCCTGGGCTGAAAGATGAGTTCAGATCGGCAAGGATGAATAGAAGTTTGAAAGCAGACAGAAAGGGGGTTTTGTGGACACTGCAGAGAGGGAGGAAGCCGTGTCCCAGCCCCCTTGGAACCAGCCTGGTTGTGGGACGTGGGACAAGTGCCTGCCCCTCTCTGGGCTTCTGTGACCTCATCTGTAAAGGGAGAATGCCGGTTCCGCGGCCGCCAGCCTGGGGATTTCCTGCTTGGGATTCGAACAATAGCAACCCAGAGACCAGGTCAGAGAGGTGGCATACCCAGCAATTCCACAGCCATTTCCTGGGTCTCACCACGAGCCCGCACGTGCCCAGCCCTGGCAGAGGGAGAAAGGGAATCCTGTTTGCTGAAGAATCTGCTCCAGGCACTGCCCTGCGGGCCTTCACCTGGTGGTCACACTTAATCCTTACAGCAGCAACCCCCACCCCCCATTTGACAGAGAGGTAAAGTGGCTTCCCAGTAAAAAGAATAACCCATGACGGGACTCCCCTGGTGATTCAGTGGTTAAGACTCTGCACTCCCAAGGCAGGGGTCATGGGTTTGATCCCACATGTCACACCACTCAGTCAAAAACACAGAAAGAAAGAACAACCAATGAATGGACACCCACTCTCTTCAGGTTCCTGTGCCCGGGGCTTCACACACATCTCTCTCTGAGCTCTGCAAGCCCCTCTGAGGAAGGCGCTGTTTATTATTTCTCTTTCCCTCTTACAGATGGAGAAGCCGCGTGGAGAGGTGGACGAATTCCTCCAGGCCTCTCCACTGGTGTTCTGCCTGCTGCCAAGCCCTGGGCTCCCTCCTGCCACCCTTGGCCTTCATGCCAGTAGAAGCAGAGAGGTCCTGGTAAAGGGGCCTGGGGACGCCTCCCAGTGCTCCACGTTGGTGCTCAGTCTCCCAGCTGGTGGTATGTATCCCAAGGCCCCGTCCAGACTGGGCTGTTTCCTGTGGTGCATGGCAGTGAATGAATGCCAGATGTAGGCCCTGCCTTCCCTGCATAGCCCAGAGGGCCCAGGCACCTAGCCCTCTGCCTGTCCCAGAAGCCGAGAGGCAGCCAAGTGAAGGAGGCAGCCAGAGAGCACCTCTCCCGGGGCCAGAAAGAACCAACAGATAGCTAGGTGAGAGGCAAGGAGATGGCAGATGACATGGGAATATCTGGCTTAGGAGGAGAATCTACCCAGCTGTTCTGCAGGTACCAGCCCCTCGCAGCCCAAAAGTCACCCAGGCAGCATCAGAGCAGATGGGCCTCTGGTCCTTCCTCCTCACACCACGTGCTGTTGTTCATTCTTGTCACCTTGATTGAATTTGGCAGATGTTCCCCCCAAATCTGCCCAACGTTACATTTCTCTTGATTTAAAGATTTTCCAGGAAGAAGTGATGGCTCTTCTCGCTCATTTTATTCCAGTTTGGACTCAGGTCAGTTCAATTCATCTGAAGGTTCCAGTGCCAGGCACTGGGGAAATAAGACAAGAGAGAGGCTCCCTTCCCTTTGCCATGCCCCTGGGCTGGATGGAGATAATCAGAGGCCTGGACTCTGGGGGACTGAGCAGAGCTCCAGGACGTCTTGAGAGGACATCGGATCGGTCCACCCCGCAAGTCCCTCATCCTCATCACTTACAGCCCCTTTTGCCATCCCAACCCGACCATTTTCTACAGCCTGAAGGGAGGCACTTACCTGGTCCCTCTCCAAGGTCCATGGATGCCTTTGTCAAAGTTTGGGCTCATCAAAGTCAGTGCCAAGGTCAAATGTGGCGGAATGAGGTGAACTGAGGGTGGAGCTCCTAGCCAGGTCTGTGGAATTTGTCTGGTGAGTTGGTTGCAGACCCACCATGGTTATTCCAGACCACGCAGTTCAGATCCATGGGTTGGGACAGGTTGTCCCCGAGGGAGGCCCCGTGGACTGACTGTGACATTCTCCTGAAGAGAGGAGTCCTTCTTATTTTCAATCAGCTTGGGACACGGTCAGTCCTCAGTGAGAAGTGAGGATTTGGCAGGGTACTGAGGAAGGGAAGGCTGCTTCCTTTCTCTTGGCCTGAAGAAACAGAGGCTGAGACTCTGTGAGGGGGTGGGGTGGGGTCGTGGTGGTTAGGTGACCTGCCCCGTACAATGGGTGTGGCAGCAAGGTGTTAGGTGGGCCATCGACGACTAAAGGTAGACCCACCTAGTAATCTCACACCTGCTCTTCAGTCCCCAGCTAGTGATCCTCTGGTGCTCTCCCCAGAAACCCAGCAAAGAAAGCTTTGCTGGACAGTTCCCCTGTGGGAACGGAAGGGAGGGTCTGGGCCCAAGTCCAGAGCAAAGCAGCCATGATGAGCAGTGGCAGCTAAGGTGAGTGGATGTCCAGATAGCATGGGGTGACCATTGAAGGGGACTGGCAGAGGGGACAAGTTCTGACCAGATGACCTGGACTCAAGGGTATTGCCTAGTGAAGACGTGACTTCCTGTGCCTTCTTGGACTGGGGACTCAGACCACTGGGATTTTGCCCTAAAGGCACATGCCCCATGGCTAGGAGGACATCTAGGTTCAGTGTGAACTGCTATGGCAGGTGGCTCTGCCCTTGGTTAGGTGACCTTGAGCTGATCACCTCCTCTCTCCCACGTTGGTTTTCACTCTGGGCCAACGTGTGGACCAAATGGGATGACAAATGGAAAGGGGCTTGAGACCATAATCTGCTCTGGATGCAGGTAAGGGACTGAGTCGTGAATGGGGAAAATAAACCATGGAGATTGAAAGTCACCTGTGGCTCAGGTGACCAGGGCCACACAGCATCCATCCTCAAGGAGTTCAATGGAGACAGAAGATGTTAGCACATAACCAGAATGTGACGACAACAAGGGGTGTGAACAAAGAATGGGGGCCCGAGGGAGGAGTAATTTAGGAAGTGAAGAGGTCTCCAAGGAGTCCTCTGAGCTGAATCTTAGAAAAGTCCATGAGACTTACCCTGGTGGTCCAGTGGTTAAGACTCCGCTCTTCCACTGCACGTGGCACGGGTTCAATTCCTGGTCAGGGAATTAAGCTCCCTCATGCCTCACGGCATAGCCAAAAAAATTGAAATGGGTAAAATAACAATCTGAATAATAAAATAATCTGAAAAAAATAAAGTTTTAAAGAAAAATCCATCAGGAGAAATGGAAGCAAGCCTTCTCAGGTGGGGGGAACAGAGCTATAAGGTTCAGCACGGGTTGAGGACGAGAGCAGTGTGGGGTGAATAGAAGTGGGGCAGTGATCCTTGTAGTTGTGAATGGATCAGTCATCCTTACAGAAAGGGGTGAGGGGTGAGGGGGTGGGGAAGCAGGGGAATTGGACTGGAACTGGAAAGTTGCGTTCAGAGATGAGCTGGTCCAGCCCTCCTCTCCTAGAATCCTGTACCCTTGACTTGCATCCCCTGTACCTTGGGCTGGCCTGGGGTGGGGGCAGGCATCCTGCAAGGAAGCTTCTGTCTGTCTGGGGGCAGCCAGGTCAGATCTTGCAAATATAAGACACTCAGAGATATGAACTGGAAGTCAACAGGATCCCCTGAGAGCTGAGTGCTCAAGGAAGAGGGGGAGGAGGGTTCCAGCAGGGCCTTGAAGGATGGGTGGGGTTTCTCCAAGAGCGGAGGAGGAGGGCAGTCAAAGGGGGGCCTTGGAGAGCTGGAAGGCCCACCTGGCTCTCCAGATATCATGGGGTAGGGGGTGGCATGGGGGGTGGCCCAGGGAATAGAATCTGTTCAAGGGGCCTCAAGTTGGGGCTGTGAGCTCTCTCAGAGTTTTGACACTTGCTCTTCTCAGAAGGTTCTGTGTTCCCTAGGTTTCTAGGTCTTTTTTTTTTTTTTTTGGCCACATGGCTTGGCTTGCAGGATTTCAGTTCTATGACCAGAGGTTAAACACAGACCATAGCAGTGAAAGCCTGAAATCCTAACCACTAGGTCATCAGGGAACTCCCTAGGCTTCTGGGTCTTTACACATGCTGTTCCCTTGTCCTGAGGCTCCTTTCCGTTCTATATCTGCTGAACTGAAGCTTCAGGGCATAGCTCTTGCATCCTCAACTTTGTGAAGCCTCCCTCCTCCCACACCCCTCACCCCTGGCAGCCCAAGCCCACCTGTGTCACAGCCCGTCTGGGCTCTACTGGGATGATCCATGGCCCTGTCTTTCTCTTTCACAGATTGTAAGCCCTAAGGACAGAGACCATTGCTCAGTCCTTTAAACCTTGCCCAGAGCTCGGCCCGAAGTTGATAGTTCATATGTGTTGACTTTGAATGGAATCAATGCAAAAATCGGTCCCTTAGCCCACTGCTGAAACCATGGATGAGACAATTACTATTTGAAAGAGACCATATGGGTGATACGTGTTCACAATATTGTTTAATTCTAACCTTTACCTCCAAACACAAATAGGTAAAGAAACGAACTCTGGCCTCATCCAGTCTTCACTTGGTTCCTCATGCCCCAAATTGAGGCACTTCCTTGATTCTTCTCTTTCCCTCACCCCGCATCCAGCCACAGCTCATTCTATTGGCTCCACCTCCACAGTCCCATCCTCTTCTCTCCATCTCTACTGTTTTTCCCCAGGTCCACCATCCTGTTCCTCCATCACCCCAGGAGCCTGGAACCTGGCCTCTTGGATTCACTCGGGGCCCTTACAATGCAGGAGCCACCTGGCATTCAGAGTGACCTTTGAGAAACAGAAATCAGAAGACATCACTCCCCTGGGTAAAATCCTTCATGAATCCCTCACACCCATCCCTGCTCCGGGCTATTCCTGCCCTCCTCTCCCCGCTTGCCTTTCTGCTCTGTCAGGCCACCAGCATCATTCCTGCCTGGGTCTCCCCACCCTGCCTGGATGCTCGTCCCCAACCTCTCTCTGCCTATTCAGGTCTCAAATCAAATGTTACCCCCACATCTTTTATCACCCACTTAGAGAAAACTCAACCACTCTATCCCACGTCAAGGAAAATCAGGGTGGGCCATGTATGAGAGAAAACCTCAAATCGTATTGGCTTACTCAAGACCAAAATGTATTTCTCTTTGATGTGAAAGCCTGGAAGTAGAAGGTCTAGGGGCTTCCCCGGTAGCTCAGCTGGTAAAGAATCTGCCTATAATGCAGGATACCCTGGTTCGATTCCTGGGTTGGGAAGTTCCCCTGGAGAAGGGATAGGCTACTTATTCCAATATTCTTAGGCTTCCTTGGTGGCTCAGGCGGTAAAGAATCCACCTGCAATGCGGGAGACCTGGGCTTGATCCCTGGGTTGGGAAGATCCCCTGGAGGAAAGCAAGGCAATCTACTCCAGTATTCTTGCCTGGAGAATTCCATGGACAGAGGAGCCTGGTGGGCTACAGTCCACAGGGTCGCAGAGAGTCAAACACGACTGAGTGACTAAGCACAGCACAGTATAGGAGGTCTAGACTTGTGCCCCATAGTATCAGGAGCCCTACCCAGGTATCTTCCATCTGTGGCATTATCAGAGGGTGTTTTCCTCCTCCTGGTCCAATATGGCTGTGTGAGCTTCACTTCTGCATTCCAGCCAGTAGGAAGACATGCCCCTTTCTTTAAGGACATTTCCCAGCAGTGGCTTCTGCTTACATCCCTTTAGTTAGAACTTAAGCTCATGGCTACACTGAGCTTCAAGGGAGCCAGCCATCTGCCCAGAGTTACATAGGAAAAAGAGGAGTGGAATTGCCCAGTTCATTCCCTGGATGGGGAATCAAAATCTTGCAGTAAAAAAAAAAAAAAAGAGAATGAAAATGAGAGGACTCCCAGTAATCTCAGCCAGGATCACATCACCTGCTTTTTCCTATCAGGTGATAATTTCCCATTCAATTTATTGTTCTCTCTCTCCACTAGACCATGAACTCCATGAGGATAAGTTCTTTTTATTTTTTTATTTATTAAAAACTTACTGTAGTAATAGTTGACTTAAAATAATATGTAAGTTTTAGGTGTACAACATGGTAATTCACAATTTTTAAAGACTATATGCCCTTTATAGTTATTATAAAATGTTAGCTATATCCCCTGTGGAGTATAATATATCCTTGTAGCCTATTTATTTTATACATAGTAGCTTGTTGAAGACAAATTCTTTGCTAGGCTTGTCCATCACTGTACCTAGCACAGGGTAGGCTCTGAATTTTTATTAAATGAAAGATTGGAAGGCTCCCCACAATAATTATATAAAGGATGCATTCTCATTCCCATTTTACAGATGGTGAAAATGAGGCTCAGAGAGATTAAGTAACCCGCCTAAGGTCACACAGTAGGCAATAGGGCCAAGATCTCTGGGGTTCCAGTGTTCTTTCAACTTTCACTCACATGCTGGCTTCCCCGATCCTTCAGCTCCACCCTGAATTAGTTAGAAGCCAGGACACAAACACCTGGAGTCTGTAAATGCCATTTCCCTAGGAAATTCTGTCTCAAACTCTCATTTATGCTGCCCTTAGCCTCAATGGGATAAACACAAAAAATGATTGGGATAAGTTTCTGTAACCTTTCTGCTACTCACTAGGTGAGGCTGTTACATAGGATCCATGAGATAAATGCCTCTTTGAATTAAGCACATTTCATCCTTCCCTCCCAGGGCTGTTAGGAGGATTAAAAGAGATAACACATGGAAAAGCTCTTTGAAAAAGACTCCGTGGTGACTAGATGGTCGGCCCCTACCGTATGCAGAAACATGGAACACAGCTCACCGAGGCTAAGCTGCAGCTTCTTAGGTCCCAAGAACTCTCTAGTAAGAGAATGAAGTGGTCAGGGAAGGCTTCAAGGAGGAAGCATTCCGCCCCACCCCCAGCCCCTTGTGTTGCCCGGCTTGTGGGATCTTAGTTCCCGGACCTGGGGTCGAACCTGGGCCCTTGTCACTGAAAGCACAGAGTCAATTCCCAAGGAGGAGGGATCTTGAAAGGTGGTACTCTAGTGTAGAATATTTGACCAAATTATCTCTGTTCCCTGTGTGCTGACCCCTGAGGTCACTACCTTTTTCCAACCCGGTCCACAGAAGCCTGCATCTTCCCACACTTGCCAGGACTATCTCATCCATCTCTAATCCCACCATCTAGCCCCAGGGGTGAAAGCACAAACCACAAGTGGAGACAGCAGCTCTAGGATGCTCACACATCCCCAGAGACCACAGGGCTTTGAAATGAGGAAGAGCTGGGGACTTCCCTGGCAGACCAGCAGTTAGAACTTTGCCTTCCCGTGCAGGAGGTGTGGGTTCAATCCCTGGTTGGGGAGCTAAGATCTCACATGCCTCACAGCCACCTCCCCAAAAAAACCCAAAATATAAAACAGAGCAATATTGTAATAAATTCAATAAAGACTTAAAAAAAAAGACTGTAAAAATTGCTGTTGTTTTCAGTCACTGAGTCGTATCTGACTCTTTGCAACTTCATGGACTGCAGTACGCCAGGCTTTCCTGTCCTTCAGTATCTCCAGGAGTTTTCTCAAATTCATGTCCATTGAGTCCGTGATGCTATCTACCCATTTCATCCTCTGCCGCCCTCTTCTCCTTTTGCCTTCAGTCTTTCCCAGTATCAGGTCTACATTTTTATAAATCTTAAAAAAAAGAAAAGGAAGAGTTTAGCCTTAGAATAAGCCCCAGCCCAGGGTGGGACACTGAGGTGGGACACTCCACCTCATCTTTTTCCCATTAAGTAGCAACCCCTGACCCTCTGCTTCCTCATCCAGACAGCAATATTTGATTGCAGGGCATAAAGACCACCTTTCCTAAGGTCAGCTATCGTTACTCACGGGCTGTGCAACGGTTGATCCTCACAAAACTGGAGGAAAAGTGAGGACACAGAGAGGTCATGTAACCAGAGGTCACACAACTCATCGGCAGCCACCTGGAGCAGGATTCGCTCACAGACAGCCAGGGTCCACAGCTTGGGATGGGGACAGGGAGGGAAACCTCTCAAGGAAATGGCTCTTCTGGGTCAGTGAGAGTTCAAGGCCACACCGGCCAGGGCCCAGGAGCAGGGCAGGGGCGGGGCTGCAACAGACTGGAAACTGCCGCCCACTAGACTGACCCAGGCCTGCAGGGCGGGCAGGCCAGAGTTCCTTGGATCCACTAGGAGAGGCTCAACACCCTACTCTCACCACTGGGGGCCCAGGTGACCCCAGACACAGGCCTGGGTGGGGTGCTCTATACCCGAAGGACCTGCAGGGAGGTACAGAGAGCCTGAGGGCTGGGGGAGAACCTGCTGGAGTTCAGGGAGCAGGGGGCCTCCACGGGGGAGACAACATGTCCTGCGGTCTCTGTGCATGGGAGCAGGGGTCCAGGCGTGGGGAACTCTGTGTGGGCAGAGAGCCTGTAGAGAGGGTCCTCTCTTGCTTCCCACATGCTCTGGGGACCCGCTGACCACGCACGCCTACCCTGCCCCTGCCGCCAGCCACTCCTGGTGCCTAAGGATAAAGTCCAAATTCTTCCTTCTGATCTCCTGGCCTGGTCTTCCTGTCTGTGAACTTGCGCCTGATCCCAGGCCTTGCCCAACTGGTCCTAGCCTCCATGCTCTCCCTTGAACTGGTTAAAGGTTAAAATTGAGCTCAGTCCCTTCTCCTGTCCAGGCAGCTACCCTTCGGTTGACCCAGCACAGACGACCGCCAGTCCTCTTGTGGGGATCTCCTCCCCTCCCTGTGGGCCCCCATGTGATTGTCGCCCTCTGCTTTCAGGGTTGGCCTGCACCCAATAGGAGCTCAGGACTAGGGGTAGCAGGGACTGACCACGGCTATCCAGGCTGTCAGTCACCCAGTTGGAAACTGCCTCTGACCTCCCTCTTTCTCATCCTTTGGAATACTCAGAACCAGGGGCTTCCCTGGTGGTCCACTGGTTAAGACTTCATGTGCTTCCAATGCAGGGGGCCTGGGTTCGATCCTTGGTCGGGGAGCTAAGATTCCACACGGTGTGTGGTGTATTTAAAAAAGTAAAATGGAATGAAACAGAACTATGGAGGGGCCACTTCTGCCGGGTGAGAAGGGGTGGGAGAGGGTGGGGGGATTTGTGCCTGCTGTTTCTGTGTTCACTAGTGAGTGTCTGTGTGACAAAACAGGTGTTGGTGGACCCTGGGGGAGAGGAAGAAGGTGGGAGGGTATGAGCTTCCACCCTCCCTCTGTCTTGCCCCTGGCACGTCTCTCACTTATATCCTCTGGGATACACGGTAGACCCATCCCTCCTCCGGGCAAGTGGGTCTCCCTGTCAGTCCGGGCCTCCCCTGAGCCCCAGTCCGTGAAAGCTTCTCTCTCCATCCCTGCTGGAGGAGGGGTCAGATGGCTTCTTCAGAAAAGAGCTCAGCCTGACTTGGGGGACTGCCCCTCCCTCAGCGAACAGCTCCACCCCTTCTTGGCCTCTTCTATCTGCTGCGGCAGATGTGTGGGGCCTCTGCCTGACAGCTGATGACAGAGTCTGTCTCTGGGGGCCTGGGCTCATGGGTGTGTCTCCCACTGGGTATGTGTCTCTGTGTGTATGTGTGCAGGCAGCAGGGCGGTGGTGGGAGGAGTTGTAGTTAAACCAATGGCTTTGGAGTCAAACCAGCTGGGTCTGGCCTCTTACTAGCTGTGTGACCTTGAGTAAGTTTCCAGATGTCTTTGAAGTCTCAGATTCTTCATCCATAACATCCAGTCTCCTGGAGAGGCTGTGCAGGTGGAATGAGATGTGGTCCAGGAAGCGCTTAGCACAGCTGCAGTCAAATAGTAAAGTCTGCTAAATGGTAGATTTGGAGGTTAAGAGAAAATCCCAGTCAGCACCACGGTCCTTTGATATGTGGGACCCTGAGGTCTGATGCTCCTGGCAGGTGAGGTAGATGCCCAAAGGCCTGGCTGATAGGGAAGGGGGAAAGCAAGGCCACTGGGTCACCCAAACCCTGACCCTTGCTTCTCCTCCTTCGGAAACTATTCCTATCAGAGGACCTTGAGCTGTCCACCTCCCACTCCCAGCAGGAAGGCTGAACTCTGGGGAGACCTCAGGAGGGAAACCTCTGTTCTTTCCATGAGCCCATGGTCTTCCTTGAGGGTAAGCCAGCCGGGTCCAGCAGACCCAGCTTAATAACTCAACTGTCCCTCTGAGAGCCTGGACAAGGGCAGGGAGCCCCAAAATGCAAACTGCTTCTTTTTAATTTTTTTTTAAGTAGCACTTTTTAATTTTGATTTTATATTCAAGTTGATTTACAATGTTGTGTTAGTTTCAAGTGTATAGCAAAGTGATCCAGTTATACCTATACATGTATCCATTCTTCTGATCCTCTTCTCATATAGGTTATTAGAGAATATTGAGTTCCCTGTGCTATACAATAGGTCCTTGTTGATTATCTATTTTGTATATAGTAGTGTGTATATGTTTATCCCAAACTCCTAAGCTCCCAGACTCCCCCCTTGTTTCTTTTTGAATAGACCTGGAGCAGCCAATCAGGAACCAGAGCCTCAGCTCTACATTTCCACTGGTTAATTTCAAGTGGGGCCTGACCAGTGGTGCTGAAGGGTCCTGGGTGGGGCAGGGTGGGGAGTACAAAGCAGTGTCTGCACAGGCCTGGGCCCCTATCTCAGGATCCAGTGTTGTCAGCTGGGCGATTTGGGAGGGGACCACATGAACTCATCTTGTCTGGGAGGAAAACAACACTGGCTCTGAAACCTGAGGGGAGAGAAGGATGGGGGAAGGGTTTACAGTCTGTGACTTAGTTTTTATTTAATTTATCTGGCTATGCCTGCTCTTATTTGTGGCACGTGGGAGCTTCCGCTGTGGCATGCGAACACTTAGTTGTGGCATGTGGGATCTAGTTCCCTGACCAGGGATTGAACCTGGGCCCCGTGGACTAGGAGCACAGAGTTTTACCCACTGGACCACCAGGGAAGCCCCTGTGTCTCAGTTTTCCTTTGGATAACTGGAGGAGATGGGGTTTTCTAAGCCTCAACTTTGAGAAGATGAGGACGTTCACTTATTCATCTAAGAAGCAGGTCTACAGCATTTATTTTGCATCTATTAATGTGTCAGGCACCCTGCTAGGTGTTTGGGGATACAGAAAGCCAGGCAGACAGGCCTGGTAACCTCAGAGTCTGGGGGAGAGTAAAGACTGCAGTCCTGGGACTGCGCAGAGAATGGCAAAAGCCCAGAACCCATGGGAGCCTCCTGTGTAAAAAAAATCACTTCATTTTGGCCAGTAAACCCCAGGAGGGAGCAGGGATTCCCTCTTGTGGTTTAGCAGAGAGGTAAACAGATGTACTCAAAGCAATATAGCAGGTGTGTCTGTGAAGAAATGAGCCCACAGCGTGGGGGATCTGCCGTCTCTGTATCTCAGTTGGGAAGCCCTAGAGGGCTTACACAGAATACACAGAGGGAATACACAGAAGAACTGTACAAAAAAGATCTTCACGACCCAGATAATCACGATGGTGTGATCACTGACCTAGAGCCAGACATCCTGGAATGTGAAGTCAAGTGGGCCTTAGAAAGCATCACTACGAACAAAGCTAGTGGAGGTGATGGAATTCCAGTTGAGCTATTTCAAATCCTGAAAGATGATGCTGTGAAAGTGCTGCACTCAATATGTCAGCATATTTGGAAAACTCAGCAGTGGCCACAGGACTGGAAAAGGTCTGTTTTCATTCCAATCCCAAAGGAAGGCAATGCCAAAGAATGCTCAGACTACCACACAATTGCACTCATCTCACACGCTAGTAAAGTAATGCTCAAAATTCTCCAAGCCAGGCTTCAGCAAGATGTGAACCGTGAACTTCCAGATGTTCAAGCTGGTTTTAGAAAAGGCAGAGGAACCAGAGATCAAATTGTCAACATCCACTGGATCATGGAAAAAGCAAGAGAGTTCCAGAAAAACATCTCTTTCTGCTTTATTGACTATGACAAAGCCTTTGACTGTGTGGATCACAATAAACTGTGGAAAATTCTGAAAGAGATGGGAATACCAGACCACCTGACCTGCCTCTTGAGAAACCTACATGCAGGTCAGGAAGCAACAGTTAGAACTGGACATGGAACAACAGACTGGTGCCAAATAGGAAAAGGAGTACCTCAAGGCTGTATATTGTCACCCTGCTTATTTAACTTCTATGCAGAGTACATCATGAGAAACGCTGGGCTGAAAGAAGCACAAGCTGGAATCAAGATTGCCAGGAGAAATATCAATAACCTCAGATATGCAGATGACACCACCCTTATGGCAGAAAGTGAAGAGGAACTAAAAAGCCCCTTGATGAAAGTGAAAGAGGAGAGTGAAAAAGTGGGCTTAAAGCTCAACATTCAGAAAACGAAGATCATGGCATCTGGTCCCATCACTTCATGGGAAATAGATGGGGAAACAATGGAAACAGTGTCAAACTTTATTTTTTGGGGCTCCAAAATCACTGAGGATGGTGATTGCAGCCATTAAATTAAAAGACACTTACCCCTTGGAAGGAAAGTTATGACCAACCTAGACAGCATATTAAAAAGCAGAGACATTACTTTGCCAACAAAGGTCCATCTAGTCAAGGCTATGGTTTTTCCTGTGGTCATGTATGGATGTGAGAGTTGGACTGTGAAGAAAGCTGAGCACCGAAGAATTGATGCTTTTGAACTGTGGTGTTGGAGAAGGCTCTTGAGAGTCCCTTGGACTGCAAGGAGATCCAACCAGTCCATTCTAAAGGAGATCAGTCCTGGATGCTCTTTGGAAGGAGTGATGCTAAAGCTGAAACTCCAGTAATTTAGCCACCTCATGCGAAGAGTTGACTCATTGGAAAAGACCCTGATGCTGGGAGGGACTGGGGGCAGGAGGAGAAGGGGATGACAGAGGATGAGATGGCTGGATAGCATCACCGACTCGAAGGACGTGAGTTTGAATGCACTCTGGGAGTTCGTGATAGACAGGGAGGCCTGGCGTGCTGCGATTCATGGGGTCTCAAAGAGTCGGACACGACTGAGCAACTGAACTGAACTGAACTGAGAGGGTGGATGCTAAGAACGCCTGCCAGTACCTGCGGTGCATGGGCACCCTCATCCTTCTGCCTCATCTGCCCACAGATCCCAAGCCTTGCATGACCAGAGGGCATCCTCTCACACCCCAGGCTCTGGTGCTGGAGGATATCACTCAGACCAAACATGGCCCAACTCCTGGGTTTGGTTCCAATAAGCTCTTAAGTCTGTGTGTGTGTGTGCTCAGTTGCTTAGTCGTGTCCGACTCTTTGGGACCCTATGGACTGTAGCCTGCCAGGCTCCTCTGTCTGCGGAATTTTCTAGGCGAGACTACTAGAGTGGGTTGCCATTTCCTTCTCCAGGAAATCTTCTCAGCCCAGAGATTGAACCTGAGTCTCTTGCATCTCCTGCATTGTCAAGCGCACTTCAGTTCTTTGACCAAAGGAGATATGATTCCCAGGGTGATAGTGGCTTCCGTGTCCTGGGGTAGCCAGAAAACCTTCAAGGATGTCAAGGGGCTGTACTAAGAAGCCCTTCTGTTGGGCAAGGACAGGGTGAGCATCAGAAAGATATAATCAGGCTAACTTGAAATAAACCAGGTGTGAGACACAGCAAGGCACTGCAGACAGGATGCCTTGTGGGTCAAAACGTGCTTATGGCACTGGACAGGTCAGTGCAGGAGAAATGGCCCTCCTTGTGCCCAAGCCGGGCAGAAAATGAAGTTAAAAAAATGAGCACGGACATAAGATGCCTCTACCTGCTGGCTGTAAGTTCCCTCTTTTCATTTTGTACTTAAAAAACAGAGTTTAGGGACTTCCCTGGTAATCCAGTGGTTAGGTTAGGACCTTGCACTTTTACTTCAGGGACCCGGGTTCGATTCCTGGTCAGGGAACTAAAATCCTGCAAGCCACATGGCACAGCCCCCAAACCCCACAAAACACAGAGTTTAGATCATCAGGAAATGACCATTCCAAACAGAACCCTCAATTTGCCTGATAACCAGACATAATACTTTTCGAAATAATCATTTTGTGTATGTTTTGCGAATCGTTTAAGTGTTCAGAGAAGTCAGCCATGTTTTCATTATAGTATATAGTTGTATTAATAGTAACATCTCTATAGCTCAAGTGACTGAGTACAAATCTAACACTTACCAACTCTGTGACCTTGGGCAAGTGACTTCACCTCTCTGGGCTTCAGTCACCTCAGCTGCAAAATGGAACGAGTTAATTGCTCAGTCGTATCGGAGTCTTTGCGACCCTGTGGACTGTAGTCCATCAGGCTCCTCTGTCCATGGAATTCTCCACGCAAGAATACTGGAGTGGGTAGACATTCCCTTCTCCAGGGGATCTTCCCGACTCAGGGATCGAACCCGGGTCTCCTGCATGGCAGGCAGATTCTTTACCATCTGAGCCACCATACTTACCTTCCTTGAAGGGCTGTTGTGAGGATTAATGAAGTAATATATGTAAGGCATGTCAAACAGTGCTTCAGACATAATAAAGACAATATTCAGTGTTACCAATTTTTATCATCATTGTATTGGTAATTCATGTTTAAAATGTTAGGAGAAATTTAATTTGTCAAATTCCTAAATGTTAATTTGTGCTTGAGTGACTATCAGAGAGGTTGGTTGTTTATTTTTATTTGCCTTATTCATTTATTTTTTGACTACACTGTGTGGCTTGTGGGATCTTAGTTCCCTGACCAGGGACTGAACCCAGGGCCACAGCAGTGAAAGTGCCAAGTCCTAACCATTGGCCCACCAGGGAATTCCCTTTTTTATTTTATTTATTCTATTTTTTGATTGTTTAAAGTGATGTCAATTATTTAGTAGATACAGAAGGTTAATAAACTGGACGCAAAACAAAGTTCAGGTAATAGTGAGGATTTCTCTCCATCAGTAAAGATTCTTAAAGGTTGAAGTTTCTAATAAACAACCTCTCCTCCCTGGAGGATCCCAGGGACAAGAGCCTGGTGGGCTGCCGTCTATGGGGTCGCACAGAGTCGGACACGACTGGAGTGACTTAGCATGAGCAGCCTCCCACAAGGCCTGTAAACTTGTCTGCAGTGACACCACCGATCCTCTAGGGGGCTCAGGCTGTTCCACGGGACACTCAACTTCTCAGGATCACTCCACTCCCACCCTGAGGCACAGGCCACTCTGGACTTCCTCCCTACTCTCCTTCCCCAACTTATTCCTTCCCCATAGCCCTGAAGGAGCTCAAGTCTATCCATGGAAATAACCAGACAAGCTTCTCTTGACCCTAGAGAGGTTGCTCTGTTGCTCTCCACGCCTTCAAACGCATAGTACTCTCCTCAATTCTCTCACCTCTCATTCTCTCCTCTGCCCAAGACAGCTCAGCTTCTCCTCTATCTCCCCTTTCCACTAATAACCTGCAAGCTGTCAAGTCTCATGAACACTGCCCAGCTTCCCAGCTGGGTTTCTTCATAGCATTTGACATGTGCAGCGTCTGCCTTCTTAGAGGTATCTGCTCTCACTTCCTCTCCTGTCTGTTGGATGGTTTCTGCTCTATCTTCTTGGCTGGCTCATCTTCCTCCTATCACCTCCCCCCATGTTGATGCTCCCCCAAGTTCATCTTTCTTGGGCTATCTTCTCGCTCCACTCTGCATGCTCTTGCAACTTGGCCCTCATCCAAGGTGAACTAGCTCAGCCAGTGACAACCCAGTCTACCCAGTGCTCAAGCTAGAAACCTGGAAATGACTGCAAAGCCTCCACCTTATTTGGCCAGTTACCAAGGAACTGCCCATTGACTTGTCTATAACTAATGACCTTTTAAAAACCCAACCTGGAGCCTGTCACTCCTTGCTAATGTTCAGAACTCATAGTTGGGGGTGGGGGAGAGAGGAGAGGGGATAGTTAGGGAATTGGGGATTGACATGTACACACTACTGTGTTTAAAATGGATAACCAACAAGGACTTACTCTATAGCAGAGGGAACTCTGCTCAATATTATGTAATAACCTAAATGGGGAAAGAATTTTTAAAAAGAGATATATGTATATGTAAAATGGAATCACTTTTCTGTACACTTGAGATTGTCACAACGTTGTTGACTAACTATACTTCAATAGAAAATAAAAAGTTTAAAAAAATCCCACTAATGTTCAGTAACTTCCCTAGTGGTCCAGAGGTTAAGACTCTGGGCTTTAGCTCCTGGGTTGGGAAACTAAGATCCTATATACCCTGTGGCTCGGCCAAAAAATATTTTTTTAAAATGCTAATGTTCAAATCCTGTAGCTCTGCATAACCTTGAGTTTCATTCTTCCTCTTCATTCTCTCCACTTATATACTAAACTACAGGTAGATTCTATATGATTAGCACAGGCCATGGCACACAGTAGGTACTCAATAAATGTTTGTTGAATGTGCATGCTGAAAGGTGAAGATAAGAAGATGGGAAATACATATACCATGCAGTTTCCAGTGGCCAAAGCTAGAATAATTTGAACAAAATAGAACAAATATCCATGAGTCCATATTGATATATTTAAGTAATTGCATAAATTAATAAGTGGAGCAGGAGACAAATTTCCCATGTGGAAGAATTACAAATAATGTATCAATATATTGATGATACTCCTCTCTCAAGGATGGGGAGCTTGACTCCCCTCACCCCACTTTTAAACCATTTTTAAAAGTTTTTATTGAACTGTTATTAATATGATACTGCTTCTGATTTGGTTTTTTGGCCCCTGAGGTGTGTGGGTCTTAGCTTCCTGACCAGGGATTGAACCTGCAGCCCTTGCACTGGAAGGTATATTCTTAATCACTGGACCAGGAAAGTCTCATGACTCCCCCTGCTTTAAGTGTGGGCTGCACATAATGATTACTTAAAAAAAAAAAACAAAAACCCTGCAAATTATAGTGGAATAACTTGACAAACACTAGCTCAGCCAGCAACAGAGTCAACATCATCAATCATAAATTATGTTGATATTATGTACACTTGAGATGATGGGATGAAAAAGGGACTCTGTGATCTTCCTCCTCAAAATTCATAACTGAGTCTAATCATGAGAGAAGTATCAGACAGACAACAGCATGATGGTTAATTCCATGTGTCAACTTGGTTAGTCCACAGTACTCAGTTATTCCATCAAACCACTAATCTAAACATCACTATGAAGGTATGGGATTAATATCTACAATGTGTTGGCTTTAAGGATATTCTGGATGGTTCTCATCCAATCAGCTGAAAGCCCATAAGAGAAAAACTACGGGTTCCTTGAGGAAGGAGAAATTCTGTGAACTGCAATGTCAGTGCCTGCCCTACAGATTTCAGACTTGTCTAACCAGCCCTCACAATTGACTAAATCAATTCCTTGGCAATAAAACAGTAAATCAATCAATCAATCTTCTCTCTTTCTCTGTAAGTATTTATCTATAAATACATCTAGAAATACACAAATATATCTATGCTGCTGCTGCTAAGTCGCTTCAGTCGTGTCCAACTCTGTGCGACCCCATAGACGGTGGCCCACCAGGCTCCCCCGTCCCTGGGATTCTCCAGGCAAGAACACTGGAGTGGGTTGCCATTTCCTTCTCCAATGCATGAACGGGAAAAGTGAAAGTGAAGTCACTCAGTCGTGTCCGACTCTTCGCGAGCCCATGGTCTGCAGCCTACCAGGCTCCTCTGTCCATGGGATTTTCCAGGCAAGAGTACTGGAGTGGAGTGCATACAAATATCTATCTATATTTACATATATATGTCTGTCTATATATATAGAGAGAGAAATGTTTATATATCTATATATGTCCACCTATTTGATCTACTGGTTCTCACAGGTTAAAGAAGAAACCATAAGGAAATTATACAATGTTTTGAAATGAATGAAAAAAAATTGTGGGATATGGCTAAAGCAATATTCACAGAAAAATTTATAGCCTTAATTGTATATATTAGAAAATAAGTATATAATGGACAATCTAAATTACCCATTTCTTTTTTAAAAATTACTTTAGATATTTATTGGGAATTAATCCTTGAGAGGAACCAGACTTACTCTTTCTTGTATCCTCAGCCTACTTCTTGGGGCTTTCTTTCCTTTTTTTTCTTTGCAGGATCTTAGTTCCCTGACAAGGAATCAAACCTGTGTCCCCTACTATGGGGATGCAGAGTCCTAATGACTGGACCAAGGAATTCCCTAAATTACCCATTTCTATAATTTAGCAGGAGCTTCCAAGTGG
The DNA here is from genome assembly GCF_019923935.1 of Bubalus bubalis. Lineage (NCBI taxonomy): Eukaryota > Metazoa > Chordata > Mammalia > Artiodactyla > Bovidae > Bubalus > Bubalus bubalis. The sequence goes on along the minus strand of NC_059159.1, from coordinate 18,966,599 downwards.
CACTAGTGGTAAAGAACCCACCTGCCATTGCAGGTTAGACATAACGGACATGCATTTGATCCCTGGATTGGGAAGATCCTCTGGTGGAGGGCATGGCAACCCACTCCAGTATTCTTGCCTGGAGAATTCCATTAACAGAGGAGCCTGGCAGGCTGCAGTCCATGTAGATGCACAGAGTCGTACACGGGGGAAGTGACTTAGCATGCACACATAACTCAGCAGAAAAACAAAATGAGTCCCTTAAAAGTAGAAAGAAGAAAAATAATAATAAAAATATATAAAATATAGAATGAAATATCAATAAAGGGAATCAATGAAGACAAATGTAGTTCTTTAAGTAGATTAATAAAATGTAGAAATCTCTAGTGTGATTTATCATGAAAGAAAAAGATCACATACTGCAAATATCAGAATGAAAAGAGTTTCATTACCAAATTTAGGGACATTTGAAAAAATGAGGATATCACAGATACATTTATCTTATACCAAAGAATTTAAAAGTTTCAATAAAACGAACAAAGTCCTAGAAAGTTATAATATCACAAACCAACTCAAGAAGAAATAAGGGAATTATATCTCATCATGATGGAATTATAGGGACTTGCTGTCTTGCAAGTGGAAACAGTGGCAGACTTTATTTATTTGGGCTCCAAAAATCATTGCAGATGGTGACTGTAGCCATGAAAGTAAAAGATGCTTACTCCTTGGAAGGAAAGTTATGACCAACCTAGACAGCATATTAAAAAGCAGAGACATTACTTTGCCAACAAAGGTCCATCTAGTCAAGGCTATGGTTTTTCCAGTGGTTATGTATGGATGTGAGAGTTGGACAGTGAAGAAAGCTGAGTGCCGAAGAATTGATACTTTTGAACTGTGGTGTTGGAGAAGACTCTTGAGAGTCCCTTGGACTGCAAGGAGATCCAACCAGTCCATCCTAAAGGAGATCAGTCCTGGGTGTTCACTGGAAGGACAGATGTTGAAGATGAAACTCCAATACTTTGGCCACCTGATGCGAAGAGCTGACTCATTTGAAAAGACCCTGATGCTGGGAAGGATTGAGGGCAGGAGGAGAAGGGGACAACAGAGGATGAGATGGTTGGATGGCATCACCGACTCAATGGACATGAGTTTGGGTAAACTCCAGGAGTTGGTGATGGACAAGGAGGCCTGGCGTGCTGCAGTCCATGGGGTCGCAAAGAGTTGGACACGACTGAACTGAACTGCCATTTTGCTTAAACAAGAAAACTAGATAAAATATTTGAAACAACTGTTGTAGACATTGGATGATAGGCAGTACAGGGCTGAGATATCTAAAAGAAAGGGAACAAGCAAAGTGAGCCCAATGATTGCCTCAAGTTCTGCCTGAAGGCACTCTCTAAACCACTGTGTCAGGAAGGGGTCCCAATGTCGGGAAGGGGTCCCAGTGTCAGGAAGGGGTCCCAAAGCAGTAGGTTTGCTGGATTGGGATGAGAGATCACAGCTTAAGGAGGCTGTAACACTTGGAATTTACAAAGTAGAATATTAAAGAAAAGGAAGCTGTGTAGAGAGAGAGCTCCAGTGACATGCATGAGTGTTCTTGAGAGAGTCTGAGTTAACTAAACCACTCATGTGAGGGTCAAACACTGCACATCTCAGAGAGTCGGACAAGCTGTGAGCTACAGGATTCCTGGAGCTTACACAAGGCTAGGATATAATCAAGTTTTGATCACCCAGAATGGAGAATATTCCTTAAAATATCCAGGTCATTCAGCAGAGACCCCAGAAAGTTAACACTTTAGTAGTTAATGAGAGCTGTTTCAGCTTTATTAAGTTTGGATTGTATATTGTCACCCTGTTTATTTAACTTATATGCAGAGTACATCATGAGAAATGCCAGGCTGGATGAATCACAAACTGAAATCAAGATTGCTGGGAGAAATATCAACAACCTCAGATATGCAGATGATACCACTCTAAAGGCAGAAAGTGAAGAGGAACTAAAGAGCCTCTTGATGAGGGTTAAAGTGAAGAGTGAAAAAGCTGGCTTGAAATTCAACATTTTAAAAACTAAGATCATGGTATTTGGTCCCATCACTTCATGGCAAATGGAAGGAGAAAAAGTGGAAGCAGTGACAGATTTTATTTTCTTGGGCTCCAAAATCACTGTGGACAGGGACTGCAGCCATGAAATTAAAAGATGCTTGCTCCTTGGAAGGAAAGCTACCAGGCATAAACCCAGGCATCTTGTTAAAAAACAGAGAGCTCACTTCTCTGACAAAGGTCTGTCTAGTCAAAGCTATGGTTTCACCAGTAGTCATGCATGGATGTGAGAGTTGTACCATAAAGAAAGCTGAGTGCCGAAGAATTGATGTTTTTGAATGGTGGTGCTGGAGAAGACTCTTGAGAGTCCTTGGACTGCAAGGAGATCAAACCAGTTAAACCTAAAGGAAATCAACCTTGAATATTCATTGGTTGGAAGGACTGAACTGAAGCTGAAACTCCAATAATTTGGCCGCCTGATGCAAAGAGCTGACTGATAGGCAAACACTCTGATGCTGAGAAAAATTGAAGGTAAAAGGAGAAGAGGGCAGCAGAGGATGAGATGGTTGGGTGGCATCACTGACTCAATGGGCATGAATTTGAGCAAACTCTGGGAGCTAGAGGAGGATAGAGAAGCCTGGCGTGCTGTAGTCCATGGGATCGCAGAGTCAGACATGACTTAGCAACTAAACAACAACAACAGCAAGTTTAGATCTTCCCTAACACCTTAAAAATAAACTTCAAATGAATTAAGTTGATCATGGATAATTTCGAGACTAGCCTATTAGAACAAAGTTCAGTATCTTGGAAAACAACAAAATGCAACACCTCAGTCCTTACAGCAAATCATGGTCTGGGTAAAAATGTTTGCAATGCTTTTATCTGACAAAAGATCTGCATCTAGAATACATAAAGAACCCCTGCAATTCAATTATAAGAAGAGGCAAATTGGTCAATTAAAATGTTAATGAAAGACCTGGACACTTTGCAAAAGAAAATGCACAATGGGCTAATAAGCTCATGAAAAAAACATCTAATGATGGCTAATGCTGATATCTTTAGTCATCAGAGAATGCAAATTAAGTCCACAATGAGATACTACTACAGACCCACTTAATGGCTAAAAGTCAAAAAGACTGGTGGTCCAGTGGTTAGAGCTCAGCACTTTTACTGCTGTGGGTCCAGGTTCAATCATTTGTTGGGGAACTAAGATCTTACAACCCACATGGCATGGCCCCCCCCAAAAGATTGAGAACACAGAGCGTCAGAAAAGAGAGGGAACAATCTTACACATGTGTACATTGTACAAATGGAAAAATCACTTTGAAAAACAGTTTGGCGGTTTCTTAAAAATTAATCACGTCAATCATATACTTATCCTGTGATTTATTCACATGCTTTTGGTATTTATCTAAGAGAAATAAAATATATGTCTACAAAAATCTTTAATGAGAATTTTCATGGAAGTTTTTTCACAGTAGCCAAAAAGCTAGAAACAGCTCAAATATCTATCAGTAAGGGACTGAATGGACAAACTGTGGTACATTTCTCATTGATAAAAATAAACAAATTACTTATACATACTACAGCATTAATGAATCTCAAAAAGTTTATACTTAAGGAAAAAAGCCAGTGCCAAAGAGTATTTATTATATGATTCCATCTGTAGAAAGTTCTAGAATAAGGAAAACAAGTCTATGGTCCTAGAAATCAAAGCAATGGTTGCTTCTGGTGATGGTGGGGATTGACTGGGAAGAGGCAGAGGAGAACTTCCTGGGAGCGATGGAAATGTTTTGTCTCCTAATTGGTGTGTGGGATACATGAGCACATGTATTTATTAAATCATTAAATGACAGTGATTAAAACTGAAACATTTTGCTGTATGTAAATTGCACTTCAATAAAGAAGAACCACACTGACATACTGAAATGACTAAAATTAAAAAGAATAATAAATAGAATGGATAAACAACAAAGTCCTACTGTATAGCACAGGGAGCTGTATTCAATTGCCTATGATAAACCATAATGGAAAAATGTATATATGTGTACAATTGAATCACTTGGCTGTACAGCAGAAATTAATACAACATTATAAATCAAATAGACTTCAATAAAATAAATTTTAAAAAGAGACTAAAAATACTGGATATTGGGGAGTGTGTGAAATAACTAGACCTCCCCTACATTGATGATGAGTATGTAAAATGGTACAACCACTTTGCAAGTCTGGGAGTTTCTTACAAATGTAAATATGTACTTCTCATGTGACCCGGTGTTTCCACTTCTAGGTATTTACCCAACTGGAATGAAAACACCTCATTACACAATACTTTATACAACACCATTTTTAGCAACTTATACTAGTAAGAAGAACTGAAAAAATCCTAAAGTCCAGCAACAAGTGAATGGACAACTAAATTGCAGTACATTTATATAATAGACTATCACATAGCACTAGGCGCTAGTGATAAAGAACCCACCAATACAGGAGACGTAAGAGATGCAGGTTCAATCCCTGGGTGGGGAAGATCCCCTGGAAGAGAGCATGGCATCCCACTCCAGTTTTCTTGCCTGGAGAATCCCATAGACAGAGGAGCCTCGTGGGCTAATGTCCATAGGGTCGCAAAGAGTCAGACGTGACTGAAGCAACTTAGCACACAAGTAATGAATTAACAACATAAATGACTTTCCAAAATGTTGTGCTGAGTATGAGAAGCCACACACAATGTAGCAAATCCATGATTCCTTTTAGATGAAATTCTAAAAAAGCCTAGTCTGCAGCAACAGGGAGTAGATAAATAGTTGCCTGGGGTCGGGGTTAGGCAGAGTGTTGACTAGGACGAAGCACTGAAGAGACTTTCCCAGTGATGGAAATATTCCCTGCCTTAATGGTGGGTATATGTGTTGCTCAGAACTCATTGACTGGTCCAGTTAACCTAGGTCCATTTATTGTGTGTAAATTATACTTCAGTAATGCTGATTTTATAATGGAGAAATTAACTGACAAAAACCTTCTAGGATTGAAAAAGAATAGAATACCTACATAGTCTACAATCATAAAATAAATTGAATATGCAGTCAAAAATATTCCCACAAAGCAAATTCCATGATCAGAGAACTTCATCACTTAATTTAATCATATAATCAAGAAGGAAATACTTCCAAACAGTCACAAATGGCTCCAGATTATAGAAAATGTATCATTTAACATATTCTTAGTACCAAAGCCTGGCATGGAAGATACAAGAAAGAAAAATAACAGGTCAGTCTTACTCATGAACATAAATTCAAAAGTCCTAAATGAATAAAGCATTAACAAACCAGTAATAAAAGAAAAAGGTAATACATCATGACCAAATGGGTTATCCCAGATATAGAGTTTAGTAACATTAGAAAAATCAATTAATCTAATCCTCCACATGAACAGGAATGAAGAATCAAAACCATATATTCATCTCAGAAACAAAGAAAGTATTTGATAATATTGCCACCCATTAATGATAAACATTTTGAGCAAACTAAGAATAGAAGGGAACTTCTATAACTTGATTAGAAATATTTATAAAAAGCCTATAGCAAACATCATATCTAAGATTGAAATCTTTCCCTCTGAGGTCAGAAACTGGACAAGGATGCTTGTTATTTGGTGAGAAAGAAAATACCTATTATTTGCAAAAAATCTGATCATGTAGCAAGAAAAATTGTTACAAATAAATTATTTCAATTTATAAAAATGCTCAATAAATTAAAAGAATCAACTTCAAAATTAATTGCACAAACAACCCAATTTAAAAATGGTCAAGGTACACGGATAGATATTTCTCCAAAGAAGATATACAAGTGGCCAATAAATATGAAAAGATCCTCAACATCATTAGGTATTAAGAAAACAGAAATCTGAACTACAATGAGATACCACTTCACACCTTCTAGGAGGCCTATTACGAAAATTGAAAGATAGTAAGTATTGGTGAGGCTGTAGAGAAATTGGAACCCTTGTATGTTACTGGGAATGCAAAATGGTTCAGCCACCGTGGAAACAGTTTGGCTGCTCCTCAAAAAGTTAAACATAGAATTACCATATGACACAGCAGTTCAAAAGAATTGAAAACAGGGACTCAAACAGATACTTGTACCCAAATGTTCATAGCAGCCTGATGAAGGGTGATGGAAATATTTTGGAAATAGATAGTGGCGATGGTTTGCATAACATTGTGAGTGTCATTAATGCCACTGAATTGTACACTGAAAAATAGTTAAAATGCAACTTTTATGTTATATATATATTTTAGCACAATAAAAAAACCCATCAACTGCTCATCTACCCCAGCAAGAATTCGAAAATGAAATTTTAACAAAGTACCTTTCAAAATAGCATAAAACTTATGAATAACCTAGAATAAACCTAACAAAGTATGTAGAAGACTTCTTTGAATAAAATGAGAAAATTTTATTGATAAATTTTTAAGGTGAACTAAGTAAAAAGAGAAATATACTATATCCAATGATTGGAAGACTCAGAATTATACAGATGTAAGTTTTATGCAAATTAAGCTATAGATTCAATATAATCACAATTCCAATATATATCCTATTAAGTTTAGTTTTTAATCCATAATTTTAAATTTGTCAGTCATACCTCAATAAAGCTTGTTTTTGTTGCACCAAAACACGAGGGAAACACAAGTGGCCAAGAAAAAAACAAGACACACTTAAAGAAGAATAAATAAGATGGCAGGACTCGCCCTACCATTCCTCAAGACTCATTATAAAGTTTTAATAAGTAAGACATTATAATTTGGTGCAAGGATAGACAAAGAGACCACTAAAGCAGAACACAGCCGAGAAACAGACCCACATATGCACAGATACTTGATTAGAGACAGAAAAGCAGTGGGGAAAGTACTTTAAAAAAAAAATCATGAATGGAGCTGGATCAAACTGAAATTGGATCCCCACCTCACACCATACACAAAATGTACTCCAGGTAAATTACAGACTTTGAAGTAAAACAACACTACAAAACTCTTGTAAGATGATTTAAGAAAAAAATATCATAACCTCAAAATAAGAAAGACTTTTTAAAAAAAAAATTTATTTATTTGGTTGCATAGGGTTGCTGCAAGAGAGATTTTACTGCATCATGCAGGATCTTTCACTGTGGCCGGTGCCCCAGCTTAGCTGCATCCTTCGTGGCTGACTATAATCATTGTCATTCCACCTGGGATGTGGTAGTGCTTCTGATTTAATATCTTGGCAGGGGTAGGGGGTACTTTCTACTTGGTCTTTTCTACTTTGGTGGTTCTTGTTTCAGGAAACCAATACGGGAGTTCTGCTTTCTGCCAAGTACATCTATTTCAATTATATATTCAGGGACCAGGAAACTAACCACCAGGTAAGTCTGTGGGCCTATTGGACCCACTGTGGGAATGACTTTGCCAGGTCTCCTTTCATCACTTGGCCTCTGGATGCCCCTACTCTAATACATGTCCATGATGTCATTTTGATCCCCGTTATATCTGTCAGCTCAGATCCTGTACCCAAAAGCCTTGAAAGAGCTGAATCTTTTGCTAGTGTACAATTGCTCTGAGAAATGGCTTTGGAGGAGGAGTGAGATAATTACTATGAGATAAGCTTGTTGTGGAATTCCAAGGTTCTTCCTGAAGGGCACCGTCCTCCCCTTTGATTAACGGATTCTGTAGCCGAAAAAACGGCTAGGGTCTGGAAACTGGGTTATGGATTGTGATTTTTTCCTTCACAGTGGCTGACATCAGCCTTCTGTTTACACATTCTTGCTTTTTATATAAAAAAAAATATTTATTTGGCTGCGCCAGGTCACAGTTGAGGCACACGGGATCTGCAATCTTCACTGAGGCATGTGGAATCTTTAGTTAACGCATGCAAACTCTAAATTACGGCATGTGGAATTTAGTTGTTTGACCAGGGACTGAACCCAGGGCCCCTGCATTGGGAGCAAGGAGTCTTACCCACTGGACCACCATAGAAATCTCAACTTGTTTTTGGTTATATAAATCCAGAAATACCTTCATTGGCTGCCCACCTACCTAGGAAGACCATGGTCTTCCTTGTGAAGACCATTAGCGATCACAGTAGATTGCAGTTTTCCATTTTGGTCTTTTTGCACATATAATTACATCCACCTTGACTCAGATAACTGAGTGCCATCACCTGGCCTCTGTTCTGGGTTCCAGTCATACCCATTGACTTTATGAAGCCCTGTTCCATAGCCATGTCCGCTACTATCAACTTTGGCCTGCAGAGAATAGCCCCTACTGAGTGGCAAATGATGCCGGTGTCTTTCCAACAACTGGCACGTTTCTTTTGTTTTTTTGGTTAAATTTTATTATTGACTGCCCTGGGTCTTTGATGTGGCACACAGGCCCTTCATTACGGTGTGTGGGCTTTCTCTGGTTGCGGTGAGCAGGGGCTATTGTCTAGCTGCGGGGCGTGGGCTTCTCCTTGCAGTGGCTTTCCTTGTTTCGGAGCATGGGCTCTAGGCTCTTGGGCTTCAGTAGTTGCAGCACAAGGACTCAGTAGTTGTGGCACGTGGGCTTAATTGCCCCACTGCATGTGGAATCTTCCTGGACCAGGGATTGAACCAGTGTACCCTGCATTGACAGGCAGATTCTTAACCACTGGACTGCTAGGAAAGCCCCAATAAAGCACGTGTCTTCTCACTTTATTTAAGGGAGTATCTTTGGGTCCTCATGAGGAACACAGGAAGCTGGAGGGTTCTCTGGTCTTATATAATGATAATAATTTCATTCTGGTGAGCTCATCTTTCTGAACCTTTTGACCTTTCCCCGGTGCTCTGTCAAGGAAATGCTAGCATCTCCACCTCATTTGCTGTAACACATGGTTTCCTCCAAACTTTGATGCTCTATCCCAGTAGCATATTGCAACTGGCTTCAAATGTCCTTTCTAGGGCTTTAAAATATTAAATGCTTAGTCATGGCAGAGTATCCCAGATCAATATAAACTCTCCACTCTCCAGCCTTTTATTCCACTCCCTGACTGTAGGCCAACACCCTCAAGAACTGTTCTCAAGCATGTTCTCCCAATTTGTGCTGCTACCTTAGCCAGAGCCTGCAGCACTTTTTGGTGAATAATCCCTCTCCCCCCTTAGTTAGGATAGTACTTCCCCACTTGTTCCACGTTGAGACTTGCCCACGGTCATGTCTCTAGAATCCTGGAGTGGGGTCGGGGCCAGAGCTTGAAGAGAACAAGTATCATCTTGTGAGGCATCTGCCTCAGGTAAGGACCTGGCATCTTATCTGGCAAGGAGACACTGCTCTCTTCCATCAAGGGAGAGAGGCCATGTCTACTGGCCCTATTGGTTCAGGATAATATGGGGGTTCTAGAACAGATGTTTCCATACCAGGCCTCAGCATCCCACTCCTTCCCTCCCTGCTGCTACTTCCGCAGCATTATGGGATTGATTTTCAGCGCACAGCAGCCACACGGGCTACAGATGAGCACTTCCTTGAGTGCTGCCGTAGGAGACTCCTGGGTTTTACACTGTATCCTGAGTTAATAGCCATTGTGAGTCTGTTGTGTTTATTTCTTTTAGCAATTCGATGGCATTTACCAAAGAATGACTCCACAATCCTAATTCCCATCTCCCTCCCATATCACAATTACTAGAGATATGCACAGGTGGTGTGTCCCTGTATTCACCAGGGTGAGAGTTTTAGTAATCGTGCTGGTGCTCTGGGTATCAGCACCCTACTTACCCCAGCCACGGAATTCTTATTGTCATTTGGATGGTGAGTGATCCAATTCCAGAATCCCATGCAGGGGATCTGCTTCCTAGGATCACTTTAGATACCAACTAGGTTTGGCAGGGGAGGGAGGTCCCCCTAGGAATAAAACCTCAGTTGAAGATTTGAAGGCATGTACATTTTTTGAGATTTTTTTGGTTTTGTTTTGGCCACACCATGAGGCATGTAAAAAATTTAGTTAACCGATGAGGGATAGAACCCAAGCTCCCTGCAGTGGAAGTTCAGAGTCCTAACCACTAGACTATCAGGGAATTCCCATATTTGAGAACTGATGCTAGTGGTAAAGAACCCACCTGCCAATGCAGGAGAGGTAATATCCCTGGTTTGGGAAGATCTCCTGGAGGAGGGCATGGTAATCCACCCCAGTATTCTTGCCTGGAGAATCCCATGGACGGAGGAGCTTGGCGGGCTATGGTCCAGAAGGTTGCAAAGAGTCAGACACGACTAAAGTAACTTAGCATGCACACACATGAGGAACCACCTCCAAGTGAGAAAGTGACACAGAAAAGAGAAGAAGATTGATAAAGGCTGCACTGCTGCTGCTGCTGCTAAGTCGCTTCAGTCGTGTCCGACTCTGTGCGACCCCTTAGACGGCAGCCCGTGAGGCTCCCCCGTCCCTGGGATTCTCCAGGCAAGAACACTGGAGTGGGTTGCCATTTCCTTCTCCAATGCATGAAAGTGAAAAGTGAAAACGAAGTTGCTCAGTCGTGTCCAACTCTTTGCGACCCCATGGACTGCAGCCTACCAGGCTCCTCCGTCCATGGGATTTTCCAGGCAAGAGTACTGGAGCGGGGTGCCATTGCCTTCTCCGAAAGGCTGCACTATCAAGGAAATTAAGCTTGTGGGCTGGAAATGAGTCCTGCTGGGGACTCAGGAAGTCAGTAATGATGAAGCCTCAGGACTATCCCACCAGATGGCTGAGAGAACTGGGGTATTTATCCACCAGTCACCATCAGTTATTGCCTGAGGGTTGTTGAAGATTGGAGTAGAATTCCTCAGAATGTTCTGCCTGCATAGCGTCTGAGTAGTTCAGCTTCAGTGGCCAGAGAGAAGAGCCCTCGGGTAGCGTTGTAGTTTTCTGGCAGCTGGAAGTTTGCCCACTGTACCCCAGTGCTTAGGGAGTGTGGGAGGGATGCTGATAACATCTGCTATACCAAGGGGAGGAATCCTTTCACTAGATACAGCAATGGTTCTACTCAACTGACAGCAATCCAATTCTGAGGATCTTGATTCTTCACAAATGAAGTGGTCACCTGACATGGTTTAAAAAACAACAGCCGACTGAAGTGCTGGCTAAGGGTAAAGTGAAGATGAAATGAGCAGTAGAACAGGAAATTAAAGATATCAACTTCTAACCAGTTACAGAAATAAGGACTGTAGAAGCTATGGGTATTTTCTTGCTTGTTTGTTTTATATTATATACTCTATGTGCATATGTATATATGTATGTATATAATTTTTTTCCTTCCTTCCTTTGCTTTATCATCTTATAAAAAGATTGTTGTTGGTAGTGAGCTTTATTATTTAGTCTTTAGGTTCCTTTAGAGAAAAATGTAAGTTTCCCTGGTGGCTCAGTGGTAAAGAATCTACCTGCCGATGCAGGAGACGTGGGCTTGGTCCCTGGCCAGGAAGAGTCCCCTGGAGAAGGAATTGGCAACCCACTCCAGTATTCTTGCCTGGGAAATCCCATGGATATCGAAGCCTGGTAGGCTATAGTCCATGGGGTCTCAAAGGGGTCAGATGTAACAGCAACTGCTGCTGCTGCTGCTGCTAAGTCGCTTCAGTCGCGTCCGACTCTGTGCAACCCCACAGACGGCAGCCCACCAGGCTCCCCTGTCCCTGGGATTCTCCAGGCAAGAACACTGGAGTGGGTTGCCATTTCCTTCTCCAATGCATGAAAGTGAAAAGTGAAAGTGAAGAGGCTCAGTCGTGTCCAACTCTTAGCAACCCCATGGACTGCAGCCCACCAGGCTCCTCCATCCATGGGATTTGCCAGACAAGAGTACTGGAGTGGGGTGCCATTGCCTTCTCCGTAACAGCAACTAAACAACAACAAAAGAGAAAATGTGGCTGAACTCAGAAAGGTGTTACCATCACCCAGAGATGGATATTGTTACTGCAGAGACTTTGCAACTCCACTTTGTGGGAGTTGAGGACAGACTCCCTGTGTTCGCTAGAGCACAGACTCCCTGTGCTCATTAGAGCACAGACCTTTGTACCAATGACAATTACATCTTTTTTTTTTTTTTTGGACAATTACATCTTAATGGACAAAGGCATGAAGTTGTTATTGTTCAAATATGTATAGAAAAGATGTGTGCACATGCTGAGCAGAAGGCCCCTGCTTTTTCTGTGCAGGTTATTTAGTTCTTGCTTTCCCTGGTGGCTCAGACAGTAAAGAGTCTGCCTGCAATGTGGGAGACCAGGGTTGCATCCCTGGGTTGGGAAGATCAAATTCCAGTATTCTTGCCTAGAGAGTTCCATGGACAGAGGAGCCTGGTAGGCTACAAATCATGGGGTTGCAAAGAGTCGGACACGACTGAATGACTAACACTAACACTTTTCTGCTCCAAATTTGTTCTTCATGACTCTCTTTTCACTGATGCTGGTAAGGGAGAGCAAAACTCTGCAAATTTGTTTCCCAGACTTCATTACTGACTTCCCGTTAGGTTCTAATAGGAGGCACAGAGGGAGACAGAAGGCAGGAGAAGAGAAGGGACATCTTCCTGTTTGAGGGGTTTTGTTCAGGGTCACTCTGTCATTGGAAGTTGGCTCCAGCCTTCAGCTTTTTTCTGTATTCTGAGAACCAGCTTTCTAGATGGCTCTTTTTTGTGGATGGCACCAGCAGCAGCCCACTGGTGGCTTTAGCTGAGTCAGCCCTACCTGTGGGGTCCCGCCTCTTCCCTCGTATTCTCTCAGCCCTGCTGCTTTCTCTAGTTATGAGTTCCACTACTTCCATGGTGTTTGTGCTTTCTCTTTTCGCTTTTTTAGTCTTCCAGTGTGACCAAATCTCATCTATTTCAAATCATATGGTTTCTGTTTTTCTGACCTGGCCCTGTCTGATGCACAAAGTGACCCTCAATGGTAAAACAGATAAATTGTGGTAGAGATATACACTGGAATAGTATATAGGGGAAATGAATCTCACTAATGTGATACTGAAAGAAGCAAATTACAACTGAATTCATACAGTTGTATGAATTCAGAAATGACTCCATTTCTTCAAAGCCTAAACACTGGCAACATTGAACTGTATTTTTTTTTTTTTTTTTTACTGATGGATGTGTAGGTGGTAAAACTATTAAGAAAAGCAAGAAAATGCTCATTGCAAAAGTCTGGATAGTGGTTATCTCTCACAGGGATGGATGAAGATGAGATCTGGGAAAAGCATTATGAGAGGTCCTGTGGGGCTGGTGATGTCCTATTTCTTGATCATTGAGGCTATGACATAGCTGTGTGCTTTGTAAATATTCTTTAAGCTGCACATATGTGATTTAGATGTTCTTTCACGCATCTGATATATCTTGCAATTGAAAAGCAAAAGAACAAACATCATGATTGCCCCTGGCAATGAATCTGGAGGAAAGAAGACAAAGGTGAGGCGAGAGGGAAAAAGCAGAGAGGAAGGGCTGAAATGACTAAGTCTGAGCCCCCAGAAGCCAAGAATTGAGGCTGAGGTTGAGTGAACAGGAGATCTGTGCTGGAGTCAGGACCTTCTCCCCAGTCCCCAGGGAGTCAGACCAAGATTGGGAATTTCTACAGGTCTTCCATCTCTTCCTCCTCTCTTTGTGCTAATGGAGAGTCCCTGCCTGCTGGTCATTTTCAGATGTGGGTACCCATCTGGATCAATATGGAGACACTGACCAGCCACTATTGAGCAGCGTCAACCCAGAGAGTGGGCAGAGTTGGAGAATGGACATTCCTGAGGCCAGATGGAGAAAATGGGTGAAGCTCTTGTGATCAACACAGAAAGCCTTTCTGTGGGAGCTGGGGATTTCAGTGGTTGAAAGAGAACAGGCTAAATAGAGGAATAGAGGAATGGAGCATGTGGGAGCAGTGATGTGAGAGAGCAACGGGTAGTATGGAAGCCAGATTGTCCCTCTGTTTGTTTGCCCCACCTTCCCTAAAAGATGCAACCAGCACTGTAAATCAACTATATTTCAATTAAAAAAAACATGGAAAATGGATGCAACCAGCTTTTCTGGCCTTGAAGAGAGGGTTGATGGCACCTCGCAGCGGTTCTAGCAGCCAAGGGGTTAATCCTCAAACCAGCTGCCTCTGGGGTGGTGTGAGGAGGTAGGACTCAGAAGCAGTTCCTTGGCACCACTATGGGCATCAGCTCTACTGCTGGGAACCTCCACAGAGCCCAGGCCTTTAGCTGCCAGTCTACTCTCCACTCTGTCCCGAGGGGTTCCAGGCGCAGGGCTCCTACGGCTTATTCTGGATTCCCATCCCCCACCCTACAGCGGTGGACTCTGCCGGCTGGCGCAGACGAACCAAGCCCGGGGGCAGACAGATACGCAGTTTCCGACTGCTCCTTGGTCTCCAGGGTCTCTGAACGCAGACCCGGCCTGGCCTCGCTGGGAATGCCGATAGTCAACGGGTGGGCGGAGGGGGCCGGGATAAAGGTGCGGAGAAACGAGAAGACATCTGAGATAGACACCACTAATCAGAGGTCAGAAACAAGGGAGTAGAGGCGTCGGGACGCAGAGACGCGAGACGTGGGGTCCTGGGCTCTGAGCCTGGAGGTGGAGGGCAAGCCAGAAGCCCCCTTTCTTCCTTCCCATCGCTGCCTCTTCCTGGGACCCTCTCGGCGCTCCCTGAGGCCCCTTCCTCCTCCCCTACCCGCCCCCCCCAAATCCTGCACCCTCTGCGGATTGGTCCCCGGCCTGCCGGGGGGCGGGGCTCGAGGGCTTTGACGTCACCGGCGGAGGGGGGCGGGCAGCTAGGGGAGGGGGTGACGGGCCCCGGCTCAGCACCTCGGAGAGTTCCCTCCCCGGCCTTGTTTTGCTTCGGAATCGCCGCCGGGGGAGGGAGCCAGGGGGCCGGGCAACACGCGCAGAGGCTGGAGGATGGCCGTGGAGGGGTCGATGTGCCCCGGCGGGCAGAGGGCCCAGCGGTGATCCGGCGGTGGGGGGGCCGGGGCGCCGGGCAGGGTGAGGGGCAGCTGGCGGCGGCAGCAGTGGCCACACATCTGGATGGAAGCGAGCTTTGTCCAGACCACCATGGCTCTGGGGTTGTCCTCCAAGAAAGCGTCTTCCCGCAATGTGGCCGTGGAGCGCAGGAACCTGATCACCGTGTGCAGGTGGGCACCGCCGGCGGGCGGGGGTGGGGTGGTCAAGGAGAGGCGATGGGGCCTGCTGGATGCGAGGATGCACAGCAGACGCGAAGAAAAGGGAAGCAGCACAGGGTTAAGAGGAGCACGCATCCGCTATCCTCAGACCCAGGCTTGGAGAGGGTCTGGAGGTCTGGTCCCTACCCTTCTAGGCCAGGCCAGGCCAGGCCCGTGCCCAGCCTGGGGCCTGGAGGGTGAGGGGTATTTAATTGGCACTGCAGCTTCCTGTGAGAACCAGGAAGTGACATTGTCTGTGAGGGGGAGGGGTGGGGAGGGCTGGCTCCCTTGTTGGGGGCGGGAGCTGGGTGGGCAGAGGAGAACTGATGGGAGAGGGGAATGAACGCCCTCCAAGCATGTCCTCACTCCCACCCCTTCCAACCTGGCCTCTGTGGGGTAGGGCTTTTCTGGGAGATTTCCCAATGCTCAAATCCTGGAGCAGGGGTGGTGCCCTCTTCAATCTCTGGGCAGTTGCAGCCCATGGCAGGGTCAACCGGGCATGTAGGTGAAGTCCCGGCATCCATCCAGTGAAGACACAGCACTGCCCCTGTGGTGGGAAGGAGTGAGGGCCTGATCACAGAAGCTAGGTTCTCCCGGGTTCAAGGGGAAGAGATTGGGAGGGCCGAGCCCTTGGTTCCCAAGGGTGGGGTTGTCGCAGTGTTAGGAAGACTTGCCCTCTTTCTTGGGTCCCAGAAAGTGAACCTTCCCACTCCCCAGCCCTGCAGTGGCTCACTCTCCCCGCCCTGAAGCCAGGAATGACCAGTCCTCACCCCCTACCTGCACGCATCTCCCCCTTGGAGCCCCCTGCCAGCTGCCTTCTCCACCTGCAATCTCTCCTCTGCCCCACGCCACCTCTGAGGGCTCAGCTGTCTTCCCTTGCCAGACCCACCTGCCTGCATACCAACCTTGGTCCTGCTCCTTCCCCCAGGGATCAGTGCCCACCTGATGCCCTGGGTCAGTCTCCTATAACTCTTCCAGGTTCCTGGGTGCACACTCAGCTCTACTACATCTTTCTCATACCATTATATCCCCAGTGCCTAGCATGGTGCTGTGCACACATGACCTCTGTAAAAATGCCTGGAACGTTAGAGAAGGAATGAGTGTGGCAGTGGCCCAGCCCAAATGCAGGCCTCTGCCTCCATGCTCACCTCCCAGGCCCTGCCAGTGTAAAACACAGACAGTCCTGGGTTCAGGCTCTTCTTCAGTTATTAGCTGTACCACCTTGCGGAAGTCTCCTAACCACTCTGAGCCTTGGGTGTCTCACCATCTCCATCGTAGATGTAACAGCCACACCAAGGAATGGTCATGACACGATGCATGTTGGAGCCTAGTACAGTTCCTGGCACATGAAAACAGCCTGTCCCGATGCCATCCTTCCTGTCCCTCTCATCTCTCTTTACCTCCGAGGTTCTTCTTCCTTCTCTTGCCTGCCAGGACAGCTGGGACTGTTGAAAGTGTAGGGAAGGGACAAACGCCCCTGGGCCTGAGCTGTAGAAGCAGATGTTCTGGGGGACTGGAAGTGGGGTTAGAGCTGGAATGTAAGAGACAGAGTTGGCAGGGGGGATTGGGAGCATGACAGAGGCTCAGAAAGCCCTCCGGCCCCTGCCGCCTCATCACAGTCACATGGTTTGCCTCCAGCTCCGGGAACAGTTCCCTTTAGCAGGCCGAGGGCTCCCCTGGGCCCTGGTTGCCCTGTCTCCATGGTAACCTGCAGCAGCCACTGCACCTCTGAGCAGGGAACACACCATGGGGCTCCCGGGGGCGATGACCAGCACCACAGCACCCCTGAGGACAGATGGCAGAGGGCTGCCATGCTGAAACCAGCCACAGGCCCCCACTGAGGTCTGACCCAAATGACCAGAAGACATCACAGGAGCAGGGCTGTATAATAAAGTCCAGATAATGCCCTAAACACAGACTCCTCTGGCTATGCCATTAATGGCCCAGTTCCTTACCACCCCTGCCCCATGGCTTGCTCACTCACCTTCTCCCAGACTTTTCCCAGAATTTGAACCAAAATTTGATGAGACAGGTACTATTATTCTTGTTTACACCTGGGGAATATGGGCTTGGAGAGGTTGAGTGACTTGTCCAAGGCCACAAAGGTACCACCAGGACACAGGATTTGAGCCCATCCAGGCTGCCTCCCTTGGTACAACCCCAGCACTGACCTGACTCTTATCTCAGGCCAGACCAACTCAAAGGAAGGGAGTGAGGTCTGTGGGCTTAGTTGTGCCATTGGCCTAGAGCCATGGAGGCCGGTGTTTGAGGGCTGGAGCACGGAGTGGAGGACAGAGTGTGGAGGAGGCAGGGGCTGCTTGGGGCCTCACTGATCCTGACATCCACCAGGAGGCCCCAGAAAGAGCAAGGGCATTGGGATCAGACATACCTGTTGACGCCTCACAAGCGGTGTGACTTTGAACAGATCAAGCAATCTCTTAGACCGTTCAGTTATCTTATCTGTAAAATCGGGGTGATGGTGATACTAAGAGGACCTTCCTCCCAAGGCTGTCAGGATAGATGAGATGACGCATACAGAGTATAGCGCTGGCACATTACAGGACTGGATGAGCTTAGAGAAAGAAGGATGGTTCCAAGCAGCCCCCATGTCCCTGGATACATCCCCCCTGCTGTACCACCCACAGAGGGGCCATGATGGGATGCTGGGAACCACGTCCTTATCCCTGCCCCACCCCGCTGCAGCGATGGCAGGTGGAGACTGCAGGCGTAGGGACTGCAGAGGGAGCCCAGGCTCTGGGTGGATTGGAGGGAGGGTGGGGGCTGCTGGGCTCCAGTCTCTCAGCCCCATTGGCTTCCCTTGGCTTCTTTCCTCTCTGAGAGGCCAGGTGTCCAGGCCCTCAAGCCCCCTTCTAGAGATGCTGCCAGTAACCCCTCCCACCCACTGTGTGTGTCAGACCCGCACCCTGCACCTCCCCCGGCCCAGCTCTGCACTGCCTGGTTCTGGGCAGCTGGTGTGTGGGTGGCCGAGCTAGGAAGGAAAAGGGGGAAGGGGGGCATCCGTGTGCTGGGGGTCCACCTGGCCACCCATGCATGCCCACGCTCCATGTGCTTGGTGCAACTCACATGCTCTGGCACAGGTGACCCCACCCCCACCCCAGAAGGGACTGGAGACTGTTCTAGCAATGGCAGAAGGCAGCTCAGGACAGGGGCACAAAGCAGCTCCCACCTCCGAGCCAACCCCCACCCTTCTCTGACAGAGAGAATACAACTCCAAAGGGTGGGTGATCAGGAAGAGGCTCTGGGCTGGCCCCCTGGCTCTAGGTGCCTCATCCTTCTACCTGTTGTTTCATCCCCTCTCATACCTTGTTCCTGAAGCTTCCCTTCTCTGCCTGTCACCTCTCCCATCTGCCACCCTACTCACTCACATCACAGCCCCTCTCTGGTCACTACAGCCTCACTTGTCCCCCACCCTCTTTCCATCTGCCTCCCTACCACATCCATGCTCCTGGTGATCTCTTCTTATCCTGCCTTTTACCCCCATTACCCTGTCTTCTCACCTGACACCCCACTGCCCCTTCTCCCTCCCTCTCACCCAGGTTCTCCGTGAAAACCCTGCTGGAGAAGTACACAACGGAGCCCATCGATGACTCATCCGAGGAGTTTGTGAATTTTGCAGCCATCTTAGAGCAGATCCTCAGCCACCGTTTCAAAGGTGGGTCCAGGTTCCTGTTCCCTATTGCTCCCAGATACCCCCTTCTGATCTACTCTGTGGCTGTCTGAACCCCATCATTGACCCTGGTCCCAATTCTAGATCATGCACAGAAGCTCAAGCACAGAGCTGGGAAGGGGGGGCACAATACAAGGGGTACCCACAAGCCCCAGCAGTGAGCCTTGCATGTACATGCATGTGTGGGTATGTCTGTTTGGGGTAGGCGCGATGCACGTGCATGGCTGCTTTTATTTATGCATGTGGATGCCCCATTACATGAACCCTCTCCAAACTCCCTGGTCTTGCTGAGCCCACTCCCTGCCCTGGCTCAGCCTGTGCCCCAGCAGGTCCGGTGAGCTGGTTCAGCTCAGATGGGCAGCGAGGCTTTTGGGACTACATCCGCCTGGCCTGCAGCAAAGTGCCCAACAACTGTGTGAGCAGCATTGAGAACATGGAAAACATCAGTACTGCCCGGGCCAAGGTGAGGGGCCTGCAGCGGGCAGGAGGGCAGCTGCCCCCTCCTCTGGATATAGAGGGGCTGCTTGCTCCTTGGTCCTCGCCCCAGCCCACAGGCACTGGGGAGAAGGGCCACAGGAGGTCCAGACCCAGGGGCACACACATGGGTCCCTCTGGGGCAGCCAGTAAAAGTGAATGTGCTTTCCAGGGCCGGGCATGGATCCGGGTGGCCCTGATGGAGAAACGCATGTCGGAATACATCACCACAGCCCTGCGGGACACTCGGACCACCAGGTCAGACCCCCTCAATCAGTGTGGACCACAAATCTCAGGGTGTACATTCATTGCCTAAACACACTTGATCCTTAAGTTGCCACAGCAACCTTCAGTATCTGGACTACAACTACCAGCATGCACTGCTAGTTTCCCTCTCCCAGACCATCCACCCGTCAGCTGGGCCAGCCCTTCCCAGAACACACTTTCAGCACCACCTTCATCTCTTCCAAGTCAAATTCATTATCCCCCATGACCCCAGTGCTGGTCTCACACACACAGCTCTGGACAAGCCTCAACTATGTATTATTTTACTTGTTGGCCTCATTCCATGACCTACAGCACACAGCTCTACCTGCTCTGCAAACAGCAGCAGTACTGTACTTGCTACCCATGGACTACAGAGTTTCGGTCCATGCACTGTGGGTCTGCAGAGACATTGGGTCTGGGAGGCAGGGTCACAGGCAAGATGTGCCAAAGGGGAAAATGGGTACAGTGGGGACATGTGCTTTGCTACCCCCCCACGTGGTCACACCCAACCTGATGTTTTTAGCTGCACTGTATCTCTGGTGTGTCCTCACATTTCAGGATTCACATTATTTTTAAAAATCGACTGTATGCCAGAATACTTCCCTGGCAGCTCAGATTGTAGAGAATCTGCTTACAATGCAGGAAACCTGGGTTCTATTCCTGGGTCGCGAAGATCCCCTGGAGAAGGGAATGGCAACCCACTCCAGTATTCTTGCCTGGAAAATCCCATGGCCAGAGGAGCCTGGTAGGCTACAGTCCATGGGGTTGTAAAGAGTGGGACACGACTGAGGGACTAACACATCACTATATGCCAAGCGCTGTTTAGGAATTGTTTCCTGATTTTAAGGATCTGGATGACTCTGTACTTGGTGGAGAAGGGGTAGTTCAGAGGGATGGAGGTCGAATCTCCAGGGACACGCGTTTTAATAGGTGGGAGACACAGGCGCTATACCCAGTGGGCCCCAGCCTGAGGAGGAGACACAGTGAGGGGTGAGCAGGAAAAAAGACACCTCCTTCCTCCAGGCAAGGTTTGTGATAAACCAACAGGAGAAGCCCTGAGGTGTGGGGTTCCCTGGGAAGACTACATTGCGGGTACCTCCCTCCTCCCCACAGACGCTTCTACGACTCAGGAGCCATCATGATGCGGGAGGAAGCCACGGTTCTCACTGGGATGCTGATCGGACTGAGCGCCATAGACTTCAGGTGGGGTCTGGGTGGCGGTGGCGGTCGCCGTGACGGTGGGATTGGGGTTGTTTCTCTGCGAAAGTCCACACTCCCATCCTCTCATACCTGCCCCCTACCCTGTGGCTGCTCTGCCCCCAGCTTCTGCTTAAAGGGCGAAGTGCTGGACGGGAAGACCCCCGTGGTCATCGACTACACGCCCTACCTAAAGTTCACTCAGAGGTGAGCAGCCCGATTGTTACGGAGGTGGGTGGGTGCGGACAGACAACCGCCCTGAGGGGTGGGGATGGCGGCCAGGAGGCAAGCGGTCTTGGCATCATGCCGCCCCCCTCCCCGCCCCCCGCCCCCGGCCCAGGAGGCTTGTCGGTGTAACTGTGTAACCTTGGCTGTGTAACTGCTCCCTCCCTCAAGCTACGACTACTTGACGGACGAGGAGGAGCGGCACAGCGCCGAGAGCAGCACGAGCGAGGACAACTCGCCCGAGCACCCGTACCTGCCGCTCGTCACCGACGAGGACAGCTGGTACAGCAAGTGGCACAAGATGGAACAGAAGTTCCGCATTGTCTACGCGCAGAAGGTGCGCGGCGCGCGGTGTGGGCGGGGCGTGGGCGGGGCGAGCCCGGCAGAAGGCGGGGCGGGCGGCCGCGGGGACCCCCTTCTTTCGCCGCCCGGGCTGAGCCGGCGCCCCGCAGGGCTACCTGGAGGAGCTGGTGCGTCTGCGCGAGTCGCAGCTGAAGGACCTGGAGGCGGAGAACCGGCGGCTGCAACTGCAGCTGGAGGAGGCGGCGGCGCAGAACCAGCGGGAGAAGCGGGAGCTGGAAGGCGTGATCCTGGAGCTCCAGGAGCAGCTGTGAGTGCCGCCGTCGCGGCCCTGACTCCGGTTCCCCGCCACCCCGACCACATCGCCCCCGCTGACTCTAACATCACCTTTCCTGATACCATCCACCAACATCAGACCACTGAGCCCGATACCACCACCCGGAGATCCCCCTCCCCGGGCAACCTAGCTTTTTTCTCAACATTAAGACCCGCCCCACCCCCTCCCCCACCCCCGCCCCAAGCCGGCTCCCCACTTCCTCCTCAGCTACGCGACACCAGCTAGAATGGCCACTCAGCAGTACTCCTGTGATTCCGGCACTACAGGAGCCCCAGTATTACTCACAAGCATCTCTAATTAATAGTATTCAACGCCCTTCAACATGATTGCATCATTCCTTCTGTTCAACACATCTGAACAGCAGTGTAGGCCCACTGAGCATCATCAGGCACAGTGACCCCCAACCTCACTTCTACCCATCCTTCTAACAGTTCCTCTTTAAACGTTTTCATCAACCGGGGGCCTCCCAGTCTGATCTCCTGACACCCCATTACTCTTCATGATCCCTGCCCTGCTCTGCACCCACCTGCCCACCACCCTGACTCCACATCTCATTATTCCGCTAAACCTCAACATAAGTGCACTAATTCCTATCACCCCTGTGACCCCCCAGTACACTCCACTGACTCCCAGGATCTGCCCCACTGACTCTCAACATTCGCAATGTTTCTGCCACCCAGGTTTCAATCCTAGCCCCTTCCCGCACCTCTCTCTGAGCCCCTCTTCCCCACTTCTGCTCCCTCTTCCAGCCAGGCCTGACCCCCCCTCCCCATCCCAGGACAGGTCTGATCCCTGGTGACCACGCTCCCCTGGCCCAGGGTTCCAAGGACCTCACCACACGCCTGGTCAACCAATGGCCATCACTGGGCACACTCAGTGGGGCCGAGGGTGCCAACAACCCCAAGCTCTACCGGAGGTAAGCCCCAGCCAGACTCAGCCTGGGCTCAGTGCTGGTCCCGCCTCTCCTACAGAAGAGGGGCGCTAGGGGCTGTGGGCCTCTGTCCGCCCACCAGCTCTCTCTCTGCTTTGCCACAGACACAGTTTCATGAGCACGGAGCCCCTATCTGCTGAAGCCAGTCTAAGCTCGGACTCTCAGCGCCTGGGAGAGGGCAAGCGGGACGAGGAGCCTTGGGGCCCCATCGGTGAGCCCCCCAATTCAGCACCCAGTACCCACTCCAGAAGGGCTGAGGCCAGGCCTTGGGGCTTGTAGTCAGGCCCTAGCCATTTCCCTCATTCACTCCACCCTGCCTGGGAGCTTAGCACAGCAACTGAGAGCTTGGTTTGGGGTATCAGGCAGACCCTGGCACAAATCCCAGCCGTGCCTTCTCTGGTCATGGGAGCTTGGTCATTGAGTCCACCTTGCTGAGCCTTTCTTATCTGTAAAATGGGGGTGCTGATTAGAACAGTAACCAGTGTTGGCAAATGGTGAGGGCTCCATTACATCCTCAAAGGCCCCACAAAGGCCCTACAGATCCTTCGGGAGTTCTCTGCCTAACTATTTTGCTCTTATTTCCTGCGCTCTATGAACCAGTTGCCTGACCATTGTTTCCCCCTTCTCTTTGGCTGCCAGGAAGCTCAGAACCAAATTAGTGGCTCCCTTCAAGCGAATGTCCAGGACTTCAACGCATGCATTTTGTGTTGCCCTCCCTCCTTGGCTTCACCTGGCTTTCCCACCCTAGTTTCCCTGGTGCCTGGACCGCCTGTCTTTTCTTTCTAAAATCCACACTGCACTGGATGACCCTAGAACTTCTTTGAGACGAGGCAGGCTATGGACCGTGGAACCCCGCCACACTGTGTCTGTGATTGTCTGTGTGTCTGTCTCCCCACCAGACTGTGAGCTCCGTGAGGGCAGGGACCGTGTCTCGTCCGCTCTCTGTATCCCCCGCACTTGGAACCGAACAAGTGCTCACCACGTGTTTAATAAACGGACAAAGAGACGATGAACCCTCAGGGGGAGACAGAGACAGAAATTGACGATTACAATACAGTGTCTGTCCCCAGCTCTGTGCATGACAGCGCCAGGTGCTGTTCCCGGGCTTCACTGCAAAAGGCCAGCGCTCCAGGAATGAGGGTCTCCTGGCGGGTGACCCGAGGGCTGTCCCTTCGCTGCCTGCACCCGAGCACCGCCCACCACTCACTCGCGGAGGCCTCACCCGCCCTCTCTCCCCAGGGAAGGACCCCACGCCCTCCATGCTGGGCCTCTGCGGCTCCCTGGCCTCCATCCCCAGCTGCAAGTCCCTGGCGAGCTTCAAATCCAACGAGTGCCTGGTGAGCGACAGTCCCGAGGGCAGCCCGGCACTGAGCCCCAGCTGAGGAGCGGCGTGGGCAGCGCCAGCCCCACCTGCTGCCCTTCCTCAGAGCCTCCCCAACCCAGGCCACCCTCCAGAGAACGCTGCCCACTCAGCCAGGAGTCTCTCTGGAGACACCCTTTGCTTCTAGCCCAGTTCAGCTTCTTGCCCACGGAGGCCGGAGCTGCAGAGGGAGGCTGCTGGGGCCGAGAGGCAGGGGAACCAAGGCCACGGGGAGCCCTCAGGAAGCTGCTTCTTCCGGTGACCCCGATGCCTGGTTAGCTCCCAGCTGGACTCTCCTTCGCTCATCACCCAACCCTCCTCGGGCTGGCGACCCAGCCTCAGCAGCCCCACCTCCCATGCCTCTTCCGTCTGCCCCTGTGTATGCCCTGGAGTCACTCCTTTCTCAGCCCCCTGGCTGGGGGCGGGGGGCAGCTATGAGGGTATCAGGCAAATAAAAACCAGAGGACTGAGGGCGGCCTTGTCTGTGGAGGGGCTGGGACAGGGGGCCTGCTCCTGAGGTTGGCAGAATGTGGTGGAGTTAGTGCTGGGCCCACAACCAGGTGATGCTGGACCCGCTAAACCCTAGGAACAGACTGGTTGGAATGATTCAGGGAGCGGGTGGCTTTTGTTATGAAGTGTCTGAAATAGTAGGCCAGCCCAAGGAAACACCAAAATGTGTTAAGGGTCCCTTGGATAACTCATCTACCCCAGGCAGAGAAGATGTTGGACATCCTGGGCAGGGAGTTGGAGGTGGGGCAGAGATGGAGAAGGCAAGCCCTGGCAGGGCCCCATTTCCCATCCATAACCCTGAGCAATTCAGCTTTGGCCTACAGGTCCAGACTCTTCCATTAGGCCAAAGCCTGGCATTGAAGCCATCTTCCTTCCTGGGTTATCACTTAAGTGTGCCCTTGGGTAAAGGTCTCACCCCCACCAGTTCTCATAACATCGCAGGAGGGCTCCTCTACAGGGATGCCACCTGGTCAGCCAAAGCCAACGTCAAGGTCCCTTCCAGGCCTCTTCTGTGCAAATCGCTCACCAAGCCCTGTTTTCCCACCCACTCCAGACACCTCCTGCAGTCACAAGCACTGGAAATAAGTTTATCATCTTTAGACTCAACAAATTAACAGGGGTGGATGTAGACTACACCAGGCCCAGGGTTTTGTGGCTCCTAGAGACAAGCTTACTTACAGCAGACCCACAGGGAAATGAGGGGAGAAGTGAGCAGATTTGGTCTTAAACTTGAGGGGACAGAGTGATGATTCTCAGGGCCGGGGAATGGGGAACAGCAGGAAGCAGTTGGGGTTGGGGGGGTGCTCTGGGTGGGTGCAGAGGGGCATTCCCCTACCCCTGGGGCTGAGTGGGGAGGAAAGAGAAATGAGCCCCTCCCCTCAGTGCCAAAGGAAAAGGCACTTGGCTCAGTCTCCTCCTGCCCCACCCTGTCCATGGAAGAGGTAGGGTCCTTGTCCCCTCACTCCTTTCAAGGGCTCAGAAGCTGTTCCCTGTTGAGCCTCTGGAAGAAGTTTTTGCCGAACTCATAAGTGCTGATCATGATGGCGCAGGAAGGGGCGGCCTTGATGATCCTCGGGAGGAAGCCTGTGGGGGGAGGGGGGGGCTAGGGTCAGAGGTCGAGTCCCAGGGAGCACCAACTTCACCAGGGTGTGGACATATACACAAAGACGCCCACCTGCAAAGAGGCCCCTGGTGCCTGACTCGGCCAGGATCCTCCGTAGCAGCAGCCAAGTGGAGTCGGTGTGCGGGGGGATCACTGCAAATCCAGGCCCAGTAAGACCCCGCTGGGCACCCCCAACCCCGCCTGCCCTGCCCCACACTAGCCAGGGCTCCTCACCTCTCAGAGCCTCCACTGCTCCTAGCGCAACCTGGCGTTGAGTCTTCACCACGTCGAAGGGTAGAGTCAGGGTGGCCGCCACCTGGTGGGGTGGGGACAGGCTTGTCTCCATTCCCAGAACCCCCATCCCTTGCATCCAACCAGGGCCTCCTGGCCTTAGCTAGAATATCACTAGGGGAATGGAGTGAGCATACCCCTGGACAGGCACGCAAAGATTCTTTTCCAGAACATCTCCAACAACCCTTTGGTCACTTCAAGGACACATCAATGGCCTCACTCCCAGCATGATCGACTCACCATCCCTGAGATGCCGCCAGCGACAAAGCTGATGCCCACGGAGGTCTGGTCCTTTGGCCTGAGCCTGCTCAGCCAGCTCTTCACCAGCTCATAGTTGAACCAGTACAGAGCTTGGGGGCACGGGGGTGCACTCGTTAGACACTGGGAGGGCAGTGGGGTAGGCGCAGACCTCCCATCTCCCACGGATCTACATCACAACTACTCCCTCTCAATTATGAAGCCTGCATGCTATGTGCCACTGGATTTCACAGGCCCTGGGCAGGAAGCGTCTCATGAAAACGTGGGGCCCACTTAACACGTGAGATGGATACTCATGGCTCAGAGAAGTTACATGACTTATAGATTAGTAGTAGCAAAACTGGGCTTTAGCTGTAGTCCTTCTAGGGCCCCTCCTCAACCCCTGCACTCCAGGTGCCTACCTGAGAAGGGCACATCCCGAAGGGCAGTGGGACCCCAGCCCAGCCAGAGTGAGCGCCAGCCACCCTGAGCCACAGCCGCTCGGACACAGGTGCCCAGCTCCCGGTATGATAGATGCTGAGCCTGCAGCTTTGTCCGCACCAGCTCTAGGGGGCTGATCACAGTCACGGTGCCCACTGCGGGGAATGGGAGGATGGGTCAGCTCACAGGTCCCAGTGGCAGCCCTCCCAGAGTCTGGGGGCCTTGAACATCCCCCCACCCCAAGGCTGGCATAGGTTGGGAGTTTGGACTGGGCTCCTGCACAGGGGGGTGGTCAAAGGGAGATGGCGGGCCCAGGGCTGTGCTCACGGCGGGCCAGTGCGCCAGCCACCATGGGAGCGTAGAGGTCAGAGGTCAGGGCTCGACCACACAGGAAGGCCTTGAGTTGGTCATAGGCGGTGAAGTAGACGGCAGTGGCTGGCACAGTCATCACCCTGGGGGTGTGTGTAGGTTAGCCAAGACTCTCCAAAGCTCCCAAACCTCCCAAGGTTCCCTGGCCCCACTCAGCCAGCCAACATTGGGAGTAAGAGGTCGGAATGGGGGGATCGGGGGAGGTAAGCTGCAGAACTGGGGTGCTCACAGGGTGGCTGGGAGGCCGCTCCACAGGGTCCTGGTACCCTCATGTCGCACAATCTTCACAAAAGCATCCTGGTCATGCAGACACCAGCCCAAAAGGAGGAAGGATGAAATGAACAAGGCTCGTGGCAGGGGTGGCCCAGGCTGGGCCCTCCCCTGACGCCCTCGCTTCTATCCAGGAGCCCTTCAGGCCTCCACACATGTAACTCCCTATTTGACTCCAAACAGACTCCTACTCGGGCTTCCCAGGTAGTGCTACTGGTAAGAATATGCCTGCCAATGAGGGAGACATAAGAGACATGGGTTCAAGCCCTGGGTTGGAAAGATAACCTGGGCCAGGAAAGAGCAACCCACTCCAGTACTGGTGCCTGGAATATTCCATGGGCAGAGCAGCCTGGTGGGCTACAGTCGATGGGGTCTCAAAGAGTCAGACACGACTGAGCATGGAACAGGAGAGACTCCTAATCACCTTTCAAACCTCGTGAAGGCCCTGCCCCCTCAGGGGAGCGCGTCCCAAAATGAACTAGCCATCTCTACGTGCTTTAGGCTACCCACTGTTTTCTGGGTCTGCTGCCCTACCAATCTGTATCCCTCCGAATGCCCACAGACCCATCCAGGGGCACAGCTGCTCCTCACCATGGTACCAGTGAAGCGAGTGGGGTCCTGAAACCAGGTGGCACAGCGGGCACCATTTGGGCACAGGTAGAGGGGCTCTAGGACACCATTGCAGTACAGGAGGCACTTCCCTGTGGATCGGAGAGAGGAGGGTACTGGGGAAGGGGTGGGGGCGTCAGAAATACAGGGGCCTGGGACCTCACAGGGAGGTGGTGAGCTCCCATCCCTGGAGGAAGCCTGGGGTCCCTGGGTGGACATTCTAGTGTAGGACAGAGGGCTGGCTGATAAGATCTAGAAGTGTGTGCCAGTCCACAGCTGTGGGGCCCCCATGTGCCCTGAGAGACCGGGACACTCCCTTCCCTGAACCCTTACAGGCTCCCCATGGTGCGGGCACTCACATTTGGCATAGGAGAGGCTCCATAGTCTGGAGGGAGGCATTAGCTCTAAAACACAAGACGGTACCTCAAGTCAGAAGTGTCCCCCACCTGCCCCCAGGCACCCCATCCCTGGGGAACCCTGCACCCCCATTGGCTCCAAAGTCAGACACTCACCACTGGCCACTGAGGGGCGCTGAGACTGCAAGCGTACCTTCACCACATCCAGGGGGGTCACTAAGGGAGGAAGGCAGGACTGGAAGCTCCTTCAGGACCCCTCCCTGAGCCCTCATCCAGAGCCAAGTCACTTGTCAACGTCTGGTTGGCCCAAGCCCCCAGCTGCTCCCACCCCACCTTCCCAGGTCTTACTGAAGAGGGAGGTGACCACAGCCCCCGCGCCGGATGCCACCATTTGTTGGAGGGGGCTGATGCCCCCTGGGTCCTGGTCAGCCATCTTGTAGCTTCAGTTCTGAAAAGCAAGTGTCAACTGGAGCAAAAACCAGAGTCAGGAAGGGGAAGAAAGGAAGCAGGAGTGCCTGGGGACACTACAGGGACTCTCACCCCATTCACTCACTGAGTATGAGTTTCTCACAACCACTTTCTAAAGCAGTTATTCTCAGCTTCACTTTGTTCGGGGCGTGGGGGTGGGGAACATACTCAGAGAGGTGAGTTGACCGGGCCAAGGTCACACTGGGAGTAGTCAGCAAGGAAACTGGGAGAGTCACCCATCAGTTAATAGACAATAACGGCCCACCGCCATTCCCTCTCCCTCGCCACACCGGCATACTGTGATCCAGTTCAGTGCAGGTGCCCTGGCAGGCCTGGGGACCAACGATCAAAGCGCCTGAGCTGCCCCCAACTCCAGCGCCCAGGCCCGAGATGGGTGCATGCGAGCCTCGAGTCACACACACAGCGTGGAGAGGTGAGGCCGGGCGGCGAGGGAAAGGTAACAAATCTGAGGGCGGCGAAGGGTCCATCCCCTTTCCTGGGACTGAAGGTGAGGACTCCCAGACCTCCCCCACACCCGTCCTCTCGAGGCCCGAAGGGCTAGGCCCCGGGTCCGAAGGGTAAAGACAAAATTCTCTGCTTTCTCTTGCGAGCGGTGGCGGTGGCCTGGGGGTGGGGGTAGGCTAGGCCGAAAGTGCTTGAGGTAGGAATAGGACGACAAGATCGCTCTTCACGCCTCAGAGACATTCTGTTTCGACTCCTCGCGCAGGGAGCGCCGGGTGGGGCCGACTAGGTCGGGCCGCGACTCCCAGCCCCCCAGACCAGGCCCGCCCGGCTCAGGCTCCCTCGGACCCCTAGGAACCCAACTCCCGCCTCTGCCTCCCGCTTGGCCCTCAGCCTTGGTCCAGTCCCGCCCACCTGGCTCTAGGCCGGTGCTCGAGCGGCGCGGTGCCCGGGGCCGGGCGGACCCATAGCGGCTCCGCCGCCGGTGCAGGCTCCGCGCGCGCTCACTCGGCACCGAGGCCGACTCGGAAAGCGGCCGAGCTCGCCCCGCCCCCGGTTGGCCCTGTGAGGCCCCGCCCCCGGGCCGACCGACCGTTTGCCCGGAGTGGCCGTCCCGCCCACTCGCGGCCTCCTCCTAGTCCCGCGCTAGCCTGAACCCGCGCGGCTGATGCCCAGTCCCGCCCGCGCGCCAAGGTCGAATGTCTCCACGCCGCGCTCGACCTGGCGGCAGGGCTGTACTCGACAACTTATTGTCCCAAACACCACCCCACCATTACCCCGGCAGAGCGCTGCTCCCGCAAACTTTCCAGACGGGCATGGGTAAAGCACTCCCCCCGTTTTCTTCATTCGCGGGCCGGAAGAGATTTGAATCAATTCTTCCACGATCGCTAGGGCGATCAGATAGTGATGGCAAACATCAACCCACCCGGCTCTTTTTTGAGGTTTTTACAACTTCATGACGACCGTATCAAACAGGGTCGTCCCCGTTTAACAGACAATCCACCGAGGTTGCAACGCCAAAACCACTTGGCAAACTGCGGGGTACCATGCGGGTGTGGGCGATGGAGTTAACGAGTAAGCAACTGAAGCCAGACAGGCTGGCCCGAGGAACGGCTGGCCCGGGAGCCCCTGGGAGATCTGGGTTTAACCTGGGCTTCGTCCCACCTCCTTGTGACCCTGGGCAAGTTACAACGCCGCTCCGGGCCTCGGATTTCTTCTTTGCACTGAGATAGGATCGAGTAGGGGGAAAGGGGACCGACATTTCTGTGTTGGTTACTCTCACAAAACCTATTTCTACGTCTCAACACTTTTAGAAATAGATTATTATTCGCCTTCCCCATTTTACGGAAGACGAAACTGAGGGTCAAAGTTAAGAACCCGGAATTCGAAGTGGACAAATACCAAACCCCTCCCCTCAAGTTGTCTCTCCGGGGTGACGTGAATTCACGGGTTGGAGTGAATCCTGTAACGACGTCTCCGATCCTGCTTCTCAGGAGACTCAGTTTTTCTCCCAGGCCAGCCCCGTTAGCCGAGACTCCACCAACTGCTTCGCCTTTAAAACTTTTCTTTCGCTTACTGATTATTTGTTCTAACAGAAAAACGAACACGGGCTATGAGCCTGCGCCTTTAAGAAGGGTAGGCCGTGACTCTGACGTCACTTGCTTCTCCGCCCCTCACCCCCAGAACGGTTTCTTCCCTGCCGAGAGTAATCCAGCCAGCCGGTGCACGCCGGATTAGCACGTGGATTCCATGGGGCCAACCATGCGCTTTCCCTGAGAAAAGTCTTTGGTGCTCTCCGAGGCTAGGAAACCCGAAGTGGGGGGCGGGGAGTGACCCACCGGTGAAGTGCTGTTGGTCTAAAGGGCCCCGAGGGAAGGCGCCATTCACATTCCCTTCTTATACCAAGTGAATTTTGAAACAACACAAAATTATTTTATCAGCTGTCAGGGAGAGAGCCCAGCCTCAGTTAAGGTCCTTTACCGCCTTAAAGACATGGCTTACAAACAGTTTCACAGCCATCAGCCAAGAGATATCTCTTCCCATTTTACAGAGGAGGAAACTGAAGTCCTTGTGTGTAATGACTCCTAGTGTGGAGTAGAATCCAGACTTCTCCCATGCACTCTTCCCATTTTACGGTGAGAAAATGAGGACCCTAGAGGTCAAGTTGCATCAAAATCACATGAATGTAAGAGCTTGAGTTCAAACTCCCACCTTCCTCTGTCCAGAGGACCTCCCACCGCAGCCCATTCTAGACCAGGGCTCTCTGCTCCCGGCAAAGGTTTACTCAGGCCTTAGGTCCCAAGAACTCTAAGATACAGCATGTGCAGGCCCGCACCACTTACCTGCCTCAAGATCAGAGTTCTGGGACGCCAGGACCTGGTTCCAGTCTGAGCTGCCTCCTGCAGCAGCTGTGGGACATCTAGCAAATATCTAGGGGTCTTTAAGCCATTTATAAAATGAGCTGATGGGGATAAAAATACCTGCACCTCCCAGGAATTTTGTATTTTATGAGTTAATAGCTCTAAAGTACATAGAGCCCTGTCTGGCACTTGGCAAGCAGTCAGTGACTGTTACTATTACTGTTGTTGTTTAGTTGCTAAGTCCTGTCTGACTCTTTGTAACCCCATGGACTGTAGCCTGCCAGGCTCCTCTGTCCATGGGATTTCCCAGGCAAGAATACTGGAGTGGGTTGCGATGTCCTTCTCCAAGGGATCTTCCCAACACAGGAATCAAACCTGGGTCTCCTGCATTAGCAGGTGAATTCTTTACCACTGAGCCAGCTGGGGAAAGCACTGTTATTATTCATTGTCCCCTCCCCCTTGGCACAGAAATTTCTGGAAAGGGTCTTTAGAGCAACCAGGGATTCTGATCCTACTTCTACCTCTAAATGCAGACGCAGATAGTGATGACTCCTCACATGCCTTCTTCCCCAGAGCAACCAGGAATCAAACCTGGTGATCTCTGAGCCTCAGTTTCCTTCACAGTAGAAGGAGGGGCTTGCACTCCTTGCATTTCTGAGTTTCTTCTTACAAAAGGATGCCTTTGAGGTTTGTCACTACACTTCAGTTTCCTTGACTGAAAGTAAAGATGAGGTCACCTGCCTGCTGATTTACAGACTCTTAGCTGAAGACAGGACTGTAAAAAGCTAAGAGCTGACAAATAGTTCTGTGGCCCCACCCAGAGCTGAGCAGATCACAGCCCCTGCCATACCCTACAAGTAAATGCTTTGAGGCTGGGAAAACCTTGGGCACAGAAGGTCAGCACACTGGCAGCAGTGTGGGTAGCTGGGAGACGTTATCTACCACTGGAGCTGATGGAGGTGCCATCCAAGGGCAATCAGAGCAACTTCAAGGGTGGAGCCACAACTTGAGATGCTCATAACTGTGGGACCCTGGCTAGACTGGCCCGTCCTGAGAAGCAAGCCTAGAGTCCTGAGGAGGAGATGGCCACTGTCCTGGCTGACTCAGCCATGGTTCACACTGACCAGGCACCCAAAAGTCCTAGAGGCAGCATGTGGCCATCACCAGCCTCCTTGCCAGATGGAAAAAACAGATACTCCTTTCAACTGTAAAAGGGGAGAAAACAGTACCAGCGCCAGGGGTTATCTCAGGGACTGATGGGCAAGTCCTTGCCTGGCACTGGGGAAGCGATATAAACAGAAGATAGTTTATTGTGAGGCTCAGTTCTTCCAGGGCAAGCCCCAGCTTGCACCCCTAGGGCCTAGGAAGGCATTTAGGGCCCTGAAGTAGGGCTCAGGTCCCTCCCATGGACTCTACCAGCACCTCTGAGTTTAGAGCCAGAACTGTTCCCACCAGAAGTACCTTGCTGGAGGCCAGTCCCCAGGCTGCTGGATCACAGAACCAGAGAAAAGAGATCCAAATTCTGGTGGTGGTGGCTTAGCTGCTAAGTTGTGTCTGACTCTTGTGACCCCATGGACTGTAGCCTGCCTGGCTCCTCTGCCGAATTCTAGGCCCCCAGCTAAATGCCAAGTCAGAGCTTTGATTGAGCCCAGTGGGCAGGGAGGGGTGGGGAAGTTAGTGTTGTATTGTGTGTTGTTTAGTCAAGCCCGACTCTTGCAACCCCACAGACTGTAGCCCACCAGGCTCCTCTGTCCTTGGGATTTCCCAGGCAAGAATACTGGAGTGTGTTGACATTTCCTCCTCCAGGGACTCTTCCCGACCCAGGGATTGAACCCATGTCTCCTACATTGGCAGGAGGATTCTTTACTACTGAGCCACCAGGGAAGCCCGGGGGAGTTAGAGAGGACTTTATTATGACAACTGGAGAAAACTGAAGAAGGCCTGTATGGTCAATATTATTTTATCAACATTGAATTTCTTGAATGTGATAATCATACAGCAGGTTTGTAGGAGCATGCCCTTGTTCTCAGGAAATGTTCTTAGGAGTGCTGAGGGGTGAATATCTGCAACTTAGTCTCAAATGATTCAGCAAAAAGAAAGAAATAAGGCCAATGTAGCAGAGTGTGAGGAGAAGCCAATGGCACCCCACTCCAGTACTCTTGCCTGGAAAATCCCATGGAAGGAGGAGCCTGGTAGGCTGCAGTCCATGGGGTCGCGAAGAGTCTGACACGACTGAAGTGACTTAGCAGCAGCAGCAACAAAATGTGAACAACTGTGGTTCAAAGCAAAGGGTATATGCTGCTCACTGTACCGTTCTCAAAATTTTTCTGAAGTTTTAAAAGATTTCAAAATTAAAAGCTGGTGGGGAAAAGGATTTCTCCCTCTGAAATATATATGTATGGTATATGTGTATATGTATGTGTGTATATATATATATATATATATATATAGTGCTAGTGGTAAAGAACCCACCTGCCAATGCAGGTAAACATAAGAGACCTGGGTTTGATCCTGGGTTGGGAAGATCCCCTGGAGAAGGACATGGCTTGCCTGAAGAATCCCATGGACAGAGGAGCCTGGCAGGCTGCAGTCCATAGCGTCGCAAAGAGTCAAATGTGACTGAAGGGACTTAGCACACATGTACAGAATCAGAAGGCAACGAAGCTGGAAATTCCCTGGAGGTCCAGAGGTTAGGACTCCGCTTTCACAGTGGAGGGCTTGGGTTCAATCCCTGTTCGTGGAACTGTGCATAAGAAAAAACAAAAAACATACAACAAAACTGTCTTTCATTTTTTGAAGGTTAAAAAAAATAAGAAATAAATGTAATAGCTAGAATCAGCCCATCTGCAGAGAGGCCTCTATCTGACCCCCACCCCAGACCTCCCTGGCCTGAATAGGGGGACCTGGGTGTGGTCTGAGGGGGTGGCCTCTAGAGGGGAATAGTCCTGGCTAAGACTCTGTAGAATTGCCTTCCCCCATCCTGCCGGGAACTCGGACAGGCTCTCTGTACTCTGCTGGAGGAATGTGGATTAATCTACCTTGGAGGAGGGCAGTTTTGAGCCATAACTATCAAAATTCCACATACCCAAGCCTGGTGCTAAAGTCAAGAATCCGCCTGCCAATACAGGTTAGAAGATGAGGAAGATCCTCTGGAGAGGGGAATGGCAATCCACTCAAGTATTCTTGCCTGGAGAATCCCATGGACTCAGCCAGGCCACTTGTGAGCATTCCTCTGCTGATTGGCTTGCTGCTGTTCCCAGCAGGTTTCCTTGATCGTAGCCCTGTGTGTAACGGCAGAAAGCCGTGGAAGGGGACTGCCTGACAATATCTCCGTATAACAAACACCACCCTGAAAGGGATGCTGATATTCACCTCCGAGTGTAAAACAACCTGAAAGGTGTTAAATTGAAAAACAGGCAGTTGTTCTCGATCGGAGCTCTACCGCCCCCTAGGGGAAGTTTGAGGAATTTAAGGGGCCGTCTCTGGTTTTCACAAGTTCCCGAAGCCCTGGCATTTTGATAGAGCGCGGGGCAGGGATGCTCAATGTCCTGTAAAGAATAGGACAGACTGACATAACAAGAATTTATCCCCATACACCTCTCAGCTTTCCTCGGTCTTTCTGGACAACCGCATACATTCTTCCCTCGGTGTTCATGGAGGACTGGTCCCAAGAGCCCCTGTAGATACTAAAATCCAGGGATGGTCGAATTCCTTATATAAAATGGCCTAGGAGAGTGAATACAGCCGGCCCTTTGTATCCGCGGGTTTCACCTCTGTGGATTCAAAAAATCTGTTGGTAATTATCTGACCTGGAAGCCAGCTCTATTTCACCCGTGCCATGAAGTGCTAAGTTGCTTCAGTTGTGTCCAACTCCATGCAACCTTATGAACTGTAGCCCACCAGGCTCCTCTGTCCATGAGATTCTCTAGGCAAGAATACTGGAGTTGATTGCCATTCCCTTCTCCAGGGGACCCTCCAGACCCAGGGATCAAATTGGTGTGTCTTACATCTAACCTTCATTGGCAGGCGGGTTCTTTACCATTAGCGCCACCTCACCCACATCTTCTTAAATGATTTTATAATATGTTGAATTTCCCAGGAATAAAACAATCATGCAGTCTTCAGGAAGACACGTCTTTGTCTCCGTTAGAACTTTACCGACGATCACTGACCATTCAGAATTTCTGGTCTTTTGGCCACCTGGCCGGTGTGAGCTGAGAAGCTGACACAATACTCCAGCCCAGTCTCCATTTCTGGTTCTCCATCACCAGAGATTCATGGGCATCTACAAATTTCTTTTCTTACATGGAGTCAAGCCTGAGCTTTCACGCACAGAAGATACATAATATTTTATTCTAAATTACTTTCTTTTATTTTTCCTCTCTATTACAGTTTGCATTTCATACAGATTTTTTAAATGTGAATAGGAAATATACTATCTGTACATTTCACTTCTGAAAATGTATTGCAGGAGATATAAAACTATATTACCAGAAGAAGACTTCGGATCTGACTCTGCTGAGAACCTCAGAAAGGACCAGGGGCTAACCAAGCACCAGTAGTCCCGTGTAGTGTCATTGCCTCCTGGGAGCTGCAGGCTCTGCTTCTCACCGTGACCGAGTCTGCCGGGAAAATGTCAGCCTCCAGAACAGGGTGGCCATGGTGCATGCAGGGCTGAGCCCATGTCTCATCAACCCAAACAGAGGAAGTGCTGTCCCAGCTGGGCCCAGACCAAAGGCCTGACCTGTGTTCCTCTCTCTCCCCTTGTCTCTCTTTGATTTTTTTTAGTGTTTGTCTTTTTCTCTCTTTAAAAATATTTGGGACTTCCCAGTGTTTAACATTCCACACTTCCAAGGCAGGGAGTGTTGGTTTGATTCCTGATTGGGGAACCAAGATCCCATATAGCTCAGAGTGCCACGAAAAAAAAAAAAGAAAGTTTGAGTGTACTGTTGTAAGCCCTGGGATATAGCAGGGAACAAGCCATTTGGGGTCCCTGCTAATACTTCTAATACAGGAGACACACACAAACAAGTAAATAAGACAACTGCAGACCTGGAGGACATCTGCAATTTAGTGAAAGCACTGAAACACGTCATGTGATGGAGAGGCCCTGAGTTAGCCTAGAAAAAGGGAGAAGTAGGGGTCAGGGAACATGGAGATTAACCCATGGTGAAGGCCAAGGGAGAGCAGGGCAGGCTGGGTTGAAGGGGAGTGCTCAGATGACGGCTCAGATGTCATAGTAACTTACACTGAAAGAACAACTATGATGGTTACAAACACAAGCTCCGGACCAGACCTGGGTCCAGTTTCTGATTTCACCCCTTCCCAACTACAGAGCCCCAGGAAAGTTGCTTAACCTCTCTGAGTCTTTCTCCTTTCATCGTAAGATGAGAATGATAATTGTACCTCCCTCACAAGGCTGTGTTAAAGATTAAAGGAGAGCTTAGTATGGAACCTTACACAACCTGAGTCTCCATAAACATTAGCCAGAACTACTTTTTAAAAACAGGAAATCCAGTATACCAGTGACCATCCTAACATAAGAAATTGAATTATCATGTCCTCTGATGTGTATGTGAGCACAGATTTCTCTGCTAACTTGTTGGGGAAATTTGTCTCTTTTCTGGGCTTCGTTTTTGTCATTTTTGAAATGGAAACAATAATTCTCTCAGCCCTACTTCCCTTTCAGGACTGCTGAGAGGTTTAAGATGACAGATGAGGCGTGTGAAGGAGGTTTGTGACCCGGAAAGGGTGACCTGGGTTGAGGAGGGGGGAGTTCCCTCCTGTCCTGCCTCCTCTCTCTGTTCCTCCTCGGGCTCCTGGACATGACACTGACCTGACTTCTCTGAGTTTTCTGGGGAAGGCAGTTTTCCTTACTGAAGCCCTGGCCCTCTGCTTCAGAGGCAGATCATTAGATTAACAAGAGGAACCTCTTTGATGTCCTAA
Organism: Bubalus bubalis; assembly: GCF_019923935.1. Lineage (NCBI taxonomy): Eukaryota > Metazoa > Chordata > Mammalia > Artiodactyla > Bovidae > Bubalus > Bubalus bubalis. Next base: position 18,929,244 of record NC_059159.1, on the reverse strand, counting down.
AAAGAATTCCTCCTCCCATTTAATGCGCCACTTTACAAGGTTTCTTTACATCTGTCATCCCATGTGAACCTCTCATGACTGTGTAAGAGAGCATGTGGGGGTTACTGTGCACCCATCTTACAGATGAGGAAACAATCTCAGAGGAGTGAAGTGGCCTGTCCAAGTGACTCAGAGCGGGTGTCTCCTGATGCCTAGGGGGACTGCCTGGAGAAGGGACAGAGAACTCAGGTGGGCTGGAAGGGCTTGGGGTGGGGGGAAGGACCTGGTTGAATTGGCGTCAGCATCCAGGAGAGCCTGGAGATGCAGGCAAGAGCTCTGAGGTCTGATCAGCTTGAACTCGGATACTGCCACCACTGCCCAGCAGCTGGCTGACCCTGGACAAGACCCCAGTGTCTCATACATCCGTGAGATGGAGCTAACACTCTGCGGTGTTGTTAGAAGGACTCAGTGATGTGGCAGAGATGAGCCAGGCAAAACGTGGTCTTGATTCTTCCCTCCACTCCCCCCACCCAAGTTCATGAACATCCCAGCCCTAATTGTCAATGAGTCAGCTGTGCCCACAAGTTGTCCTTTCACTTCCGTGACCCAACCTGTCCACCTGCCCCCCTTGACAACAGCTAGGCGCCAAGTCTGGGAGTCCACAGGCAGTGAAGCAACCACTCAGGGCCACAGCTGCCCCTAGGGCATTCTCAAGTTCAGAAAAAGGCACCAGGTGGGGAAAGTTTCTCCCTGTACCCACAGGGAGGCATAACTCTGGCCAGACCACCATTGTTGCCCAGCCTTTCCCAAGCCTTCCAGGGGAGGGGTGGGGTGTCCTTAGATGTGGCTGCAGGGCAGTCACCCTGAAGGAGCTTCGGAAGGGTTTGGTGGAACCTTAGCCTCTGTCTTGGGTTTGGCTGGATGTTTTCTTTTTCACTTGAGTGGCGTCAGATTTTTACATTGTTGATTTTGTAATTTTTGTTTGTTTCTTGTTTGGGTCATGCTGAGCAGCTGATGGGATCATAGTTCCCTGACCAGGGATCGAACCTGGGCCCTCAGCAGTAAAAGCATGGAGTCCTAACCACTGGACCGCCAGGGAGTTCTGTGATTTTGTACATTTTATTTGGAAAACGAATTTTAGTGCTGAATAAATGTGCTTTAGTCAGAATTCTCTCAAGCATAGGAGTTGTGGAGAAGGAGATGACAGCTTATAAAGGACGACTGTGTGCTTGGCAATTTTCATACGTCTGTGAGCACGTTCCATTCTCCCGAAGCCCTGGCAGGTAATTATGATTACTCCATTTGATAGATGAAGGCATTTGGGGTCAAAGAAATAAGCCAAAGTCACCCAGCTGGCAAGAGGCTGAGCTGGAACTTGAGATCAACAGGCAAAGATGAGGTCCTGCTGCCCCAACCCCAGGCCACCGCCCATGTTTCCCGAAAAAGCTAATTCCCATCTCTGGCCCCGGGCACCTGCCTCTCCCGGACACCACTCTGGCTTCCTGGAGAGTCGCAGAGGTCAGTCCTTTCCTCAACCAGGAAGTTCTTCTCCAGGTCACCCCCCTGCTCTCAGCACATTAGAAACAAACTTTACCTGGGAAGGTGCCCTCCTCTCCCTCAGAAGCTGGGTGCTGACCCCACATCCTGATGGGAGAAGTCAGCCCAGCTCACCCTACCCCGTGTCTCTCTGTCTGGACCCTGTCCCTGAGGGGCTGATACTTCCTCTGCCCCCTCCATCCTGGTCTGGCTGAGAGATCCTGATGGTTTCAGCCTGAGGGATGCCCTTCTCAGGAGTCTGAAATGGACAAGGTGCAAAGAGCCCCTACTGGACAGGGTCCTGGACCCTGGACCAAGAGGATGCCATGGGGTGCAGCCAGGCATGTGGGGGATCCAGGTGAATTTCTGGGAAGAAAGATACGTGGAAGGAGAGGGTGAGGTGGGCTGCAGGATGGCTGGGCAGCTGCCCATGCTAAAGTGTGTGTGTGTGGTGGGGGGGCGGGGCCTGAGAGGGTCCAAGGGGAAGTATCCCCGTTACAGTGGCAGCTTCGTGAACTGAGCATATTCATGGCTCAGGCCCCACGCTGAGGGCTCCTCGGACAATACCTCATCGGGAGGGAAGTGGTTGATGTCCTCAATGTACAGACCATGACGCTGAGGCAGAGAGGTTAAGCCAAGTCACACAGCTTATAAGAGGAAACGGGACTAGAAGAGAATGTCCTTGCTGGTTCTTCATTGCATCAAAAGGGGGTCTGGCGAGATGAGAGGCTCTTAGACCTGCACCTCAGCCCTCTGCTGCTGCTGAAGCTCCTTGAGTGACAGGCGCTCGAGCTGTGAACCCTGGGCCAGAGGATCCCTGACGCTCCCTCCATCCAGGGCCTCTGCAAAGCCAAGTAATCGACTTCCCATAGCTGCCTTCCTTTCCTGCTTCCTTCCCTTCTCTCCCTCTGTATCCCTACCCTGCATCCTGTGCCCCGAGAGCTGGATTTAAAGGTACTGTCCAGTATCAGCCTGCCTGCACAGAGGGGTGGTCCTACCCCTCCACCCCACCCCGGGGCCAGGTGGGGCAGCCACCACCCTGTGTAGACTCTGAATCTCCTACCTGACAGAGGGCAGGGCAATGCTTACTCACTGCCCAGATGAACACATTGAGGCCAAAGAAAAATTAAGAACTCATATACAAGCACACAGGGGAAAGTCACAGAAGCAACTGTTAGAGGATTTGAAAGTGGAAGTCTGGGGTGGGAAAAGAAAGGATAGCAATGCTGTTTCGTGTGGGGCCTTCCCTGGTGGTCTAGTGGTTAGGACTCCGAGCTTCCACTGCAGGGAGCCTGGGTCGGGGAACTAAGATCCTGCAGGTGTGTGGCACAGCCAAAAAAGAAAAAAGAGTGCTGCTTTGTGTTATAACTTGACTATAATTTATTTGCATGTTATACTTTGTTAAAAAATTGTCATGGATTAAAAAACAGCAAGGGAAGTGCCCTGCCCACTGGCACTGGGCAAGTTCAGGGCCTCTGCTCGGGCAGGAGTCCAGATCTGGCGCCTCTATTGCTAACTATCCCGCCACAGACTTGGGCCTGGGTGCTGGCCAGTTCCTGCCTCCCCCCCCCCACACCTACCCAGCTAGGCTGGAGGGCCAAGCTGAGTCCCACAGACACCAGTCAGGTGCCCCATGATGAGGGCTGGCGCCACAGGAACTGGGCAACAATTGCTCACCCTAAGGTGACTCAGGCAGGAAAGGGAAGGAAGGAGTAGGTGTGTGTGAGGCAGAGGCCATTTCTATGCCCTCACCCAGGCCTCACTGTTCAGGGCTGCCAGACTTAGGAAATAAAAATATAAGACTCCCAGTCAAATCTGTATTTCAGAAACACAAGGGATAAAATGATTTTTAGCCACAGCCCCACACAACTTGTGGGATCTCAGCTACCTGACCAAGGACTGAACCCAGAGAACTCCAAAGGAATAATTTTTAAGTGTAAGTTATGTGTCAAATAAGGCTTCCCTGATGGCTCAGATGGTAAAGAATCTGCCAGTAATGTGGGAGACCTGGGTTCAATCCCTGGGTCAGGAAGATCCCCTGCAGAAGGGAATGGCAACCCATTCCAGTATTCTTGCCTGGAGAATCCCATGGGTAGAGGAGCCTGGTGAGCTACAGTCTGTGGTCTTGCAAAGAGTCAGACATGACTGAGCAGCTAACACACACACACGTGTCAGATATTGCATGGGACATACTTATGCTTAAAAAGTGTGTCTTTAATCTGAAATTCAAATTTAACAAGGCATCTGATGTTTTATTGCACAACTCAAGATCTTGGTGGGGGGCTTCCCTGGTGGCTCAGTGGTAAAGAACCTGCTTGCTAACGCAGGAGACGCAGGTTTGATCCCTGATCTGGGAATATCCCACATGGCTTGAGCAATTACAACAGTGCACCACAGATATGCAGCCTGTGCCCTGGAGCCCTGGAGCCGTAACTACTCAAGCCTGCATGCCCTAGAGCCCATATTCTGCAATAAGAGAAGCCACTGTAATGAGGAACCTACAGATGACAACTAAAGACTAGCCCCGGCTACCACAACTAGAGAAACGTCTGAGAAGTAACAAAGACTCAGCACAGCCAAAGATTAATAAATTAAATAAAAAAACAATCTTGCGGGGAAAGGCCCCTGCTCTGGGGCAGCTGTGAGGCAGAACTGGAAGTCTGAATGAAGAAAATCCTGAAGGGGTGATGGGCAGAATTGGAGAGAGGCTGAGAGTAGCAAAAGGAGGAAGAGAAAGGGATGCTGTCCGACCCTGTATCCAGACCACCACCTCTGAAAGCAGCCTTGGGGCTGAGCCAGAGGGACTTCTTAGCCAGAGTCGCATCCAGGCTTCTCTTTGTGTCTGATCACAGGGATCTCCTGTCCCTGTGGTGCCTCAGTCAAGGGCAGTGCTGGCATTCAAGGTGGGACTACAGCAGGAAGAACATATTTCTAACTTCTTAAGCAAGTAGGGGGTGGTGGGGAGGGAGAAGCCACAAAGGAAAAGATCGATTGCTAGATTTCAGATGACATAACAACACGACTTCTGACCACAAAAGACACCAAAAACAAAGATAAAAGACAAATGACAGACTGGGAAGAGATGTGTGCAACGCATATAACATCCAGATTATAAACGAAACTCCCGCAGTTCAGTGAGGAAAAGAGAAACATGGGAGAAAAACGAACAAAGCATAATGTGATGGTTAGTTTATTTATCTATTATTGAACTACAGTTGATGTACAATATCATGTAAGTTACAGATATCAGTTCAGTTCAGTCGCTCAGTTATGTCCGACTCTTTGCAACCCCATGAATCGCAGCACGCCGGGCATCCCTGTCCATCACCAACTCCCGGAGTTCACTCAAACTCACGTCCATTGAGTCGGTGATGCCATCCAGTCATCTCATCCTCTGTTGTCCCCTTCTCCTCCTGCCCCCAGTCCCTCCCAGAATCAGGGTCTTTTCCAATGAGTCAACTCTTCGCATCAGGTGGCCAAAGTATTGGAGTTTCAGCCTCAGCATCAGTCCTTCCAATGAACACCCAGGACTGGTCTCAGACCCATGTTCAGAAATATTCGTTGTATAATTATTTGTAACCGCAAAAATTGGAAACACATAAAAGTCCACAGTGACACTGTTTAAGGGAATTCCTTGGTAGTCCAGTGGTTAAGACTCTGTGTTTCCATTGCAGGGAGTATGGGTTTGATCCCTGATTGGGAAACTAAGTTCCCATAAGCCACATGGCGTGGCCAAAAAAATAAAAAAGAGAAAGACTAGTTAAATAAACATGTAATGCCTATAGTGTGGAATACTTGGCAATTGTCAGAAAGAAACTGATAAATAAGTCAAAAGACATCTCATGTTCATGGGCAGGAAGACTTAATAACTTAATATTGTTAAGATGGTAATATACCCCAAATACAGTGCATTCTCTGTCAAAATCTCAGCTGTCTTTGTAGAAACAAATTCTAAAATCCACATAGAAATTCAGGAGGCTTAGAATAGCCAAGATAATCTTGAGAAAGAAGTTAGAGGACTCCTACTTCTCCTCATTTCAAAATTTGCTACAAAGCTATAGCAATTAAGACAGTGTAATACTGACCTTAAGGATGGACATATACCTCAATACAATAGAACTGATTGTCTAGAGTCCATTCCTCATATTTACAGCCAGTTTATTCTATCAAAATAAAAAATCAAAAGGCCTGACCAAAGGAGCCTGGGAGGAGTCAGGGAATAGGGCAAAAAGGGATGGACCTTTTGATATCAAATCTTTCTGTGACCCTGGAAGTTTTTGCTTCTTCTCAGTCTACCCTATTCACAAAATAATGCTTCCTCCTTAAAAGCAAAAAGCAGAGGGAGAGAGATTCCTGACTTGGGAGGTTTAAGGACATGCGTGTTTGTTGAGGAATGTGGGAGAGATTTTTTTTTTCAGTCTTTGGGGGAACTGTACCCTCTCCACTGAAGTGGAGGTTTGCTGCATCCATTTTGACAAGACCTTTAGTAAAGATACTTTAAGTAAATATCTTATGTTTCTTTGCCACAGTAATCAAAGTAACTGCATATGATTAAAATTTTCCTAACTGCTCAGGCTCGTACCTTAACTATTAATTACCATTCTTTAAGAGCGGCAATAAGATCCATTGAGTTGACCAGGACTGTTTGTCCCTAAACTCAATGTCCCCAGGACATTTGGCTTCTAAGTTCTTCAGTCTGCTTTTTGTACTTTTTCCTATTGAATGCTTTTAATCCTTGCTAAACTGCAAGTGACTGCTTCTAAAAAACTTCAACGCATAAATCCCCTGATCTTTGGGTAATCCACCGATGCTGGGAAGTCAGGTGACAGCATTTATTAAAAGTATATAAAATAAAGGAGGCGCTGCATGAGGGACACTACTGCTTTCATGGAGAACATTTGTGATCCTTCAGAGAGGGTTTCTTAGCCTCAGCACACCCGACATTTTGGGCAGAATAATCTTTGTTGTTCTTCCCTGGTGGCTTAGATGGTAAAGAATCTGCCTGCAATGCAGGAGATCTGGGTTCGATCCCTGGGTCGGGAAGATCTGCTGGAGAAGGGCATGGCAACCCACTCCAGTATTCTTGCCTGGAAAATCCCATGGACAGAGGAGCCTGGGGGGCTACAGTCCATGGGGTCACAAAGAGTCGGACACAACTGAGCAACTAACACTCTCAGTCCTTGTTGTGGGGGCCATCCTGTGCATTGTAGGCTGTTCGGAACATCCCTGTGTCCTGCCCACTAGATGCCAGTAGCATCTCCCCACAACTGTGACAATTTAGAATGTCTCCAAACACTGCCTAATGTCCCCAGTGGGCAAATCACTCTATTATGGATTTTGTGATATTTGTTTCAGTCATTATAGGAGTGTTTTTTTTCCTCTTTGTGTATTTTTTTTCTGGTTCCGTGTAGTCATGATTATAGGTTCATGTATTGATTTGCCAAACATTGCATGGTATTTGTGTATCTGTGCTTGCTGTGTCCATAGAAGCATATGGATACATGAGAATAAGCATAGAGTCACCAGTATACAGAATAGTCCTGATTCTCAGCAGGAGCCTTATCCGCCTTTTGGACCCTCTGCGGGCCCAGGCTGAGCACCGCTGTCACACCGTCCTTCAACTCCGCCACTTCTTCCCTACACAGACTCCCACCACCCCTGAGTCTGCCTGTTTGTCCCCAACCCCAGCCTCACCCGCACCCCAAGCTCTCTGCTTAACCTACAGTGCTTCCCATCCACTTGGCAACCAAACACTGCCCTTCCTCCAAGTTACGGCATCAGGCTTCCTCTAGTATCTCCTGGTACATCTCCCATCACCCATCTCTGCCTGGGCCAGGCCCCCTAAAGGGCACCGAGCACTCTAGCTCCTGCTACTGGTGAATTTGTTCTGTGTAGTTTATTTTCTCTCCCTCACTGGCTTCCCTGGTGGCTAAGATGGTAAAGAATCTGCCTGCAATGTGCAAGACATGGGTTTGATCCCTGAGTTGAGAAGATCCCCTAGAGAAGGATCCCCTACCCACTCCAGTATTTTTTCCTGGAGAATTACATGGACAGAAGAGCCTAGAAAGCTACAGTCCATGGGGTCGCAAAAAGTCGGACACAACTGAGCGACTAACACTTTCACTTTGGGGCTTCCCTGGTGGCTCAGTGGTAAAGAATCTGCTTGCAGTGCAGGAGATGCAGGAGACTGCGGTTTCATCCCTGGAGAAGGGAATGGCAATCCACTCCTATATTCTTGCCTGGAAAATTCCATGGACAGAGGAGACTTGTGGGCTATATAGTTCATGGGGTCGCAGAGTCGGATACGACTGAGTACACACGCGCGCGCGCGCGCACATCAACAAGTCAGTTCCTGAAAGGTAGGGCTTGGCTGAAACTAAGGAGCTACTTCCGGTATGCACCCACACCCACAGTCAGCCCAGGCTGGTGCCACACACCCAGCAACTCCACAAGTCCACTCCACTGAACCTGGCATTCAATCCCTGCCCAAGGCTGCCCTTCCATCTGGTTTTCTAATGCTTTTCCCAATACCCGCTGGTCTAGCCCCTTCTCCAACCCCTCTCCACTTGCCACTTATAATCCTCCCAGACTCAGCTTCAAAAAGTGCCCCCAAGGTGGCACTTTTTTCCTGCTCAGATCTAACCTACTACCTCTTCTCTACACACACCTGAAGCACCTGGAACACGATTCTCCAACCCCCTCCCCATCCCCTGCTGTGAGCACCTTGAGGAAAGGGCCTGAGGTCTGTTTATCCTTGCCCTCACAACTCTCCTTCAGTCCCCTTTGGGGCCCGGCTGCCGAGCATTAAATCTGCATGGGATGAACAGAATAGAGACAGGATGCACAAATGTTCTAAATCCAAGAGACACCCCTTAAACGCTCTTGAACGCACCCATTAAGGGACAGATCTCTTGGCTCTCAATGTCCCCGAAAAGGAGCTGACCCTCGGGATGGGTTAACAGAAGGCAGCGGGCACCCGCAAGCAGGCTGAGCCGGCCCAGGGCGTCACATGATTCTCCAATCACATGATCCCTAGAAATGGGGGGTTGGGGAGAGAGAGGAAGGAGGGAGGGGAGTGAATTGAGTAGGAAAAGAAACACAGGATTCCAGGTTGGCCCCGCCTTTACGTCGACGAGTAGCCAATGGGAGCGCGACATTCCGGACACCTGACCAATGGAAATTGAGGTGGGTGGGCCATCGAGCCGAGTGGCCCAAGTGGATGAGCTGCCTGACTGCTGCTACCCAGCGATCGCGGACCCCGACGCAGGTAAGGAGGGTGGACTTCGCTTGCTCCTTCCCAGGGGCCCAGCCTGGGGGACGTGGGAGATGGGGCTCCTCTGGAGTTTCAGCGGGGATACAAAAAAAGATTCCCTTATAGAAACTCCGATGCATCGGAGGGAGTTTTATGGGTGATGGGAGTAAACAGTAATTGCAGTGACCCGCATTAGAAGGTGCTCTCTCTCTCCAGCACCCCTGGAAGCTGCAGCCCCTTCTCCCAAAGCTGAGATCACTCTGTTCTTGAGTCGACTCCGCCCCCGTCGGCAGGTGCTGGTAGTGGTGCTGGTGGGCAGTCCCCGCTGCGGCTGGCAGCAAGCGAGGCGCCCGCCCCGGCCCCGGAGCTCAGAGGGCTGGGAGTGGGGCTTGAGACCCTGGCCTCCTCAAAGACAGCAGGGACTCGGGAGTGGTGATTGAACCCCTGGGTCGTGTCTGACTCTCTCTAACTTCCTCTCGTGGGGCTAACTTCCGCCTCCCCCGGCCACTTTTTCCTGCTCTCTCCGCTCTTGGGTTGGCTCACCTTTTGGGAAATCTTTCTCCTGGCACTCGAAGTGGGGGGCTGCCACCTAGTGGAAGATGACGGAGCTGGGGGCTTGAAGAGGCTCCTCTCCTCCCTCTCTGTAGTGGCAGTGTCGGGTGGGGGTGAGAGGTCACCACTTGGAACCCTACTGAGATGAATTGGGTTCCCTCTTCCCCATTCTAGTCCGGAGTGTGTGTTTTTGCGCGTGTGCATACATGTGTATTCAGTAGAAGCGTACACTATTCCGAACCTCAGGATACCCAGGAAGAAGGATGTACCTAAATGAATCACTAGGGTGCTGAGTAGTCAGAGATGTGTGCAGACAGGCATTCCTTCTGGTCAGGGCAGCCCAGCGAGCCTACAGAGGGTTATGGTTGGACTCCTAAAAAGCAGGACGGCCAGCTCCCTTTCCAGGGAGCTGTGGGCATTGGGGAAGAGAGTGAAAGGGGCCAAGGTCCAGGACCAGTCTTCTTCAGCCTCACCTGTACAGGAGATAGGCTCCTGGGGATGGTCTTTGAGTTGGAGAGAGGGCAGTGAGGAAAGCCAGGTGAGGGAGAGAGGATGTGAGTGACCCTGTGTGTGCTATTCCCTGCCACACAAAGTGTGCAGTGTCCACACTGAGAACTGAGGCCTAAAAACATGAAGCAACTTCTGAGGCCTTCCTTCTAGCACTCATGTGCAGTATCCAGACAGCCCCTGTACCCCACATTTCTGTCTGGGTCCAGTCCACTTGCCCAGAGAAACATTTCTATCCCTCTTCTCTGCTTGGACACCAGGCCTCTATCCTCCTTGGGTTTGGGGTGTGGGGGGGGTCCATTCCCAGGCACTGTCCATGGTACCACTTGTGAACCCAGGTCCAATATACTCTGGAGCCATCAGAGCCTGTCATCTCTATGTCTTGATATATGACATGGGTGGGTTACTTCCTATCTCTGAGCCTCACTTTGGATGGTTGTTACAGAAAAAGAAAAGAAAATACATAGAATGTTGTCACTGGCTTCTAAAAGGTTCAGCACACATGACTGTTTTGGCCCCTCTAGACAGGGTAAGATCTCCTGGGCCTGCCCCATTGAACTAGCAGGGCTGGCTGAGCTTGGGGGAAGAGTTGTTCAGGAAGTGAAAGGCCACTCCCCTTCAGAGAATGAGGCTTGCTTCCTTCTGCTGATGCAGATGGCAGCCTGGTGGGCACACATTGGGCTCTCTACATGCAGCTGAGTTTCTGCTCCAGGATAGAGAGAGGTAGAGGGGAAGGGTGGTGGGTATGTTTGAAGATCCTGAAAGGGCCTGGTGTGGGGCTTCCCCGGCAGTCTGGTGGTTAAGACTCCGAGCTCCCAATGTAGGGGGCATGGGTTCAGTCCCTGATCAGGGAACTAAGAACCAACATGCTGTATGGGCATGGCCCCACAATTTTTTTAATTAAAAAAATTTTTAAAAAGAAAGGGCCTGGTGGTATTGGGGGCCCATGGAACACAGGTGCCCCAAAGGTTGACCAAGCCTGTGTGTCTCCTTTGGATGGGGAGGGGACAGTCAGCGGGCACGTGGTGGCTGGCCTTTGGGGAAGGCAGCCCAGACTCCGTCAACATCATACTTCCTTTTTCACAACTTTCTCAACCCCGTGGTTGATCATGTCATCATGTGACCTCCCCTCCCCTGCCAACAGGCCTTAGCAGAGGGCAGGTGTGAACACAGCACTGGGTAAGAAGGCAACTGGAGGGGCTGGCTCGGGAAGTGAAACCCTGGCTTTCCTTCAAGGGGAGACCTCATTTCTGTCTTCCTAGGGCAACTAATGTCTTTCCCACCCCCATGGAGGTGGCTTACGTCCCCACAGCTCAGGCCCACAAAACCCACAGGTCTTCCGGACTCTCACATACCCACATCTGCACACACTCAGCCACAGAGATTCAACTGTTAGGCCATGTATTGGGGACACAGATTCACACACGTACTCACGCCAGCATTCATGCTCATGGATATACACTCGCTGGTGCATGTGTGACCCCCGCACAGGACACACGTAGGAAGCTGAGCCTCAAGCCCTGCATCTTTCTTCCTGCCCGGACAGGCTGTTGTTGTGGAGGCTCAGATGGTCCTGGGCCTTCGGCAGGGGGGAGTGACTGGTCCCAGAATCAAGGGTGACGTTGGCTTAAGCCAGTTGCCAAATGCCTCTTGGCACTTTGCAGGTGGACCATGTGGACTTTGGTGAGCTGGGTGGCCTTAGTGACAGGGCTGGTGGTTGGAACACAGTGCCCAGATGGTCAGCTCTGCCCTGTGGCCTGCTGCCTGGACCCGAATGGAGCCACCTACAGCTGCTGCAATCCCGTTCAGGTGAGTGCCCTATGGCCCAGGCAAAGAGCTGGCAGCCTGAGATCCGGCCTCTTGGATTGGCCATAGGAGCGGGCCGAGCTCAGGTCCTTCGATTTATCTCCTCGTCTCGCTTCCCAGGACCAGCGGCCGTCTGTGCTGAGCCAGCGTCTGGGCCGACCCTGCCAGGCTGATGGCCACTGTGCTCCTGGCTACTCCTGCATCCTCACTGTCTCGGGGACCTCCAGCTGCTGCCCGTTCCCAGAGGTGAGGGTGCCATTAGGTCTATGGAGAAGCTTGGGTCTGCATTTACACTTTTCCTGCACTCTCCCACCCTCCCAGGGAAATGGGCCTCGGTAACCAAGGCACTTCTGTGTCCCATAGGCTGTGTCATGTGGGGATGGCCGCCACTGTTGCCCCCGGGGCTTCCACTGCAACGCTGACGGGCGGTCCTGCTTCCAAAGATCAGGTGCGGCAGAGGTGGAGGTGGAGGGCAGGGAGGTGGGAGCAGAAGAATCTGGAGCATCCAGGAGTCCAGCCAGCAGAGTGACCTTGATTCCTGCCTTTGTGCCCTCATTTGTATGACATCTGTACTAAGCAACACCCCCCCACACACCCTGCTCTGGACAGAGGGGCGCGTAGGGGTCAGAAGAGAATGCAAGAACCCAGGCCCAGGACCAAGCACTGTGGGGGTGAGGACAGGCCAAGTTGAACTGTTTTTTGTTTTTTTTTTAAGATTTTTTTTGACATGGACCATTTTTAAAATCTTTATTTAATTTGTTATAATATTGTTTCTGATTTATATTATTTTGGTTTTGCTTGGTTTGAGGCATGTGGGATCTTAGCCCCCTGACCAGGGATCAACCCACACCCCCTGCATTGCAAGGTGAAGTCTTAACCACTGGACTCCAGGGAAGTCCCAAAAGCTGCACTGGTTTAATGCCTACCCAGTCAGTGGATGCCCTTGCCCTGAGGCATGTTGCTGGCACGAGGACTGGCTTGGGGGAGAGTGAGTTAAGAGAGCCGGGGGAGCCCTGAGCCCTAGTGCCAGCCCCTGAATCCTCCTGTAGCTGGGCTGGAAGGCACTGGCGCCAGCAGCTCCTTGAGTGATGGGGGGAATGACAGTCACTGACTGGGCGGAGTCCTGGGTAATCCCGTCTACAGATACCAAGCTCCTGGATGCCGTCCAGTGCCCCGACAAACAGTTCCAGTGCCCCAACTCCTCCACGTGCTGCACCATGCCTGATGGCTCCTGGGGATGCTGCCCCATGCCCCAGGTACAACTTTGGGAAGATGGAGGGTGGCGGGGGAAGGCAGTGTGGGCAGAGGAAGGGGTGGAGGGAGCAAAGACAGAGTCAGGGCCATCTCTTCTCAGGCTTCTTGCTGTGAAGACAAGATACACTGCTGCCCCCATGGCACATCCTGTGACCTGGCTCGTGGCCGCTGTCTCTCTGCCACAGGCACCCACCCCCTGGCTAAGAAGATGCCTGCACACAAGACTAAAAGTTCAGGTAAGGAGGTATGAGTCTGGGGTGAAGAGAGACCTTTTCTAACTCCTAGCTGGAGAGAGCTGGAGAGACTGTCCCCTCCACTCTGGCTGCCCCTCACCTTTCTTTCCCCTTCCAGTGATCTTATGCCCAGATGGACAGTCCCAGTGCCCCGATGGCTCTACCTGCTGCGAGCTGCCCACTGGAAAGTATGGCTGCTGCCCGATGCCCAATGTAAGTGAGGGGCTATAGTCAGCTGGACTGTGTGCCCGCAGTCACCTGGCCTGGACACCCACCTACCTACCCAGCAGTGACTCCAGGGGGTGGGGCTGGCTGGCTGGCAGCTGGGAGCCTGACTGCTCAGGACTCATGCCACCCCCTAGTGGTAGACTTGGGGAACTGCCTGCTGTCAGCCTGGCTGCTCCCTGCACCAGGGAGACTGGAAATCCCAAAGACCCTGCCCTCACCCAGGCCATTTGCTGCTCCGACCACCTGCACTGCTGCCCCCAGAACACTGTGTGTGACCTGACCCAGAGTAAGTGCCTCTCCAAGGAGAACACTACGGACCTCCTCACCAAGCTGCCCGCACACACAGGTACCAGGGGAGACCGCAGACCCCATTCTACCTACACCATGAGGAGTGAACAGATATGGGGGTGGGGACTGACTGCCACATGCATGGAGGGGCTGAAGCAGGGACAGTCCCCTTCCATCCACACTGGGCCTCGCCTTAGGATCACTTCCAGGGGTGGCCTGAGCCGTACCCTCCGTCCTCCGCATCTGGTTCTCACTGTGGAGCTGGCAGAGGGAGGGCACCCCCGAGGGTCCCCAGTGCCACTGCTGACCTGCCGCCTCACCTGTCTCACAGTGCAGGATGTCAAGTGCGACATGGAGGTGAGCTGCCCAGACGACTACACCTGCTGCCGCCTACAGTCCGGGGCCTGGGGCTGCTGCCCTTTTGTGCAGGTACCGAGGAGTTGGGAGTGGCCCGGGCTGAGCAGAGGGCGGCCACCAGCCAGTCCCCCCAGGCCCACCGTCCCCTCTCCCGCCACCTTAGGCCGTGTGCTGTGAGGACCATGTGCACTGCTGCCCGTCCGGGTTTAGGTGTGACACAGAGAAGGGTGTGTGTGAGCAGGGGACCCGCCGGGTGCCGTGGATGAAGAAAGCCCCAGCCCGCCTCAGCCTGCCGGACCCCGGAGCCGTGGAGGGGGATGTCCCCTGTGATAACGTCACCAGCTGTCCTTCTTCCACTACCTGCTGTCGACTCACGTCTGGGGAGTGGGGCTGCTGTCCTGCCCCAGAGGTGCCTGGGGAGGGGGCTGATTTGGGGGAGGGGGGCAGTGTCCTGGCCTGGGCACATGGCCAGGCTCCTGTTGCCTTGCTCTTCTACCTTCTGCCCAGCCCATGGGGGACCCCAGCTCAGTCACAGTCATGCCCAGCTGGAGGAGCCGAGCAGGAGAGGCAGGGTGGGAGCTGCAGGGGCTCAGGGCCCAGAGTAGCTGCCTAGACCACCCTTTTCTGCCATCTCCGCAGGCTGTCTGCTGCTCGGACCAGCAGCACTGCTGCCCGAAGGGCTACACGTGTGTGGCCAGAGGGCACTGTCAGAGGGGGAGACAGGTGGTGACCGGACTGGACAAAGTGCCTGCCCACAGGGCCTCCCCGTCCCACCCCAGAGACACGGGCTGTGACCAGCACACCAGCTGCCCGGTGGGGCAGACCTGCTGCCCGAGCCTGAGGGGGGCCTGGGCCTGCTGCCAGTTGCCGCATGTGAGTGCCCACCTGCCCACTCCTGGTCAGAATGGGGGCCCCGTCTCAGGTGGGAGGGAACATTGGGGGGGTGAGTGTGCGAGGCCCCTTTGTCCCCCGCAGGCCGTGTGCTGTGAGGACCGCCAGCACTGCTGCCCGGCTGGCTACACCTGCAACGTGAAGGCCCGATCCTGTGAGAAGGAGCTGGACCTTGCGCACCCTGCCCTCCGCCTGGCCAGCGGCCCTCCTGTGGGCGTGGGGAACGTGGAGTGTGGGGCGAGGCACTTCTGCCACGATAACCAGACCTGCTGCCCGGACAGCCAAGGGGGCTGGGCCTGCTGCCCCTACCGCCAGGTCAGTGCCACCTCCCACCCAGGGGCTGGGTAAGGGCCTGGGCCGGGTCCTGCCACATCCAACTCTCGCCCCCTACTCTGACCATCAAGGGCACCTGTTGTGGGGACAAGCGTCACTGCTGTCCCAGTGGCTTCCGCTGTGGAGCCAGGGGGACCAAGTGCTTACGTCGGGAGGCCCTGCGCTGGGACGCTCCTTGGAGGGACCCGACACCGAGACAGCTGCTGTGAGGAGGGCCTGAGGACTGAAGACACTTGGCAGCCCTCAGGACCCTGCTCAGAGGGTCCCCACTGCTCAGGCCTCCCCAGCACCTCTCCCCCACCACATTCTCCCAGACCCCCTTCTGAGTCCCCCATCACCCTGGGAGGTGGGGCCTCAATCTAAGGCCTCCCCTATGCCAAGGTGGTGGTGGGGGGGCTGTGGCAAAAGCCACGTTTCAAGCTGCCATCCCCTCCCCCAATTTCTGTCAACTCTGTGGCCAGGTGCTCTTCCTATCCACGGGTGTGCGTGCGTGCGTATGTGTGCGTGTGAGTGCGTGCTGCAATAAAGTTTGTACACTTTCTTAACAGTGTCTGATTTGGCCACTCTGCCTGCCCTCCCCCAGGAGGCCCCTGAGCCAGGGTCCCCATCCAGTGGCCACATTCCCCAACCCCAGACCACAGAAAGACACAGAGCAGTTCATCTCACGTTTTATATTTGCTGTTGCCCACAGTGATCCCATCACATTACTCCCTAGTCCCCGGAGCCGCCCCAGCCTCCAGTCCTGTGACATCGCAGCCCAGAGGTGGGCCAGTCAGCAAGCAGCACCCCCTCCCCTCCCAGGGGTCCGCTAGAACGCCCCCTCCCTTCCCGGCCCTCAGGCTAGCAGCTGAGGCCTCGTTGCCCCTCCTGCTTTCCCACGATAGAGCTTTCTATGTACAGCCACGTTTATACAGGCACTGCTTCCCCCCACCCAGCCCTCCTCCCCAGTACCTCCCATCGGGGGTCTGGTCCCCCCTCCCTCACCTCCCTCTCGGAGGCAGACACGGGTCCCTCCCAAAACATTACCCAGCACATACCACCGGACAGCTCCGCAGGGCCCCGGGCCCCTTTCCAGCCGGGCTGGGGGCTAAGGGCGAGGGCCCCCGCGGCCCCCCGGAGCGCGCACCCTGGGGGCGGGCCCGGGCGGAGGGGGCGGGGGCCGGCCCAGAGGCGGTGCCAGGCCGGGCGCTACTTGACGTTGAACACCATGAGCGGCCGCTCCTCCCGCCGCTGCCACGGGCTCTTCTTGTCGCCCGCTTCGTCGCCCACCTCCGCCCCCAGCTCGTCCTCCGGGCTGGTGAGCGAATCGCGCCGCAATTCGCTGGCGCTGCTGCGAGAACTGTCCCCGCGGCTGCGGCCCCTCCCCCGGGGTACCGTGGCCGCCCGGCCCTCGGGCGCAGCCACCTCGTCCAGCAGCGGCGTCAGCGAGTTGTCCTCCGGGGAGCAGAGGCCCGTGCGGCTCTCGCTGCTGCTCGGCTCCGTGTCCTCGCTGAGCGCCAGGCGCGGGGGCGCCGGCGGGGGCGGCGGGGGCGGCGGCGGGGCTGCGGCCGGGGCGCGCTCCCGCTCCTCCCGCAGGGGCCGCCGGCGCGCCGGCCGCGCCTCGTGCACGTCGACGCCCGAGTCCAGGCTGGCGTCCGTGCTGCGTCCGCCGCCGCCCGCCTGCAGGTCGATGTACGAGTGGCGCACTTGCGAGTTGGAGCGCCCGTCGAGGGACACGAACCAGGCGCGCGGGTGAGGCTTCACGCCCAGTTCCAGCAGCTTCTTCTCGGTCAGGGCCTGCAGCTCTCCGTTGAGCTGCGCCATCGTCGACTCGTTGAACAGCACCGGGATGGTGACCGAGCCGCTGACCGGCGCCGAGCGCCCACTCCCCCAGCCCTCGCCGCCACCACCCCCGCCGCCCTCGCCCCCCGCGCCCGAGTGGCCCGGCATCAGAGGGCGCTGGGGGTCGGGCTGGGGAAAAGGACGTGCGGGGCCGGGGGCCGCGCCCTCGGGCGGGGCCGACTCCTCGCCTGCCCCCGTTGCGCCCGCCTCGCTGCCTAGGCGCACGTAGTGCGCGGGGATCACCAGGGTGGGCATGACGTTGCGGTAGACGCTGTCCTTAAGGTGGTCGATGGAGCCACAGAAGATGAGCTGCCCAGCCTGGCTGAGCGACGGCGGCCGCGCCAGCTGGTCCACCGACTGCGACAGCAGGAAGTCGGGGGTCTTGCTCTCGGCCGCCCCCTTGTGGCCCAGGTAGTGCTCGAAGGGCGGCGGCGGCGAGGGCGGCTCCTGCAGAAAGGCCGGGGTCCCCGGGGGCCCCCGCCGGTACTCCTCCAGGCCTGGCTCCAGCCCGGCGGGACCGTCGACGGAGCGGGCGCCCTTGAGCCCGGCGCCCTCGCCCCCGCGGGCACCCGTAGGCTCGGCGGCCGGGCGACTGGCGGAGCGCGGCTTGGCACGGAAGAAGTCGTCCCGGGAGCCGGTCAAGTCCCGTGAGCTGGAGAAGGCGGAGTGGAGGGGCCCTGGAGGTGGAGCCTCGGGGTCTCCCGACGGCGCGGGCTCCAGGGATCCCCCACAGATGAGGTGGAGTTGGGACATCGAGGTGGCCTGGTCTCGTTTGTTACCGTCAGAGGGGCCGGAGAGCTGCAGCTTGCGATGCTGTTGCCTCGGCTTCAGGCAGCGCCTCCTGGAGACACGGGGGGCAGATCGGGGTGTCAGGAAAGGGTGCGGGTCCCTGACCCTGAAGTTGGAAGATGGGTTTGGGTATAGTTGGAGGGGTCCTAACAATGCCTGGGACTCAGGAGAGGATGGGGAGCCCAGGTGGGTCCTGGGAGAGGTTTGTGGACAGAGTTGGGAGTGTCTGCGGGAGGTCCAGCAGGCAGCGGTATCCATCTGGGTCCCACCTCGGGGTAAACCGCACTCCGTGGTTCATGGCAGGTGCAGTGAAAGCCAGAGAGGAACTTAGGCCAACCAGGGGCATGTGTGGCCTCAGGTCCCCTGGAAGTGGGGACTGGGGTGGTAGAAGCAGCTGTGGATGGTCTCTGGAGGGGCCTGGCCTGCAGCTCCTGCCTCCTTTCCCCCCAACTTCTCTGCAGCTCCTGCCTCCTCACCCCAACTTCTCTGAAGTCACCAGTCTTTCTGTCTTTACATATGCATGTGCATATGCATTGCCTTCTTGGCAGCACCTTAAGAATCCCAGTGGTGTTTTATGCATCTCTAGGGCCCCAGCACCTAGCTCAAGACCAGGCATGGAGCAGGCCTCAGGCCATGGCTGGAATGAGGGGGCTTGGGCATCAGGAGGCAGTGGGAGGGGATCGGGGCACTCACCGACAGTAGTAGACAAGCAGACACAGCAGAATGAGTACGAGCAGGGCCAGGGCTGCCAGGATGGTGAGCAGGAAGATAGTGTGGTAGGTGCCGATGTCCTGGATGCCCGACGTGATGGTGACCAGCCCTATGCCAGGCGAGGGCTTAGCATTCCCAGGGGTGGCTGTCCCTCCTGCCGTTCAGAAGGAGTCCATTCTCCCCGCCTCCCCTTCTAACACCGCCCCCGGTCCCTGCTGCCCCCTCAACTCTTACCAGCCGTGGGGGAGGCCATGGCGGCTGCCCAGTACCCCAGCTGAGGGGAGACGAAGGT
This sequence comes from Bubalus bubalis, assembly GCF_019923935.1. Classification (NCBI taxonomy): domain Eukaryota; kingdom Metazoa; phylum Chordata; class Mammalia; order Artiodactyla; family Bovidae; genus Bubalus; species Bubalus bubalis. The sequence continues at coordinate 18,910,415 of NC_059159.1, read as the reverse complement.
CCAGTAGAGCTGCCGGCCTTCCTTTCGGATCACACCTGTGCCGTTGCGTACCCACAGCCCTGGGAGAGGCAGGGCTTTCAGCATACTCAGTGTCCCCAACTTGAGTCCCACTTTTTTCCCCAAACTCCAGGCCCTGCACACACATCCCCCGCCAGGCACTCACCACTCTTGGGGTCGAACCTCCAGGCTGGAATGCTGGTGCCCACAGCGAGGGCACGAGGTTCCGAGGGCACTGGCAGGGATAGGTGAATGGGGCCTGAGAGCGGCACTTCTGTCCCGTTACCTGCCAGCAGGTGCACGCTCACAGCGGCCACGGGCATCAGCTCCAGCCAGGAGCCGTTGCCTGCAGGAAGGGGACACAAGGGCTGAGGGCTAAGTCCTGGTGGTGGTGGGGCATGGCAGGGGGAATCCCTTCCGTGGCTGGCACCCAGAATACCTGAGCTGGAGGCCTCCGTGCCCAGGAAGGCAGGGAAAGCCCGCATTTCCTGCTGGGTGCTGGCAGGTGTGAGTGAAGCCCAGAGCTGGCTGTAGGTAGAAGTAACGGGCAGGCGGGCAGCCCGGCGCTGGAACTGCACCCAGGGCTGGGAGCGGGCACCTGGAATGGAGAGAAGGGCTGCAGTGGCCTGGCCAGGGACAAGCTGCTCCAGAGACCAGAACAGAAAGCAAGTATCTGAGGCAGGGGTCCCCAACCTCCGGACCACGGACAGTACCTCCTTGTCAGATCAGCAGTGGTGTTAGATTAGGAAGAAAGTGCACAATAAAGGTATGCATTTGAATTATCCTGAAGTCACCCCCAAGCCTGGTCTGTGGAAAAGCTGACTCCCACAAACCATTCCTTGGTGCCAGAAACGTTGTGAACCACTGATCTAAGGAGAAGGGGAGCCAATGGGTCAGAACACGTGGGAAGGCCAGGGAGGGTGGTAACTTGGGGAGAGAACTGGGCAGGCTTAGAATGGTAACTTTGAAGGGGCAGGAACCTGAAATCTGCTCCAGTAACTACTAGACACACAGGGCTGTTAAGCACTTGACATGTAGCTAGTGGGACTGGGGAACTGCATTGATTTCTAACTCTAAGAAGTTTAATGAATTTTTAATTTATTCAAATTTAAATAGCTACATGTGGCTCCTGCATTTGACAACTTAGGTTTTGGGTGTGTGTCTGTCTGTCTGTCTTGAAGCAGAGGGAATGTATAAATAATATTCCAATATAATATGGTAATGGCTAACATTTACTAAGCTTTAAGATATGCTGGGCACTGTTCTAAGCAGGTTACTTACATTAACCCCTATAATTAGCACAACAGCCCCTGAGGTAGGCGCCTTTATTATCAGCCCCATTTTAAAGATGCAGAATTAGAGGCAGGAAAGGTTCAGTAACTTCCCCAAGGTCACTGAAGCCTGATCGAAGCCCAGGCAGTTGGGTACCAGGGCCCCTCCCCTCACTCACCATTACATCCTGCCTCCCTCTTGAAATAGCAGGGTGCAAGGGGAGCTTGCCCTGCCCATCTTGGAAATAGTCTGTGGAGCCCTGCAGGGTGAGTAAGACTCAGGCAGGAAAAAAGTGGGAAGGAACTTCTCAGAGGACTGACAGGAGGAAGGCCTGGGGCATGAGGCGACTGGCTGGTTGGGGGAAGACAGGTGACTCGAGTGGGAGGCTAGCAAGGCAGCCAGCAGTGCACAGGCTCCTGGAGGGCGCTGCCAGCTTTGTGAAAGAGTCTAGGCTTTCTACGGAAAGCAGTGGGAGCCGTGGGAGGGCTTTCAGCTAGGGGGCAATGAAGGGTTCCTCTGGCATTTTAGAAACCTCCAAAGATATTTTAGAAGCCTCTGGTTCAGGATCAGAGAGGAGATGAGCAACCAAGAAGAGTAATGTAGGGACAAGGATTCAAGCTAAGAATATAAATTGGGGAAGGGAGGCACCCTGTTCAGAACCCACGTTGGCTCCCCAGTACTAGCCAGATGGAAGCTACCCTCTGCCTGGCTGCGTCAACCAGTCTACACCAGGCACCCCTCCTGTACAGCCAGACCAGAGCACCCTTACAGTCCCTTTCTGCCCCTGCATCTATTTTTTGGGGGGAAGGGGCAGGGGGCGCTGTGCTGGGTCTTCTTGTGGCTCATGGGTTCTTCGTTTCAGCTTGTGGACTTTGTCTAGTTGCAGTATACAGGCTCTAGAGCACATGGGCTTAGTTGCCCCATGGCATGTGGAATCTTAGTTCCCAGACCAGGGATCGAACCCACATCCCCCGCATTGGAAGGTAGATTCCCAACCACTGGACCACCAGGGCAGTCCTTGCCCCTGAATCTCGATTCTGCTCCAGTGAAGGTGCCTTTGCTCCCTCTTCATGAGCCCACTTGCCCCACAGCTCCCTTCGCCAGATCCTCTCACCCTGCTGTTGTCCCACGTGGAGGTCCTCTCAGTATTGAACACAGCTGCCCTCCACTCCACGGCCCTGCCTGCTCTGTAGTTATTTCAGGGTTTGCAGCGTTCTGTCTTTCTGTTTGTCAGTGAACTCCACAAGGCGAGGAGCCAGTTAGCTCTTCCTCACCATTGTCCCCCAGCATGACACAGTACCTGGCACAGCACAGGGGCTGCAGCAAGTATCAACTGGGTGAGACCAAAAGTCTAGGGGTGGACAAGGTCCACTGCAGGATTGCTCCAGGCCTCGCACTTGATAGGTGTTCTGTGTTTGTGGATTGACCCTAGTATCGAACATAGTCGGGCACCCAGTAGGTGCACAAGAAGTGCTTGTAGATCCACTGAAGACAAGGTGGCAGGAAGTAGGAATTCTAATGGTAGAAGAGGGAGAACAGAAACCACGAGAAGCCCCCCAAACAGCAAGCATTTATTGACCACCTTCTGTGCCATTTTTTGCCTGCCTGATACCATTTAATCCTTAGCTCAATTTGACAACATAGATCCTATCAATATTCACATCTTACTGAGGAACTAACTGAGGTTCAGAGAGGTTAAGTGACTTGCCCAAGGGCACCCAGCCAAACTGTGGCAGAAGGGAGCACTCTGTACCCAGGTCAGGGAGTGGGTGGAGGGGAGGGGACTGGAGCAGGGAGAGTCTTACCAGGAGAGCCCAGCAGGATGTGCACCAGGTCCTCATAGAGGATGAGGGTGGCCGGCCGCTCAGGGAGCAGGTAGAGGCTGACTGACGCATACACTGCAGGAGGGGTGGCCTGTCAGCTTCAGAGAAAGCCCCCCTTCCCCAGGCCGGGCACTCCCACCATCTGAATCCCAGTGACTTCACCCTCTCTCAGCCCCTTCTGCGTACCCCAGCCCAGGCAGCAACTGCCAGAAAGCCTGCCCCTCCGCCCCCAAGAGCTATTTTGGGAAGGGGCTGATGGGGTCAGCTGCTCCCCCCGCCCCACTCCAGCTGCCCCTGCACTCACAGGGCAGCTTGTCAACACGCCAGGGCACAGAGTTGGTGAGGAAGCCAGGGCGGGCAGCAGTAACCAGCACCCAGGTGCCCAGGCGGTAGCTGAGGGGCAGTGTGGCCACGCCCTCTGAGTCCGTGGTGCCGGCCGCCAGCAGCATCCGGTTTCCAAACACATCCACTGAGGCCCGGGCCAGGGGCACCAGCTCCCCGCTCACATACACCTGCACCTTGATCAGGATCTCTGTGGGCAAGATCGGGTGAGGGGAGTAAGGAGGAGGGAGGGGGGATGAGAAGCCCAGGGGGGGAGCCTCAAGATCAGAAGAGGGAGCTGTGGTTGGGAGTGGCTTTGGGACCCAGGCTAGACAAGGTATTATGAGCCAACATATATAGAGCCCTCATGTAAACCTCACATTAGCCTGTGAGGTAGGCGGTACTATTAACATATTTCATCAAGTCTAACACATGCACATTTTGACATTTTAACATTCTGAACTCAGGCTGTGCCTAAGATTGATGATGTCATAATTCTAATCAGCATTTTTTTTTTTGCTGGCACATGAAATAATGGTGTATCTTACAGTCAGTGATTCATTAGACCCAATAAAATATGCTTGTAGCCCATTTTATAGCTAAGGAAACTGAGGCTCAAAGGGTTTAGATTCTTGCCCTACAGTTAAGTGGGAGATCTGGGATCCAAACCTGGGAGTCTGTCTCTAGACCCAGATCCTTAACCACTGGACTCTATGGGAGTGGTGTCAGGGAGAGGAGAGGGAAGGAGAGCTGAGAAAGGATGAATAACCGGCAAACCAGGGATCTGCAAGTGGAGCAGAGAGGAGAGTGGTCAAGAGTCAGTCATTTGGAAGGAAGGAAGAGGAGTTGGGGCAGAGTTTGGGTTCTCAAGAAAAAAATCAAGAAAGGGACACCAGCAGGCTAGCCATTCCCATCATTCAGCCTCTTCCCAGAATCCTGTGCATGAGCCTGTCTCCCTTCAGATTTAGGGACTCACACAACCCCTGAGCTCCAACAAGTACCCCCTGACCCCTCCCCCTCACAGGGACTGCCAGCCCCTTCCCAGCTGGTCAGCTACAGCCAGTCACCATGACAACGCCCTCATTCCTCCCAGGCGATGGGCAGTGAGCTGGGGCCCTGGCAAGGGGAAGGAGATCTGGGGGGCTGACACAGGCCCAAGGGTAACCAGTGTGGAGGGGGCTGGGAAGCGAAGTCTAAGTCTTTCTTTCCAGCCACTTGGCCCCTGGCCCCAGGATGGTCTGGCCAGGATGGGCCTGCAGGTGTCCTGAGCTCAGAGGAGCTGACAGAGGAGGGACCAGGCCAGAGTTGTTCTCATGGATTTGCAGCATCCTCTCTGACCCATAGCGCTAACTCCCCTTTCTACTCGGCGCAGTTCTTCCTCAAGAGCATCCTCACCCCTCTCTTGTTGCTAAGAATGGGAGTAGGTATCTTGCCTGAAAAGGTACAGAGGCCTCAGTGTGGCAGCCCCGGGGGAGTGGGCGAGGTGCTAGACACAAACCTACGAGAGTCCAGGTGCAGAAGGACGAGCCCGGAACTGCGGGCAGCAGGGCACGAGGAGGCCATGGGGCCTCCCGGTGGAGCCTGACACGCAACAGCGACAGGTGTCTCGTCTCAGGCTTTCAACCAACCCCAGGGCCAGCGCCACGCCTGCCCTTGGCATCCCGTCCAGCTGTTCGCCTGAGCCCACCTCCCTCTCGCCTCCCAGGCCAGAGCCCAACTCAGAGGGTGGGTGTGCATGCACTCGACCCTTTCCTGCTTTCTGGTTCTCCTGGGTACTGACAGCCTGTCCACACTCCCCCTCTCCCCACCACCACCCAGCAGGAATTCTGAGAAGCCAGAGGGGCCTGCAGGCTCCCCACCCCTGCCCCGGGCTAGGAGCAGCTGGATGGAGCAGCTGGGAAGAAGGGACCTGGGAGTCTGGAATATGGTCATTTGAAGGAATGCCTTGGGTTCAAGGGCCAGAGCCTCAGAAAAGGGGAGGGGTCCCAGGGAATAAGACAGGGGTGGGCAGGTAAGGCCTGAGGAGGCATCAGTGCCAAGCTGGGGAGGGGGTGGGCAGGTGCCTAGTAGAGTCCCCCTTTCTCCTCAACCTGGGCCCCAACCAGCAACCTGGGAGAACCCCCTCTTCTGGCTCATTTCCAGCCAATTCCCTGGGCTCCCTCCCTAGGCGTGCAGCTCTTGAGGAAGAGGCTTCCTGAAAAAACAGGGCCCCTTCCTACCTATCAAAGCCTCCACCCCTGCAGAGCGGAGGGGAGACTGAGGCCAGGGAGATCCTTCCCCATTCCTCCAAGCTTGACATTCCACCCAGGATCCGCCTGTCCAGGCTTCAGCCCTGCCCCATTCCAGGAGGAAATCCGACCCCCTCCCTTCATCCGGACCTTACTTCCCTCATCCAGACACCACCCACCCCCCTGCTTTTCCTGCCAGCTCCTTGATGGAAAGGCAGAGAGTAGAGAGCACCATGTCAGGCCGGGATGGGGCTCAGAGGCAGGAGTGGGGAGAACAGTGCCTGGGGTGGTGGGGTCAGGGGCTAGGAGGCAGGCGCAGGGCTGGGGTGGGGTGGACGCCCCTGAGAACCCTGGCATCGGTAGGGAGTCATGGTCTAGCCCTCCCGCCCTCTCCCGTGGCAGGAGCCAGCCCCGCCCCCACCTCACACTCCCACCTGGGCCCGTGAGACGCTGGGAGGGTCTCCTCCACTGCGATGGAGAGGTAAGAGGAGGAAGGGGTGAGCTGGGGGCGGGCTGGGACAGGAGTGGCTGGAGACTTGCTGAACGGGGACCCAGGCACCTGCCCTTCCAGCCGACACTGCCCACAGCCAGTTAGCCAGCTCAGCATGGCTCCTCCACCAACCACAGCCCTGCCATGCGCCTTGAGCTGGGAATCAACGTACCCCTTTTTCCAGACAGCCCCCCAACTGCAGCCCCTCCTCCATCACGGGCCAATCGGTGTTTCTTTGGTGCACCCCAAATTCTGAACCTGGGGGCCGGCGGGGGGCTGTCAGGCTCCAGGGCGAAGAACCCCATTCGAGCAGCCAATCCGCCCACCGTCTCACCCACTCCCCCTTCTCCCCTCCCCCCTTCAAACCCAGCTCCAGGCGCCCAACCCCCGTCCGGGCCCAGGGTGGCAGCCGCTGCCTGCGCCCCCAACCCAGCGGGGTTCGGGAGCGAGGAACCCGCTGGGGGCTGCGGAGCGGGCGCCCGCCCCAGCCCGCCCCTGGGCGGGTGTCTCCGATAGACAATGGCTCAGGCAGCAGCGCCTCGCGGACCAGGAGGGAGAAAAACAAGGCGGGAGGGGGCGGTGGCGCGGAGCCTGGGGACCCCGGCCCTCCCCATTGTGCCTCCCCGAGACCCCCGTCCGGCGGTCTCCCTCTCTCTCCCTCCTCTCCCCTGTAAGCGACGACCCCAGGTCGCCTAGCTCCCCCCACCCAAATCCAGGGAATAGAATACCCCTCAATTCACAAGCGCCGCGAAGAAGGGGCTGGCGGGCGGGTCCCGATCGGGGGTAGTGGGGGTACGCAGGCCCAGGATCAGTGCCCCTCCCGGCCAAGACTCACCCTGCGGGCTGGGGGGCTCCGGCGGCGACTTGCCGGGAGCCCGGGAGGCGCCGCCGAGCAGCAGCCCCAGGAGCGGCAGCAGCCGCGCGAGGACGCTGGGGCCACTCGGCGGCGGCATCGCGGGGCTCGGCCCGGCCCTAGCGGCCCATGGCTCCCGCCCGGCCCCGCTCGGCCGGCCCCGCTCAGCCCCAGCTCAGCGCCGCGCCGCGCGGCTCGGGCTCCCGCTCTGGCTGCGGTGGCAGCTCAGCGCGATTGTCTCCGCCCGGAGTCGCCGCCAGCGCCCCCTGCAGGCGGCGCCCCACCCCCGCGGGCCTCCGGGCGCCGCCCCCTCGATGCCCGCAGCCCACTCCGCAGCCCCCGCTGCGCGCCCAGATCCCTGGCTGCAAGGGAGTGTAGCGAATAGGGTCCGACCACTGGGGTTCTCGGAGTTCCAGAGCCCTCAAAATTGGGTGCAAAATTTGGGTAGGGAGAATTGCTGTTGCTTACAACAAAGAGTTGCTCATGAGTGTCTCCAAAAACTGTCAAGAACTGCGCAGTCCTCTCCGCACAAACAACCTGCGCGGTGCTGGGAAGGTAGGGCGCAGTCCCATGGGGGAATAACCCCGGTCCGGGGGTTCTTGTCTAGCTTCTTCCTCCTCTTGAGTTCTAAGCAAGTTCCTTAGCCTTCTGCTCCACAGCCTTCCTTTAAGATGAGAGTTGTGGTTATCTCTGCCTTGTAGGATTATTGTAAGGATTAAAAGAGATAATGATGTAAAGGGTGCTTTACTGGAGCGCAACAGATGTTGCTGTTGGCTCAGGGTGAGGTTCACCCTCGGGGTGAGGCTCACCACTGCCCAGTAGTATATCCATCCCTGGGCAAACCGAATGATTAGAACCGCACGTTTGAATCCCGCACTGGAAGCTTGCCCTGGCACCCACCAATCTCTCCTTCTTTCCAGTTTCTGGTCATCTTTATCATTCAACTTGGTCAAATCCTCATCTAATCTGCATCTCTCTTCTGGTTTTCTTTTGCTTGTCACCTTCTCTTTCTCACAATATGGTGCCCTGAAAGGGCCTGGACACTTAGGGTAAGGAACTCCCTGTCTCTCAGAGGTCAAGCTTTTTTCCTGGTTAGGTGCCTCTTTTGGGTCTCCTGTCAAGGACACATAATTATGAGCTTGTGAACAAAACCACCTGATTGATTCTTTGTTTCCCTCCCTCTCTCTCTCATTCTCCCTTCCTTCCTCCCTCTATCCCTTTTTCTTTCTTTTTCACAAATTTCCATCTATTCATATTTCCCCCGTCTAATTCTTATGTAACCAATTTTTTTTTTCACAACCTCAACACAGGATTTAGCACTCATTCCTGGTGAATTTCATCTTGTTGGTTTCAACCCAACTTTACAATCTGTCAAGGCTGCCTTGAATCTGCTTCATCACCCATTGTATTGGAGCTGCCTCTCAGCCAGCAGCCATCTGCAGGGTGAAAGCAGCTTTGCTGCCTCCATTCACGGGACTCATGACAATACCAGGCATCCCGAGGATGGAGCTTTGGGATGCCCCCACAGAGATTGCCTCTGCTTTATCAAAATTGTTCAATTTTAAATCCGCATCTCTATCATCCAGGTCACATTTCTGTCTTGTTTATAAGGACAAATGCCAAATGCTTTGCTGGATCAAGATAAATTGTCTGGGGCCATCCAATTACAATGGCCACGGGAAGAGAGGGTTTGGCTGCTATTTAAGGATCATAGCTTAATATTTTCCTAAATGGTCACAGTCACCCATGAAGAAACCTGTTCTGGAACCTGCCATGCATGGATGTCAAATTGTTCTCTTTACATAATTTACCTTTTACCCCTTTGGGTAAAATCAAATGCCAGCAGCTCTTGTGTGGCAAGTCTGTTCATCAGTGGCTTCCCTCAACACTCAGCATCAAGTCCAAAGTTCTTCCCCATGGCTGCAAAGTGCTGCATGCCTGCCCCCACCCCTGACTTCATCTGGATTCCTCGCCTGCCTTCAGCCCAAGGGTCTCCTTTCTTTTGCTTGAATACATCAAGCCTGTTCCCACTTCAGTTCAGTCGCTCAGTTGTGTCTGACTCTTTGTGACCCCATGGACTGCAGCATTCCAGGCTTCCCTGTCCATCACCAACTCCCGGACCTTATGCAAACTCATGTCCATTGAATCGGTGATGCCATCTAACCATCTCATTCTCTGTTGTCTCCTTCTTCTGCCTTCAATCTTTCCCAGCATCAGGGTCTTTTCCAATGAATCAGTTCTTCACATCAGGTGGCCAAAGTATTGGGATTTCAGCTTCAGCATCAGTTCTTCCAATGAATATTCAGGATTGATTTCCTTAAAACTGACAGGTTTGATCTCCTTGCAGTCCCAGGGACTCTCAAGAGTCTTCTCCAACATCACAGTTCAAAAGCATCAATTCTTCCGTTCTAAGCTCTCTTTATGTTCCAACTCTCACATCCTTACATGACTACTGGAAAAACAACAGCTTTGACTAGACAGACCTTTGTTGACAAAGTAATGTCTCTGCTTTTTAATATGCTGTCTAGGTTGGTCATAGCTTTTCTTCCAAGGAGCAAGCGTCTTTTAATTTCATGGCTGCAATCACCATCTGCAGTGATTTTGGAGCCCCGGAAAATAAAGTCTCTCACTGTTTCCATTGTTTCCCCATCTATTCGCCATGAAGTGATGGGACCAGATGCCATGATCTTAGTTTTCTGAATGTTGAGTTTTAAGCCAACTTTTTCCCTCTCCTCTTTTACTTTCATCAAGAGGCTGTTTAGTTCTTCGCTTTCTGCCATAAGGGTAGTGTCATCCGCATATCTGAGGTTATTGATATTTCTCCCAGCCATCTTGACTCCAGCTTGTGCTTCATCCAGTCAGGTATTTTGCATAATGTATTCTGCATATAAGTAAAATAAGCAGAGTGACAATATACAGCCCTGACATGCTCCTTTCCCAATTTGGAACCAGTCTGTTGTTCGATGTCCAGTTCTAACTGTTGCTTCTTGACCTGCATACAGATTTCTCTGTATTACGGTAGACTGGTATTCCCATCTCTTTAAGAATTTTCTGCAGTTTGTTGTGATCCACACAGTCAAAGGCTTTGGCATAGTCAATAAGGCAGAAATAGATGTTTTTCTGGAACTCTCTTGCTTTTTTGATGATCCAGTGGATGTTGGCAATTTGATCTGTGGTTCCTCTGCCTTTTCTAAATCCAACTTGAACATCTGGAAGTTCATGGTTCATGTACTGTTGAAGCCTGGCTTGGAGAATTTTGAGCATCACTTTACTAGCATGTGAGATGAGTGCAATTGTGCGGTAGTTTCAGCATTCTTTGGCATTGCCTTTCTTTGGGATTGGGATGAAAACTGACCTTTTCCAGTCCTGTGGCCACTGCTGAGTTTTCCAAATTTGTAATATATTGAGTGCAGCACTTTTACAGCATCATCTTTTAGGATTTGAAATAGCTCAACTGGAATTTTATCACCTCCACTAGCTTTGTTCATAGTGATGCTTCCTAAAGCCCACTTGACTTCACATTCCAGGATGTCTGGCTCTAGGTGAGTGATCACACCATTGTGGTTATCTGGTTCATGAAGATTTTTTTGGTACAGTTCTGTGTATTCTTGCCACTTCTGCTTAAAATCTTCTGCTTCTGTTAGGTCCATACCATTTCTGTCCTTTATTGTACCCATTTTTGCATGATATGTTCCCTTGGTATCTCTAATTTTCTTGAAGAGATCTCTAGTCTTTCCCATTCTGTTGTTTTCCTCTATTTCTTTGCATTGATAACTGAGGATGGCTTTCTTATCTCTCTTTGCTATTCTTTGGAACTCTGAATTCAAATGGGTATATATTTCCTTTTCTCCTTTGCCTTTAGCTGCTCTTCTTTTTTCAGCTATTTGTGAGGCCTCCTCAGACAACCATTCTGCCTTTTTGCATTTCTTTTTCTTGGGAATGGTCTTGATCACTGCCTCCTGTACAATGTCACGAACCTCCGTCCATCATTCTTCAGGCACTCTATCAGATCTAATCCCTGAATCTTTTCATTCCTCTCTCTGCTTATCTCATCACAAGGGCTTTCCCTGACCACTTTCCCTAAAATGTCAGCCCTCTCCCAGCACCAATTATTCGATCACTGTCTCCTTATCTTTATTTTGACCTCCACTGATCATACATTAGTTTGTCCGTTCTTTCCTCCTGGTTGAATGTAAGTTCCATGAGCTTAGGGACTTTGTTTCATCCCTTGCTCCATCCTAGCACTGGAACAGGACTAGGCACATGGTAGCTGCTCCGTAAATATTTACTGAACTCATGAACCAACACATCTCTCAGCACTCCAGGAGGACCCCCCCACCACTACTCACTGGCTCCAGCCTCCACCGTGGGACAGCTGTGTTCCACTCCCAGCTCTCCTGCGAGCTCCCTGCCTGTGCCCTCATTCCAAACTGAAGACCCCTCCCCTTAGTGGGGAAGAAGGAACAGCAAGCAGCAGGGTAGCCAGAGAGCAATGCCTGCTCTTCTGTCCCTGCTGAAACTCTGCCTTCCTCAGACTGAGGGCTTACTCAGCCTCCCTCTGCCCCTTCTCACTCTGAACATCTTTTTTTTTTTTTAAGATTTTTTTGGGGTATGGCTTCCCTGGTGGTCTAGTGATTAAGAATACCTCTGCCAGTGCAGGGGACATGGATTCCATCCCTGGTCAAGGAAGATCCCACATGTCTGGAAGCAACTAAGCCTGTGTGCCACAACTACTGAAGCCCAGCTCACTGCAAGGAAAAGCAGTCCCGGCTCCCGGCAACTAGAGAAAGCCCAGGTGTAGCAAGGAAGACCCAGAGCAGCCAAAAATAAAAAATAATAATAAATAAATCTTACAAAACATTTTTATATGGACCATTTTTTTTCTCTTTATAGAATGTTACAACATTGTTTCTGTTTTATGTTTTGATTTTTTGATCCCATCAGAAATCGAACCCACACGCCCTGCATTGGAAGGTGAGTCTTAACCACTGACCACCAAGGAAATCCCTGAATACAGCTTTAAGGACCTTTTTTTATGAGAGTGGAGACAGTGTATTACTTCCCCAACCCTCAACTCATCTTGGGGTTTATTTCCTCCAAAATCATGGAAAAAAAATATTTAAATTCACCCACCAGGGACTCAGCCTCCCTTTTCTGATGCGCCCAACCCCCCTCTCACCCAACCACCCTGAGACACCCCATCCTCCTCCAGTCTCACTTGGAGGCTCTGCCATCCCTTTTCCCTTGTTCCACTCTTTTGCTCCTGATACTCCCCAAAGACAGTAATTTGCACCCTAACCCTGGCAGAGACCTCTCTGCTCACACTTCTTCCAGTCCTAGATTCCTCAGCCCAAACATCACCTCAGGCCCCTCTCCTCTTCTGACCCCCAAGAAGAGGCAGCATGCTGTGGAGCTGGGTTCCAAGTTCTTTATTAGGCAGCAGAAGAGGGGGTGACTCAGCTCTGAAGGGAGGGAGAGGACATCAGGAGGCAGAGAGATGCTGGCCTAAGTAGATGACTCAGGGTCCATCTGATCTCCATCTCCACTATTAGAATGTCATCCTCCCAGCCTTGGGCAACCAGAGACGGGGCGGGGGCGGGGTGGGGGCACTCATTGGAGAAGGGACACAACATCACACCCAGCCTTGCTGCCAGGACAGAGATGTGTGGGCTCATCACTCCTCTTCATCATCTTCTTCTAAGGGTGGACGATTCCGCTTGAAGAAGCCAACCTAGGAGGTGCACAGGGGCCAGGAATGGGGTGTAAAGGTGAATTTTTCAGCCCCAGAGCAGCAATGGAGAATGTATGCTAGAAACCAGTCAGCCACAAGGTCCTCACCCTGGACCAACACAATCCCCACTATATGATCAAGTGGAGGCATTTCCCATTTAGAGATAATGCATGAAACAAAAAAAATTTTTAAATTTTGCTTTTCATTTCCTGAATTTTTCTTAAGTACTGATGATTATGTCTCTATATGACTCCAGCGTGTGATGGTATATATTTGATTACTATAAGTCTAATGTATGTTTTCCCTAAAAGCACTGTGGCTTTTTAGGGTTTGGACACTTGAGTGAGTTTGAGAACAGTGCAGGTGTTCTCCAGGGGCAGAGGAGGGAATGACCCACCAGGGACACATTGGAGCAGGAAGACCTGGGTCCTTCTAGGGGAGGGACAGAGCAGGGAGGAGGTGAAAATTCTCAGGGGTCAATGGATTCCAGAAGGCAAGACTCAGTCCCTGGGACTCCTGCTCTCAGGGGGAACGGGTCTAAAGGACTTAGGATTTCAGGTGCCACCTCTCCCAGGGACCTGTGCCCTGGAAGAGATCCTCTGGAAGGTGACATTCTAATAGTGGAAATAGAAATCAGATGGACCCTGGGTCATCTACTTGGGCCACCATCTCTCTCTGCCTCCCTGTGGGATTGCCTGCCCTCCTCACCTCCGACCCCCACCACCTCAGTTCTACCCTCCCCACACCACCACCACCCCCCCCCCCGCCCCCGCCCCGCCCACCACCACCTCAACCTTGCTTCATGCCTCACCTTCCACATGGCCAGGATCAGGAATGTGAGCAGCAGCAGGCCGCCCAGCACGCCTACCAGCACCCACCATATTGGAATCTCTCTCTCCTCCGAGACCCGAAGCAGCTGCGTCTGCACCTGAGGGGAGACCCGCGGGTCTCCTCAGTCAACGGGACACTTGCCTTTCCCAGAGACTCAGACTTGCGAGCCGGTGACCTGCGGCCAAGCCACCTCCTTGTCCCACCTCTCAGATCCAGGCAGTCCCGGCTGGGCAGGGACTCAGGGGAAGACCAATGGGAGACCCGCGGGACCCTTTCTGCCACCACCATTCCACACCCACCAGAGCTTCCCCGCTGGGCAGGCTGAGGGCAGGCACGGAGTAGGGAAAGGAGGAGACGTTGAACCAAGCGTGCGACTGCAGCACAAACTGATCCAGGGGCCTCTGTATGGGGTGGAGGTGAAAGGCGTTTACCCGAGGCCTGTTGGTTGCAGGAGTCCCGGCCTCGGACTCGGCTGTACGGGAGATCCGTCCGGGCCTAATTCTATCCACTCCAAATTAAATCCAGCCCTCACTCTCTCCCCGCCCTAAAGCCCCGCCTCCTCCCAAGCTCCGCCCCAAGTACATCAGGCCCCGCCTCTAGAAGGCCCCGCCCACCCGCATCCGGGTTCACCTCTTGGAGGATGGGCATTGACAGCAAGGCCAGCACCGTGACCATGACCCGCTGCCCGCGTGCCATCTCCTGCAGCTCACACTGCACCACAGTACAGGGCGCCGAGTCGCAGCTCTGAGGGGACGAGTCGCAGCTCTGAGGGTCCCCAGCCCCTACTGATCCATTATCACCCCCATCATAGGACCCAAGTCAGAGGGGGATAGGGGGTCGAAGAGCTTGGGCCAGGCCTCCCTGTCGCGAAGGGCCTCAGATTCAAGCTTGGGACGTTATCTTTGAATGGGATTGCTTACACTGTCCCAGAGATACGGGGAAAGGGCAGGAAGAAGTGGGTCAATCGTATAGCGTTCAGTACTAAGCCTTATTGTAACCCTGCTTTGGCATTTATTCATTTTCTTTAATGTACTGGATACCTTGAAATATACAAGTGCTCCCCCCCCACCCCCACCCCAGACACAAGGCGAGCACAATCCTTCATATTCACCTGGAGGTCCCTGTGAGACCAAGGTGACCCACACGAGGTCCCCACCACACCCTTCTCTCTCCTCTGCCTCCCATCCCCTCTGCCTCTGGGCCCCAGGGTGGCCCCAGCTGGAGACCACAGAGCCTGCTCACCACCAAGATTGGATCTTGGAGCCTTGAGGGCTGCTTCTCCTCCAGCAGGACGGCCTGTCTGCGATCCCGCTTGTGGTGGGCTGGGGAAGGGCTGGGGGTGGGCAGCCTCCATTCCAGCTGAGGAGGCAAAGAGGCCCTCAGGTCTCATGCTCTGCCCATCTGCCAGCCCTCCCACAGGGGCCCTAGTTGATGGCTAGGGATTCACGCAGGCTCTCACCTGGAGGGGGTTGGGAGAGGGCTCTGAGGCGCACTGAAGGCCTCCCTGTGGATGAATATCCAGGATGTAGAGCAGGTCTGAGGGCTGTGACTGGCTGGGGAGGTAGAGGTTGAGGCGGAGACCACTTACAGCACCAGGGCCATTGTTGTGGAGCTGGCAGGGTGGTGGCGGCAGGATGTTAGGAGGCTCAGCACCAAAACCAGCTCCTGGGACCCTCCTACCCCAGCCTGGGGCCCAGAGCCTCCTTCCTACCTCGTAGGTGTGCTCCACTTTGGGGCCCCAGCTGTCAGAGCTGTTCTGCCCATTGCCTTCTTCTGCAGCCACCACCAGGGAGGCTGGAAAGGAATTCCTGCAGAGGCCCGAGACCCCCAGAGTGAGCCTGGCCCCCTGACTTGCCTGTGGGGGTTTGCCCAGGACCTCCTGAGCCTCAGGGCTGTGCCTGCCAACTCCCTTTTGTTTCCCTGGCCTCTCACCCTCTCAACTCCACATGGGCCACTGCCCGGACTGGCACATCCAGCTCCACCATCTCACTATTTGGATTCTGGCTGTTCTTGCTGTAGGAAGGGGGCCGAGGAGAAACAGATCAGGGATACCAGCCCAGTGAACATTAGGACTCTCAGGGCGGGGGGCAGGGGAGGGAGGGCAGAATATCAGAGGGCTCAGGAAGAGCTAACTCCATAAACAGCACACCACTCTAAAGTTAGTTCCTCTAGGGCTCCAAAACTCAAGTCTCTGAGGAAGAAAGGAAACAGGGAAGTCTGAAGAACATGCCTCCTAGAGAACACTACTGTGTGGCGGGCATCTGAGGGTCTCTGTGTGGGGATCAGACAGGGGGAGGGAGTGCCCCCCAGTCTAGTATACCTCCTGATCTGCAGCAGGAAGGACACCTGCTCCCCAGCCTCTTCCAGCTTCTCCACGCTCACCCACATTATGACTTCTATCTGAGACACGGGGAGGGCCAGAGTCACTGTCCAGATGCCCACTCTGAATGTGGCCTCCAGTCCTCGTCCTGAAGACCACTCAGAGAGGGAGTCACTCACCCAAGACCACACAGCCAGGGAGTGAGAGGACAAGGATTCCAGTCTGGAGCCATCTGACTTCAAACCCAGCCCCCGAAACCCAGCTGTCTATGAACCCCTGGTAGAGGAGACCCAGCACCCAGGCCTGAGTGGCCTCACCTGGGCGTTACTCTTCATGGGGTTGCCCAGCTCACACAGCACCACCTTGGTCTCATTCTCCTTCTTCTGGTTACAGATGAGTCTCTCAAACCCCTTCGGAGAAGCAGTTCCAAGAAAGAAGATGGTTACACAGCATCCCTTATATATTTAAGGTCCCTTGGAAAGTCAGGGTGGGGAGGATTCCAGGGTGGGATGGAGGGTTTCAAGGGGAGGTGGAATTCAAGGACTGTCACATTCCTGTTTATGTATTACTGTGTATTACTGTATGTATTACTATTCTTTTTAATGATTAAAAAAAATGAAAACCACAAAACATCACATGGAGGGTAACTGCATTGTTATAAACTGCATCAGTAAAATAAAAAATAAATACACACCTATGTAAGTATCCATTTCGAGAAAAAAGAACGCAAGGAAATCCAAATTTAACAGCACAGAAATTTAAGGGAAATCCAAAACCAAATCTAAACGGTGGCTCCTGTTAACAGTTATTTCCTGATTTTATAATCGAGTTCTTGAATTGTATGCCATTAGCAAATATTCCTCTTTCAAATTAGAGGGGTAAAAAAAATCGGAGCTCTTGAAGGAAAGCATAGACAAACGGGAGCTATCAGGTGGGAGATGAGAATCAAGGCTCCCACACTTCCCAGGTCCCCATGGACGCCCGGGTTGGGGCTCACCTCCATGTTGCTGACAGCCCGCATGTAGTGGGCGCCTGGGGGCAGGTACACAGCCAGCTCAGCCTCGTAGGCTCCCTCACCCTCATTGGCCGCATCCATTCGCAGCTCCAGCACGTTGTCGGCTCCAATTAGGAGTGGGGAGCCCTTCCTGTGGCGGTTGAGAAGGGAGTAAAGCCAAGGAGGCTGGGTCCAAGCCCAGGGGCTGGGATGAGGAGACAGAGTATCAGGATCCAGGTGAGGAGGGGCTGTCTCAGGGTAGACAGGGAGGGTTGGGGGGGCAGTGGGAGGTGTTGGGGGGCAGTGGGCGGTGTGGGGGGGCAGTGGGTGTTGGGGGGGCAGTGGGCGGTGTGGGGGGGCAGTGGGCGGTGTGGGGGGCAGTGGGCGGTGTGGGGGGCAGGGGGCGGTCTTCTCACACGCTGGCGGTGAGCTGCAGCTGCGGCACACACAGGTCATCGTCCCCACAGTCCAGAATGATGCGGGTCTAGAGGGGACATCTCATGTGGGTGGGTAGGTTTGGGGGTCACAGTGGGTTTGGGGAGTTAGAAGGTTTGAGAAGAAAAGGTTGATGATGGTATCAGAGCTTTGGGGTTTGCCTCAGGGTTTGGGATGATGTCAGGGCTTTGATGATGCAAGGAAATCCATCAAACGTTAACAATGTTTCCTGTTAACATGTATTTCCAGATTTTATAACTCAGTTCTTGAATTGGATACCATCAGCAAATATCCCTCTTCCAAATTAAGGGAAAAAAAAAAAAACCACAGCTCTTAAAGGAAAGCACGGAGAAGTGCAAGCTCTCAGGTGGGAGATGAGCGGGTAGACATCAGGGTTTAAATGAGAGTTTAGAGGTGATGTCAACATCTGAGGTTTATATGAGGCTTTGGGGGTATTGAGATTTGGCAGTTTTCATTAGGGTTTAGAGTAACACCAGAGATTAGAGGTGACATCCAGGTTTGGATGTCTATTTGGATGTCAGTATGGACACCAACCCAAACCTTGACAATCTTGCAGGGGTCCTCCCCCTCCCCTGCCTGCACCTGCCCACCTCTACCTGTTCCTGGACGTGGGTGTCTCCGTGCAGCACGAGAGCAGGGGCTCCTCCATCCTTCTCCGGCGGCAGGGACACACTAAAGCTGAGCACGATAGGGCTTAGCTTGTCCCGGAAGTCGGCCTCATCCTAAGGAAGGGGGCAAGAGATGGGCTGTCTTGCTACCACGTACCCCACCTACCCTGTGTGTCCTGCTGACCACCCCTGCAGTGCCTGGCCCCATGCCCCAGGGCTGGATTAACAGGCTCTGCACACCCAGCCCTGCCCACCCCCAGCCTGGGCATACTCGGAGGAAGGCCGTGGCGGTGGAGCAGTTGGGGTTGTGTCTGCCTCTCAGATCCAGGTCCAGGATGGTGCCTGCCTGCTGAGAGTCCAGCAGTAGGACCCGCCGGCCCTGGCGGGGCTTCTGCCGGTCCAGCTGCAGCTCGGCATTCAGGTCTGGCCCAGGCAAGTGGGGCACGTCAGAGTCTCCCAGGCCAGCCTCCAGCGGAGCCCAGGCCCACCTGCCTCCTGTCCCCAGGGTGCCACTCACGCAGCTTCTCGGGAATGTTGTGCCCAGTGGCTCCCACACACATCTGGATGTTAAAGCTGCAGAGAGATGAATGGGGCTCAGGGACTAGGGTCACCCAGCTGAAGTCCTAGATCCTGCTTGGCCCACACCCTCCATTTCCTCACCAGCTCACTGGGGTCTTGGTCTGGGACAGGACACAAGTCTTCACAGCAGGGTTCAGTGAATCTTGCACCATCAGCTGGACAGTGACCATCACCACCGGCTGAGCCCTGGTGGGAATTGGGAGGCTTGACTTGGTGGCCCCTCCTGACCTAGTCTCTGATGGGGTGGGTTCTTCCCCATCCCACCCCTGGAGCCAGCGCTCACCTGTATACCGCGACCTTGCTAGCCCCGTAAGCTCCCACAAGCAGGTCTATAGACATTGTGGGAAGGAGGGGAGGTGTCAGAATGGTTAATTAGAGAGTTATGGGGTCTTCATCTAATTTTCTCAGGGGTTTCCCACACTACCTACCCCCATAGGAGGTTTGATCTTGCCCCCCAACCCACAGAGTTCTCAGTGGGGCACCAGGTCAGGTTCAAGCCCCTTGCTGTGTCTCTCAGAATCTCCAGCTAATGCCCAAGGGCCCTTCCTGTCTAGTTGGAGGCAGTCCAGGGGCACCTGGGTATCCGTTGTCATCGATATCTGTGGCACCTCGAAGGGAGAAACCAAAGCCAGAGCCTGTGGAGAAGGGGCTGTCTAGGACCTGGGAGGGGGATGGGTTAAGCCCCTCACTCTGACCCAGGTACACCAACACTTGGCCTTGACCGCTGGGACCCCCGTAGGGGGCGGCTACTGCAACATCTGGAAAGAACAACAGAAAGGGAGTAGCTATCTGTTATCCAGTCTCTCTAGGCCCTGTAACATTTTCCTGAGCTCTTTCTCTAGGCAGACCCCAGGGAACCAGGAGAGGAATGTGGGGGTCAAGGAGGCATCTGCCCCACTCTCCAGGAGTTTACACTGGGTGGGAGGAAGACCCATCAAGTCAGATTATTGTAAAAACAGTCTAACAGCCCTCACTATCTATTGAGGACAATATATTGTCATGATTTCTTTTCATCCTGAAAACTAGGCATTATTATTCCCATTTTAAAGGAGAAAATAGAGTCCCAGAAGATTAAGTAACCAACACCTGCTAAATATTTGCCCCCTCTTCAGCTGGGGCATGCCACTCCCACCATGTAAACCCAGGGTCACACCATGGGGTTGTCATCACTAATAACTTTAATGACAACTCTTGAAAATGTAATCATCATTAATAACAATCATTAATAATCTTATTAATCTATAAGAATTCTTTGCATGTGATGGCAATTAAGATCTTTGATATATATATATATATATATATATATATATATATATATATAGTAACTGTCTTTCCCTTGCCTTCTGACTTCATGGTATGTTTCCTGTGCAGTTTTTTTCTTTTAAAGATCTACTGACTTTTCTGATAGACTCAACACAGTCTCGTCCAGTCACCTGATCTTTGGCTTCCCTATCTCTCCACCTATTTTCTAAACATTCAGTTACCCTTGCCATATCCTCAGCCATCCCGCCCCATTGCCAGTCCTGGCCAGATCCCACCACACTGGCCACCATGAATTCCTGACCTCCAGCCATCACTAGGGGCCTCCGTGTATGCCTAGCAGTCCCTCAGGGTTTTCTGCTCAGCACCTATTTCAAACCTTTTCTACTCAATCAAGCTCCCTGCCTCTCACTTCCTTCCCAAACAGAAGCAACCAAACTGTTGTGCTTTTTGCTCTTCTCCCCTCTTGACCCTAGAATAGTGTCCCTCCTACCCCTGCCACTAGGCTGAGCATCCCAGCCCTGCATCTCTCAGGCATTGCAGGGACCCACCTCCAGCTCACTCCCTGCCCCTATTTCCCCACAAGATCATTTTCCTCCACATTCCACCTACTCCATAGTCTTTACAATTAAAATAGCCTTCCTTTGATCCTCATCTCCTTTCAGTAATCACCTTTCTCTTTCTCCTTTCACAAACTGGTAGAAAGAGCAGTCTACTCTGGCTGCCATCAGATCTTCACGTTCATTCATACCTTGCACCATGCTAGTCCTGAATTGGTTCTTGTCACTGTCACCAATGACTTCCTTCTTGCTAAAGCCCAGGAATACTTCTCCAGCCCCATCTAATTGTATCTTTCAGCAGCATCTGGAGCCACTGACCCAGCTTCCTTCTGCTTCCAGCACTCTTCCTTTGAGTTCTGGGCCATCAGATCTCCTAGTTTCCCTCCTATTCCTCTGAACATCCCTCTGTCTCCTTTCTAGATCTACTTTCTCTGGGAGTCCCCTAAGTGCTCTTGCTCCCCAGGGCTCTCTCCTGGGCCTCTTCCCACACTGCAAGCTCCCAGGGCCCCATCGACCTTCCCCAATCCCCTATCTCCCATTCAGACCTCTGTGCTGGAAATGGAGGAAGTCACACCCAACTGTTCTCTGGATATGTCTGCCTAAGGCTCCCAAGCCTTTCATGATCAAACAAGTCCAGGGAATTCCCTGGCGGTCCACTGGTTAGGACTCCATACTTTCACTGCCAGGGGTATGGGGTTCGATCCCTGATTGGGGAACTAAGATCCTGCAAGTTGTATAGCATGGCCAAAAAAAAAAAAAGAAAAAGACCAAATGAGAGCAGAGCTGAACTGCTGATCTCTCTCCAGGCCTGTGGCAAGACTTGAGTTTCAGGCAGTGAAGGGCACCACCACCCACCCAACTCCTCTCTCTTAGCCCCACCTGCAGTCACCCATCAAGTTCTAATAATCTAAGTAATAACTATCTAGAACTCACCCTCATCTCTAACTCTGCTGCCAAAGCCCACATCCCAGTGGTCACCATCTTTTGCCTGGACTAATGCAAACAAATCCCGACTGGTCTCCTTTAACTCTCTCCTGCTCAAAGCCCTTCTTGGCTCCCTCTGCCCTCAGGTCAAATTCACGATCTTTGCCATGGCATAAACCCCTTCTCTCTTCCCTTACCGTTGTACCCATCCCGGTTGAGGTCTCCCAGAGGTGCAATGGCTGAGCCAAATCGCCCATAGAGCTGTGTGCCAGTCAGCAGTAGGTTGGGGGCCCCCAGCATTCGGGCGCCTCGAGCCTGCAGGAACAAGTACACACGCCCCACCTCGGCCAGCTTGCGGTCAGCACGGCTCTCCATGTACAGTGGTGCACCCACCAAGAGGTCATGCCTCCTGCAGGCCCAATGGGTGGTTATGTGGGGATGGGCTACAGGGATGCTGTGGGCCTGAGCTCAGGCTTATCCATCCTTGTCCTCCCGCTCCCCTCAGTGGTCATGTGTGAGTGAGGGCTGGGAAAGGAAGAGACGGGAGACTGAGGGTAGTCAACACCTCTGGTAATTTGGGACCCAAGTGGGTAGGGGTGGGGGCGCCTGGCTTCTCACCCATCCCCATTGACGTCAGTGACGGCCACTGAGTGCCCAAAATATGAAGCCATCTGCAGGAAATGGGGCACTCCTTAATTTCTGTCCTCATACTCACACTTCGATCCCACCATGTCTCGTGGAATATTCCAGGGTCTCAATTCCCTTGCCTTGGCCACCCCCACCTGATCCTCACCTGCTCTCCATGCAGCTGGTGCAGCATCTGGTGGTACGAGTCCAAAATTTCCACCTGCTCAGAAAACATACAGGAGCATGTCACAGTTGACCTCACCACAGAAGGGCAGGAAGTTGGGGGGGCGGGGGGCGCGGTTCAGGCTGAAGAGTGAAATCAGTGAGGGGTGGACAGAGGGCACTCACCGCTCCCAGAGTCCAACTCCAGGTGGGGGCACCGAAGACATACTCTGGGGAGAGTCGGGCCCAGAAAGTGAGGTCTCTGGAACCCCCACCTGCCTCCCGCCTGCCCTTCCGAATCCCAGGGAGATTTCAATGCCGTCTTGGAAGTGCTCCTTTCCGGGCGGGACTCCCCAAACCCCACCCCTAAGTGAATTTCTTGCCTGTAGTGTTGGGATTTCCGTCGAAGTTGCCCACGGCCACGGAGTACCCTGAAGGCACAGTGCGAATTAGTCCTTCCGGGAGGGTGAAGCAGGGAAGGGGCCCGAGTGGGAAGGGAGGGGACTCAGAGACCACCCAGTTCAAACTCTGCATTGCGGAGACGGGGAAATCGAGGCCATCGAGAGGTCAAGACCTGCCCGAGGCCGCGAAGCGAATTCAGTGCGAGAAGTCAACGTGCTCGCCATTGGGAGCTGGGCGGTCTGCAGAGGGTAGGGAGAGGGAGCTGCCTGAGCAGAGTGGGGGCGCCTTAGTCCTGGAGCTGGCCAGCCAAAGTTGACAATGGGGCATTCCTGCAGGGGTAGGACCGGGCCGGCGGTGACACTTGAGTGCTAGGAAGCCTCGAAGGGAGGTGCCACGTTACCCCGGTAGCCATCGTAGTATTGTAAGTGACTCTGGTCGTAGGTGAACTGGGTGCGCACGTGCCACAAAAGGGTGCCTGGGCGGTAACTTGAGATGATATCGGCGATTGGAGCCCGCGCCAGGAGACCTAGGGCGCGTGGGACAGTTGGTATGGGCGCCCAGGAGTCTGGGGTCTGCCCGGGTCGAGAGAAGGGAGGGAGGTGTACGGATGGGCACGTACCTACGAAATAGTACCCGCCAGGAGCCCCAAGCACCAGCTCCCCAGCCTGAAATAGAAGTTCTGAAGGTGAGAGAGGGTCCTGTTTGGGGGGACACCCCCACGCCGTTAATGCTCCCTACTCGCCTGAGTGACTACCGAGCTGAAGCCGGCTTCGCAGTAACGCCTGTCGTCTCCTAGAGAAGGCAAAAAGGAAGGGTCAGCGAAGCCTGCTCTGGAGGGTGGCGCGGGGCCGGGAGGCGGGGTCAAACGAGGCCGGGGCCACAGGGTAATAAGGGGCGTGATTTACTATCGACACCCAGTGGGCAGAGCATGGGGGTGGAGTCAGGAACTGGGCCCTCTGGGCGACCCCAGACTGCAAGCAGGATTTGGGAGAGTTGGAGGACAGGAAAGATCGGGTGAAGGGGGCGGGGGTGGGGGGTGGGGAGCTAATGGATAACCGCCGCGAGTGGGCGGAGCCGAAACGGAGAGCGGAGCTCACTGAAATAATTTCTCTCGTAAAACTGGCTCATTTTGTTGGCCCGGCAGGGCGAGTACTCTGTGCGGTCGCCGTTTTGGAGCTGAGCCACGAAGCAGCCACCTACGGGCGTCTTCTGAGCCTCCTCCTCGTTCCTATCTAGGACGTTCCAGTGCTGCCAGGGGGCGCAGGCCTGAAGCAGAGCCAGAGGGGAGTGGGGAAGGGGCGGGACTCGGGTTCCTCCCTCCACGTGTCCCCACCCTCCGTCTGCTCCCTGATCCCGGTCCGGTAGCGCCCACCACAATGCTGTCTCTCCAACTAACGACCGACGCCCCGAGTCCTTGCCCAGCCTTGAAGGTTTGGAAAGTTTGGGTGCCTATGCTTCGCGTTTCATCATCTGGAGGGCACAAGAAGGGGGTAGGGTGCTGAAGCCCGGCTGTCCGCGCTCCTTGTAGCCCCTCCCTTTCTCTTGTGCGAGACTCACAGAGGTCGAAGGGCAGCGAGATGCACTGGCCGCCCTCGGCCTTCCAGGGGCACAGGAAAACGCCGCCGGTCTCCTCCTCTCTGCGGCCCAGGGTCCGTGGGGCGCCCACCACGACGGACACACTGTATAAGAAAGCTGGGTGAGCGCTCCGTGGATTCTGGGGTACCCCGTGCCCCAGTGCCTGTGCCGGGAGCACTCCTCGGAAGGGCGGTGTGCCTTGAGGGTCACTGGATCTTTTCTCAGTGAGACGACACAGACCATAGAAGCAAATCTTTTCATTTTACGGCCAGTGAAACTGACGCCCAGCGAGGAAAGTCACATACCCATCAGTAACCGCGGAAATTAAGGATAAAACTGAGAATATAACTTAGTAGATCTAGGTTCAAATGACAGCTCTACTGTATATAAAAGGTGGACAATACCAATCAATGCTGTCAGGAGAAGTAAATGAAATAAACGCATGAAAAACATTTATGCCAGTGCCAGCCAAATAATACATAACGAGGGCTCCAAAAATGCTGTAATTTTTTTTTCTTTTTAGTTTGCAGGATGTTTACTAAGAAGTGCCCATGAGACCAGTATCTGTGAAAAGGAGGAGAAAGAAGCAGGAGCAGGCAGGGGGCATTGAGTTGAGATTCAGACCGAATAATAGCCATGGGTCAATGTCCTGGGAACTTTGGAGCTAGAAAGATCCTCAGAACTGTCTGGAGTTGAGATGAGAGAGTCAGACCCTTAACCTCTCCCCTCCCTCCACATTCCTCATTGACTGCTTCCTGGGGCACATTTGGAAGTGGGGGAGATTTGAGAGAGGTGGCTCTCTTCAGCAGAGGCAACTCCCCAAGGTGCTGATACTTAAAGTTCATCTGCTATTGCTATGCTCTGAAGCTGGACCTTAGTGTCCATCGCAATAAGGAACTAGCTCAGGGTTGTTCCTATAGCGAGAAAGAGCCAGGACTCTAATTTTAGCAGTCTGAATTTGCAGCCTGATCAATCCCAACCAATAATGCTCTATTGCTTCTTTTCAAATATCAATCGTTTTGCTGGGTTGAGGGGATTGGAATAGAAAAACAAAGTGGGAGTAGACAGACAGTTTCACAATTCTGCAGGTCAACTTAAGACATGTGCTCCTTTCTGTATTTCAAGGGGATGAGGGTGGAGTGGGTCATAAAACTGACCCTTGAGGAAAAAATAAGGCATCAACATGGGTCTCCCCTTTGTCTTTGCTCTGCTCAGCTCCCCACTTGTGCCTCTCACTGACACCCCAGTATTCCTAACAAGAACTCAGCCCAAATAGACCCTGGAAATCACTTTGCTCAACCTCTATCACAAATGGGGAACTCAAGACCCACAGAAGCAGTGATGGTGGGGAAGTTTCCCAGGGCTCACCTCCCATTGCTGTTCTTGTAGAAGTCCAGTGAAAACCCAAAGTGGCTGCCATTAGGGCCTGTGTAGACGGTGAACTGCACTGAATCCAGGTTCAAGGCCCAGGTTGGAGGCACAGCACCAGGTCCCAAAAGCAGCTGCACCCACTCCAGAAGCCAGAGGGCACGAAGTAGACACAGAGCTCTGGCCATCTTCCTTCTCCCACAGCCTCCTAGGCAGTACTGGGTTAGTGGCTTCCTCTTTCAGTTCCACCACAGGAAGTCTTTCCTTATCAACCTGAAACCTACTTGCTGAGTAGTAGGCAGAGTCCTGGGCCATATGGTTTCTAGGGTTGCTGGGAAGAGAGTAAGTCCACCCTGGGGGTGGATGCTTATGGTTGAAAGCCAATTCTTCCCTTTTCTTGAACGTATTTTATCATCAAGTCCTGCTGGTTCTGCTCAACAATGTCTCTCAAATCTTCATTCCATTTCTGCTACCACCACGCTAGCCTAAACCACCACTGCTTCCTGCTTGGGATAGTGCAACATGCCTCCACTCTAGCCCAGTTCTACAGGTCCTCCTCCCCGTCCCCCACAGTTCCCTGCGCTGCCAAGGCACACTGTGACTTGGTCAGAAGTGGGGGAAGGAGTGAGGAAGCTCCTGGCCCCTGATAAGACCTGAGGCTGCTGTATCCTTAAAAGAATAAGGCACTTATCCACTTCCTCCTTCTGGGACCTTTGGCAGCTTCACTCAGTCATATTGGCACAACAGCTTCCTCACTCACCCTCCATCTGGGGCCAAGTCTTAATGTGGCCACAGCAATGTAGCCAGTGCTGGGGGAGGGGTGGTGAATGGATCCTGGCTGAAGGGAGGAGATGGGGATAAAGTGGAGTCATCCCAGGGTGTTTTGGCTCACAGGCTCTAAGATTTGCACCAGCTGTTCAGTTGAAGGCAGGTCAAACTCCTTCTTGGGTGACAGAGCTCTTGTCCAATCACTAAGACTTGATTTTAGTGGGGTCATTGCCTAGGGAATGCCTCCTCAATTCCTCGGGCTGGCACTCTGGGGTTAACACACAGGGGTGCGGCACTGATCACTCTGCTTAGTCACGGTCTGTTCACTGGATTTTGTCCACGGGCCCCTTGAGAATGAGGTTTCTTTCTGGTGCCCCAGGACCTAGCCAAGAGCCCATCACACTGTAGGCATTGCCGACAGACTGAACAGCAGCAGGCACTGAGGACTGGAAGATGCAAATGCAGGCTCACTCAGTGGAAAGAAAAGGAATAGTTTTGAGCAGAAAGGGCATTTTTTAACGGATGTTCAGAGGAAGAGGAGTGCCAAGCAAGTCTTACTGGCACACTGCATTGTCTTCCCAAAAAAGCAGGTTGTCAGGAAGGAAAATTTAAGAGATCTGCTGGGGTAAAGAACATAGTCACATTGCTTTTGCTCATATTTTCTTTTTAAATATTTTATTTATCTGGCTGCGTTGGGTCTTAGTTGCGTCATCTGGGATCTTTCCTTGCAGTGCACGGATTCTGTAGTTGCGGTGTGGGAACTGTTGCTCCTTGGCATGTGGGATCTTAAGTTTCCCAACCAGGGATCGAACCCAAGTTCTCTGCATTGCAAGGTGGATTCCACTGGACTACCAGGGCTGTTACATTTTCTGATCAAACTTAACCATCATCTTATCCCACCCAACTCCCCAGGCCATTCTGGAATCCCTGCAGCACCGCCTTTGTCCTCATAATTCACCTCCTTTGAGCACACAGCTCAAAATCCTATCCCGTTCTAGGTTAGAAGCACCTTGAACTTTAGTCTGGGCCTCCTCCACTGCTGAATTCCCAGTGCCAAGCTCACAGCAGGCACGTAATACTTACCTTCCACCCTCCCAGTCCTCAGCTGAGTGGAACTGTATTACTGGTGTACCGTGTGTAGCCCCAAATTAACTCACACTTCACCAAGGTTTTTAATACATTCTCATTCTGTTGAAGACATTCAGTGGTAAGAGATACAAAGACAGTTGTCAAGGATCCTTAAAAAACTTAGTCCAGAGAGAGTTAAGACATGACATGAACACATATAACTGCAGCAGAATAGTAAATGCCTTGAAAAAGGTAGGGGTGATACCTAGCTGAAGTCATTTATATTATCAGCTTCTTCATAACAACCCTATGAATTAGCTACTATTATGTCCACTTTAGAAATGCTAAAACTGTGGCACGGGGTTTTAGGTAAATAGTCCAAGTGTACACAGAGTGGCGAAAACTGTGTGTCAAACACATTTGTGCTTGAACTCATGTTCTTAACCATTGTACTATATTGCCTTTTGTCAGAGAATGAAGGGGTTTTTCAACACAGGAAGTAACAGCAGAACAGAGGTCAGTTATAGAGAAAGGTAAGTAGTCAACACAGGAGAGGACTGGGGCATGAGGGTGGAATGAAGGCTGGAATCTCATCACTGCAGGTCCCTGAATGTCTGAGAAATCCGAACTTTAATCCACAGGAGATGGAGAATCAGATTTTTTAATTAATAAATCAGAGAATAAGATACATGATAAGTGGTGCTCCAATCAGAATTATACTAGCTGCCTATGGATAGAAGGGATTAGAAAAGGCAGGACTTAGTGGGAAGATCAGATGGATGGTGCCTACCATCCTCTCAGTTAAAGGTGATGAGGCCTGAACCAGGGTACTGGTGGCAGGAGCAAAGGAGGGCAGAGATTACACAATCAGCAACTGCCATGTGGTAGGGAGGTGTCAAAAGTAATTCAGAGCTATGCTGGCTGGCTGGCAGGATGGGTACTATCATTAACTCAAACAGGATCAGATTCGGGAAGGGACAGTTTTGGTATTCAATAAAGATTCTATTCCTTGTGGGAGTTCTGTTGGGGACACAGCTGGGTTGACAGTAGGCAGAGGAGGGCTGACACATTGCTCTCACTTTTCCATCCCATCAGCCTAAGTCTTTGAATCTCTCAATGAATGTTAAGCCTTCATGAAGTCAACAATTGCTGAACTACCATGGGTCTGGCAGTGAGCTAGGCAATGTGGAGGATATAGAGAAAAATCTTCATCTTTGATGTTTCCTTGCTAAATCCTGATGCATAATCCTGTTATTAATAGTATTTTGCTTTGCTTTTATCTTTCTTGAACACATAATCAAAATGTTACTGAAAGTGTTCAACTCCCTATATAAAACACTAGTCTAAGGGATTAAGAAAAAAAAAAAAAAGTACAAGAATTGGTCCCTGCACTCTCAAGAGTTTACTATTTTACTGGGAAGCAGCGAGTACTAAATGAACCACAATTCTGAAAATCCAGTATATCCGAGTCAGGGAGGCCAGCCAGGAAAAGGGTGCAATAATTCAGACACGGGATAAGGTGATGGTACCCCTAGCAAACAAGAATGGAAAGGGTTGACACAAGGCCTGAATTAGTCACTGAGGGTGTAGAGGAGGAAGAACTTCCATGTTGTAGCCCAGGCGGCTGAGGTAGGTAGCAGAACCCTTGCTGTAATCAGGCAGATGCACAGACCTTCACATGGAGGATCTCTACAGGTCAGTCTGCCTCTTTGCTGACACCTTGCCTGCTCAGAACACCACTTTTTTTTGGCTGTGCCACAAGACTTGGGGGATCTTAGTTCCCTGACTAGGGACTGAACCCAAGCCATGGTGGTGAAAATGCAGAGTCCTAACCACCAGACCGCCAGGGAATTTCCACTTTTCATTTTCTAACATCCTTTACTTGGGGGCGGGGATTTTGCTATTTTAGAGAAATAGGCAGATCTGAGTTGAGCATCCAACTCAAGGTTCAAGTTGAACAGCTTCTCTTTTCAAGGGGAGAATACAACTGTGTAAGAGTAGGAAAATAGAAATAGACATTGTACTGTTCCTTCTTGAAAGGCTGAAGAAGAGAGGAAACTAATTCATCACTACAGGACTATGGTAAGCATTTGATGCACAATCTCCCCTGCCTTTTGCATACAGAAGAGTAGAGAATTTTATCTGTTCAGTAACAATTAGCACACCCTTCCTTTTACCAGGTAGCTCTCTAGCACTGTACTCATAGTCAAGGGTTGAGAATAATTCAGGACTGGTACTGGAGGACTCAGGACTCTGGCAGGGAAGGCCAGGCAGGTGACTCATTTCAATTGCCCTGAAGTCCACTCAAAAGCCCCCAAATCGGGATTTCCCTGGTAGTCGAGATTAAGATTCCATGCTTCCACTGTAGGGTGCACTGGTTCAATCCCTGGTCAGGAAAAGATCCTGCATGCCACCCAGTGCAGCCAAAAAGAAAAACAAATCTGGGAGTTGGTGGAAAGGAGATATACATTCCAAGACATCTACGTAAGACTGACAGAAACTTAACCATCACTTCCTCCCACAATATAACGTTTCACCTCTACTTGCACAGACTGAGCTTTGAGAAGCACAATCTAAACATCATAAACAGCTGGTTCATAAGAATCTATCCTTTGACCACTTCATACAGGATGTTATTTGTGACCCATAACTCCATCCCTTCCCCACTCAGTGGATGGGGCAACAATCACGACAGACTCTAAAGTTTCCACAAATCATTGGTTTATTAGAAAGTTCCTTTCCCTAATTTTACAGCGTATGTATCTCTATCATATGTGATAAAGTTAAATACAATCTGTTATGCTTGTAAGTAAGGATAGATTATTTTGTTTCTCCTTTTAGTTTTAAAATCACTACTGTGGAAATTAAAGGAAACTGCCCCCAGGAAGGTAGAGAGGCAGCCAGAGTATGGCTCAATCTACAAGCTAATAGGAAGCAGCACAAAAATGTTAATACTGTATTATTTAAATATTTACATGGGCTGAAAGCAAAGAAAAATGAGTCCCTTCACTTCAAACAGATGATTTCATTTTCCAGTGCTATTTATCAAAAAAGTGATGCTTCTGAATCAGATGAGGAGCATTAAACAGGTAGAAGGCTCAACAGAATCTGTGTGCCCAGCACTTGCTTGACATGAACTCAAAGCCTTTCTGTCTTGGAAATTGAAGAAGAAAGGCAGAACACGGAGCGCTGGCCCATGTACGTAGGGTTTTGTTTTTCCTGTCAGGTGACCACCCAACCAATTCTAGCCACAGGAATAGGTAAGGAAATTCCCAACAGGGAAGTTCTAACTACATCAAAGACGAGATCTACAAGATGAACACCTTTGGGTCATTGTATTAATCAGTACTGAGAGCCAGGTGAAAGATAAGAAGAGGAGGAAGAGGAATTCAGGTGGTACTTCCTCTGCTAAGTGTCATGGGAGAAAAGAAAAAAGGAATCTTTACTGCCTAAACTAAGCTGGGTAGAGGCATGGAAACTATGAAGCAAAAAAATCTGCAGAATCTAAAAATGTGCTCACCTCAATAAGAGGAGGAAGACCGTCCCAACTCTACCACGCTCCAGTCTACTTCTACTTCAGTTTCTAGCCAACCCAAAAGGCACATTAAAAATTTTTGTCAGAGGGGGCTAAGTACTAGGAAGGCAAATGGACTGCCTGGGACAGGCACCCTGGAAACCCAGGAATCCCCAAGGACAAACACTTTGAATCTCACTGCTTCCAGAGAATAAAGCTCTTGAATCTCTCTGCTCCTCCGTGGGGCCCACCAGTTTCTCTGTATGAAACGGCAAACCACATAAGGGAGACTGTCAAAACTATTCCTCAACACCCCTAGCTGACTGCAGCCCGTTAGTTCGAAACTCCCAGTACTGGCGGCACCACTTACTGCAAATTAGGTCTCAGCAAAAAAAAAGTTAAGCAATATTCCTCTTTTTAACATTTTTATGGTTCATAACTTCAAAAAATACATGAACTTGATAAAATATACATGCTTAGTCATTTTTGCATCTAGCAGAAAACAAATACTTTATTTTTTGTTTTGTTTTCATTTGATAACCTTTTAAGTTTCTTAATTCAACTAGGGCAAACATATTTACACAAAGCCACCAGAACAAGGATCACTTAAAGAGCCGGATGTAAAAAATATTATTGCAGTATACTACAAATATGGAACCTTTTTTATATGAGCTACAAAAAGCAGCATTTACGTTTATAGAGTTCAGTGCAATTTTTTACATTAAAAAAATCCTATAAATTAAGAAGGAAACATCAACATGACAGAAGAAAATACACCCTTCGGACACATGAGCTCCTCTCTGTTCCGCAGCTTCTATTCATGATACGATCTTCTTTTCTGGGATATGCAGATGTCTCTTCTGCGATGAAGGACACAAGGACAACAGTGCCAAACGTGTGGCTCTGTTTGTGTGGGAAGTGGATCAAATGACAGCCTGAGTGGCATCTGGTTCCAGGTCAGACTCCCTTTCCACCTCACTCGGGATAAATAAGGTCACCAAGGTCAAAGACACTGAGAAGGCAGGACCGGATGGACAACCCACCAACCAGAGAGGAGGAAAATGTTTTAAAATTTATACACAGAAGTGCAGAGGATAAAAAGTAGAGGGAGGAGGGGAGTATCTAAACTCGACAGTTTGGGGATGTTGCCAAAGAGGGGTGGGTAGCACTTACTGGTGTTCCCTAGCCTAGAAACACAGGAGAGGGAGGGACAAACAGAAAAGGAAAAAGGGAAAAAAAATCCCTGATAGTAAACCCAAAGCAAACCTCAAATCTAAAACCACCCCTGCAAGCCAAAACTCACTTCTTTGGCTGTCAGACACTGCCCATTCCAGCTTCTACTTGCTGGTATTAATGGCTCGACACCCCAAAGGAAGATGCATGGGTCACCTTCCCTGGCCCTGTCTGGGCTCCTATCCCCTAACTCATGTGCCATGGCTGGGGGGGTGCTGCAGGTCCTGACCTGAGAAGATGGGGTGAAGTAGTGGGTGAAGGTGGAGGGCAGTGGCAGCTGCTGCAGCAGGCCGGGGAGCCAGCAGGGTAGGGTAGAGGGCAGCGTGTGGAACAGGGTGGAAGGTGAAGGGCCCGGGATGGATGGCTGAGGCAGGAATGATGTGGATGGGGTGGCTAGCCAGAAAGGTGGCGGGATGACCAGGGATGATGGAGTGAGTGAGGTGGGACAAGGAGATGGGGGTCAGGTGGGGCTGGGGGATATGATGCACTTGGGCTAGTGGCTGGGGGTGAGGGTGGGGGTGAATGCCAATGGCAGCGGCAGCTGCTGCGGCATGATGCTGTAGGATGGCATGCTGCACAGTTGTGATGGAGGTGGCAGAGGCCGTGGCCGGCTGCTGAATGTGGATAGGCTGCAAGGCTGGAGTGGCTGGGGCCAGGGCGGCCGAAGCGGGGAAGGCCTTCACCTGCTTGGCCAGAAGCTGCTGCTGGATGTGCTGCTGTGCGGCCTGCTGGAGCTTGCTGTACTTCTCCATCTCCTCGGGAGTGAAGGTGATGGGCTGGCTCTCCAGGGGGGCGAGGGATGCATCCTCCGCTCCATCAGCTGACTCAATACTGGGTTCCCCACTGGGCGGTGCGTAACCGGGGAAGGGCTCGAGGTCTGATGCTATAGGCAGCAAGCTGGGCTCCACGGGGCCTGGCTGACTGCCGCTATCCAGGGACTCAAGGGTATCCCCGTCGCTGGGGTCAGGGAGGTAGTTATGGGAGATGGATGGGTCCCCAGGATAGCAGTCAGAGTGCACTGGGGTGCCTAGCGGAGCCACAGGGTGATCAGCAGTAGCTTCTTCAGACTTTGGCTCTTCTGGGGGTGGGTCTGATAAGGGGCCAGCTGTTTCCTCTGAGGGGAACTGATGTCCAAATGGAGCATCACTATTCCCTGGAGGCCCTTCTTCTGTCTCTGACTGTTCTTGCTCTTCTCCCCTTTCTAAGCCAGACTCTTCACATTTCTTGGCATTGGGCTTTCGGGTAGCTGGGAGCTTCCCTATCAGAGGAAGGACAGGCTTGTTGCCAAGAGAAGGGGGGAGCTTGGGTCCAAAATAACCTTGTGGGGGGTCCTTGAGCTTGAGACCGGCTTTATTAGGGGTGGCCAGCACCTCCTCACTCACACTGGGTTTCCTCTCCACTTTCCTTGACTGAATCTTTTCCAGTAGCAGCTTGGCAGTGACAGAATTCTTGTCTTCAGGGCTGCAGTCACCTTCCGACGCTCTTCCTGGGCCAACGCTACTGTTCTGGGAGGGTGGGCCTATTCCCTTACCATCATCTCCTCTGCCGTCTTCTTTCTTTTTCTCCCCAGGACCTTCTCCCCGGCCTGATCGGAAGTAATGGGGAGACTGGGAGCGGTAGATTTTAGAGCGAATGAAGTCTCGACGACCAGAGCGCCTCTCTTCAGGGCTCTCGTGCCCCCACGATCCCTTCCTGGAGCCTGATCTCTGTGAAGGGCTGCGGGTGCTGCGGCTGCGGTCCCGGCTATAGCTCCGACTCCGCTGCCAGCTGTGGGCTGTGGTGCTGCGGCTTCTCCTTTTGCTCCGGCTGCGACTACAGCTGCTGCTGCGGCTACGGCCCCTGGATCTTGAGCGCTCTCTGGTACGACTCCGAGATCGGCTTCTGGACTGGCTGCCACTGAGGCTATAGTCATCATCAGAAGATGAGTATTTGTGCCGCTTGGACCGGTGCTTGGAGCTGGCGTAGTCTGAGTCATCAGAGTCATGGGAGCGCTTGGAGTGCCTTCGTGACCGGTCACTATAGTCACTATAGCTGTCATCAGAGTAACTGTGTTGTCTACTATAGCAGCTCTGGTCTGAAGAAGCATCTGAGCTACTGGAGTAAGAGCGCCGGGAGGAATGGCGAGAGGAATGGTGCCGGCCAGACCGTGAGTGGCTTCGGGAATGCTCACTGCCCGACTCTTCCTCTTCCTCCTCCTCCTCCTCCTCCTCCTCCTCACTGTACTGGGATGGAGACTTCTGGTGCAGCCGGCGTGATGATGCATCATCACTGTCCTCATCTCCACTACTGGGTCGACTTCGATGGCTGGATCGGCTGCTCCGCTTGGTGCCAGCTCTTCGCTGGCAGGATGACGCAGGAGGTTCACCCCTGTGTTTCCTCCCACCATGATCTTGGGCGCTCCCACTGCCTCCGCCTTCATCCTTCTTGCCGCTGCTCCCTTCTTCAGCTGGAAGGGATCTCCGCTGCGAATCATCCTGGGCTCGCCGCCGTCTTCTTGGTGGTGCAGGGCTACCACTACCAGGGGGTTCTGGTTTGGGCCCCCGTTCAGAATCTGCTGGGGCTGATGATTTATTCTTTTTTCGTTTTCGCTTCTTGCGCTTCTTAGACTTCTCCCCAGATTCTGCCTTAGAGCTTTTCTCTTCTGGGTCAGCCCTGTGTTTCCGTTTATGTTTGCTGGATTTTTTGTGCTTCTTTTTCTTTTTGTGTCGGTGGGACTTTCCAGATCGTTCTTTCTTGCTAGGAAGGCTTCTCCCTGTGTCTTCTGTCTCTGATCCATGGCTACCCCCAGGCTCCTGCTTATTTAGGCTGCTACAGGCAGCCCCTGAAGCAGGTGCATCGATTCTGCCTCCTGAAGAATGTTGTACACTCTCTTCCTCCTCCTGGCTTTTATGTAGCTCACTAGGATCAAGGCCTTGGAGATGGTCCTTTGAGGAGCCTCCTATGTCCTTTGGCTTTTCTGTCCCTTTTGCTCTGGCATCTTTGTTCCTTGAAAGCTTGAAGTCAAAATACAAAGGGTTACAACTGTACGAAATGGAGGGTTCTGCCTTCGTGAAAATTAACAGTTCTGATGGCCACTGGAGGGCAGTGCTTTCATCTTTGCTTAAAACCGGAAAGAAAGGACCGGTTGGATGTTTGGGTCCCTCCCGGCTTTCTCTCCCTGCTGGAGTAGCCTGAGAAGTTTCTTTAGGAGGGTCAGACTCACACATTTGGATCTCTGAATCCTTCTGACTCTGAATCTCTAAACTATGTTCACTTACATCCCCTCCTGAGGGCTTCTTTGTCTCAGCTTTGCTTCCAGGCTCTGAGGGCTCAGCCACACTGGTTTCCATCTGCTGTTCGGAGACTTCACTGACTGTCTTTTCTGGTCCTTGGCTTGCTGTCACCTTGATGCAGCCTTTAGGCTTGGGAGAACTACTTTTTTTGCTGTCTAGGGCATTCTTTGGGTGTGTACTATTATCACCTTCCATTTGTTCACTGGCTCTCATAAAGAGCAGAAAAGGAAAATTAGGTTTTACTTTGCAGTGTGCTGGGGGGATGTAGTGGTAATACTCTGGCTCTGTAGCCCCAGCTCCTTCTTCTCGCTTCATTCTTTTTAACTTAGATAACGTTGAGGCAAGGGACCCTCCGTCCTGAGGGTCTTCATCCTCTTTTTTACCATCGAGATTACTGCTACCATCAGAATCTCCCACCTTCTGCAGTCCTTGGTCTGCACCCTTTTCATCAGCTTTTGTTCCATCATCAGAGGTCCCTTCCTCTGCGTGGTCCTTGAAAACTGATGCTATTGATTCGAGTTTGACAGGAGCCTTCTTAGCAAAGGAAAATGACACTCCCAATTTTTGTAGTGGGGTCCCCAGATTATTCTTAATGCCAAAGCTGATACCTTGAGAAGCTGGCCCAGGAGCCTGTGCCAGCCCAGTGGTATTAGTGATTTGTACTGCAGTGAATGGGCCTCCTTTATCTGTGGAGAATTCAGATCCCAGGCCACAAGTGGCAGTGGTACTTGTGCCACTGTTGGTTGCTGATTCATCCTTCTCATCATCTCCACCTTCTTCATCTACAGCCACTGTGGTTGGTCTGAACATGGGACCACTTCCAGGTGCACTATACAATGGTTTAAAAAAATGAAAAACAAACAAAAAAACAGGTTTAGGGGTACATTTCATACTATGTTATTTTTTTGGCCATGCCACAAAGCATGCAGGATCTTAGTTCCCTGAGGAGGGATCAAACCCATGCTCCCTGCAGTGGAGGCACAGAGTCTTAACCGTTGGACCACCAGGGAAGTCCCTCATACTTCTAAAACACTTCTCTCTTATGTTTGACCATTCATCACAGGCAGATCTTAAAGACACTGAATGGCGGTCCTTCCTCAGCCCTATGCTAACGAAAGGAACTTGCTCAGTAAGGTAAGGCAAAGTCTCATATTGCTAATCTACCAAGCTACATTCATAGGGATAGCCAGTTACTGCTGTTTCTTCCTAAGCTGTCTAAATACTGAGGTTTACCTCACAATTTGAATACACTATCATTACCATCTGGCACAGCCCACCTGTCTTGTATCTGCTCTCAATTTTTACTGTACCATCCTACCCATCATTACGCTACCAAACATATGGCTGAAAATTTATTCCCAAAGGTTGCATAGTTCACCCTTGAATGATATGGGTT
Source organism: Bubalus bubalis (assembly GCF_019923935.1). Lineage (NCBI taxonomy): Eukaryota > Metazoa > Chordata > Mammalia > Artiodactyla > Bovidae > Bubalus > Bubalus bubalis. The sequence goes on along the minus strand of NC_059159.1, from coordinate 18,873,783 downwards.
TGCAGGTTTGAAATACAAGGGCCCACTTATACAGATTTTTTTTTAGTATATACATGTCACACAATTTGCAGCTGACTGAATCTTTGGATGTGGAACTGCAAATACAGAAGACTGACTATAAAGTTATACACAATTTCTGACTGTGTAGGTGTATGCGTTTGTGTGGGGACTGGAGTCATCAGCACCCCTCACCTCCACATTGTTCAAGGATCAATTGTACTTTGTACAGCTAAAAAACAAAACAAAACAAAAACACAACCCTCGATTTCCTCTCGCTTTCAAATTTCAGTTTTTTAAAATGTGCCTATTCCCTGAGTTGAACACAGTCAGAGACCTCCACTGTGCTGCTACTCTCTGATGGTCTGTGGTTAGGTTAGCATGTCTGTTACAGAAACGAAGAGTCTGTGTCTATCTCCTGGCACCATGTCCAAACATTTACTTTGGTTTTATGACATCTTCTGGGCACTCCATACAATGATCATGATTCTACCAAGTACTTTCTCAGCTTTGAAAACAGAAACACCAAGGAGCCTCAGAGCCAGTGTTTTAAACTCCTGTCCCATCTGAAATTTTTACAGTGTGGGTTATACAGGTATCTCTTAAGCCAAACTCAAGACCTGAAGACAATTATTTGGATGAAATTCTCTTAATCTAAACCCTAACTACTAGTTGTCCTAAACTCAGGGACCAAATATATTCACAGATAATATGGTAACCCCTTTGCTATCTGAACTCTTGTTATTGGAAGATGGAACCCACCAGACTAGGGTAGCAAGAGATACTCTCACTGTGTCACAATATCCACCCCATGGCAAAGAAACCTTCAAACTGAAATAAAAAAGAATTTATTGTGACCTTTTGCTTACTCTTTGCCATGTAACTCCAATATACTATGGGGTCATGCATTACTCCTAGGATGATGAAATATACCTGATGATGGATCAAAACCTTCTTCTATCTTCCCAAGAGATTACTTGGTCATCTTTTAATTGTTTATTTCTTAAACAGTACTAATGCTGCACAGTTTGATAGAATAAATAAATAAAAAAGAACTAAAAGTCACCAATGAAGAAAAACATGTATTAAAATATGTCTGGAACTAAAAAGTGGTCTGGTATATATTTTTTAAGAAAGTATCCTTACAACAAGTCCAAGAGGAATGTATTTATTACATAAAGAACTGCTAAGAAGGAATCAGAATCAGTTTACAGGCATTGTAACTCATTATTAGAGGTCATGGGTTAATTCTGTTTCAAAACTTACACTATATGTGTTCTCTTCCTTCCTCCTTTTTCCAAAACACAAGAGAAGTTAATAAGTAAACAAGTACCCAAAAATCTAGAGAGGTCACGATCTTGAAAACTCTGGCCTCAACATTACTGTAAACTTTTAAAAGTCACATAGTTTTTCTTTCCACTGTAACCAGCTCCTCTTGTTCCTGGCCAGCCTTTAAAAATAAACAGAGGGACCTAAATCCTTCAGATTGAGGCACATACCTCATGAATTCTCAGATGCTAAAAGACTAGGTCCATCAATGACTAGCTGCTTGGGAATGCAGCCCTAGGTGGGGCTAACGGGGGCTAATTCCACCTAAGGCTAAATACCAGCCCCATACTTATCATCAAGAACCATGAAGGAACATTAAAAACAATACTCAAGAAGGCAGGAATCTGTAGAGAAATAAATAGAATTTCCTAGGCTTTATTGCTTATTACTAACTAACAGAAGCAGAAGGTATTAAGAGGTGGCAAGAATACACAGAAGAACAGTACAAAAAAGATCTTTATGACCAAGATAATCACGATGGTATGATCACTCACCTAGAGCCAGACATCCTGGAATGTGAAGTCAAGTGGGCCTTAGAAAACATCACTATGAACAAAGCTAGTGGAGATGATGGAATTCCAGTTGAGCTATTTCAAATCCTGAAAGATGATGCTGTGAAAGTGCTGCACTCAATATGCCAGCAAATTTGGAAAACTCAGCAGTGGCCACAGGACTGGAAAAGGTCTGTTTTCAATCTAATCCCAAAGAAAGGCAATGCCAAAGAATGCTCAGACTACCACACAATTGCACTCATCTCACACGCTAGTAAAGTAATGCTCAAAATTCTCCAAGCCAGGCTTCAGCAATACGTGAACCATGAACTTCCAGATGTTCAAGCTGGTTTTAGAAAAGGCAGAGGAACCAGAGATCAAATTGCCAACATCCGCTGGATCATGGAAAAAGCAAGAGAGGTCCAGAAAAACATCTATTTCTGCCTTATTGACTATGCCAAAGCCTTTGACTGTGTGGATCACAATAAACTGTGGAAAATTCTGAATGAGATGGGAATACCAGACCACTTGACCTGCCTCTTGAGAAACCTATATGCAGGTCAGGAAGCAACAGTTAGAACTGGACATGGAACAACAGACTGTTTCCTAATAGGAAAAGGAAGACGTCAAGGCTGTATACTGTCACCCTGCTTATTTAACTTATATGCAGAGTACATTATGAGAAATGCTGGGCTGGAAGAAGCACAAGCTGGAATCAAGATTGCCGGAAGAAATATCAATAACCTCAGATATGCAGATGACACCACCCTTATGGCAGAAAGTGAAGAGGAACTAAAAAGCCTCTTGATGAAAGTGAAAGAGGAGAGTGAAAAGGTTGGCTTAAAGCTCAACATTCAGAAAATGAAGATCATGGCATCTGGTCCCATCACTTCATGGAAAATAGATGGAGAAACAGTGGAAACAGTGTCAGACTTTATTTTTGGGGGCTCCAAAATCACTGCAGATGGTGACTGCAGCCATGAAATTAAAAGACGCTTACTCCTTGGAAGGAAAGTTATGACCAACCTAGATAGCATATTGAAAAGCAGAGACATTACTTTGCCAACAAAGGTCCGTCTAGTCAAGGCTATGGTTTTTCCAGTGGTCATGTATGGATGTGAGAGTTGGACTGTGAAGAAAGCTGAGCGCCGAAAAATTGATGCTTTTGAACTGTGGTGTTGGAGAAGACTCTTGAGAGTCCCTTGGACTGCAAGGAGATCCAAACAGTCCATTCTGAAGGAGATCAGCCCTGGGATTTCTTTGGAAGGAATGATGCTAAAGCTGAAACTCCAGTACTTTGGCCACCTCATGTGAAGAGTTGACTCATTGGAAAAGACTCTGATGCTGGGAGGGGTTGGGGGCAGGAGGAAAAGGGGACGACAGAGGATGAGATGGCTGGATGGCATCACCAACTCGATGGACCTAAGTTTGAGTGAACTCCGGGAGTTGGTGATGGACAGGGAGGCCTGGCGTGCTGCGCGATTCATGGGGTTTCAAGGAGTCGGACACGACTGAGCGACTGAACTGAACTGAACTGACTGAACTCTACACAGTTAAAACACTGAAATCTGCTCCAGTAGAATACTATAAGGTATGTGCTTTTCTACATAAGAATAATATGGGAGGGGAATTCCCTGGTGTGGTTAGGACTTGGCGATTTCACTGCCGTGGCCCGGGGTTCAATCCCTGGTTGGGCACTGAGATCCTTCAAGCAGAGAGGCAAGGAAAGATGGAGAATGGGAATAATATTTGCATAATTTACTGATTTACTGAGGATCTTCTATGTGCTAGAATTCTTTTGTAAGCACTTTGATATAACAACTTAATGACTTCTCACAAGAACTGTAAGAATTAAGTTATTATCATTTCCATCTTACAGATAAGGAAACTGAGGCATAGAGCTTAGATAATTAAGGTCACACAGATCATAGGTTATGGCCTCAGGAGCATATATTCTTCTTCTTTTTTTTTAATTTGGCTGTGTTGGGTCTTAGTTGCAGCATGCAGGCTCAACTGCTCTGATCCATGTGGGATTTTAGTTCCCCGATTAGGGATCGAACCCACATCCCCTGCATTGCAAGGCAGATGGTCCCTTAACCACTGGACCATCAGGGAAGTTCCAGGAGTGCATATTCTTAATCAGTATATTATACTCCAAGTATAGATATTCTTTTAGCTTGAAAGAAGGATCTATTTAAAATTTAAGGATTATATGTCAATTATACCTTAATTTTTTAAGAAAAGGATTATTAAATTCTTAAATCTTAAAAATTATTAATTATTTGTAAGCCCTCAAGAGAGACAATGTCCTCACCATTCAGCTTGTTTTCTTTGCTCTGCCAACTCGTGGAGCCGCCGTAGGGCTTTCTCCTGTTTCTTCTCATCCTTGCGGGATCTTGAGGAGACATTTCGAGCAAACTCTCTCTGCTTGAGATCTTTCAATCTCTGAGGTAACAAAAGAAAGGAACAGGGAGTGGGTGATTTAGAATAACTTGGGGATCCTGAAAGCAAGGCCTTCAGAATTTTTATCCATAATCAATGGTTTTAGCATAGTGTAGAATATACATTGTTGTACTCTCTTACGGTAATTGAAAACACAATGGCTGATTACTCTGGGTAAAGCACCTGGAGTATCTGCATTCCTAATTAGGACAGCATACCATTTGCTTTATTGGCCAAAATTAAATAATTTCAGAAGCAACAAACAAATTTTAGAACACTAGGAGAAAAGAAAAGGGACTATTTAATCACCTGCTCTTTCAGGATGCAAAACTAGACAAATAGAATATGAGTTAAACTGTAATAACACAAGCCAAAGAGAACAGAAAGGGGTTAAGCCAGTACAGAAAATTACCCAGGTGTAAGATCTTAAAAAGCAATGTACAGCTTACATGGGAAGGTTATCTGAATCAGACTAACAAATAGAAAGCCTACTTTGCTTTCACCATTAAAAGGTGCTATTCTTTTCATCATGAACAGTTTTCCTGTGAATTAATCAAACCGTCTTCTAATGCTTGCATGTTCAGAGCTCACCAGTCTGACCACTTTCATCTGGTCAGTCTGCTGAAATTAGAAAGTAATAGGTGTGGCTTTTCATTCCTTCATGGCCCCAAGAGGAACCACCAGGGAATGAGATGGGAGAATAGATAAGCCAAAGAATTTATTACTTAAAATCCTGATGAAAGAATGGGTCTTTTATTCTCAGAAGATACTATACATAATTATCCTTAAAACAAAAACAACAACCAGAAAATAACAACAGTGTTATGACACACTGATGACAAGAATCCAGACATGTCTATCTGCAGTGAAGACAGGACTAAAATTAGTTTCAACACACTAGATAATATAAAAGCAAACAAACCAAAACAAAACACATACATTAACCTATGCTTTTTACAACAGCATTGAGAAAAGGAATTTGACCCAATATAAAGTGGACATTGCTTTGTGGAAAGGCATGATGCTGAACAGACAGAGGAATTTTCTTATCTAATATTTATGAAATGTGTTTTGAGTATTTTTGAATTGGGAGAGGGAAAGGGTGGAAAGACACACACAGAAAAAGATATACAGCTAAAGACACTAGTAGAAAAACTCACTCTTGTGATCTGGGCTCCCAAATTAGAAGGATTTGCTTTCAATACATCAGCTGAAAATGTCACATCACAAAGAAAAAAAAAGTAAAAAATAAAACAAGAGTGGAAGAGAAAAAAAATAAAGCAAGCATTACTACACAAGCTCTCTTAGTGACTCTGCAAACTATTATACTGAACAATCAGGGTCAAAGCCATCAACTCTAAAACGTTTGAGTAGAGGGAAGCACCTGCACAAAACATGTATGTGTACATACACACAGACTGACACAGTAATAATCCCTTCTAGATACATGGAACTGTCTCCATTCCTTTAGGAAAAATGGTTACAGAACTTCAGGAGAGACCACTGCGGTCTACAAGTAGTTAAGTCTTATTTACCTTTATTTGGGGGATGTTCAAGTAACCGACGGCTGGCAAAATTGTTTTACTGAGGCTGGCTACTCAGAATTAAGCTTTTTATAAAAAACACTTCAAGATGAAGGAGCAACTATTTTAAATAAACATGAATTCCAAATTCCCCCTTCCAAGGAGAATGGGGCACGGAGAGTCTATCAGGTCTACTGAATGATTATTTTAGACCACAAACCTAGTTTTTTTCCTGACCCAAACACTTAACAGACTCTCTGGCCAAGATAAATAAAATGTCATATTTCTTCTCATTTCTACTGTTTTTTCTCCAGCCACCTCATAGGCCTGGAAAAATCTCCCCACACCCAGTCATTCCTTTCCCTCTTACACTTTTAGGAGTTATTTCCCAAACTAAAGGACCCTGTCTAAAAGAATGAGCATTTTATCAAAGTCTTGAGTCTCCAGGCCAAGTCAATGATTTCCAGTCATTCAGCAGCCACTTGGTACAAACTTGAAATTCAAGGGACAGACTATTTCCACATCATCCTGAACACATCCCATCTCAAATTCCCACCCACCACAATAATTAGAAGTAGGGAAGGAAGAAAATAGGATGATATCAATAAAACAAGTGCAAATCCCAATCCTATACAAGGTATAGGCAACACTCCTATATCACCTCTATAAACTCTATGTTCAAGTCTGCGGTTTTAAAAAGACAATTTGGAACCCTAGAATTTTAACTCAAATCTTAAAGACAAGACTTGGCAACTTTCCCAAACCCAAAATGTCTATTTGAGGTGTCTCTTAGATAAGGGTGTTCCGATGGTAAAAAATGGATTCCTAAACCCAAGTCTCTTCTTTCTATTCAAGGTCAAACTGAATTCCCCTCACAAAGTTTCTATTGATCTCTACATAAGACGGGATTCTTTTTCTTTCTGAACTGTCTTACTAGCACTTTGTTACAGTGCTCACCTAGCAACCATCATTTTGTCTGGCTACTTATTCCTGTCTTTCAGAAGGGCAGTATGTATAAAATTTCAGTTTCACCTCTCTGAACTCAAAATCCCTCATTAGAAAAACAGGGCTATATAGCAATAGACTAACAAGATTAAGTGTCAAAATAAATACATGTAAAGCATTTTTTATGTCTAAATTGTTCAATTCTGCCCCTTCCCCTGTATTTGGGGCAGGAACTTTGGCTTATCTTTATAATCAACCCTGCATTGTTAAGGAGCAGCACTAAACCCACAGACTGCATCTGGTAAGTGGCTGGTGAATAATTTGGCTTAAAACACTGGATCCTTGATTTTCAACAATTTCTTTTTGTTATCATCCGTAGGAAAGTTTGGTAAGAAATATTTTCCTATATTTACTAGAGACATATGCTAAGTCCCTTCAGTCGTGTTCAACTCTGTGCGACCCCATAGACGGCAGCCCACCAGGCTTCCCTGTCCCTGGGATTCTCCAGGCAAGAACACTGGAGTGGGTTGCCATTTCCTTCTCCAGTGCATGAAAGTGAAAAGTTAAAGTGAAGTTGCTCAGTCGTGTCTGACCCTCAGCGACCCCATGGACTGCTGGCCTCCAGGCTCCTCCATCCACGGGATTTTCCAGGCAAGAGTACTGGAGTGGGGTGCCATTGCCTTCTCTGGCTAGAGACATAGTCAAGTTAAATAACATAATTTTCCTAGGTATTACTATTATATAGTAAGGAAGTCTTACTCTTTTTTTTGTCTGGACAAACTGCTTGGCATGTAGAAGGTTAAGTTCCCCAGTCAGGGTTTGAATCCAGGCACTGGCAGTGAAAGTGCCAAGTCCTAACCACTGCATTGCCAGGGAATTCTCATAAATCTCATTCTTTAGAGAACCAAAAGGTCAGAATTTTAAGCCCCTTAACTTCTGAACAGAATTGGACCAATGGCAAAAAAAGGTATTGACCAGAAACTTCTCAATTTTCAATCTAAAAAGTAATTTTTTATAAAGGTATAAGACCCTAATTCAGAGTCAGTTTTCCGAAGTTGCCTATTTTATTTCAAAAGGCTACCAAGCTTAGCTCATTTGTCACTAAATACCCACATGAAATTCTCCCTGTGACCTGTACTTTTACTTTCCACTTGAATTCTGAGGGGAACTCAACTTTAGATAACTTTTTCTAAACAAGAATAAAGGAGCAACATACCTGTCTGTCAAAGAAGACAGAGTTGCAGTAAGGAAACCAAAAAGTACAGATGTGTCATCAATCCAAAACTATTTTCAAAGGCTGAGCAAATTCCATACTGTACACACAAAGTCAAGTTAAAACCTTCAAACTAGCACACAGTCTAATGTGAATGGATCTAATTAATCATTTAGGTGACTCCAAAGCTACTATGTCCTATATATTATCTCTGAAAATTATAAAGTATAATTTCTGAAGAAAATTGCGAATAAATTTATGTATTTATTGAACTATTAATGTTTATTAATATAAATTTAAGCCATATAACACAATTTTAGCTGGAAAATATCTGATTCAAAGGAAAGGAGACCAAATCCCATTCATAATGAAAGGGTTTGAAGATCCTGTTTTTCTAAAAAATCAACAACAAATGTCCAAAAAAGTATATACACTTGCGGCAGGAAACATAATTTCTCATTGATTTCAATCACATGGTAGCTGGCATTTCCATTAAATTTCCCAAAAGACCAGTAGAGGGACGAACTTAACAAATAACCCAGCACTTAAAATATCCATCCACAGTTGGGCTAAAGACCACTTCAAATGTAAATGACATTTCCAGTTCTTAAAACCAGCTAAACCACAGTGTACTGGCAGAAAAATATCTGCTCCAGACACAAAATCCTGCTCTATCTTTCAACTCTGAACAATTAAACCAAGGAACTGAGAATCTGGTATATCTTACCAGGTTTTTAGTGCAGGTGATAAACTTGCCCTCGTTATTAATAATGTGGAGTGTCAACAGTAAGGAGTGGTGATGTATGTGAGCCAGGAATGAATGAGCCACAGACTTCTGCACACTGTTTTCCCTACCAACAAAAGATAGTAACGACCTCAATCTAATAAAATACTTTTTATATCTTTTGATGCTACACTTCTCTCTTGAACCACAACAAAATTTGATGCTAGAAGCTTATATTTGATTGAGTATACTTCACTAGGAATAAATCTATTATCTTTCTCAAGTATTTAAAATCTATTATTGCACTTTAAATAATAAAACCGTTATTTCCATGTGAAGAGAATTTCAGGCATTAGAAAATAGGCAGAGAGTATTTTCTATTGCCACTAAACATCCTATGTTCCAATATACATGCAATTCTAAAGAGAAACTGAATTCTATCTCTTTGGGGTCAGAAGATTATCTGTGATTTCTTTCTCTCACCAGACAGCAATCCCTCTCTCCAAGGAGACAGACTGCTCTTAGTCTTCCTTCATAACTAACCCTCCAACACACACACCTTATCTATGGTACAGGAGACTTCATGAACATAGATGGAAAATAGTGAGCAAAGCAGCAGTGGTTGTTTGTAACTCAATCTGTTTTTCTGCCCAAACATAATCCAGCCTTTTTTGAGCTTCAACTACTCCCTTTCCATTATGTCAACGATCCCACATACCCCTAAATCCATGGCTCTTCTCCCCACTGTTCCCAGCCTCTCTCCAATGACAGAACATTAATGAGGAATGTCTCTCCTCTCCCAAACCGGAGCAGTCATGCTGCAGTTACTTGGCCAATTCAAGATTCAGTGTGTGTGATGCCTCTGGATGAGCCAGTCCAGGAAATCACTGTGCAGTGAGGGAGGGAAAAGACCAGCAGAGAACACAGAGAGCCTCAGCAGTAAACCACTCAGGGAAAAACGATTCAAGTTGAAGGGTTAAGGAAATCCAAGTTACTGGGCATTAGGTGTAAATTCCTCTTTTAGCACGTGCATATCAGTAAGTGATGAAAATGAGTTTTATTCAGTAACATAGAAACCCAAATGTTTTGTAACAGAAAACTAAAACTAATGCTGATTACAGATACTGAAAAAAGTCAGAGGGGAAAGAGATAAGTATACATTTTTTGGGGGCTAAGTAACTGTAATTCTAATTAGTCATTTATGGCAATACTTAATTTGTGCACAATTACTCTGAAACACAGTAACTTAATATCATTTGGTGAATGTCAAATTAATCTGTCATAAAATCACGGCATTATATTTATGTTCTGAAATTCAGCAAAAGCCTTAAAAGTATGGTATTAACAGCATCATGTATATACTACTTTAAGGTATTTTCCACACATCCATACCTAAACACACACACACATATCTATGTACATGAAGTCACCATCATCACTACTAAAAGTTAACTTTGATAATGAAGTTTTAAAAAATAATTCTATTAATATGTATTTCATATATCATAAAATTAATCCATTTAAAGTGTAAAATTTAGTGGGTTTATTAGTATATTTTCAGAGTTGTACCACCAGCAGCACTAATTTTAGAATATTTCCATTATCCCCAAAGGAAAACCCAACCACTAGCATTCATTCCTCACTGTCCCTTGCTACCCGATGTGTGGAAACCTAAACTGTATTACCCATAGATTTGCTTATTCTAAACTTCTCATATAAACAAAATCATACAATGTAAGGTTTTTTTGTGACTGGCTTCTTCCACTTAGCATAATATTTTCAAGATTCATGCATGCTGTATTTATCAGTAAGTCATTCTATTTTATTGCTGAATAACATTTCATTGTATGACTGCCACATCTTGTATATCCATCACTTAATGGATATTTCAGTTGTTTCCACTTTTTGGTCATGATGAATAGTGTTGCTGTAAACAAACCTGTACAAGTTTTCGTGTGGACGTATTTTTATTTCTCTTGAGTACATATCGGTCATATGGTAGCTTTATATTTAACATTCTGAGGAACTATCAACTGTTTTCCACAGTGGCTGCACCATTTTATTACCCCTCTAGCAGTGTAGAAAAGTTCTAATTTCTTCATATCTTTTCTAGCGCTTACTGTATTTCTTTCATTTTGGCAACCTAAGTAGGTGTGAAATGGTATACCATTGTGGTTTTGCAGATAACAAGTTTTAAGAATATCTATGTAATTCTCGAGATCATATCTGAAAACAAAGATTTGCCCTCTATGTAACATTTGAAGGAGCATAATTCAGAAGAGCTGCTTAGGCCCAAAGCAAATGAAACAGCAACATCCTAGTTCAGAGTTCTCTTTTCAGTAATATTGTTCATAAACTTATCATTCCTGAAGTTGCTTTAACTTTTCAGATTACAACAGAACATATAGCCTCATATGCCAGAATCTCCCATGGTGCATCACTGTGAAGAATGTATGTGTACAGGAGCAGAAAACCAGCTGAAAGCTACAGAATGTAAATAAGGCAGAATCACTTTTATTCACTTTGGAACTGAGTGCCAAAAGGAAGAACAGAGTTAGAAATACATACTAACAGTATTAAAATACAGGGTTTACCAGCAACCTTAGCGCCGAAAACGTCTGCTTAGGGTTACCCCTGATCACAAAAGCAGACAGCTTCCCTGAACAGACACAGAGTTTTCCAAGATTAACTATGCTGTGATAGCAGGGTTTAAGGAGTCTATTTTCAACAAAAGCAGAGGTGGTGGGTAAGATTTAACAGGTGAAAAGGCTCAAATCATGCTCAATTTTTGGGAGACTGGCCAAATGAAGTCACTCTTTTATTAACTAGAACAGTCCCAAAGAAAAGAGCATCCACAGCAATACAAAACACAACCGAACCTAAAATTTTCACCTCTCTGCTGTAGGTTATTAAATTACAACTACAATATGCTTAAGTTCTGAGATACATTCCTCTCTCATCACATTTGCTTTTGCTTCTCAGAGAAAAATCTCTTCAGAAGTGAACTGTGCTCTTTAAGTCAATATTTATAAAGCTTTGGCATTCATAAATACTTTATGATTTTCTTAACCTTTTTCACATTTTTACAATAATCAATTTATTATTTTTCTAATTTATAATTTTCTATCAACACTTCAAATATACAGCAGCTATGAAATATCTTCATGGTAGCTAATCTTAGTGGTTTCACTTAGAATGATCTTTTTCATTTTACTTTAGTCCAAGAATTATCTTTTCTCACCTTGCCTTTTTAGTTTTGTTTTTATTGATACTTTTCTGTGTCCCATCCACCGTGACCCCTGCACTAAATATAAGTTGCACTGAAAAAGGAATACAGTTACATTTCATATCTGCAGTGGTCTTGCCAGAGGTTCAACTGGCTTTGGTATGCTTACTGTCCTGATGTAGGAAGTGCCAAGCATAGAGGATTGAATGTATCTTGGCAAAAACTGGACCAGTAAGTAGTGAAATTTCAAGTGGAGAGTACACCAAACTTGAATGAAGCCCATGTGAAGTCCAAAAATGATCATTCCTTCCATCACCAATTTCTCAGAAAATACTTCAATTCAGAACCTATTTTATTTTTGAGAGATGAGGAAAACTCTGAACATTTCTGTTTTTTGGTACACATTACCAGGTGCTATAGTTAACTAAGAGCAAGCAATGCTGTCAGAAAGTCAACAGCTTAGACAAAGTTAATTTAAATCATGTAGTAGTTACAGATTCTACTCTGTATAGTTCAGAATAGAGAAGTCACTAATACCTGTTACAGGCTTAAATGGTTTAGTAATTTAATTTAGTTCAGTCATTTACAAAGTCCAGGAAACCATTATTTTTACAGCTAAAACAGACCTTGGTATTTCTTTTTTTTTTTTTTTAAAGTAGAACAGTACAGGGGTTTTCATACTGAAGCTATTTTAGCAGGAAGAAGAGGCAGGCTGAAAGCATTCTTTACTCTGATGGAGATATTGATTCTATGAACAAGTTCAAGCAATTTCTCAAGGTTGCTTTACAGTACCAGATTTTGATAACTGGATCGTACTACCACATGGTTTTGAAACTGCAAGGAAGTTACACAAACACTAACTAAGCAGGAACAAGCAGGCGTCTTTTCAATGTGCTACTTTCCTAGCATCAACTACAACCTGTGGAAGCTTGTGTGGAGGTGAGGGAAAGGTATAGTCCTGGGTCACAAACTCAAAAATGTTTATAGCGGGATTTGGCAGGTATCACAGGTTGATGTAAGAGAGAAGATGAAGTGGAAATCATATATATATAATTGGAGAAGGAGCACATGCGTTTCTAAAGAGAAGGTAAGCTTTCAGCTTTAGCCAACTGTTACGTTGATTATGTAGGCCCAATGTTCTCAGAAGCTTCAATTTTTCAAGATAAGTCAAAACCTGAATTATGTAACATCTCATTTAAAAATGTTGGGAATCAACTGAAATTAAAGGAGAAAAAACTACCACCACAAATACCAGACAAACACAGTTGATCCTTGAATAACATGGGTTTGAATTGTGCAGATCCACTGATATGTGGACTTTCTTCAATAGTAAATACTACAGTACAATAATAAATATTACAGTACTACAGATCTGGGGTTGGTTGAATCCACAGATATGGAACCATCCAAAGGGAGAGAAATTTCAGATATGAAGGGCCAACAACAAATCATACTCAGATTTTCGACTGAATGGAGGGTTGGCACCGCTAACCCTATGTTGTTCAAGGGTCAATTGTGCATGCATCTGGGGGAATTTGTGATCTCTAGTTTACGTACTGGAAGCTAGTGAGGAGGGCCCCTTAGTGGCACAAATAAAAGAGTAAGACTGGAAGAATCCTGAATGAGTAACAAGGCACTAAGAAAGCAAAACTAAAACATATCAGTGTTAAAATAATGCACCGACCACTGTGCTGCTACAAATTTACCTCTGGGAAAGAGACTATTCTTTGGAGTTTGGAATTTAAATCTTGCAAGGCTAAAGAAAATGGTTTCTACTGTATATCCATTAGCAGATATGTGTTTTTAAAAGCTATGCAAAATAAAAAGGCACAGAGGTAGAGATGGAAAAATGTTTTGCTTCACAGTCAACTTTAACTTTTATAACTAAGCCAACAAAGGCAGAAGATGAATACTAACGTTTATTGAACACTCATGCATATGAAACTTATATAAAAATGAACCACAGATTGGATTACCTCTTAAGAAAAGGAAGGCTTACCCTTGGAGATCTCAAAATGTACAAAATTATCACTATTAAAGAGTGTTAAACTGCTAAAAACAGCCAAAATGTCTAATTAGGATTTTCATCTCTGAAAATCAAGCTGGGTCTTAATACTTGCGTATTAATGACTCTCTTCACAAGATATCTTAGAAAACTGAGAAAAACTAGTGCATAGTGAGATGTACATAGCACCAAGGAGGTGGGGAGGATTACAAAAATCACCACAAATGAAGGTGACCAAATAGATCCTTTTTGAGACATTGTGTGTGTGTGCACGCAAAATTGCTTCAGTCGTCTCTAACTCTTCACGACCCTATGGACTATAGCCCACAAGGCTCCTCTGCTCATGGGATTCTCCAGGCAAGAATACTGGAGTGGATAGCCATTCTTCTCCAGAGGATCTTCCCAACCCAAGGATCAAACCCGTGTCTCTTATGTCTCCTGCATTGGCAGGCAGGTTCTTAACCACTAGCGATTATTTGTGCTTAATAAAGATAAGGGTGTGTTCAGGATCCTACCTATACTAGGAAGTTTACCACTAACATATAGATTATTTCTCTGGAAAGTTTTAATGGTGTAACTTTGACAGAAGATGCAAACTAGGGATTACTAATATAGGGTTGAAAGTACTTACCTATTATCTCAGATTCATAATAATCCTGTGTGCCTGCCTGGAAGACAAGACAGGGTGTCTATGATTTTAGAGCATAAATTTGGAAAATGGTAGGTCCATTTGTATGGTAAGTTCATGTCCATCAAAGAGGAATGAAAAATAGGACCTATCTCCTCCTCTTAGGAGTTATTTAGCTGTTTTGTACCAAGATCAATTAAAGTCTCCTTCGAAATCCTAAAGGCAGGAAAAAGAACTATAATAACAAACTTAGACTTCATCTGTTCTTTGTTTTATACCTAAGATGGGTTTTTGATTAAGATGAAGAAATCAACTTACATACATTCATTAATCATACCAGCTAGATTTTTTTGCCAGACCAGGAATCACAGATATATTCTATATTAATGGATAAGGTAATTCAATATAAGACATCCTTAATTTTTTACTTTCATTTTGATGATACTCTAAAACAGAGTAATACATGAATATATCTGAGATCACTGAGATGAAAACAGTATAAATGTTTACAACATAACTAGGGGCTTAAAATGACAGAAACTGGTCTGTATCAAACAAAGGTCACACAGTATCATGGGTACTTGAAAGTTTTTCAATAGTTCTAAGAGAACAGAGTTTCTCAACCTCAGCACTACTGATCAATATTCTGGGCCAGATTCTTTGTTACAAGGAGCTTTTCTGTGAACTGTAGGATGTTTAGCAGCACCCTTAGACTCTACTCACTAGGTGCCATTAACACCATCTCTCTTATTGTGATAATCAAAGATGTCTCCAGACATTGCCAAGTGTCCCCCGGGAGACAAAATCTCCCCAGGTGAAGAATCACAAAAGAAGAGAAAAGTGGTGAGAGAACTGAGTCCACACAAGGTGCACAAGAGAATAAATATGTGAAATTCAAATGAACCAGAGCTATAATAATTTTACTATTCTCAAACTGAGAGCACATCACTAAAAATCATCATCACTTTAATTGTTGTCAATGCGAATTTTATTAGTTTTGTAGTTATCTCAGATTTAATCTGCCAAACTGTTTTGCTCTGACAGAATTTTTTCCCGTTATATAAAGCAAGTCAACACATGATTCAAGTTTGAATCATACTTCCTCATTCATTTTTTTCTAAGAAAGGGAAGTCGAGAAACTTCTTATCAACTACAAATGTAATCTTTCTTAATGTTCTTTTGGTGTCTAAAGTTTCTTCTGGAGTCTTAATTTTTTAAAAAAAATTTATTTTATATTGGCGTATAGTTAATTTGTAATGCATTAGTTTTAAGTAAACAGCAAAATGATTTAGTTATACATATACATGTAACTATTCATTTATCAAATACAATTCTTAAAGAAATTTCTTAAAGAAATTCTCATGAGCCCAAAATAGTAGACATATATTTAGATGCTAAATGTCTTTGTTAACTCCAGAAAACAAAACAAAAACAAAAAACTCCCAAATTTGACTTACACACACACCGAAAAGCTGAGAAAAATTATTGGATACAATAATTTGGATGCAATAAATCGGATGCAACAGTCACTGTTACATTTGTCTTTCTTGATTCTTTGAAATAGTAAGGTAACTGCTAATATATCTTGTCCATATATATGCTCTCTAGTTTTCTCTTCCTTAGATCAAGCAGAGCTGACAATATATTAAAACAATGTCTAAAGTTGCATATAAAGTTGAAAAGTTGTCTTCCATACAACTCTATTAATGAAAGATTCTTAAATCTTAAACTGGTTAGGTGTGGTTAACTATGGAAAAGATTGCTGCAAAAAAGTGGAAGACCACAACTAGCTTATAAAGTATTCCTATGCTAGTAAAAGAAAACTTGGTCAAAGCTTGCCTTTTACGTGCACTGAAATGGTTGGTTGGAAAATGAAGCAAAGATTAGAAAAACGGTTCAAAATGTCTAGCTTATAAGAGCATTTCAGCAATGCTCATACATCTTACAAATTTATCAAATACAACCACTGTGCCCCCAAAGACCTGGCAAGTTTTGCTAAAGTCACCTACGATCAAATGTCTCAAAATTGTCCTACAGGTTTAAGGACTCATTTCCTTCTTCTAAAATTTCCCAAGGGAATTAATGCCACCTTCTTTATGCTGGTAACTAGTTAGGAATAATTTACTTTTCTAAATCAATGAATGGAAGAGAGAAAAAAGGCCATAAAGAAGGTGTAATTTGTTTTTCAGCAAGCTCTTCAACATGCAGCATCAGAATTTTTTGTTAAAGTTAAAATAGCATCTAACTTTATTTCTCTTTTCAAGATTTATCTATCTTCCAAGGTATACCAAGTAACAAAATGACTTACTGATAGGAAATACCCAACACAGCATGAATTCTTAGATAACAGAAGATGAAATGACCAAAGCCTGAGATAACTGTTCAAAGTTTAACAAGTTCAGGAACAGGGAGAACTGGAAAAAAGCTCCCAATGATCCTTAGCTGAATTATCAAACTAAATACAAATTTAGAAACCATTCAAAGCCAAAAATTTTATGCATGAAGCTCACAATTCTTCACTCTACAATCTTAGAAGGATGAGGTCTATGTCAGGACTTCTGTCACTGAAAAAAAATCAAGTCAGTCAGATGACCTCAGATAAAGACAGGCAGATAAAAGAAACCCCAGTCAACAAGTTTGGGGGAGTATTCTCATAGAGTTTAAAATTTATAACAACAAATAACGTATCTTTTTCTTTTTTAGAAATTAACTATTCCTCACCTGCTTGTGTGCATGATCATAGGAGTTGATATGGTTGTCAAATTCCTGGTGTTTCTGATACTGCTTATCACAGAGTTCACAGTAAAAGTTGGCTCTAAGGTCTTCCAGTGCTTTGGCAATGGCCTTCTCTTTGTCAACATAATCCTACAGGAACCACAAAATAAAACAAAAAAAATGAACTTGGCGAATTTTATTAAAAAGTAGTCTTATTGGAAGAGAGAAAAAGGGCTTTTCATAATATTTAATGGTACCAGTTAAAGTCAGATAGAACACAAGTAGCAATTTGGTAGGGTAACTAGTGTGTGGTTACACTAAGAGCTGTCTTCAAATAAACAAAAGTCCAAAGAACTTAATTTCACCTTCGCTTTTGGCAGTCTGGTGGACTAGATACTGTGGCATCCCCTACTCCTATTCCTGGCTAAAAGCCCCTTAACCAACCAGACGACATAAAACACAATTTTCACTGTATTGCAGGAACCATAGAAAGAAAAGTAAATCCCAAAAGGGGCAATCAAAGAAGAAAAAAAAAACAAAACAAAATTTAAATCAGCTATGATCTGAAACTGAAATTAGGGCTGTAATAGGCAAGGGCTCGCTCGCCTTAGGACATATGGGTGACAACGGTGCTTGAGTTTTGAGCAAGGTGGTGCAGCTAAACCTGAGAAGCCTCACTAACAAGGAAAAGAGCCTGGAAGTGGGCTGGAAATTTCAGCATCTCTGGGTCTTGGCAGAAGGGATAAAAAATGTTCTCAGAACGCATCCTCAATTTTGGTCCCAAATTTTCCCCTAGATTAGGAACAGCAAAATAGGAGTTATAATCAAAGATTAGTACACACATAAGAGGAAATAAATCTATCAAAAGCAAGAGTCACAAAAAATAAGCAACAGATTTAAGCCTCCAAGAACTCAGATTTTGGAATATTCTATTATAGAATATAAAGTAATTATAAAATGTTTAAAATATAAAATGGAGTTACAAATATGAGCAAACAAAACACTATTATAAAAAACAACAAAACCAAAAAACTATGCAAATTGCAGAAAGAACCAAATGAGATTTTTACAACTGAAAAACCTAACTGCAAAAAAATTTTAAATGCATTAACTATTTAGGGGATAGGTTTAAAGACAGTCAAGAAACAGCTCAAAATAGATAAAGCAGGGGTGGTGAAAATGTTCTGGAATTAGACTGCAGCAATAGCTGCATGACCTTGTGGAATATACTAAAAAGCACTGAACTGTACAATTTAAAAGGATGAGTTTCATGGTAGGTTGAACTGACATAAAAGCTGAAAAATTTTCAGAAGTGATAAGACAGGATTTCACAGGTACACAAAGCACAAGGTAAACCACACAGGTTAAATAAAAAATAAGCACCTAATACATGCTAGTGAAACTGAAAGTTATGGGATTAAAGACAACGAAATCATAAAACTACCCAGAAAAAAATTAAGGATCACCCATAATCATACTGATAGCAGATTCAAAAGCAATTAAAAGATAGAAAATAGTATGCTTCAGTGTGAGATAAAACATTTTCAACTGTATACCAAAAGAAAATTTTTTTAGAAATGATCAAGGCATTTCTAGATAAAAAGAGAATTTACCAAGAGATTCATTAAAAAGGACCTTCTTAAAGCAGAATTTTTGAAATCATAGATTGTGACCCACTAGTGGGTCATGACATTGATTTAGCAGACTGTTACAAATACAAATATGATGCTGTGGAAGTGCTGCACTCAATATGCTAAAAAATCTGGAAAACCAGCAGTGGCCACAGGACTGGAAAAGGTCAGTTTCCATCCTAATCCCAAGGAAAGGCAATGCCAAAGAATGTTCAAACTATCGCACAATTGCACTCATCTCACACACACCACTGAAGCAACTTAGCAGCAGCAGCACACACTAATAAAGTAATGGTCAAAATTCCCCAAGCCAGGCTTCAACAGTACGTGAACCATGAACTTCCAGATGTTCAAGCTGGATTCAGAAAAGGCAGAGGAACCAGAGATCAAATTGCCAACATCCACTGGATCATCGAAAAAGCAAGGGAGTTCCAGAAAAACATCTACTTCTGCTTTATTGACTATGCCAAAGCCTTTGACTGTGTGGATCACTTGGAACCAACTGTGGAAAATTCTTAAAGAGATGGGAATACCAGACCACCTGACCTGCCTCTTGAGAAATCTGAATGCAGGTCAGTAAGCAAGTTAGAACTGGACATGGAACA
The DNA here is from genome assembly GCF_019923935.1 of Bubalus bubalis. Lineage (NCBI taxonomy): Eukaryota > Metazoa > Chordata > Mammalia > Artiodactyla > Bovidae > Bubalus > Bubalus bubalis. The sequence goes on along the minus strand of NC_059159.1, from coordinate 18,854,309 downwards.
ACAGACTGATCCCAAATTGGGAAAGGAGTACTTTAAGGCTGTACAGTGCCACCCTGCTTATTTAACTTATATGTAGAGTACATCATGAGAAATGCTGGGCTGGATGAAGCACAAGCTGGAATCAAGACTCCAAGAGAAATATCAATAACCTCAGATATGCAGATGACCCCACCCTTCTGGCAGAAAGTGAAGAAGAACTAAAGAGCCTCTTGATGAAAGTGAAAGAGGAGAGTGAAAAAGTTGGCTTAAAACTCAAAATTCAGAAAAGTAAGATTATGGCATCTGGTCCCATCAGTTCGTGGCAAACAGATGGGGAGACAATGGAAACAGTGACAGACTTCATTTTCCTGGGCTCAAAATCACTACAGATGTTGACTGCAGCCATGAAATTAAAAGACGCTTGCTCCTTGGAGGAAAAGCTATGACCAACCTAGACAGCAAATTAAAAAGCAGAGACATTACTTTGCCAACAAAGGCCCATCTAGTCAAAGCAAAGGTTTTTCCAGTAGTCATGTATGGATGTGAGAGTTGGACTATAAAGAAAGCTGAGCGCCGAAGAATTGATGCTTTTGAGTTGTGGTGTTGGAGAAGACTCTTGAGAGTCCCTTGGACTGCAAGGAGATCCAACCAGTCCATCCGAAAGGAAATCAGCCCTGAATGTTCTTTGGAAGGACTGATGTTGAAGCTGAAACTCCAATACTTTGGTCACCTGATGCAAAGAACTGGCTCACTGGAAAACACCCTGATGCTGGGAAAGACTGAAAGTGGGAGGAAAAGGGGACGACAGAGGATGAAATGGTTGGATGGCATCACTGACTTGATGGACATGAGTTTGAGCAAGCTCCAGGAGTTGCTGATGGACAGGGAAGCCTGGTGTGCTGCAGTCCATGGGGTCACAAACAGTTGGACACAACTGAGTGACTGAACTGAACTTTAGACTTTGTTAAATTAAGCATTATTTGTATTAAAATTTCAAAGATCATTATTAGAAAGAGAGAAAGGAGAGTAAAAAAGTTGGCTTAAAGCTCAACATTCAGAAAACAAAGATCATGGCATCCAGTCCCCATCACTTCATGGCAAATAGATGGAGAAACAGTGGAAACAGTGGCAGACTTTATTTTCTTGGGCTCCAAAATCACTGCAGATGGTGACTGCAGCCATGAAATTAAAAGACGTTTACTCCTTGGAAGAAAAGTTATGACCAACCTAGACAGAGGATGAGATGGTTGGATGGCATCACCGACTCAATGGACATGAGTCTGAATAAACTCCGGGAGTTGGTGATGGACAGGGAGGCCTGGCGTGCTGCAGTCCATGGGGTCACAAAGAGTTGGACACGACTGAGTGACTGAACTGAACTGAGGAATACTAAAGGGGGGAAGATTAAGAAAACTTCAGTTTTATAAAGGTAATACAGGCCAACAAAACACAGAAAAATTAGGAATATAGAAAGTAAAAAGATCTAAGAAACAGACTTACAAGTAATCACAAGAAATGTAAATGCACTAAAATAAACTGTCAGAAAAATTTAACTACATGCTGATTAGAAGAGATATCCCTATGAGGACTTTGAAAGTTAAAGGACAGAAAAAGATATGCCAGGCAAATTACTAACCAAAAGAAGTTGGAATGACTATTAATGTTCAAGTTTTTAGACTTTATATTAGAAAACTTTACTTGAGTTTGTGGCCAGCTATGGACTTAAACATAACAAGATTATTCTCCAAATAAGTGGCACTGGTAAGTTTGAAAAGCCAACACAGATATGCTGGTTTTACATTAGTCTTAATGAGGTTTTGGCTGAAAACTGTGGGGACTGGCAAAAAGAGGTGGTCTGGTTTGACTCAGCAGTTCCACTTAAAAAGAGATCAAAGCAAGTGGCTTAATTCATTTGCTATAAGGTAATACAGAAGAGTGAGAAGGGGAAAGGAATGGTAACATGATTGCTTTGCTAGCCTTTTATAGCAGAGTAGGTGCCATTACTCTCATGAGCAGCTCCTTCTAGTTAACAGACCTAAAGATAAATCTCATTGCAAAGGTTCTACAATCAGTTTTTTATTCAGTTTAGTATCTTTTGGACACTTTCAAAACATCTCTATCATCTAACATCTCTCTACAACTATTCAAGTTGAGCTACTTAATTAGTAAGCAAGAAAAGGTTGCTATGTTTTGTGTAAGGCCAGTACTAAACTAGTTTGAACAGACTAGTTAAGACTGAAACATGAATAATGTGGCACATTATGATTTTTTCCCCTCTTCAGTCCTTCTCACTAGTTTTCTCTAAGCTTCCTGGACTACTTCATGTTGTCTGGCTAAAAGCAATTTGTGGATATTCTTCCTTATCAGTGCTGGTTTCCCAGAAAGAAGTCAGAAAGGTCACTTGCCCAATTTTCCTTAAAATTAAGGTGAAGACATATGATCTACCATCTCTTCCTATGAAATGTATTTTACATAAGACTTTGATTCAAAAGTGAGCAGTACAAAGAAGTGCCAAGTGGAATCCATCTTCTAGCAATGGTGGCTGCAAAAGCATATTGATTACAAGAGATTATTGTATCTCAAGTCTTTCAATGGGAACCACATTCCTTCTTTCCTAAGTACTTTCTCTGAAATTTCTTTTAGATAGTCTTTTGCTAGCAAATGGATTTTTTTAATCTGAAAATTTATTTTTAATCTTTATTCTTAAAGATATTTTTGCTGGGTATACAATTATAGATTGATGGTTGTTTGTTCTGAGCATATTCAACATTCCATTAGATTGCATCAATAACAGGACACTGTATTCTGATTTCCTTGTTACTGTAACAGTTCTTCAAAGACTGTCTTTTGTTTGATATTGTACAGTTTTATCAGGATGTATCTATGTGTACACTTTCTTTTTTATCTTGCTCCAGAGATTCATTAGGCTTCCCGAATATGTGAGTTGTGTCTTTCATCAAATTCTGGGATCTCTTCTTTGAACACTGCCTCTGCCATTTTTCTTTCATTCTGGAACTCTATCTAAACACATTAGTTTTACATTCTTTATCATATAACTCAATTTTTTTCATGTATTTTCCATTTCTCCTTTTCTTGCCCTCCCTCTCTCCACTTTTGCCACATTCTTCAGATGTGTTACAATTCAAAATTCAACTTTGTGTAAAATGCTATTAAATCTTCCCCTTAAGTCTCAGGCCCTTCCTTACTCATAATCTGAATTCCTTTTTTAAAAATTTTTTTAAACAAATCCACTTTATTTATTTTTCAATAAGTTTAAATCCTCAAAGGGTAACAGCATCACACAGATTCCGGATCCAATGGCCTTAGCAGGAAAGATGGTTTTGGAACTGGTATGAACCATGTCACTGTTTCCATGAGTGTAAATTATCCTTCCCCAGATTACTCTGGTTTTGTTAGGTTTTCCACCAGGAGTTAGTGAGTTGTTCTTTGCTTTGCACACATAAGCACATCTCTTGCCTAGATAGAATTCAGTTTCATCTCAAGCATACACACCTTCCATTTTTAGGAGAGTTGTGTGGTTCCCTCTGGTTCCATAGACCTCGCTTATAGACAGCAAAAATGGCCTCAGACCACAACCTTCCAGACATATTTGTTGTTTTAGAAGTCCTATTTCCAGCAAGCCTCCAGAGTCCAAGATGGTTGAAAGAGCCCGATTTATTCTTAAACATACTAAATATGCTTGTCTTACATGCTTTAATCTGTGCTTACAATTTTAGTATCTTAAATCTTAAAGAGGTCTGACCCGTCTCTTTTTTTCTTCATTCATTCTAGTCCATAGTGTCTAGTTTCTCAGTTGGATTTATGATCTGACTATGATCTCTTATTTGGGGGAGCTTTATTTAGGAGTTCTTTTTTTCATGTGTGTGACTAGCAAGATTTTAGTTCCCCATTCAGGGACTGAATCTGCGCTATAGCAGTGAAAGCGCCACTGCACCATCAGGTAAATTCCCTTTATAGGAGTTCTTTGAGGCCTAAGTTGTTCCAGAGAAGTTTGAATTTTCTTCTTCCCAAGGGCCTGAGATCATTTTATCATGTACTTCATTTGTTTTTAAAATGTCCCACTTTTTATTTTATGTCCCACTAAAAAAGAAAAAACTTCTCAGTCATTATCTCTACTTTTTCCTAATAGGATTTTAAAAATACTGCATTAAACTATTACCCCACTGATTTTAGATATTCTGTTCTGTTTGTTTGGGTTTGTTTTTTTTTTTTTAGTGTTTTCTTTCAATTTCAGTTTAGATGATTTCTATTGACTTGCCTTCAAATATATAGATTCTATCCTCTTCTGTGTTTAGTCTGCTGCTAAGTTCAATCTTCATCTCTGATACTGTATTTTCCCTTTCTCCCTGGGTGATTTAATCCATTTTCATGACAATAACATCATCGATATGCTACAAATCTCCCAGTCCAATATTTCTTGCTGAGACCAACAAAAGAATGCAGCTTTAAAGAAGAAAAGAAGTAGGGGAAGGGAAGGTGGGAAAACAGGGAAGACAAAATAAGATGGCAGATTTAAATCCAAATATACTTGAAATGACTTTATTACTAAATATTCCAATTAAGAAAGACTAGGAGGAAAAAAGAAATTAGAAGATAAACAGACTAGATAAAACACCTCTAAATAATCCAATTAAATATTGATCACAAAAGTTAACAGAAAAAGGGTGAAAAAAGATGCATTCTCTATGAATTGAAGGGAACTTCCTCAATCTGATAAAGCCATCTATGAAAAACGTCAGCTAACATCACACTTAAAAGACTAAAAGCTTGCCCCTAAAATCAGAAGAGAGATATCTGTTCCCTTCTAAGACAGTTATCTGCTTTTGCCATTTCACTGCTAAATGAATTTAGCAAAGTTGTAGGATACAAGATAGGATACAAGAATAACATAAAAAATAACAATATCATAAAAAACTAGTGTGTGTGTGTGCCTAGTCACTCAGTCATGTCCACTCTTTGCGACCACATGGACTGTAGCCTGCCAGGCTCCTCTGTCCATGGGGATTCTCTAGGCAAGAACACTGGAGTAGGTTGCCATCCCCTCCTTCAGGGGATCTTCTCAACCCAGGAGCTGAACCCAGGTTTCCCACACTGCAGGCAGATTCTTTACCATCTTAGCCACCAGGGAAGCCCAAGAATACTGGAGTGGGTAGCCTATCCCTTCTCCAGGGGAACTTCCCAACCAAGGAATCAAACCAGGGTCTCCTGCATTGCAGGCAGATTCTTTACTAGCTGAGCATCTGGGAAGCCCAAAAAACCACAATACATAGGATTAAATTAACAAGAGAAATATAGAACTTAAACATTGAATTTGTATGGAAGCACAAAAGACCCCAAACAGCCAAAGCAATCTCTAGAAAGAAAAACAGCTGGAGGAATCAGAGTCCCTGAGTTCAGACTATACTACAAACTAGAGTAATCAAGACACTGTGGTACTGGCATAAAAACAGAAATATAGATCAATGATACAAGATAGAAAGCCCATAGATAAACCCAAGCACCTATAGTCACCTAATCTATGACAGAGGAGGCAAGATTATACAAGGGAGAAAAGACAGCCTCTTCAATAAGTGGTGCTGGGAAAACTGGATGACTCTAGGTAAAAGAATGAAATAAGAACACTATTTAACACCCTACACAAAATAAACTCAAAATGGATTAAAGACCTAAATGTAAGATCAGACACTATAAAACTCTTAGAGGAAAATACAAGCAAAACGTTATTTGACATAAACCACAGCAAGACCTTTTTGACTCACCTTCTAAAGCAATGAAATTTAAAATAAACAAATGGGATCTATTTAAACTTAAAAGTTTTTGCACGACAAAGGAAATCATAAACAAGACAAAAAGACAACCCACAGAACAGGAGAAAATATCTGCAAACGAAACAATGGACAAAGGATTGATTAATCTCCAAAATATACAAACAGCTCACGGAGCTCAATATCAATAAAACGAACAAACAATCCAATCAAAAAAATGGGTCAATCAAAAACTTAAACAGATATCTCTCCAGGGGAGACACAGATGGCCAAAAGGCACATGAAAAGATGCTCAACATCATTAATTATTAGACAAATACAAATAAAAATTACAATGAAGTATCATCTCACACAGGTCAGAACGACCATCATCAAAAAATCTACAAACAATAAATGCTGGAGAGTGGAGAAAAGGGAACCCTATTACAGGTTGGTGGGAATGTAAATTGATATAGCCTCTGTGGAGAACAGTATGGAGGTTCCTTAAAAGACTAAAAACAGAACTACCATAGGACCCAGCAATTCCACTACTAGGCATATACCCTAAGAAAACCAAAATTCAAAGTGACACATGTTCACTGCAACCCTATTTACAAAAACCAGGAAACAACCTAAATGTCCAATGATGGATGAATGGATAAAGAGGTGGTACATATATACAACTGAATATTGCTCAGCCATAAAAAAGAACAAAATTTGGTCATTTGTAGAGATGTGGATGGACCTACAGTCTGTCATACTGAGTGAAGCTGGTCAGAAAGAGAAAAACATCATATTTTAGTGCATACATGTGGAATGTAAAGCAATTATACTTCAATTTAAAACACCCCAAACCAATCTATAGAATCAACATAATCCTTATCAGAGTCCCAGGTGGGGGATTTCCCTGGCAGTCGAGTGGTTAAGACTGTGCTTCCGGACTTCCCTGATGGTCCAGCAGTTAAGAATCCGCCTGCCAATGCAGGGGGTGTGGGTTCAATCCCTGGTCCAGGAAGATCCCACATGCTACGGAGCAACTGGGCCCATGAGCCAGTGCTACAACTATTGGAGCCACTGGGTCCCAGAGCCCGTGCTCTGAAACGGAGAAGCCACCACAATGAGAAGCCCACACACTGCAACCAGGGAAAGCCTGTGCACATCAATGAAGACCCAGCACAGCCATAAATAAACACATAATAAAATTTTTTTTTAATTAAAAAAAAAAAAGAAAAAAAGACTTTGTGCTTCCAATGCAGGGGGCACGGGTTCAATCCACGGTCAGGGAACTAAGATGCCAGATGCTGCAAGGTACAGCCAAAAACAGAATAAGTAAAAAGATTTAATAAACAAATAATGAAAGAACTGCAACTGCCTTCTTTGTAGAAATTGACAAGCTCATTCTAAAATGCACACAGAACTGTAAGGGACCAAGAACAGCCAAAACAATCCTAAAAATGAGTAAATTAGAAAGGCTCACACTTCTCAACTGCAAAACTTGCTACAAAGCAACAGTAATAAAGACAGTGTGTTTCTCCAAAGGCATGTAGATTAATGGAATATAATTGAGAGGAAAAAACCCACACATTTATGGTCAACTGATTTTTGATGAGGTGCCAAGGCCATTCAATGGGGAAAAAATAGTCTTTTCAACAAATAATGCTGGGACAACTGTGTAGGCACAGGCAAAAGACTGAATTTGGACCCCTTTCTGTTAATTTTGACATGCAAAAATTATTTTAAAATATACCAAAGACCCAAAGCTGTAAGAGCTAAAACTATAAAACTCTTAGAAGGAAACATAGGTGTAACTTTTCATGGTCTTGGATTAAGCAATGGGTTCTTAAATATGATATCAAAAACGCAAGCAACCAAAGAAACAAAGATAAAATGGACTTCACCAAAATTTAAAACTATGAGCAACAAAGGACATTATCAAGTGAAACGACAATAAAAAAAAAAAGGAAGAAAATACCTGCAAATCATACATCTGACAAAGGTTCTTACAACACAATAAAATGAAAATTAATAAAACACAGTCAAAAGACAGACCTCCCTGTAGTCCAATGGTTAATAATCCTCCTGCCAAAGCAGGCAACACAGATTTGATCCGTGGTCTGGGCAGATTCCACATACCATGGGGCAACTAAGCCTGTGTGGCACAACTACTGAAGCCCACACACCCTAGAGCTGGTGCTCCACAACAAGAGAAGCCACCACAATGAGAAGCCCTTTCATCACAACTACAGAGTAGCCCCCACTCATACCCAGCACAGCCAAAAATAAAACAAATTAAAATTTTTTTAATTTTAAGAAATACAGTATTATTTTTTAAAAATGCTCAAAAGATCTGAATAGACATTTCTCAAAAAAACATCATTTAAAGGTCAATAAGCACATGAAAAGGTGCTCAACCAAAACCACAAGAAGATACTGCTACTTCATACCTACTACAATGACTATAATAAAAAAGAAAATTAGTGTTAAGAATGTGGAGAAATTCTAACTCTCACAAAGTACTGGTGGGAATGCAAAATGGTACAACCATTTGTGGAAAAGAGTGGTGGTTCCTTAAAAAGTTAAACACTGACTGACCATTTAACCAGCAATTTCATTCCTAGGTATACACAAAAGAGAATTGAAAAATACATTCACACAAAAACTTGCACAAGATGTTCAGAGCAGGATTATCACAATAGCCAAAAATTGGAAACAACTCATATGGCCATTAATTGATGAATAAACAAACTGTAGTATACTCATACAATCCAATATTATTCAGTCCTAAAAACGGATGAAGTTTTGATACATACTATTTACATGGATGAACTTGGGAAACATTATGCTAAGTAAAAGAAGTCAGATACAAAAAGCCACATATTGAATGATTTATTAATAATTTACATGAAATGATCAGAATAGGCAGATCTATAGTGACAAACAGTGGCTGCCAGGGGAGGGAGACGCGGTGGGGTGGGGGAAGGAGGAGGAGTGACTGCTGACAAGTACACGGTTTCTTCTGGGAGTAAAGTAAATGTTCTAGAATTAATGGTGATGGTTGTACAACACTGTGAATATGCTGAGTTACTAAACTATATATTACATATGGGTGAACAGCAGCAAAAAAAAAAAATCTACCTGAAAAAACATAACTGAATGATAAACACGAAATTCAGAATAGTGCTTACCTCAGGAAGAGGAAGGAAATGGGACGGGATCATAAAGTTATTGATAACGTTCTTTTTCTTAAATAGAGCAGAGTGTTAAACACAAGTGTCTATAGTTGCTTTTTATATCTTTTACATATTTGCTAAATATCTTATCAATATTGATGCTAAGGGTATCAAAATAGGACAGCATTTTCCCCCCCCATTAAAAGTGTGGTAGAGCTATTTGGCTTTAAAACTATGTACAACTTTCACACACACACACAAAGAATAGAAGGCATTGAGTGTAGACTATTTTTTCAAAAATAGTAGCTGCAGTGACTAAGAGTCAATAGAGTGAAGTTTATTTTGGTTTTAGTGGTTCCTTTCCCCTAAGAATGTGTGAGTATGTTTACTGGTGATAGGAAATGTATGAGTGAGTTTGCCAACACAAGAAAAAAGATGCAAACTTCTTGATAAGACAGCGAGGATTAGGATCCAGAATTCAGATGTAGGTAGGAAGTTCATTTGACAAACCATGAAACCAGGGAAAAACATTTAAGGATGGGAACAGATAGACCAAAGTTTGATGGCAGATTTATAGATAGAAGAAGGCACTCTCATTTGATAGTCTAAATGGTCTCTACGCTTCCTACTACGAGTAAGAAAAGATGCAAGAAGGACAAGGGTAGCTGAGGGAAGGTAAGAGCTTGAGGATCAATGTTTGAGAATGACAGCTGGACAGACTAAGAGGAAGATAACACATGAAAGGATTCCTTGACAGTTCTGAGAGTCCACTGAGTTGGCACCAGTCCCAGACTACACTACTGCAATGATGTAGAAATGAAGGATGCAAGTATTTGTACTGAGTGGAGATAGGTTCTTGGTAAGCAGGCATGACAAAAAGGACTGGGAAGAAAGGAAGTTGGAATTGAAGTGTTGAGAGAAGGAAAAAGCTCAATCTGTGGTGTTCAAGACCTATAAATTAAGGAGTGGCTAAGTTAGTAAAGTCAAGGTTCCAAGGTCATGTGAAGGTGAAGAACAAATATGAAATAAAGGAGTGAAACATCAAGAAATGGAGAGGATTTTAGGAGCTGTATAATTCACAGTTGATAAGATTTCTGAGTAAAAAAAAAAAATCTGATCAATAAAATGAGAATAAGTAATTCCTGTTCTATCTCCACAAAGAGTTCAAAAGTGAAATAATTTCTTAGTCAGGAGAGAAAGGGTCTCAAAATATAATATATAATTTAATGAGGTTGTGTACTACTCAGATATTTCATGTATTCGTTACTTGATAACTTTTACTTGAAAAACAATAAAAATGCATTCTCTAAAATGTTTATATTCCTGACAGTGTATCAAATGAGATGACAATCAAAACTGCAAACTACACAAGGAAACAAATCACTGTGAGAAAGTCAGAAGCAGCAAATTACAAAAACATTTATGAAGTACTATAGATAATAGAGACTTGAAAGAAATTATAAAATAAGAAAATTTAGAATGTTTTAAGAAAAAAAAGACAGAAATAGTAACCAAAAGGCCGTTTTGCTTTCCAAAAAATTGGCAATTTTGGGGGAAAAGAATCAAAAAGATATTTTAAGAGGCACTGATTTTCAATACAGTTGTTTTTAAATAAGTCATTGAAATATAATAAAACTATAAATATTAATTTTAGAATATACATGGTAGGTATATAAGTATTAAGTATACAGATCTTTCAATTTTCCTGTATGCTCAACAATTTTCATTATAAAGTATCACTGAAATAAAAGTAAGTAAATGATAAATTAGGTACAACTAGAAGAGAAAATCCTCTATACTATCTTCTAAACTCTATGTTTTTCCCTTTTAGATTTAAATCTTTAATCCACCTGTAGTTGATTACTGTACAGTATGAGAGTACAGTCTCCTCCAACAATACAAGAGAAGACTCTACACATGGACATCATCAGATGGCCAAAACCAAAATCAGACTGATTATATTCTTTGCAGCCAAAGATGGAGAAGCTTTATACAGTCAACAAAAACAAGACTGGGAGCTAACTGTGGCTCAGATCATGAATTCCTTATTGCCAAATTCAGACTTAAATTGACCATTCAGGTATGACCTGAATCACATCCCTTGATTATACAGTGGAAGTGAGAAATAGATTCAAGGGATTAGATCTGATAGAGTGCCTCAAGAACTATGGACAAAGGTTCGTGACACTGTACAGGAGACAGTGAGCAAGACCATCCCCAAGAAAAAGAAATGCAAAAAAGCAAAATGGCTGTCTGAGGAGGCCTTACAAATAGCTGAGAAAAGAAGTGAAGCAAAAAACAAAGGAGAAAAGCAAAGATATACCCATCTGAATGCAGAGTTCCAAAGAATAGCAAGGAGAGATAGGAAAGCCTTCCTCAGTGATCAGTGCAAAGAAATAGAGGAAAACAATAGAATGGGAAAGACTAGAGATCTCTTCAAGAAAATTAAAGATACCAAGGGAACACTTCATGCAAAGATGGACACAATAAAGGACAGAAATGGTATGGACCTAACAGAAGCAGAAGATATTAAGAAGTGGCAAAAATGTACAGAAGAACTATACAAAAAAGATCTTCATGACCCAGATAATCACAATAGTATGATTACTCACCTAGAGCAGACATCCTGGAACACAAAGTCAAGTAGGCCTTAGGAAGCATTACTACGAACAAAGCTAACAGAGGTGATGGAATTCCAGTTGAGCTATTTCAAATCCTGAAAGATGATGCTGTGAAAGTGCTGCACTCAATATGCCAGCAAATTTGGAAAACTCAGCAGTGGCCATACTGGAAAAGGTCAGTTTTCATCCTAATCCCAAAGAAAGGCAATGCCAAAGAATGTTCAAACTATTGCACAATTGCATTCATCTCACACACTAACAAAGTAATACTCAAAATTCTCCAAGCCAGGCTTCAACAGTACATGAACCGTGAACTTCCAGATGTTCAAGCTGGATTCAGAAAAGGCAGAGGAACCAGAGATCAAATTGTCAACATCCGCTAGATCATCGAAAAAGCAAGGGAGTTCCAGAAAAACATCTACTTCTGCTTTATTGACTATGCCAAAGCCTTTGACTGTGTGGATCACTTGGAACCAACTGTGGAAAATTCTTAAAGAGATGGGAATACCAGACCACCTGACCTGCCTCTTGAGAAATCTGAATGCAGGTCAGTAAGCAGTTAGAACTGGACATGGAACAACAGACTGATCCCAAATTGGGAAAGGAGTACTTTAAGGCTATACAGTGCCACCCTGCTTATTTAACTTATATGTAGAGTACATCATGAGAAATGCTGGGCTGGATGAAGCACAAGCTGGAATCAAGATTCCAAGAGAAATATCAATAACCTCAGATATGCAGATGACCCCACCCTTCTGGCAGAAAGTGAAGAAGAACTAAAGAGCCTCTTGATGAAAGTGAAAGAGGAGAGTGAAAAAGTTGGCTTAAAACTCAAAATTCAGAAAAGTAAGATTATGGCATCTGGTCCCATCAGTTCGTGGCAAACAGATGGGGAGACAATGGAAACAGTGACAGACTTCATTTTCCTGGGCTCAAAATCACTACAGATGTTGACTGCAGCCATGAAATTAAAAGACGCTTGCTCCTTGGAGGAAAAGCTATGACCAACCTAGACAGCAAATTAAAAAGCAGAGACATTACTTTGCCAACAAAGGCCCATCTAGTCAAAGCAAAGGTTTTTCCAGTAGTCATGTATGGATGTGAGAGTTGGACTATAAAGAAAGCTGAGCGCCGAAGAATTGATGCTTTTGAGTTGTGGTGTTGGAGAAGACTCTTGAGAGTCCCTTGGACTGCAAGGAGATCCAACCAGTCCATCCGAAAGGAAATCAGCCCTGAATGTTCTTTGGAAGGACTGATGTTGAAGCTGAAACTCCAATACTTTGGCCACCTGATGCAAAGAACTGATTCACTGGAGAAGACCCTGATGCTGGGAAGGATTGAGGGCGGGAGTGGAAGAGGACAGAGGATGATATGGTTGGATGGCATCATCAACTCAATGGATATGAGTTTGAGTAAACCCCAGGAGTTGGTGATGGACAGGGAGGCCTGGCATGCTGCTGTCCATGGGGTCACAAAGAGTCGAACACGACTGAGCAACTGAACTGAACTGAACTGATGGGGGTAGAAGTTCAAAGTCACTATTTCCCATATGGATAGCCAACTGTCTCAGAGTCATTTACTAAAAAATTCATTCTTTTCCCCACTTATTTGCAATATCACCTTTCTCGTATCAAGTGGTCAAATATGTAAGGGTCTGCATCTGGGCTCTCTTTTCTGTTCCATTGGCCTATTCCTGTGCCAATAACATACCTTAATTACTGTAGCTTTCTATCTTATACTTTTAAGAATGCTTTGACTATTCTTGGGCCTTTGCACTTCCATATAAATTTTGGAATCAGCTATCAAATTCCATACAAAATTTTGTTGGGATTTCTATCTGACTGATTTGAATATATAGGAAGATTGAAGGAAAACAAATGCCCTTACAATATTGGATCTTTTAATTCATGACCATAATAAAAAAAATCTCATTTTTAAAATTTATTGTTCTTTAATGCCTCATTGAAAATAATGCTTCACAATTTTTCTCTTAAGTCTCCCACATCTCATTAGATCTATACTCAAATGCTTCATACACTTGTTTGCTATTACAATTGATGTCATTTTGTTATCTCCAGCTTCTAATTCTCTGTTGTTGATATACAGATGCCACCCCTTGGTGGCTCAGATGGTAAAGAATCTGCCTTCAATGCAGGAGACCCAGGTTCAATCCCTGGGTCGGAAAGATCCCCTGGAGACGGAAATGGCTACCCACTCCAGTACTCTTGCCTGGAGAACCCCATGGACAGAGGAGCCTGGCAGGCTACAGTCTGTATGCAAATTTAAATTAGATTTTGTATCAAGCATCCCGCTAAACTCTGTTATTTGTAACTCTTCTGTAAATTCTCTTGGATATCTCTGAACAAAATCATAGCTACAAATAAAAGACCGTTGTCTCTCCCTTTCATCTTATATCTTTGTTTCTACCTGTCTGCCTTACTGCCTTGCTACTTAAGACTTCGAACACAATATTTAATAAAAACAATAACTCAGGCATCCTTGTCATGTTTCCCTATCTCAAAAGGAAACTTTTCAACTTTTCAATATTAAGTATGATGTCTCCTGTACAGTTTTTATAGGCATTTCATCTGGTTAAAAAAGGTCCTTTTTTGGTCAGGTGGACAAGATCATGAATGAATGATCTATTAAGATGATCACATAATTTTTTCTCTTTAGTCATGTAACATGGTTGACTATATAAACTGATTTTAACATTAAATCAATCTTGCATTCCTGGGATAACTTAGTTATGGTATATCCTAAACTAGTTCTCGTATTTTAAGATTTGCATCTGTAACCTATGTGCAGGGCAGGGAGAGAAACTCAAACACAGAGAACAGACTTATGGACACAGTGGAGGAAGGAGAGGGTGGGACGAGTTGAGAGTAACACTGAAATATATACATTCAGTCCAGTTCAGTTTAGCTGCTCAGTCGTGTCCGACTCTTTGTGACCCCACGGACTGCAGCACGCCAGGCTTCCCTGTCCATCACCAACTCCCAGAGTTTGCTCAAATTCATGTCCATTGAGTCGGTGACACCATCCAACCATCTCACCCTCTGTCGTCCCCTTCTGTTCCTGCCTTCAATCCTTCCCGGCATCAGGGTCTTTTCAAATCAGTCAGCTCTTCGCATCAGGTGGCCAAAGTATTGGAGTTTAAGCTTCAACATCAGTCCTTCCAATGAACAGTCAGGACTGATTTCCTTTAGGATATACATTACCATGTGTAAAACAGATAGCTAATGGGAAGCTGCTGTATAGCACAGGGAGCTTAGTCTAGGGCTTTGTGACAAACCAGAGGGGTGTCAGATGGGGTGAGAGGTAGGATGGAGGTTCAAGAGGGAGGGGACATATGTATACCTATGGCTGATTCATGCTGATGTATGGTAGAAACCAATCAACACTGTAAAGCAATTATCCTCCGATTAAAAAATAAGTTTAAAAAAAGAAAAAATTTTTAAAAAATCTGCATTTGTGTTATATGTCATTATAATTAACTGTCCTTGTCAGGATTTATCTTCAAGACGGTACTTTCTGTTGTTTTTTATAGCCACTAAGTCATGTCTGACTCTTTTGTAATCCCCATGGGCTACAGCCTGTTAGGCTCCTTCTGTCCATGGGATTGCCCAAGCAAGAATACTGGAGTAAGTTGCCATTTCTTTCTCCAGGGGATCTATGGTACTAGTCTCTTTCATTAAATGAGCTAGGATTTTTTCTTCATTTTCAATTCCCTGAAGATCAGGAATAGCTGCTGTGCAAGGCTGAAGTTATTTCTTCTATGATTTTTGATAGAACTCAGTAGTGAAGTTATTTGGGCTGTATGGAAAGATTTTTCACTACATATTTAACTTATATAATTTATACACATTATAAGATTACTGAGGTTTTCCATTTCTATTCAAGTCTATTTTAGGAAGTTATATATTTTAAGAATTTGTCTACTTAAAACTATCTTTACATTCAAAGCATAGTTATCCATACTATTTTTATCTTTTACTGCCTGCCACATCTACAATGATATCCTCTCTTTTCATTATTGATATTGGTTTTCTATGATCTTTTCTTTCTTAATATCACAAGTATGTCAAAGAACAAACTTTTGGATCTGTTGTATATTTGTTTTCTATTTCATTCTCTTTTTGTTCTTATCATTATCTTCATTACTTTTTTTTTTTAACATTCTTTGTGTTTATTTTGCTATTCTTTTGCTAACTTCCCAAGAGAAACGTTTACTTCATTTATTTCTTGCCTTTCTTTTTTTCTAAGGTAAGCATTTAAGGACATGTATTTGCTATAAAATATAATATTGCTTTAGCTTACCTTACAAATTTTGATGTGTAACATTTCTATCTTTCAGTCCAAAATATTTTTCAATTACTATTGTGATTTCTGCTTCTACTGGCAGGTTAAATAAAAATGTGTATCTTAATTTTGAAAGGTTTTAAAAAACTTTTAAAAAAGCTAATTGTTTTGTGGCTTGATAACTTGATTTTCCAGGTGGCACTAGTGGTAAAGAATCCGCCTGCCAACGCAAGAGACACAAGAGAGGCTGGTTTGATCCCTGGGTCTGGAAGATCCCCTAGAGGAGGAAATGGCACCCCACTCCAGTATTCCTGACTGCAAAATTCCATGAAAGGAGCCTGGAGGGCTACAGTCTGTGGGGCCGCAAAGTGTTGGACATGACGGAGAAACTAAGCACACACACACACAAAATTTGATTTCAGTTCTCTGAAATTTGTTTATACTTTATGACACACCAAACATGGTAGAAAAAAATTTTTTGTTTAAATAAATGTTTTATATACATTTTAAAATTGCTATTTTCAAAGTGATTGGATATACAGCTCTATAAAAGCATTAGGTGAAATTTGTTAAATGTGTTGTTCCAAGCTTCCAAACATCCTTGCAGATATTTCTTTCCTCTACTTTTATCAATTACTGAGAGATATATATTAAAATCTCCCATTACTGTGGTAGATTTAACAATTCTACTTGCAGTTCTGTCAGTTTTCGCTTTATACATTTTTTTTTAATGGTAGAACAGGTTTTTAAAAATGAATCCCTTTACTTTCTGCTCACCTTAAATACCAAGACCAAAATCAGTTTCTTTATGATAGTTTTCACTAAATCTGTTTCTTATCTTCAAATTTACCTATTTCATAGTAGAGATTGAACTTACTGAAACGTCTTAAAAAGCAAGTACGTTGGTCTTTTTTTTCCCAAGAGAAAAACAATCAGAAATTTATTGTTAAGAAAAAAAAAAAAAGAAATTTATTACCAGGGCATCATGCATACACATCCGAGTAGTCAGTGATGGCTAACTCAAAAGGGGTGGTTAAAACTTGAGCTTATATGCATCTTAACAAAATAACAATAACTTTTTAGAGAAGTGACAAGACAAAGGAAAAGGACTTTAAGTTTCTAGAGCAGCAAATGGGGGAACTAATGGAAGATAAGAGTTAGTAAAGGTTTGCTTCCCTGTTGGTGCTAAGTCGTAAAGAACCTGCCTGCTAATGCAGGAGACATGAGATGCAGGTTCAATCCCTGGGTCGGGAAGATCCCCTGGAAGAAGAAGTGGCAACATACTCCAGTATCTTTGCCTGGAGAATGCCAAAGACGGAGGAGTCTAGCAGGTTACAGTCCACAGGGTTGCACAGAGTAGGACATGACTGAAGCGACTGAGCACAAAGCACGATAAAGGTTTGCTATGTAGACCTCTCTGGTGCCCATCTCTGGGCTAATCTTAGGGTCTAGAGTTGTCTCTGGTGATTAATTTCTGTCCTCCTGGTAGAGAAGGGAAGGGGGATGCCCCTGGTGAGTCATTTTGAAAGCTAACTTATATTCTAAGCTACAGTTTTCTATTACTCTCAGCTTAAAAAGGAAGCTACTAAAGTTCTCCATTGTTATTCTTTAAACACCTCATCCATTGTAAAAAAGGAAAAAATGGCTTATCAATAGTATCAAGCTCTCAAAGGACTCATCAGTTCTTACTATTATTACCTAATGTATTCCAGACACTAATGTAATCTCCACAACAGACATACAAAGTGGTTGTTATTATTATCTCTAAAGTTTAACAGAAGCAATAAATAACAGAAACCTGAGGACTAAGACTAATCAATACCAAATGGCAAACAAATATTGTTGTCCAAGGATTGTTTTCACCAAAATGAATATCTCAATGTGAAAGCCCCACATGCAAGAATGGTTTCATTTAAGTACCTTGTACTTCTGCCTCAGTTCTTCCGTGTCTTCTTTTTCTACTTCTAGGACACGGCGCCGTTCGGTAGCATCTTCAGCATAATCAAGCTTAACAAAAATAGATACAATTAGACTTAATTGCCCTAGTACTCCCATCAAGCCATAAAAAAGTCATTTACACAACTACAGTACTATATGAAAATATGTAATTTGCTCAACTACCTCTTGCTTTACTGTCACACTACAGAGAAAAAAAAACATGCAAAATAGTTCATTAATCCTTTCATGCTGGTGGTTCCCAACAGGCATAGTTGATAACAGATTTTACTTCAATGTTCAATGACAAAGAATTAGCAGTAAATGGAGCATAATATTTCAAGCAATGAAAAGAAGGTATCACAGATGAGAGCAGTACACAGCTCTATCGTTGTTCAGTCACTAAGTACTGTCCAACTCTTTGCAACCCCAAGAATTGCAGCAAGCCAGGCCTCCTTATCCTTCACTATCTCCCGGAGTTTGCTCAAACTCATGTCCATTGAGTTGATGATGTCATCCAACCATTTCATCCTCTGTCACCCCCTTCTCCCTTTGCCCTCAATCTTTCTCAGCATTAGGATCTTTTCCAATGAGTTGGCTCTTCACATTAGGTAGCCAAAGTATTGGAGCTTCAGCATCAGTCCTTCCAATGAATATTCAGGGTTGATATCCTTTAGGATTGGCTGGTTTGATCTCCGTGCTGTTCAAGGGACTCTCAAGAGTCCAGTACCACAGTTGGAAAGCATCGATTCTTCAGCGTGCAGCCTTCTTCATGGTCCAACTCTCACATCTGTACGTGACTACAGGAAAAACTATAGCTTTGACTACATGAACCTTTGTTGGCAAAGTGATGTCTCTTCTTTTTAATATGCTGTTTAGGTTTGTCATAGCTTTCCTTTCAAGGAGCAAGCATCTCTTAACTTCATGGCTGCAGTCACC
This sequence comes from Bubalus bubalis, assembly GCF_019923935.1. Classification (NCBI taxonomy): domain Eukaryota; kingdom Metazoa; phylum Chordata; class Mammalia; order Artiodactyla; family Bovidae; genus Bubalus; species Bubalus bubalis. Next base: position 18,835,598 of record NC_059159.1, on the reverse strand, counting down.
GTCCGATGAAAATAAAATCTGCTGCTGTTTCCATTTTTACCCCGTCTATTTGCCATGAAGTGATAGGACTGGATGCCATGATCTTAGTTTTTTGAACGTGAGTTTTAAGCCAGCTTTTTCACTCTCCTCTTTCACCTTCATCAAAAGGCTCTTTAGTTCCTCTTCGCTTTCTGCCCTTAGAGTGGTATCATCTGCATATCTGAGGTTGTTGACACAGCTCTGTAGGGGCAAAGCTTCTACCACAACAAATATTTTAAGATTTGAGCTACAGAGCCTACTGAAATGAGCATAAGGGCCTGGGTTTAAGTCTGATCTTATCTTGTGGCATAATGTTGGGGCAATCACTCAACTTCTTTGTAAAAGGGGCATTATTTGCCACCTACCTACCTCAAAGAGAGCACTAAATGAGAATATAAAATAAGTTTTTTAATTTTCCCTCAAAAATATTAATATTACACCTGAATTTTGGAATTAGTATCCATTTTAAATACCCCATAAAACAAGTCAACCAATGAGATCAATTTACCTCCATTTCCATGCGACCCATGCCCATGACATCATATTTGACGACGATTGGAATGGGATCTGTTCTCCCTGTAACAGGAACATATAATCAAGGTGAGATGTAAGGCTAAGCCAACAGCTCGCTTTACACATTGGGTTTGGGTGGTTAGAGATCTTGCCTTGGAGTGCAGAGACCAGAAAGCTACAGTGAACCAAACACAAGCCATTCTCACAGCTTACAACCAAACCTACCTCTCCAGTTTAAGCCCAACTGACCACCTTGGCTGACCTTCCAGTTGGGGATGATTCCAGATTACTAAAGCAAAATTAAATAAGTAATGCAAAGCATTCCTAAGCAATGGCACCAGCAAGTTTAAAATCAAGAACACTAGAAATTCCTTTTTAAAAAGGCTCCCAAATAACTTTCCATCAAGAATCACTTCACTCTTACTGTTCACTGACATTTTCCCACACACACTTTTAAAACTGGTAATAAATATGTCAACTGACAGGTTTAAATCGGAAGAGCACAGTTTCAAACATGACACAGGAAAATTCAATAACTGCAACTCAGCGTGTTTAATATTTCTTTGTATTCAAAACATGCTTTACAATTAAATGAAGGGGTGAAAATAATTAAAAGGAACGCAACAGTTAGTTGCCCTGAGGAAAGAATAGTTTTACTTTTAAACTGGTGCTCTAAGGTCCCATTTTTCCAGAGTGGATTTAACACTGACTATGGCAATCAGTAAGCTGTGAAAAGGACTAGTTGCGAAGAAAATTGACTTTAAACTAATTGATCTATGCTGGAGATTTTTTAAAATGTATATTTAATCCACTCATAACCAGCCAAACAAAGCAAAATGGGGCAGACAAGCACTTTACTACCACAGCTGTTTTACATCACAACTTGCGCTGTTTATTGTGATGTAAGCCCACTGAAAAGAGGACTTACCTTATCCGTTGTATACCTTTAGTGAAAAAACACAATGTTTACTTCCCTCATCATTTCACTCAGGCTGGTGTAAACAATTGTTTTTTAAATTAATTTATTTTTTTGTTGTTGTTATACACACATATATATTATACCTTTGGGCTAAAAGTTGAGTTTTGTCAGGCTAAATCTGAGATATGACCAAAACTGAATTTGGGGGGTTAAAAAAAAGGCAAAAAATGCCATGCCCATGACTAGGATTTGTCTCGGAGGGGAAAAAAGCTGTTTCCAAAGTGACCAGCAACCACTTGAATCTAGTTGCTCTGTATTTGTGGGATTGATTTTTGTTTCAAAAAGAAATGAAAAACAAATTCAGAAGTTTAATTACTTATCACCAATCTCCCATTATTGCTTTTAAACAATAAGAAGCTAATCAAGAATAATTATCACATGAAAAAAAATTTAAGTAAATAAAGAACATCTCACACCAGAAAAAGAGAACAAAGTTGTAAAACAGCCTTATTTTAGATACTATCAAAAACTGCCAGTTAAACAAAATAAAAATGTGTTACTACCTTCTGCCCAATGGTATAATAAATAAGCAGTGACTGCAATCTTTAGCAAAAGGACCAAATTAAGACAGGTTATAAAAATGACTTCCTAGGTGCAATATCACTTTCATAACGTCTCAATCAGGGATTTACTGGTTAAAAACAAATGGTCCAATGAAAGAATTGGAAAGAAATGTCAAAGTTATTTTTTTGTTTTGATATCTTTTTTGATCTGTCAGAATTTGCTTTGTTAAGAATCAAGAAAATTTTGGTAGAAATTCATTACCTCTGTAAACCCCTGTTATAAACTCTGCATTAGTACTTTTGCCTTCTAGGGCAGTCAAAGTTTGTTTTAATTCATTTATAAATTGCAGTAGCAAGTGCTAGTGCCCATTATATTGTGGGGAAATCAAGTTTTTACAGTATTAGAATTTAATGTTTTAACTGATTTTTTTTTTTTTTGGCAATTCTAACACAAACAGATACATCCCTTCTTAACGTTACCCTTTCATGAACAAGGATCAGACAAGTTGCATAAGGAAAGGAAAGGAAAATGAAAAAGACCAAGCAGAAGGATGAAGGCTACAACAGAGAAAGTAAGCCTAACATATTGGTGCACTGATGACAAAGGAGTAATTCAGTCTGAAAATAAAAAATTACCACTGCTAAGTTTACCATCACCACAACAAGTCCAGGATCATAATGCTGTAAAAAAGAAACACCATTTGTTAGGCAGAAACCATTAGGGTAGGAAACAGGCCTTCTAGCAGGCAGACAGGCTGGGGTAAAGTAACAAATTGGGCTTTGTCCCTCCCCCAATTTCAGCTGGGGACGCAGGAAGGTCACTATGTGCTACCGCAGTTGTTTTCATACCGGTTGGATCAGGGTGTAAGATTTTTGTACTGCTACTTGAGAACAAACATGAACAACCTCTTCTACAAAAATGCAGGGGTTGGGGGGAAGGTGGGAGAAAGTGCGAGAACTATCTCTCGCTTCCAGTCTCTCATTTAACTACTCATTCTGTTCAAATCGGTACTCAAGGCCCGAGGTGGGACTTGTTCCTTAAGGAAATAACATCAAAGACAGATCATCAAGTGATTATCAAGTCATTGGCTGCACTAAAAGAACTCTAAGAGGACTGTCTCATAGAGGGGATCATCAAGACCTCACTATAATAAATAAAAGGTCTGGAAAATAACCTTAGATTGTCAGTGCTTGGAAAACATGCACATTTGAGTTCTGTCATGAATGAATACAACTTTTGTGGTAGACTTCCTCAGAACTTTGCTTCCTTTTAATCAAGTCTTCCCAAGTCCACCAACAGCTTTCTTTCTGCATATAATAAAGCCAAACTTTGAAGAACACCAGGAACTCCAGAGAAATTGGCATCAAAAGACCTGTCACATTTACAATTAGTCCACTCAGAGAAAACAGTCTGGCTTTAAAAACAATCTGAAGGTAAAATTGCTGCCTCCGCTAAGTGGTAATTTTTTTCCATTATTAGAAGTTCCAGACCAAGGAAAAATCCCACTGGGAAAAGACACTGAAGAATACATACATGAAGAGGCTGCAGTATTTAAAAACAAAAAAACAAAAAAAACCCCTCATTTATTCATTTGTGATCAATGACAAATCCTATCATAAAGGAATACCTGAGTAACAACCCATAGTGATGACTTTTCAATGGTAAATAGCAAAAGAATGTTTGCTAATATAATAATCCCCTAGAAAACTCAACTTCTTTTTAATACAAATTGAACTAAATCCAGTTTCTCTTATTTCTTGGCTTCTCTTAACAGGGACAAGTATTTCTTAAAATTCATTAAAATAAGAACATTTTGTTGTTTATTTCATTTCAAAGGAGGCAACTTCAACCAGAAAATAAATACTTTCCTTAAGAAGAAACTGTCCTCTTCAGCCAAAGATCTATATATAGATACTCTGACTGTGATCTAGCTGACTGGACAAGGGTGGGAAAAAAACATACTACTTATAGAAAATTCTACTATCAATGTATTCATGTGAGGAGAAAAAATTGATATTCATATTTTCTAAATAAAAACTAAATATATATATATATATAGACACACACACAAGTATTAAATCATTATGCTGTATACCTGAAACCAAAATAATATTCTATATCAACTGTACCTCAATAAAAATTTTTTTAAAGAGATGGAAAAAACTTTTAATGAGGTTTCACTGACCAACTGGTACTGTATACTCTATATTTTAGAAGATAGGCTTACTTCTACAATGACACATGTGCTAAAATACTCATGTACACATCTCTTGCTAAAATGTAAAGGTATTATAACTTATCTTAACTCAAGAGAGAATAAGGTCAAATATGAAAACTCACTGATTGCTTATAGCCACAGTTTCTGAGAATGAGCCTTTCCATTAACCAGTTTCGATTTTGAAACACTTTAGGATACTCCAATCTACAAAACTGGCCCAAAGAACTGGACTGTAGAGAAATTATTTTTTTTTTAAACAAACACTATTTTTAAACAAATCCCAGGAAAAGAACAACTGGGGAGAAAATATCGAAGAACCATAACCTGGTAAACAGCACATTTCAGAAACAGAAGACACATGACTTCTCCATAGAAACAAATTAGAAATGAAGAAGCTTCCAAAGTGATTAAAACAGTTTTTGGATAGTCAGCAGATAAGATAACACTACAATTTACCTCTGCTGTCTGTTCCTTTGCTGAGATTCATCCAACAACAAATAATTATTGAGTTGCTTCTACATACCAAGCACTACTGGAAGGCTTTGGGCATATTTTTGTGATAGTAATTAAAACAAAGTCCTATAGCCCATGAATTATCTATAATTAGGCAAAATAATCTTACCAATATAAACTTCTGGCATGAGGAGTAGAAAATAACATTTATGGACCCAATGCATGTATGGTTCAAAAAGCTTTAATGTCTAACATCTTTCAAAGAAGTCTAAAACTGTTTTTAAAGACTGACCCTAATAAGGCAGAAGTAAATATAAAAGCCATCACAAAAGTCACAAATTTTACTTCCAAAAGGCCACTAAGTTGATAAAAGTCAAGAATCTGACCTGACATCTTAAATTTATTTAGTTTAAGCAACTCATATATGTGAAAATCAAGAATAATACAAAATTAGGATGGTGACTATTCTCTGATTTGTAAAATTACTCAAAATAAGGCTCTATAGTAAGCTATAGTGAAGTCGCTCAGTCGTGTCCAACTCTTTGCAACCCCATGGACTATAGCCTACCAGGCTCCTCTGTCCATGGGATTTTCCAGGCAATAGTACTGGAGTGGATTGCCATTTCCTTCTCCAAGGGATCTTCCCAACCCAGGGATCGAACCCAGGTCTCCCACGATGTAGACAGACGCTTTACCGTCTGAGCCACCAGTGAAGTCATTATGTTAGTGTGTTTAAATATAATTTCATTCATTTAAAAAAACAGTGATTACATACAACTTTCAGAAATACTTCCTGGGTAAAAAGTGGTATATATATTTCCAAACCAAAGCTTTACTTCTACAAATTTCTCCTTAAAATAACAGTCTTCAGTAGCATAAAAATAATGATTATTTTCAGCATCGTTTAGATATCTTTTTCTTAGTAAACATCAAGTATATTAATTATACCCTATGGCTTTTAAGTTTTGTGTTTGTGTTTTGTTTTTTGTTTTTTTTTAAAGAATTCCTACTCAAAATAGAATCCAAAGTCTCTAGTGCTACAAAAACTAACTATATTCTTGCCACAGACTGTTTAATGATCTATACAACAACCAGGTTATTTTGATTTTCAGGCACAGGTTTTTTTTTTTTTTTTTTTTTTTAAGGGCACAGAAGTTTAAAAAACTATGACCTAAAAATCCTTCCATCTTCCCAAAGAATCAGAGCTACTTTCTAGAACAAAATAGTTCAATTTTAATCATGTAATCTAATATATTAAGAAAAGGTTAGTTTTGTTTTGTTTCTCTTGGTTAAGCATACATATATTTATTTCATTGTCAGCTGACAGGGCCTCAAAACAACCCCCTGGTGGCTCAGTGGTAAAGAATCTGCCTGCCAATGCAGGAGATGTAAGTTTGATCCCTGGGTCAGGAAGATCCTCTGGAGAAGGAAATGGCAACCCACTCCAGTATTCTTGCCTGGAAAATCCCATGGACAGAGAAGCTTGGTGGGCTACAGTCCATGGGGTCACAAAAGAGACACCACTTAGTGGCTAAATGTACACAGTATAGAGTAGCTAGTCCTATGGTATTGTAATATCCAACGATCCAATGTTTTCTTAGAGTTGTATTCACTTACTATTAAGTTATTCCATAACTACACTGAGAATTCCTTAATATTCCAAGATCATTCTTAAACCCCAAAATGTTTTCCAGCTCCATTTAAACTGCTCTTCCTTAATCCTACACCTCAAACCCTCAACTCACCTTTATTTTCTTTCTTTATTTTTCTAGGTAGTCCCTAAAAAGGTGGCTACAAAATCTCAGTTCTCTAGTAAAAGGTAACTTCTAAACACTTGTGTCACTCTGGACAACTAGTGCACCAGTCTCTGCAGCCTCTCCAGCAAAATGGAGACATTATCTCCACTTTCGGGACTGGCATGTAGATCAAAACAGACAATAGAAGATGCTTTGTAAACCCTAACATTTCACCATGATGCTGCTAAACACTGTTGTCTTAAGGCCTCAGAAAATTAAAAAATCAATTTGTTCATTTCCAAAACTGGCATTTTAAAATACCTTAAAATTAAAAATACTCTAAGAAGCTGTGATAGATTCTAATGTTCTACCAACAACCTGGGGATAATGAAACAGTCCTATTTACTGAAGGAGAAAATTATCATCTACCCCCAAATCCTTCCCATATTATCATTCCATTAACAAGAGTGACTACTGAGTTTGAAAAGGTTACACAAATATTAAATCTAAGCCAAATGAATGAAGTATACTTTAGCAAGACTTTCTCCAAATTAAAACAGATCACCTAAGAAATTTATCAGGTACATTTATCAGGTACAAACAATTTTCTTAGGTAAATTATACCTAAACAAAACAGAAAAACTTAAACACTGTCAAAATGCTTACTATTTTACTGTCACCTGAGAAATACACTAACACCTATGTATGTGTACTGAACAGTAAGTTATTAATCCACTGTATGCCAAATTTGTAATAGATGAAGTCTACAAGGAATGTAGAAGTAAATTGAGAAAGTTAAAAAAATTGAAATTACTGAAAAATCTCCCTTATTTCCTCTGGCGTCTCTTCTAAAAAGCCCAGAGATCCTAGGTTATCCATAGAAATTTTCTTTTCCAGTTCTAAAGTCTATGATTCCATACAACTTTGAAGGCATTTCTGTCTCCTCTTAGTTTCAACTTTTCAAATATTGGCTAACCAGTGAAATTTTATATTTTCAACTGTTTCCACCTGATTGGAAACGCTACTCTAATTACAATAAAATCATGATGATTATATACTAATATTATATATTGGTATATTTTATATACTAATTTTATATATTGCTAATTTTAAGTTTCTTGGACATGCCACTCTCGTAAGAAGTACGAGAAACCAGTTTCCATGCAAACCAGTTTCATTTTAATCATGCAAACTAATCTAGGGCACGAAGTCCATAAATAATAATGTAGGAAACAGTATAAATCAGGATAAAGATAAGATTATAAGAAAAATAAAGAGCATTATACTAAATCAGACTAAAAATCACTAATCTATTTTGGATGAGCAAAAGAACCAACTGTCTACCCCGACTTGCCACAGTGAAGGTAACATTCTCAGAAGCTTATTTTATTCATATGATCTAAAGCAAATTACTTGGGGAGCTTATTTAAAATGTAATTTCCTGAACCCCACTGCAGACCTGCTGAGTTGTACTGGTTGGGAATCTACATTTTTAACAAGCACCCAAAGTGATTCTGCTGCTCACTAAAGCTTGAGAATCACCAATCTAATGGTAAAAGTACTAGAGTAGAGGTCAGAAGATTTGTTATAAACACAGCTACTATCCTCAGCAGTTTGACTATGGATAAACACTTAGGTTTCTCAATCTGTTTGTTTTTTTTTTCCTCAATCTGTTTAAAGTGGCATTATCTCCCAACCTACTATTGGGAGAGGAAAATGAGATAAGATACAGGTATAAAGCTTATATGCCATCATGTTTAATTCCCCAAACAGTTCTGAAATCTTTTAAAGATTTGAGCATACTGAGGAAAGGTCACACCACTAACTGATTGCAGAGCTTGAATTTAAACCCAGGTCAAATTTCAAGTGAGATCATAAAGTAGTAGTAACCTGTGAATCAAATATAGGCCTTGCATATGTTTGTTTATCTCAGATTACTTTAAACTTTGAGCCAACATTTTTCAATTACTAAGTTTCACCAGAATATCTGGATTTCTGGTTTTGTTTTTTAAATTCAGGTCTGGCAACACATGAGACTATATTCCTACACAGTAACAATGAGCAGGAGCTAGCTGAATGGCAGTTACTCCTCTCCAGACATGGCACAACTCACACTACTTCCTACTTACTGTCTCAAGTTCAGTGGGCTTCAACTGTGTATGTTACCACCCGGCCCCAACAGGCATCGGAGCTTCCAAGTCCTACTTTTGAGACTGTCCTCTGCTCTTTCCTTCTAAGCTCCAGCTAGATTTTCTCTGTAACTCATTTGGTTACAGAATTATCTACGTCACAGATTTCAAAAGACTTAGTAAGACAGAAAAGGCTGAATTTAGAACTAATAAACCACATTTATACATGTAAGATGATATTATTTTGTCCCCTTTTCTAAATGTACAATCAATTACTTCAAATTTTGGTAGCCATTTTTAATAAATATTTTCATTTTTAGCTTTTTTCTTTATCAAAATATATATCTCACAAATCATACTTATAAACTTTGTGTTCTTATCATGTTTATATCTGGTCCTCCTTTTAAATACCAGTGGTTCTTATGGATGAATGATTCCATGCATCAACTAACTAACAAGTATAGTTGGGCAGATGCTAATATAGTTGTTTGCTTCCTTATTCTCACAATGAGATCTTTCACTTATTAAATCCTTCAAGAAATAAGTTAAAATTCTAAGTTATGTTTTTCAATTCTCTATTAAGCCCCCACTGTACCTTTAACTTCACAATTACAGTATTATATTGCACTAGATTTATTTGTTACAGTTGTGTCTATATTAGACATAAGCCTCAGGAGACAAGAGCTATATCTTATTCATTCCTTAACTCTTAAGACTTAGTACAGATCTGGCACATTCTACAGATTCAGTAACTATATGCAGGATAAAAAAACATATTGAAAAGCAACAACAGAAAACACATAAATGCCTGTAATTGTTATCACTTAGGAGTTTACAGTCTAACAAGAGTTAAGTAAGTAAGTAAGTGAAGTAGCTCAGTAGTGTCCGACTCTTTGCAACCCCATGGATTGTAGCCTACCAGGCTTCTCCGTCCATGGGATTCTCCAGGCAAGAATACTGGAGTGGGTTACCATTTCCTTCTCCAGGGGATCTTCCTGACCCAGGGATCGAACCCAGGTCTCCCACATTGGAGGCAGACGCTTTAACCTCTGAGCCACCAGGGAAGATGGCTCACGAGAGTTAAGAGACACATAAATACAAATTATTCAAGGTAGAATGTTAAAAACACCACAAGAGAAATACAAAGTGTAAGAAAAAATAAAGGAGGAAATTATAGTACGAGACAAGAAATTACAGTATTCTCTTTACCTTTGGAGATCAATTATCTATCACTTCTAAAAATGTGGCCAAGGTTCTTAATACTCAATCTAGCCTACAGTTTCCAGTGAATTTACAGAAATTTATATTCATCATCAAGAACATAAATGACCACTTCACGTGCTCTAAGAAAAAATATCACATTCAAAGCTACCTACATTTTTTTCAACCAGAGTAATTATTGTACATTTCAATTATGCAGTACTTTATTTCTCACCACCATCACATTTCTCCAGAAGACAGAAGTTAAGCCACCACACAGCATTTAAGTACATTATAGATAGCATACTGATTAAAAGCATAGGTTTTTGGCAACATGATTCTACTACCTATCTGCTGTAAGATTTTGGGCAAAGAAGTGCTTAAAATGTCAATCTCCTCATCTGTAAAAAAAAGAGTAACTACCCCAGAGAGGACTTAAATTAGACTATACATGTGCAAGCACTTTGTAAACACTTAAAACACTAGCTATTATTAAGGATTAACACTAAACCCAGTGAACAAAGGCTTGCTAGCCAGACACATGCATGAATCAACTGTATATTATGCTTCATAGTTGATTTATCATCCTTCATAACTACACTTTCCTTTCCAGTTCCACTGCTATCATTTTATTCTATGCCCTTATCAACTCATACCTAGACAACTTTCTAAATGGTTTTACATCTTCAGTCATACTTTGGCAATATTCGTACTTAACTTCTACCACCAATGTGCTAATTGGTATAATGGAAAGAAATAGATCACAAATCAAGAGAACTAGGGGCTGCCTTTCAACATTCTGGAACCCTAAACCTACATTTCTTCATTTGTAAAATGAATTTCTGATTAAATTAGCTTTAATATTTCTATCTGCTAGATAAGTCTATACCTCTCTTCTAATAAAAAACTGCCTTTGTTTACAAAATAAAGTTTCAAATTGGAGCAGCCTTCTACACTCAGTGTGGTAGTTAGTTAGCAGCATGGGTTTTGGAGTCAGAAAGACCAAGGTTTGAATTTTGATATTGTCATTTACTGACGGTTTATTCTTAAGCAACTTGCTCAACTTCTTTAAGCCTCAGTTTTTCCTCTGCAAAGCTGGAATAACATAGTCTTGCTTTAAGAATTGTATGTGTTAAATAGACAGACAACGGAAGAAGCTGCTATATGGGGACAGAGAACTCAACCCGGTGCTCTGTGACAAACTAGAGGGGTGGGATGAGGTAGGGAGTGGGAGGAGATTCAGGAGGGAGGGGACATACGTGGACTTGCGGCTGATTTATGTTGTTGTATGGCAGAAGCCAACATAACACTGTAAAGCAATTATCTTCCAATTAAAAATTAAAAAAAAATAATTAGATGAGGTTTTAGTTAAGATAATACTAGATTTGTGCCTATCTGAACCAAATTCCCATTACTGCTTTCTAGTTATGGTTTCTCAACTGCTCTTGGACACCCAGAACCCTGCTTCAACCAAATAATTATGGTTTTTTCCATCCTTTTATATGTCAAAGTTCATTTTAAAAATATGTATTTTGATAAGTTCTTCTGCTTTTAAAGTGTGACATTCACTGCCGAATGGACACTTTCTGCTCTAGCCAGCTACACCTTCTCTTCACCAACTGTAATCACCTTGTATACATCAGTGTCTCTTTCTTTGGTAATACCTATTCCTCCCTCCTTAAGACTTCATTGTGAGGTCTTCCCTAGTCATTTATCCTTAAAGAGTTTACTCTTAAGGTTTCTTCCACTTATCTCCTAAAATAAATGGCAAACTTATGAGAGTAAGGGTAGTATCTCACAATGTCATGTATACTGTTGATTATGGTCTCTTGAAAACAAGTATTTAATAGAAGTGCAACTATTTTAATGTAATTCTTCACCAGTGAGTGCTTCATTTAAAGTAATCTGCCTTGAGGATGTCCAAACTGCTTCTATAACCGGTCTACTCTTTTCTTAGTAAAAAAGTATCTGATCTAAATTTAGAAAAATTTGCTACTTCCTTTCTAATTATTTTGCATGAACTTGGTATATATTTAATGTCTTCTGATTAAATAACACTTTAACATATATTTAATGTCTGTCTATAAATGCAACAATCTCTATACTGAGAAACAAGTAGTCTATACAGCATCTGAGTTCACTATTTCCCCTTCTCATCTCCCCCAATCCCTTTTCATTTCTCAGTTCAGTTCAGTCACTCAGTCGTGTCCGACTCTTTGCGACCCCATGAATCTCAGCACGCCAGGCCTCCCTGTCTGTCTATCACCAACTCCCGGAGTTCACTCAAACTCATGTCCATCAAGTCAGTGATGCCATCCAGCCATCTCATCCTCTCTCGTCCCCTTCTCCTCCTGCCCCCAATCCCTCCCAGCATCAGGGTCTTTTCCAGTGAGTCAACTCTTCGCATGAGGTGGCCAAAGTATTGGAGTTTCAGCTTTAGCATCAGTCCTTTCAATGAACACCCAGGAGTGATCTCCCTTAGGATGGACTGGTTGGATGTCCTTGCAGTCCAAGGGACTCTCAAGAGTCTTCTCCAACACCACAGTTCAAAAGCATCAATTCTTCTGCACTCAGCTTTCTTCACAGTTCAACTCTCACATCCATACATGACCACTGGAAAAACCACAGCCTTGACTAGATGGACCTTTGTTGGCAAAGTAATATCTCTGCTTTTTAATATGCTATCTAGGTTGGTAATCGAGAAGGCAATGGCACCCACTCCAGTACTCTTGCCTGGAAAATCCCATGGATGGAGGAGCCGGTAGGCTGCAGTCCATGGGGTCGCTAAGAGTCAGGCACGACTGAGCGACTTCACTTTCACTTTTCACTTTCATGCAATGGAGAAGGAAATGGCAGCCCACTCCAATGTTCTTGCCTGGAGAATTCCAGGGACGGCAGAGCCTGGTGTGTTGCCATCTATGGGGTTGCACAGAGTCGGACACGACTGAAGTGACTTAGCAGCAGCAGCAGCAGGTTGGTAAGAACTCTAGCTCTAAAATCTAGACTTTTTAACTACAGACTGTCAATTCTAAATTTTGTTTACTAACTGGATTCAACTGGATTCATTTGTTTATATTAACTAAATCCCATTAAGATAGTCAGGGGTTATATATAATCTGTTATCTTACTAAATTTGATACCTGAATTACTAAAATTATGCTTACCTTTGGAAACGCATAAAGACCGCACAGCTCATTTAATTACCTAGGAACAAAGATCATTATAGCTACCAGGCTCCTTCAGCTAGACCAGCAACAAGTATAAATAAGCCTTTCTGACAATCCATACTGACATGCAGAATGTTTAGATTCTAGATGTGGCACATAATCCATGAAAACAAATTTCAAAGGGAAACTAAGGAAGAAGGACAACTCCTCAGCTTTTTACAAATATCCTATCCAGAACATTTATCTGTGTCATCATAGTATTAAAGAAAACCTATTTTTCCCCAACCAAAGAATGATTTTTCTTAGAAGTTAGTGTGGTTTTAAAAATCAATATTCTAACTTAACAATAAAGTCCAAATTTTAACACTACATATTTCTACTGTATGGGATTCAAATCTAGTTTTTCTTTAATCATAAAATGTATTAATATAAGCACTGTTGGGGCTTAGCTAATGCAGGGTTTATCCAACTATATTTACCATTTGTTTGCTAACTGAAACTAGAGTGGGAGGAGGGATACATACATAAAACCAAAGAAACACTAAAGAAACCAACTCTACTCTGCTTGGATTCTGTCTACTCTGAGTCTTTTTCAAAACAATTTTCTTTCTACATTTTTTAGTAGTAATAGTATATCATATCAAATTTTAAAAGGATACAGTAAAAAGCAACTCACTTTCCCTTCACAGTCTGCCTTAACAATGACTTTTCTCTGCTGCCGCTCGCTTCAGTCGTGTCTGACTCTGTGCAACCCCATAGATGGCCTCCCATCAGGCTCTCCCGTCCCTGGGATTCTCCAGGCAAGAACACTGGAGTGGGTTATCATTTCCTTCTCCAATGCATGAAAGTGAAAGTGAAGTCGCTCAGTTGCAACCCCATGGACTGCAGCCCACCAGGCTCTTCCGTCCATGGATCTTCCAGGCAAGACTTTTCTCTGCACAGTCAAGCAAATAAGAAACAAATATACGCACAAACCCTACAGAATGTACCCTTTTAATGTTTCACAGTTAAATGCTTCAGTTCATCTCTCTTGACATATTTTCCAGCCAACAATTTCATACAATAAAATTTTTATGCTTCAATCTCAAAAATCTAATTCAACATTTTTAAGAAAAAGATATGTGAGAAACCTAGAGATATAATACATTTCATATACAACTTGTAGGACTTTGGGAAAGCTGCTTAAGTATCAACAAAAGCTATGGACATGTTACAACAGAGAAAGCAACTGTTAAGAACCACAGAAATTATTTGGTAATCAGGAAAAAATGTATTCTTTATATCTTAATTTTTTTTTTTAATCAATAAACAGGCAGCTATGTTTTAAAAGCTGGTTAGCTGCTGGGTTGATGTGTATTCCATTTAAAATAATGGAAAATAGAAACACACTGTTTTATGTGCCACTAAGAAATTTTAAAAGCTGCCATTATAATTTTAATGCCATTAATAAGGTACATCTAATTTTACCTTTATTAAAATATGAAAAAATGACTTAGGATCAAGGAAATATGGTAGACTATTTCCAATCTTTTATCACAGTGATATAATGAATAACTTCAATCATACATTATTTTGCGCATTTCATGAATAAGTTAAAGATAGAAACCGAATTGTTGGATCTAAAAGGATACATGCATTTTAATCTTTAAGTAATTCAAATTGTTCTCTATCGTGGTTTTATCCGTTTACAGTCTCACTGGCTATAATGTAAGAACCTATTTTCCCCAAATCTGACCAGGCTAGTCTTTTTTAAAGCCTTTTCCAAGCCAACAAGTAAAAAATCATACCTCATAGTTTAATATGCATTATCTCTAATATGAGAAGAAATGAGAATATTTTCATATGCCTAAAGGTCATCTGCAATACTTTTCTGTAAACAGTATTCACAGCATTTCCCCCTTTCTATTTAGATTACAAGTATTTCACATACCAATAAATACATAAAGAAATCTGTCCTTGGTCTACAATGAGATATTACAGATATTTCCCCCAGTTTGTTTAGCTGTTGTTCTTTTACTTTACTATGATGAAATATAGTCAAATTTATCCTTCTTTTAAGGATTTCTGGGTTTGGAGTTGAACTTAAAGTTCTCCTTATTATAAGATTATCTTTAATAATTATCCTATTGTTCATTTTAACAATTTTATTTTTTACATTTAATTATTTTAGTCATCTGTAATATGTTTTGGGGTAAGGTGGGGATCCAACTTCTTTTTTTAGGTTACTATACAGTTTGTCCCAACCCCACTGCTTAGTGACTGAGGCTTTTTTAGATGTAACTAAGAGCTCAGAATTACTGAAACAAAGAGCAAAATTAGGGACTTGTGACCCTAAAACATACACAGCATTAAAAGCACAGAACTGGGAATCAAATATCTAGCACATATTCAGTTCAGTTCAGTTGCTCAGTCATGTCCGATTCTTTGCAACCCCATTGACTAACACACCAAGCTTCCCTGTCCATCACCAACTCCTGGAGCTTGCTCAAACTCATGTCCACAGAGTTGGTGATGCCATCCAAACAGTAATAGCACATATTAGTATCTTAGCGGAGAAGGCAATGGCACCCCACTCCAGTACTCTTGCCTGGAAAATCCCATGGACAGAGGAGCCTGGTAGGCTGCAGTCCATGGGGTCACGAAGAGTCAGACACGACTGAGTGACTTCCCTTTCACTTTTCACTTTCATGCACTGGAGAAGGAAACGGCAACCCACTCCAGTGTTCTTGCCTGGAGAATCCCAAGGACGGAGGAGCCTGGTGGGCTGCAGTCCATGGGGTCGCGAAGAGTCGGACATGACTGAGCGACTTCTCTTTCACTTTTCACTTTCCTGCACTGGAGAAGGAAATGGCAACCCACTCCAGTGTTCTTGCCTGGAGAATCCCAGGGACAGCAGAGCCTGGTAGGCTGCCGTCTATGAGGTCGCACAGAGTCGAACACGACTGAAGCGACTTAGCAGCAGCAGCAGCAGTATCTTAGCTGCTGCTGCTACTGCTACTACTGTTACAAAATCTGGGAAATAGAGAGTAGCAAGATAGAGGCTTCTCTGTGATTTTTATGATACTTAGGTTTTTGATGAATACCTAAAGATTAACTCAAATTCAGTTAAAATACTTAAACATACACCATACAATTGAGGTGTTAATAACAATTAGCATTTACATAGTGTTTTGCAGTTTGCATAAAGTAACTTCACTTAATTACTTTACCCTCATAATCACTGCGAGAATATAGGCAGAGATTTTAATCCTCATTTATTGCTGAAACAAATAATTCAACTTGTCCCTTTACTTAAAGTAAGTGGCAGAGCCAAATTCAAACCTAAATCCTAAGTTTCCAAATGCTGCTCACATTGCTTCATACCCTATACCAAGTGCTTCTAAACAAAAATAAAAGAGAATCCCTACTCTCAAGGAACTTAAAGCAATTTGTCAATTAAGTATTCAATTGATCACATACTAAAAAATATAAAACACGGTCCCTGGCCTCAAAAAACCTTCAAAAGTGTACCGTAAGTTTAAAAAGCAAGACTTAGAGGACTGGAAAATAAACCTGAAGAGCAGGAACAATCTTATTTACTTTGCCCATGACTTACATTATTTACAGCTGGTATAACTAGAATACATTATTATCTCATAGCTGAGCTAATGCTGATTGACTGTCACTGAGTGAACCCTCTAAATATGGAATATGAAATATATCATACCTCTTCATTTGTCTTTGTGACCAAAAAAATCAGCCACATCATCAAACAGCTCTTAGACAATATAACAAAGAAAGTTTAGGAACCACCTCTGGGCTACATCTACTTACCTATTTCATAGCAAAATAAAGATTTTGAGCTACATTCCATTCCATTTCAAAGCTGCCAGAAGGTCATAAAACAATTTCAAGAACCAAATCCAATTCAACAGCCACAAAATACAACTATCATTTGCTGTTGTTTATTCCAAATTAAACATACCCTCTGCCTCCATTAAAAAAAACACACACAATCGTTCATAATATTTCTCATCAGCAGGCCTTTCTTTATTGTTGTTTCCTTCAGGTATCTTGCCAACAACCTTTTCTACAAGTCTTTGATTTTTTTAATACTAACAATCACTTATCTGCCACATATAAATTTTAACTTTTGAATATTTTAATAAACCCTGTGATGTGTGCTACATCGCTTCAGTCGTGTCCAACTGTGCGACCCCATGGACTGAAGCCCTCCAGGCTCCTCTGTCCATGGGATTCTCCAGGCAAGAATACCGGTGTGGGATGCCATTCCCTTCTCTAGGGGATCTTCCCGAAAGGGATGGAACTGGTGTGTCTTATGTCTAACCTGCATTGGCAGGCGGGTTCGTTTACCACTAGCACTACTGCTGCTGCTGCTGCTGCTAAGTCGCTTCAGTCGTGTCCGACTCTGTGCGACCCCAGAGACGGCAGCCCACCAGGCTCTGCTGTCCCTGGGATTCTCCAGGCAAGAACACTGCAGTCGGTTGCCACTTCCTTCTCCAATGCATAAAAATGAAAAGTGAAAGTGAAGTAGTATCCGACTCTTCGCGACTCCATGGACTGCAGCCTACCAGGATTCTCCGTCCACGGGATTTTCCAGGCAAGAGTACTGGAGTGGGTTGCCATTGCCTTCTCCGAGCACCACTAGGGAAGCCCTAATAAATATTAGGGGAGAACAAAAGGTAAATAAGGGAAATTCAAGTAAAAATTAAACCCACCTAACAAAGTTGAATTTTCTATCGTGCCACAAAGAATTCTGTTTCAGAGTTAGCATGCCCTATTCTCCAACCTATCCAGTGACAAGTTATATACATACACTGCAGCCCCAAAGACTAGCACTCTGTAAAGTCTCACAGGGCTTTCAATAAATTTTAAATGTTAACAAAATCTCTAAAAGATCAGGCTTAAATTCAGTGGATGACTGCATGTTAAAAAATGTTAGAGCCTAAAATCAAACAAAAGCAACTAAAAGTGGACAATAAACAAGTAAATGCAAAGAACTTACAAAGCCATGAATCTAGAAATTATTTGCAGTGATTAGTCTATGCAGTAGTAAGAAGGCATTATGATTTTCTGCAGAGCAACAGGGCTTTCTTTATTCAGTGGTTATTTGTAGCAAAGGTTTGGTACAATGAAAAAAATTTGTCATGAATTATCTAAATATGTCATAAATGTGGCTATATTCTAGTCAAACGATGTGGGCATTACACAAAGAGCTATGTAAGAGAAATCAATTCAATGCCTGGACAATGTTGAATGTGACACTAAAAAAATAAAAGAGCCATTTCCAAGACAATTAAAGTGAAAGTGAAAGTGA
Organism: Bubalus bubalis; assembly: GCF_019923935.1. Classification (NCBI taxonomy): domain Eukaryota; kingdom Metazoa; phylum Chordata; class Mammalia; order Artiodactyla; family Bovidae; genus Bubalus; species Bubalus bubalis. Next base: position 18,817,364 of record NC_059159.1, on the reverse strand, counting down.
AGTTGTCAGTCGTGTCCGACTCTTTGTGACCCCATGGACTGTAGCCTACCAGTTTCTTCCATCCATGGGATTTTCCAGGCAAGAGTACTAGATTGGGTTGCCATTTCCTTCTCCAGAGGATCTTCCTGACCCAGGGATAGAACCTGGGTCTCCCGCATTGTAGGCAGACACTTTATGTCTGAGCCATCAGGGAAATCCATTTTGTTGGCAGGAGAATAAGGTCTCATTCTTTTTGAAGGGTAGAGACCGTACTAGCCATTCAAGACACATGGGCTTTGAACAACAATGTGAATTTAGTAAACACTACTGAAATGTACACTTAAAAATGGTTAAGATGGCAATTTTATGTTATGTGGGCTTTGCCACAATTAAAAAGAAAAGAAAAAAAGGAAGGGCTTCAAATTTCTCTTTTATTTTAAATAAATAATGGATTGATGAGTTATTGAGTGCTTATTACATGCCAATCACCACAGAGATGAAATGTGAAATATGGATAAAATCTGATTTCTCTTTTCAAGGAGTTCAAAGTTTAAAGACACCCAAATTTGAAAGTATTCTTAAAATGAAACAATAATTTTCCATCACCCAAAAATAGTTAAGTACCCGTTTACCTAATCTTTTTTTAAATTTTACTTTATTTTTAACTGGAGGATAATTACTCTACAATATTGTGATGGTTTCTGCCATACATCAACATGAATCAGCCATAGGTATATATACGTCCCTCCCCTCCTAAACCGCCCTCCTACTTCCCTCCCCATCCCACCTCTTTAGACCATCACAGAGCACCTTTCTAAACTCGCTTGCTATACGTCTCTCTCACTCTTTTTCTCTGCCAGTTTTAGTTGTACTTTGAAGTCTCCGATGCTTACAATGGAAAACTCTGGGATTCAAACAGATTCGCTAGCCCCCTACGTAATGTCCCCAAATTCTACTCCCCTCTGTACCTGAACAAAAACAGTAACAATCAACAATGCTCCTGGGAATCTCTGAATAGGAAGAGAGGTTTCAAATAGTAGGGGAAAAGATCAAATAAAATCTTCAGACCTTATTCTGAACTATCACCTCCATTCAACCCAACCCAACATTTAACTGTGCAAACCACTGGGACTAAACCTACCAAGAAGTCATTTCTACTTTAGTCCTGATGACCCTTTCTCTTTTCTGGTCTCTTAGAAAATCTATGGTCTATGCCATACAAATTGCTCTCAGTTGTTGAGTATTCTTTATACTGTGTACAATGAGTTCTTGCACCACTGGAAAACAAGTTTAGTGGTGATCAAATCTTTCTACCTCCCCCAAAGGATAGGTTAATGCTTAGTAATAAATATTCATTTGAAATATATTTTTGAGCATTTCTCATGTCACCACTGAATAGAATTTGTGGATGTATACTTTTAAAAGCAAAGGCTTTAAAGACTGAAACATCCTGTTTCATGCCCCGTCCTATTATGGCCCTTAACACAGACATTTGAACTGATTAGACTGCCCACTCATATTATGGAAATTCATTTCCCAAATTCAAAAAATTAGTCAACAGTAGTGCACCTCTCCCCAAATATCCCTTTATACAATGAGACCCTTCATGACCAAATGTAGAAGTACAATGATTTCCATCATTTCTGAGGTACTGTTCACATCTGCAGAGAACAGCAGCCCTTGAATACGACGGAGCTAATAAGTAAATGGAGTTGGTTGACTGGTTTTCAACTAGTAAGAACTCAGAAGCAGAAATGTTAGCAGTGCTTGTTATCCAAATGATTAGTACAGTTAAAAGAAAAAATTACATACAATGTAAACTTTAAACCATACATTTCCCAGAGACTGACCTGAACTTAAGAAATGGCCTCTCAGAGAACCCTAGGAAATCTGTTTCAATTTTATGTTTCATATAGGTTAATTATTCTACTATTGCATGGATTCTGATTAGAGACAAAGAACCAGGGCAATCACCAGCTTCAGGAAGAATTCAGGAGGGCAAAAATTAAACTCTGCTGTTGAAATTAATCCTCTTAAAAATACAGCAGCCATAATACATCACTAAGTGATACAAAGAAAGTACATTCTGATACTACGTATTTCATTTACTTTACCCAACCATCACTTCCACCAAAAGAAATTTAAAACAGACTGAGCCATACATAGAATGTTTCCTGAAAGTATTCAGGACACAGCAGCTTACTCTTGCAAATTATTAGCTTAATAGTGATTTCAAATACAGTTATAGGAAAAACAGACTACTCTACGGGATAAAAGGCAGTGGGAGAAAGCCCAAAAACTTTTTCAAGAAAGACAAAAAATATATTCAGGCATAAGATCTGCATCAGAAACATTTTTTCTTTCTTTTTTCTTGGTATATTTAAAAAACTTACCCTGAAGAGATTTTCCCAATCCCTGGCCCAGCTTCCACCCATGTTTCTGGAGTAAGCGATGTCCAATATTATCCTGACAGACAGAACAGAGAGACAAACCAAAAATATTCCAATAATATATTCTTCCCTTCCTAGTGATATTTAACAGGTGATGAACAAGAGATAATTCTACATATATGCATGCAAAATAGGTGCTAATAGGGGAAATGTGCCCAATAAAGGGGGCATTAATGTAAAAAGAAATACTGGCTAGTATTTTATACAGGAAGAACAAAGAGGGTAAGGGTCCTTTCTGATGGTGTGTTGGGCAATTTTTATATACAACACTTTTAAAAAGAGAAAAAAGGGAAGGGGAAAGGGGGAAGAATACACTTATGAAGTTTAAAACTAACATTAAAAAGCATAAAATCAAAGTACTTATACAATCATATCCACCACCTAGACAGCACCACTTTAAGAGCTTTTTTTTTAATAAAGAAAATCTACATTGTATTTAGTTATTTTGCTTATGTGTCAGGCTTTCATGATACAAAGTAAGTTGTAAGTGTAAGACTGCCCCACCACTAGAAATGAAAACACAATCAGAGCAAAATCCAGGCTAGACTTGATTGGTTTTTTAATACATATATATAAAATATAAATATTTAACTAGCATGCAGCCAATATTAAACTGAAAAAACAGTGAGGTTAGTAAAACGAGAAATTAAATTGATTAAACAGAAAAATAAAATGAGCTCAAGCACAGACTGAGTGATGCATTTCAACATGTAATCTAACAAAAATGCTAAAATGTTAGAATGAAACAGGCCTAGCAATAAGTTAACAGTAAAGAACCATTAGTGCATGTAGGGGAAAAAAACCAATATACATAATGTCTCATCTTCCTAGGAGCACAGTGGAAAAGATCCTTCAATGTAAATCACATGTAAAGACACTAGAAACAACAATTAAATGTCAGCTTTTGCGTAAGGTTTCAAGATCTTAGAAACCTCTGCAGACCTTTGTCCAATTCTTTGCTTTTTACAAATATAGAGAGAACACTAAAATACTCATTTAACTGTATCTGATAAAATGTTACTTATCAAAAGGAAAACATTTAAAAATTGTAAACAGAAAGTGTTCTGTATGCATTAAAATGTAATTTATAATATTAATTGGGTATCACCACTTGAAAATAATCTCGTATTTCCTAAAATCAAATTATGAAGTCAACTAAACCATAAATCTCTGAATTAAAAACAAACATCTCCTATTAAATTGACTTTTATCTTCCAGCTACATATTCAATGGTAAAATGCTCTGGAATTACAGGAAAAAATATGCTACTATTATCTGATAGTAAGTTACAAGAAGAAGATTAGGTCTCTTCAATGCTCTGTTTAAAAAAAAAAAAAAGGTCAACTTCCTTCTATGAGTTTATGACAGGATGCCAACTAGAAAACTGGACTGAGCAGCTTATTACTTTATTGATTAGAGGAACAAAGATCAGGATACTTGAAAAAATGGGGCAAATGATAATGAAAACTATTTCTATAACAAAACATGCAATTACTTTAAACATACATATACACAGTCATTACTGTACACAAAAGGTCACTAGACATTATTTTTTGCTAGAAATTGAGAGAATGAATAAATACTATGGTTATATGTAATCCCAGTACTGAATGCCTATATATAAATAACTTTATTGTTAAAAAAAAAACAAAAAACTTTTGTAAGTCTTAACACAACTAATTTTAGCAGAAAATGAAGATAAAGAGAGAGGCCTTTATAGTACTACTGTGGAAATACACTTACCTGCACATAAAATCCTTGTTTTATACCATAATTCCTACAACTAAATTAACTACAGAAAGGACAAGGATAGCAGAATGACTCTAAGATAATGTAGCTGAATAAAGTATTGTTTAATCTCTTAATAGGCTAATTTTATAACTAGGCACAGATTTAGGGTATTAAAACCATGCTGACAAAAACTGTTGTCCCTTTTTTTAAATTAAGAAAACTCTATCTTTTGGCTAAGTGGAGATGAGACATTATGCTGACCGTGTTATATTATGAATGCACTAAAATAAACAGACAGATGAAGCAGTATGCTATTTCCAAAAGCAGTGCAAGTGGAGTGAAAGCATTTCCATACGAACCTGGCTTTAAAAACTGGGCTGTCAAAAGAACAGTTAAATGTAACACAAAGTAAGAAACTGTCCAATCACTAATGGTCGTTTTTTTTTTTTTTTTTTTTGTCTTGTTTTCAATTCACTGCTTGCAATTAATGTATTTATTAAAGAAGAGTGAAAGCATAAGTAAATTCACGAGTCAAGACCAGCTGAGAGATTCAAGAGCAGCGTGTTGTGACTGACAACAGTGAAAGGAAAAGCAAATGTTAAAGGGAGAGGGAGAAAAAAGAAAAATTTAGGGTTATACACATTAGCATCACTTTTACAAAACCACTCAAGATGGCTGTCACCTTCTCAAAAAAAGCTATTGATACAAAATGGCAGTGATACTTCTCTTCTAAATCTTTAAACGAAAACTGTTCTTTAATTAAATCTACTTCCCTGGTGGCCCAGACAGTAAAGCATCTGCCTACAATGCGGGAGGCCCGGGTTTAATCCCTGGGGTGGGAAGATCTCCTGGAGAAGGAAATGGCAACTCACTCCAGTATTCTTGCCTGGAAAATCCCATGGACGGAGGAAACTGGTAGGCTGTAGTCCATGGGGTCGCAGAGAGTCGGACACGACCAAGTGACTTCATTTTCTTTCACTTTCCCCAAGTATGAACAGGGAATGAAATGTCAGGGGTTATGTATTAATATTATTAATATGCCACTCTATGACCTTGCAATTATAACAAAAAGCAACAAAAATAATAGGCATATCTCCCAGAAAGTCTTCTACTCAGCAACCTCTGAGATTAAGTGAATGACTATTACGGAAAATCTGAGCCTTTCCTATCATTTCAGACTATCTGTTTTTGGAGAAAAAAATGGCAGTTCTGCAACTCTGCAGAAAGGACTAGTATTCACTATGGTCCCTTTTCCTACCAAAAGAAAAAAGTTTTATAAAGACTAGTGAAAAATCCAGTAGGCTTAAGGATGATGGGTAACACAAGAAAGGCATGTCAAAATATCTCATAACAAAGTACTAATAGAACAAAGCAGACTTGTCTAATTTGAAGTGATCAAACTGTTCACTGAACTTTCACTGTGAAAGAGCAAGGAATTCAGTGGCCAACTGGTGATAATCATTACTCTCTCTGGTTAGAGTGTCAATCATTTCTATGAACGTCATTTATAACAGTAAACTGCAGTAATCTGTAGCCTCAACTGGTAATCTAGACATAACAAGGGCATTGAGCACTATTTAACTTCTGAAATAACAGTTTATTATTTTGGTTACTACAAAAGTGACTAAAAAAGCTTCATTTTTTATTTTTAAGCAAAATAAATAATTTGAAGTTTAGTTATAATCTTACAGAACTGAAAATAAATTTTTTTAACACAGCCTGGTTTGTGACTGACAAAGGGGCATGTATAGTGATAGGCTGTTTATAATTTAAATACACATGGAAGAAATGCAGGGAAATACTAATTTTAAACAATTAATAAAGCAACTAACTTTGCCCAAGGGAGGTACGCAAAAGGGTGGTTTTCCAGATCATTCATAAAGAGTTCCCACAACCTATTTGTTGTTGTTTGGCTGTCCCACACAGCCTGTGGGGTGTCAGTACCCTGATGAGGGATTGAACCTGGGTTCTTGGCAGTTAAAGTGCAGAGGTCCTAACCACTGGACTGCCAGGGAATTCCTCCCATGACCTATTCATTACTCTCTGTCCTTAAGACTCCAAAAATGGTGGCAATGTGGCATTTTATTTGGTTAGGAATGAAGTTCTTAATTCTGGTTAAACTATGAAGCTGAGCTAAAAACTCAAAACTTTTTTCATCTAGATTACCTAAACAGGCCTTTATGGTTTTTCTATTTCTAAACTCAAATGTAAATTAAAGTGCTATATTTTAATCCTCTGTACTAAATGTGCAAGAAAGGAGGATATAATTTTTAAATGGGAACATCAATAATAGCAAGAAATGTGTATTAGAAACAACTACCAATATGCTAAAAACACAATACCAGCCAAAACACAAAAACAAAAAACCATCTCATTATTGTTTCAGCCATTCCTCAACAATTTTATTAATTAAATACCAAGTAGAAAACTTTCTCAGGAACTTCTCTCTGCTCCCTGAAGCTGTATACCATCAAAGAAACAATAACCATTTGGGAAACAGCCCCACCAATCTGTATAATGGGAGTCTGCCAAACCCCACCAATCTGTATAATAGGAGTCTGCCAAAATATAGACTAAAGTTCACTTCATTGTGTGGGGCTGATTTCTAAGTTTTTTAATAATAGGAAATAGAATACCAAGTCTCAAGAGAAAACTATACTATAATTATGGCAGTGACTAGATGAATACTAATTCCACACTGAATTTTCTTTTAGTTGACAGCCACATTCAATTTACACCATTTAGCTCAGTTTCAACAGTGACAAAAATGGCAAATCTCTTGAGTGGATTGTAAGCTTTGCTGATTGTGTATTAAAGACTCTATAAGCAAAAACCAAGTGCTACTAGGTGAACCCATGCAAACAACAAGTTGTAAAAATTCCCCAACAAAAAAATCTATAGCTCACTACAGATGACACAATGAAGACTAGAGAGAAAAGCCATATAGTAATGCTACACCATTCAGCTCCAAGAAGCACATTATTTATAGTGCAGTCCACATATGGTCACTGCTAAATATCAAATCAGCAGTCTTATAGAGTTACAGTTTGGAACTAGTGGAGTCCACAGATCTAAACAGATATGCAACATGACAAAACCCACTTATACATATACTTCTAAATCCTTAGATATGCAAAGTAAACATCAGCAACTGGAATTTGAAAACTTAATTTTTTTAAACCTGCTCAGTCAACCTGACAACTATAAAGACAGAATTTTAATCAGTCAGGTAGAACAAAGACCAAGTACTGGCTGACGGGCAGTTTCACTTCCAACTGCAACAATGACAACATATTTTAAGTCTATGGCGCAGGGATTTGCCTTTTGTACAGCTTATAATCACTCTCCCATCTGATTTCTCATCTTCTTTCTATGGTAAAGATCACAACGAACCATATACCTTAAGTCAGATCAACCAATTTTTGGATCTATGGTGGAATCCTAGACTGGGTTATGGTTTTAAGATTTTGGTTTTTAAACGCTTTATTTTTCAGTATAAAGTGAAAATCATAATCATAGGTGGGACCTAAAAATCTCATAAAGTAGCTACATTAAAACATAAATTTTAAAAAGTTTTTTGTAATAAGAGCAAAATGTTAATACTTCCCACCTTCTCCTTAATTCAGATAAACAAGTTATCTGGCAATTCTTTAATAATTTTCTTGGAACAGTGTTTTATTATTGACCAGAAACTTCACTGAAAGATATCTGGTTGGTTGAAATAAACCAGGGAAAATAAAAATTTATACCAAAGATAATGAACTATTTCATAAATGCTGGATTTTGATGTATTTTCAACATTTCCAGATTGAAACTGAAATACCTGTATCATCTCAGGAACAAATCTAAGCTTCAGGAGTTTATCAAAATCATAATGTATTATTACATCTTTGTATCTCATTTCCTATCTTGCTGGTTTGCAACACATTTACCCTATTACAAAACAAAAAGACCTTAATCCTATACTCACAATAACCCCTCACACGGGCATATTCTTGGCACAAACCTGTGCAGAGACTTCCTCGGTTACCAGCTGCTGCAGATTACCTTCGTTTAAAAAAAAAAAATGACTAGACCTTTAGCTCCTGCAATGATCTGTAGACTCCCAAAGCTGCATATTTCCAGCCACTTTTGAGTTGCATGCTGTAGCAAAACAGTCAGCACCTCTCAATAGATATTGCTGCAGAGAAAGATTTTAATTCAGCAGAGACTCTTTCTGTGTGTTAGAAGCAACCTCTATTTCCCCCTAAGAAGAAGATAGCTCAATAGCTCAACAAGATAGCCAGCCAGCCAGACATGTAACTAATATACACTTACTTGGTGGGCATTCCTAAGGTGATAGGGCTCTTGGAGGTTACTACACTATCTATTTTTATGCCAATCGTTTTAGGACTTTCTTTTAAAACTTTAAATTTACCCCCAAATGACTGGGGAACAGAAATAAAATCCTTCTCTTTTTGCCCCACTTCTATCTAACACCACGTTGGCTATGAAGCACCTTACTATTACTACCTAAACTACTACATCACAAATAATCCATGTTTTAATGTGTTTCAGGAGTAAATTTTCATTAGAAGTACAATTTACTACTATACATCTCTGAACATATACTTATTCATAAAAAATTAAACATCTGGTCCAAGGATACTTGCTATTTTTAGTGGAGAAGATAATACTATTTAATAAATAAGGCATATATCAATTCCACTCCTACTCACTGAGATTACTCAGTCAGACTGCCTTATGATAGTGTTCTTTCTATGACATATGCTGGGAAAATTCCTGGACATCGTGAGAGGAAAAAGAGCACTAGTCCCACATGCCGAAGGAATGAACTTTCCAAAAACCTTTAAATGCAGTCCTAAAAGAAGGCTTTTAAAATGTTAAATATCATTTAATTTCATGCTTTTATTAAAACTTTCTTGAGTAAAGTAATAATGAATACTAGGCCGCAAATTTAGTCCAGCTAAATTTCCTGCTACTGTTGAGTCAGAGTACCCACTGAATTATAGCTTGTATAATATTAATCAACTTTGTACCTTGCAGAATATGGCACCTGGGCCTTTCTTTTGACAACTATCTATTCTTAAACTTTGACCCAAAGAAACATTTAAATGATATGGAAAAGTTATTTTCCAAGTATAAAATACTGACCTAGCTAGCCCATATATTTCACTGTAAAACTCCACCTTGTGATAATTCCCAAGACGATAGTAAAATAAGACAAAAACTTCAAATATTTTTTAACTCATCAAAGTGGGCCTGGCATTTCATCCTTAAGTCAAAACACAAGACTGGGCTTTCAGCACAACATCAGATGTGAATTCTCCCTCTGCAGCATTATCACATGCGTCATCAATTACTGCCATGCCTAAGTCTAGCATCATGCCAGCACATTAAGACAGAAGGTACTATATGCAGTGTTCACTGGACCAGAAGAACAGAAATAAGAAGGGGAGGTGGGGAGAAAGAAACCCTAGAGAAGAAATTAAAAAAAGGCAGACCGTGCAATACAAACCAGATCATGGCTGCTTAGCTAATATGGGCCAACTGCTGTGGAAGAAAAATGTCGAACACCCCAAGTTGTGTAAATTTCTGTAAACATCTAAACACACACACAAACACACACAACACCAACCTAGTTAGGAACATAAATATATGTTGATCCTTTACTATGCTACAGCTATGAAAATAAAAGCTAAAGTTAAAATATCTGTATTCTCTAAATTGCCTTATTTTCCTGAGGGAGGAGGAGAAGCTAGTATTTCTTAAAGGGAGAAGGGGGAACGTCTTGACTGTTATAGAGACTCTCTCTCTGGTGACTTTCCATTCTAGTTAATCAATAACTCTGAAACCCTTACTAAATACATACACTTAAGAACAAATATTAAATACTGACAATACTGACAAATTTAGACATTTTAACAATGGACTGTGTAATCTGAAAATAAAGGGCTTTTCAAAAAAAAAAATAATGTTCAAAAATTAAAGAGTCAGGAAAATAAATCTACTTGTTCTGTTGCATTGTATCAATATTTAAAATTAAGTCATGTGAATAGATACAATCAACTTTCGACAAAAACCAGACATCTCTTAAACCACAGAAACCAAAGTGACCATGTCTCACAAGAGTCTGGTAAATAAAAATATTAGCCCCTAACCATTCCTAATGGAACATTTCACACATGATTGTGTTGCCAGGAAAGGTGAAGTTTTTTAAAGGATCAAAATACATTTTACTCCTTTATTCAATTTACAAAAACTTCAACTAAACTTAAACTTATTATCTTTAACAGAGTATGGGCCAAAAATGATATTTTTCCATCAAAATTCTAAAGTGTTTCTAGATTTTTTTCACTGATTTCCTAACATATTAAATATTAGATTACAACTCAAACTCTACTTGATTACTGTAGGGCATGCAAGAAAACAGCTCTAAACTGTACTCTAAGTTAATTAATAAGTTTAACTTCATTCACATCAAGTGTCACACGAACACTACCTAACTAACTATCTATGACCCCAAATTAAGCACTGATCTTACCGATTCTATAGGCTTGTCAAGGGATGCTTGTTCAATTTCCAAATGTCCTTCTTCATATTGATCAAAGTGATTACCCTGAAAAAACAAGACTACAGTTATTTTTCTAAAAGCAAATGCCAAAATTATTAGTAAAACTAATCAAACTAGGGGTTATCTTTAATTTTTCATTCTTTTTGAATAAACAACCAAAACTGTCACAAATTCAGGCTTTCTTAAATCTGTAAACACAATTTATTAGAAGTCTAGATCTAGTAATATGAACTTTTCTTATGATAAACATTGAAATTGCTAACTAAAACATTAACCATCATTTGGGATAGCAGCTCTTTCTTAGACTGACTATATTAGGAAGACGGCAGAATCTTAAAAACAAAGGGCTGTATTGTGTTTTACTTTTCCAAAACAATCTTGTGCTATAGCAAACAAACCCTGACAGCAGAATGCAAATAAAATCTGTATTACAACACTATTCAACGTTGCTAACACTGCCTTTCACTAAAACTGCTAAAATAGACAACTTTAAATCATCAATTTCCAACTCCAAAGCTTCAAGGAGTTCAGAAACACAATCTCTTGACACAGTATCCTAAATACAGCTATTCCTCAAATGATCTGCCAAAAGACACAAGCATGCCCGCGTAACGCTATATTTGACCATAATCAAGGAAGCTGTCACTACAACTAGAATAAGTCAAAACAGCTCAACTGAGGTGGGAACAGACAACTAGGAAGTTCTCTGTTTTTTTCTTCTGCTCCATGAGAAAAGGAAGAGTTCATAATTTAGCTTTAAATCAGAATATCAATTTTTCAGTTTCTTTCTTGTTATAAAGTTACAAGTATCAAATCTGGGTCTCCTGCACTACAGGCAGATTATTTTACCATCCCAAATACAGCTATTCTCAAATGATCTTACAAAGTAAGAGCATGAGGAGTTGTGAGCCCTAAATTTATTTAAGCCAAGAAGACTAAAGATTTCGGTCTAGCCTAAATTTAATTCCGGTATGGAGTGGTAGGACAACCTGGATGTTAACCTAACCAAAAATTACTTTGCTCTCTCAAAGTAAAATTTTAGTTGAACGAATACAGCTTAATTATAGCAAGCTCTGACATGTAATTTGCCACACTATATGGTAAACATTAAGTTACTTATTTTCGCAACCAGACTGTGAAGTCCTTAAGGACAAGAATGGGGTCTTGTAGTGACGAAAAAGTTCTGGAACTAGACAGTGGTAACAATGGTTGTATAACACTGGTAATGTATTTAACGTCACTGGACTATGCACTTTAATTAAAATGAAAAATGCTATGTTATTTGTTTTTACCAGGTTAAAGATAATAAAACTGTATGGTAGAGTCTATCCAAAAGAAGAAAGGAGCAATAGGATAGGAGTGGGGTTTCCAAAGATAAAAGCTAATCTCAAAAATAGAACAGGATTTAAGAGCAGAGGGGCTCAGACAGTAAAAGGATCTGCCTGCAGTGAAGGAGACTTGGTTTCCACTCCTGGGTTGGAAAGATCCCCTGGAGAAGGAAATGGTAACCCACTCCATTATTCTTGACTGGCGAATCCCATGGACAGAGGAGCCTGGCAGGCTACATACAGTCCATGGGCTCACAAAGAGTCGGACATGACTAAGCAACTAACACTACAACTCTCCCTTCCCAGAATGATGAAAAAACAACCATCAACAAATAATATTAAAAAAATAGCCATTAATCCTGAAAGTCTGTCTTAATCTCCAATATTTCATCCAATGATCTCTTTAAAGTAACACCTGCCTCTTGGCATTTAACTTCTATTCTAGCATTTAAAAGTTTAATAGTTGGGGTTTCCCTGGTGGTTCAGTGGTAAAGAATCCACCTGCCAATGCAGAAGACATGGGTCTGATCCCTCATCTGGGAAGATCTCACATGCTGCAGAGCAACTAAGCCTAGGAAACACAACCACTGAGCCCACTGCTACAACTACTAAAGCCCACACACAGCAACTAGAGAAAACCTTGTGCAGCAACAAAGACCCAGCACAGCCAAAAATAAATAAATTTATGTTTTAAGTTTAACAGTTACTTAAAAGTTGTTAACTGCAAAGTACATCTAAATTCCTAAATAATAAATACTCGGATAAATTAGATTAACCCAAATCTCACAGTATAGGACACCAAAGTGAAAGTGATAGTCACTCAGTCATGTCAGACTCTTTGCAACCCGATGGACTATACAGTCCATGGAATTCTCCAGGCCAGAATACTGGAGTGGGTAGCCTTTCCCTTCTCCAGGTGATCTTCCCAACCCAGGGATTGAACCCAGGTCTCCCACATTGCAGGCAGATTCTTTACCAGTTTAGCCACAAGGCAAGCCCACAGGACACTAATGTCTGGCCAAATTTCATTATTCTCTTTTACTCTATCAGTCAGTCAGTTCAGTCGCTCATCTGTGTCCGACTCTTCGTAACCCCATAGACTGCAGCACGCCAGGCCTCCCTGTCCATCACCAACTCCCAGAATTCACTCAAACTCATGTTCGCGTCAGTTCTTTTACTCTATAGCTTGATATAATTTAATTATAAAAGAATAATTTCAAACTACCAACAATAATTGGCTACTATTTTTTAAAGCAGCTAAACCTTTATTTAACTTAGGACAACTGATTAATTGATCTTCAACAAAGGTTCAAAAACAATTAGAGAAATAAGTATTTTCCATATATGGTGCTAGAACTAGGTACTCATATGTAAACAAGTCTCAATCTACACTGCACACCATAATAAAAATATAACTCAGAAAATGTATCACAGACCTAATAGCAGACCTTGAGTGAGACAAGGATTTAAGATACAATCCCAAAAGCACAACTTATGAAAGAAAAAATTGAAAAATTGAATTGAGAGAAAATATTCACAAACCTTAAAAGATTTGTATCCAGAATATATAAAGAAGTCACAAAACACAATATTAAGAAAACCTAGCTCTAAAGTAGGCAAAAGTTGGCTGGCAGGAATGTAAAATGGTACAGCCACTTAAGAAAATAGTTTGGCAGTTTCTTATACACTTATACACACATTTATCCAAATAACCCATCAATATTGTCACTAGGTATTCACACAAGTAAAACGAAAAACCTATGTTCACACAAAACCTGCCTGTGAATGTTTGGAAATTACTCAAATGTCCCTCAACTGGGAAAGGAATGTAAAAACTATAGTACACCCATACATGGACAAATATTCAGCAATAAAAGGAACAAACTACTCATATAAGCAACATCTGTATGAATTTCAAACACATTATGCTAAGTAAAAGAGGTCATGCTGAAGAAGCTACCCAATTCTATTTATATAGCATTCTGAAAAAGCAAAACTAGAGGAAAACACCAACTAGTGGTTTTTTCAGCCCCCTAAAAACTGCTTGATTCTAGAAGTTAACTCAGAAACCTGTTTAAGAGACAAGAGATGAGACAGAGGCCATTTTTAACTGCACATGTTTTTTTCTTTTGAATTTTATACTTAACTACCCAAAACTCAAATATCCTAATAGAAATCACAATCACTTTGTATTTTATCTCTGAATATTTAAAATGAAAGCTGTATGTATTTTTGAATCAGTATCACTTTAAAATAAATTTTAAAATATTTCCCCAGAAATTTTAAATGGTGTTGATTCAAAAATACAGTTATGTATTATGCTGTGTTACTTTGGGAGTTTTTCCCCAGAAGTAAAAGGTACTAGGGGGGAACACTGAGAGAAGAGTATCACATTTTCCACAGCTATTACATATTTAAAATGCAGATGATACTGTGGCATTTCTCTTTCGTTTTAAAAAGTAGAGACCTATGTCCAAGAAGGGAAGAGTTTAATTCTATTTTATTAATGCAACAATTAGGGAGTCATTTAAAAGTTTTAAAACTATGTGGAAGTATGTTAATTTGAAGTTAAATGGAAGGGGAAAACTCAGAAAGGTTGTGTGAGACTATGTGGACAAAAATTAAACAAGCAATGTTATGTAAATATGACAGGAGCTGGTAAGTATTTCTGGGGAAAAAAAAAAAAACTAACCAACATCTAAAGTTTAGTTTTTTAAGTATCTGCTGACTTTAATGATAGAACTTGAATTTAAACAGCCTGAAAAGAAATATCCTACAAATTATCATAACTAACTTAGGGAATTGAGAGAGATCACTTTTCAATATTTTGAGTATCTGATTTGCCATAATAAACCAAACAATTAGTGTCCTGTTTTTATTACTATCTTGTATTTGGCCTCATACAAATCATGTTATAGTTTTCATCCATTCTGTACTCATCTGCAAAATGAACTTGAACTAGACACTCATGTCATTTCTTGGCCTAAAATTCTATGAATTTGCAGATTTAAAGTGAATTAAAAGTATCCTACAAGGGAAAAAAACCCCTGACATTTAAAATTTGCCACTACAAAAACCTAATTACTATCAAAAGTAAAATGTTAACCAAAAAGCTAATAATCCCTAGTGGTGAAGCATAAAACATTTTTCATCTACACCGAAATAAACATAATGACATGAAAATCAAGTAAAAGCAAGCAATAAATAAGCTACGTGACCCTGGGCTTGCTGTTGACTTTTCAGATACAATACCAAAAGGCACAGGACTTCCCAGGTGGCACTAGTGGTAAGGAGCCCGCCTGCCAATGCAGGAGACGCGGGTTTGATCCCTGGGTCGGGAAGAGTCTCTGGAGGAGGAAATGGCAACCCACTCCAGTATTCCTGGAGAATCAATCCCATAGACAGAGGAGCCTGGCACGCTATGGTCCACAGGGTCACAAAGAGTCAGACACGAAGGAAGTGACTTAGCACAGCACAGCACACAAAAGGCATGATGCATAAAAAAAAATAACTGCTAAGGACTTTAATAAAATGTAAAACGTCTGCTCTGTGAAAGTCACTGTCAAGAGGATAAGAGGACAAGCCACAAATCAGGAGAAAATATTGCAAAAAAGCACATCGGACAAAGAGCTGTTATCTAAAATATACAAAGAACTCAAACAATAAGAAAAAAACAACTAAAAAATGGGCAAAAGATCTAAACTGACACTTCACCAAAGAAAATATACATGTAACAAATACTATATGGAAAGATGCTCAACAACTTATTTCATTAGAGAACTGCAAGTTAAAATGAAATGCCACTACATATGAGAATGGCTAACATCCAAGATACTGACAACATCAAATGCTAGCAAGGATGTGGGAGCAACAGGAATTCTCACTCACTGCTGGTGGGAAAACAAAATACAAAAGACAGTTTGGCAGTTTCTTACAATACTAAACATACTCTTACCATACCATCCAGCAATTGCATTCCTTGGTATTTATCCAGATGAGTTTAAAATTTACATCAAACAAAACCCTGTACATGACAGTTACCGTAGTTTTTATTCACAACTGCTAGAATTTGGAAACAACCAAGATGTTGAAGAGATGAACAGATTAACTGACCATGATACATCTATGCAACAAAATATTTTTCACCACTAAAAAGATGAGCTATCAAGTCAGAGAAAGACACAGAGGAGTCCTGAAAACATATTACTAAGTGAGAGATGCCAATCTGAAAAGATAACATATTTTGACTCCAAGTAAGTAACACCCTGGAAGAAGCAATACAATGGAAACAGTTACGGGTACACACACATACAGTGTGTGGCTGTCAGGGGCTTAAAGGGAAAAAAGGGATAAACAGATGGAACACAGATTTTTAGGACAGTGAAACTACTCTATATGATACTGTAATGGTGGATACATGTCATTATACTACATACATCAACACTACAGAACTACATCAACAGTGAACCCTAAGATATACTAGGACCTTGGGTGATAATTAGGTGTCAATGCTGGTTCACCTCTTGTAACAAATGTACCACTCTGGTGGGAATTGTTGATTACAGCTGATGTGAAGGAGGGAATGGATATATGGAAACTGAATGTTGAGCCTAATTTAAAACTGACTTAAAAAATAAAATCTATGCATTTTTTAAAAAGTAAACAACAAAAAAGTTAATAATCTGAGTAAACCCATAGTCAAAATTTCCAAGGCATTTCTTCAAAATAGTATGTTCATTTTAAAACTTGACTACAAAATTGTAAAATTGATAACAATGATTATCTCAAAGAAATGAAATAAAGTAGCACTTTCTTTCACTTTTTCCTATTACAATGTAGCCTGAACTTTTAACAATATCTACTTTTACATTTGTATTACTTGCTCTGTTTTAGTGGAGGTTTTTTCCCTGATTTTTGCTTTTTAATTGCTTTATTAACTTAACATTTTTCCATGCAAATGGGTGAAACTATACTGTTGACAGAAACTTAGATTGGGTACCAAGGCAATGTCCAATTAGAAGCTGGTAACATCTGACACATGGGAAATTACAAAAGGTTTACAGCAAATGGATCAGTAAAGGCATATCAGGAAAATGCAAGGGAAAAGAATAATAGTATTAATCTCATGGAAAATGGCAGGAGTCAAGGCATAAGGCAAAATTCATCATGATGGTCATGGTGATTAGAGACATTAATACAGAAATAAATGTCCCGTACTAATGAAAGATGTTAATAAGGGGGAAACAGGCACAGAGTATATGAGAGGTGTGGTGTATAAAAAAACTCTGTGCTACCTTAGCAAACTTTCTGTAAATCTAAAACTGTTCTAAAATAAAAGGTTTATTTTTATAAGTTTTGGGAAGGATCAATACCATTCCACAGACACAGACATGTATAGCTTTCTTTAGCTTTATAAAATCCTTTAGAAACCTTACCCACTAAGCTCATGATATACTCAATACAGGATCTGGGAAACAGTTGAATTTAGGGGATTTTTTTTTTAATCATTTCTATTTTACAAACAAGAGAACTGATATATGAACTGATACAGAGATTGTCACAAATTCACAAAGGCTTCTGATTCTTAGTCCCATATTCCTACCACTGTATTCTACTATACAAAACCCAAAGATTAAAAAAACAATAACCTTGCCTCCATAATTCTGAAATAATATTCTCTATAGAAAGCAGAATAGTCAAAACTTAGTTAGCGATATGTAAAACAGATAATAACCTGCTGTACAGATGGATGGATATACAGCATAGGGAACTCTATTCAATACTTTGTAATGGCCTATATGGGAAAAGAATCTTAAAAAAAACAAAACGGTGGAGATATATATATATAGATATAGATATATAGATATATAACTGGCTCACTTTACTGTACATTTGAAACCAGCAACACTGTAAATCAACTATCAGTTCACTTCAGTTGCTCAGTCGTGTCCGACTCTTTGTGACCCCATGAATCGCAGCACACCAGGCCTCCCTGTCCATCACCAACTGCCGGAGTTCACTCCGACTCATGTCCATCGAGTCAGTGACGCCATCCAGCCATTTCATCCTCTGTCATCCCCTTCTCCTCCTGCCCCCAATCCCTCCCAGCATCAGATCCTTTTCCAATGAGTCAACTCTTTGCATGAGGTGGCCAAAGTACTGGAGTTTCAGCTTTAGCATCATTCCTTCCAAAGAAATCCCAGGGCTGATCTTCAGAATGGACTGGTTGGATCTCCTTGCAGTCCAAGAGACTCTCAAGAGTCTTCTCCAACACCATAGTTCAAAGGCATCAATTCTTCAGCGCTCAGCCTTCTTCACAGTCCAACTCTCACATCCATACATGACCACAGGGAAAACCATAGCCTTGACTAGATGCACCTTTGTTGGCAAAGTAATGTCTCTGCTTTTGAATATGCTATCTAGGTTGGTCGTAACTTTCCTTCCAAGGAGTAAGCGTCTTTTAATTTCATGGCCACAGTCACCATCTGCAGTGATTTTGGAGCCCCCCAAAATAAAAGTCTGACCCTGTTTCCACTGTTTCCCCATCTATTTCCCATGAAGTCATGGGACCAGATGCCATGATCTTCGTTTTCTGAATGTTGAGCTTTAAGCCAACTTTTTCACTCTCCACTTTCACTTTCATCAAGAGGCTTTTTAGTTCCTCTTCATTTTCTGCCATAAGGGTGGTGTCATCTGCATATCTGAGGTTATTGATATTTTTCCTGGCAATCTTGATTCCAGCTTGTGCTTCTTCCAGCTTAGCGTTTCTCATGATATACTCTGCATATAAGTTAAATAAACAGGGTAACAATATACAGCCTTGACATACTCCTTTTCCTATTTGGAACCAGTCTGTTGTTCCACGTCCAGTTCTAACTGTTGCTTCCTGACCTGCATACAGGTTTCTCAAGAGGTAGGTCAGGTGGTCTGGTATTCCCATCTCTTTCAGAATTTTCCACAGTTTACTGTGATGCACACAGTCAAAGGCTTTGGCATAGTCAATAAAGCAGAAATAGATGTTTTTCTGGAACTCTCTTCTCCAATAAATTTTTTAAAATTTAGTTATCATAGAATACATGGAAAGACTGAAGATGTATTACAAATGAGAGAAGACAACCAAGAAACAGCTAAATGTAAACAATGTGGAAACCTGGATGGGATCCTGGAACAGAAAAAGGACATCAGTGGAAAAACTGGTAAAATTCAAATAAGGTCTATGATTTAGTTAATATTATCTTACCAATGATAATTTCTTAGTCTTGATAATTATGTTATGGTTATTATACAAATATTGTAGCAGAAGAACTTGAGTGAGTAGTATACCAAAACCCTCTACACTATTTTGGGGACTACTCTGTAAGTCTAAAATTAGTTAAAAATAAAAACAAAAAGCAAAAACCTTTCAGTTATTATTATTATTGAAAGCATATTATGAGAAAAAAATCAAAGAGCTAAAAACTGTACTTTTGGAAAGGTAGAATAGAAACTGCTTGTATATATTAAGTAACTCTGAAAGAATCCACGTATAATTAAACAGTGGTTGTCTTTGAGAAGAAGTGATTTAACTTTTCACTCTGAATCCTTCTGTCTCTTCTGAATGTTGTACTAGAAAAGCAAAATGAAGGATGGAATATAAGAAGTGATTTCAAACTCCCAGGGCACAAACTATAGTAGCAGTAGCAGTGATGATGATGATAATATTTCTTGGCTTTCTCCCCCACAAAAGTTTTTTCCAAGTCATTCTGATAAATTTAGTAAGATTGTTCTTTCCAAAAATAATCAGCAAGGCATCTGATTATCTGCTGGCCTCAACAGGGATTTGAAGAGAAGTAATTTTTTCTGCTTTACCCTGTTTCCAAAACCACATTTAGATCTCTGAAATCCCATTAGAGCTAGGATGACTGTATCATACAAACCAGGGCATAGACAGAGGAAGAGGGTGTGCTAATCCTAATTACCCCTGGACAAGAGGTATAAACAGTCATCCTGGTGAAAATTCACAGATCCTGTGATTATTAAGGCATTCTTAAAATTTGATTTCAATGATCACTGTTTTGAACAGTTATTTCATTGTCCAAATCAATTCTTCCTTTTCAAATATTACCTGCTTTTAGAGTGAAATATAGCTTTTCATTTATGCTGATCAGAAATATAAGTTCAAAAAGATTAGACATACACATAATGTGTCTAAGATTTTTAAATGCACACCCACATATACATACTGCCAGCTGACTTTCTTTTAACTGCCTCTTCTTTCAAAAAAGGATCAACTTGGGGTAGGTCTTAACTACAAATGAATAGAACCTGACCGACCTGCATATTACTGAAGTACACGGTAGCTTTAGTTCCTTACAGGTCAAGGATTCTGCTCCCAAGCACAGGACAAATGTGGAAATTTTCTATTACAAATTTAGCTGCAGTGATCATTTCAATATAAATAGAGACTAAGGTTGCCCTAAATTTATCCATATAAATGAATCTTGTTATTTGCTAACCAGTGCTGATTTTGAAATCTACATGATCCCACAGCTTTTCCAGTAATTAACTATATGGTAATTAATACAGAAAATGAGAAATAAAGAAAAGTGTGGAACCATTCTTTAAGGATCACAACCAACAACCCATAATTTCAAATAGCAAAACAAAGTATTTAAGACCTCGAAGAGGTGAGCCTCTTCCATCTTCTTATAGTTATTAAAATTCCGTACCATTTCTAAAAAAAATTTTTTTGATGAAAAGTATTACTCATAGTAAAAGTTGGCAGATCCAAAGTTTCCAATTTGAATCAAATCCATTATTAACAGGAGGATTATACAGACCGAAAATTTAAATCCTGTCTGGCTTTCCTATCTAGACTAGGTATGAGCCAAGTTTAAAGTTTTATCTTTGTCAGCTTTATTGTACCACTCATGCAAACCCATCTTAGCCCCTGTCTCTAGCTATTAAGCTACCTGTTATACATGTTCCTGTCTCGGCTCCAAATCTCTGCAATCAAAATTTATTTTTTCTACTGTATTTACCATTATCCCCTTAGAGACTGTCTAAAGTCACAAAGTAGATATATTAATCGTAACCCTACATCACAACTCAAATAATATATTTGTTTATAATTTGGAGTTTCTAAATTCAAAACATATAATGATGCTGATTTCACCTGCCATGGATTAAAAATGGTTTTGTTTAGTGTATAAAGCCATACAGAACAGCTTCATATTTCACCTATGAACAAAACTTGTTCTCCTCTGACAACAAATAATGAGAATTCATCTCTGTCTCCCTCTCCCTTACCCCTGCCAAATAAACTAATTCTAGTATGGTCTCAAATCAGAAAGAAAACATCTCAGGATGAAAAACATATCCAAAAAGTAATGGACATTTGGGGAATCCCTTAGTGATCCAGTGGTCAGGACTCTGAGCTTCCACTGCTGAGGGCCCAGGTTCAATCACTGGTCGGGGAACTAAGATCCCACAAGCTACATGGCTTGGCCATAAAAATAAAGAAATGAACATCCTGGGGGATTACTGATATCATTTTACTAGTATAATAAAAATATATTTAAATTTAGAAACACCACTGTGGTCAATTCCTCAAAAACCCAAGTTCTTCACTATTGTTTTCATCATCATACAGTCTGATTTCCAATGACTTTCAGTACATTACTGTAAAGCCAAAGATTTCTGAAGTCAGACACCAGAAATCAAAGCAGTCTGCTGGGGGTGGGGGTGGGGGTGGGGGTGTGTGTCTGCTAGGGGGGTGTGTGTGTCTGCTAGGGGTGTGTGTGTGTGTGTGTGTCTGCTAGGGTGTGTGTGTGTGTGTGTGTGTGTGCGTGCACGTGTGCTTACTCACTCAGTTTTGTCCAATTATGGGTGTATGTGTGTTTTTGCCCACATGCGCACTTACTCACTCAGTTGGGACCCTGGGCTGTAGCCCGCCTGGCTCCTCTATTCATGGGCTTTTTCAGGCAAGAATATACTGGACAGAGTTGCCATTTTCCTCCTCCAGGGGATCTTCCCAACCCAGGGATTGAACTTGTGTCTCTTCTGTCTCCTGCACTGCAGGCAGATTCTTTACCCGCTGAGCCATCTATAACCTTAGGCAGATTACCAAACCACTCGCTGGGCTTAGGCCTGTTTCCCCAGCTATCAAGTCCAGATGATGACACTACTGTATTACTGCACAGGCTTTGAGATTTAAAGAGTTAAAAAAAAGTAATAAATTATTATTTTAAGACATTGTTGAGGCCAGTCAGTAACCCAGAAATATAAATCCACTTACTAAATTTAATTCTATGTAATTTGGTAGGAGAGATAATTGGCTAAGCAATCTCAGTAAGTATCTAAGAATTTGAAAACACACTACACTGAGTCAAGGGTATGAGCATATCACACCCTTGTCTAAAAATACATGTACATCTGTTTGACATATCAAATTTTCTGGATAATTGGACTTCAGACCAAGAAAGGACTGGTTTCCAAAAACTCACTACACTGAAAAATTAGTATCTTTTAAAAACCCCACAGGAGAAATACACCTTTTTCAGAAATGCAGGCAAAATCAGCAAACAATTTCTGAGGTGTTCAAAAAGATATGGAGACAGTAGTTAAGAAGTCCTATGGGATCCACATCAATGCTTATTATTTCTTTCACCACTCGCTGGTACGATAAATGTCTATTTAGACATGTGACAAAAATTCTGCACTATTCCACAGAATAACAATGTGTATATACAATATGTCACACAAAAGAAAACTCACAACTAAGATTGCTATCATTAATATATACAATATAAAGTGAGATTACAACTCTCCATAAGACAACCTCCATTCCTGAAATATCGTTCAGTTGGCTTTACAGGATATCACAGAACTAACAGTTCAACTTAGATAATCCACAACACAGCAGAAGTTGATCCCCCAAGTTGGACATAATCCTCAGACTCTACATAGTCTTTCCTTCCTACATTTGTGCCTCTGCTGCTAAGTCACTTCAGTCGTGTCCAACTCTGTGCGACCCCATAGACAACAGCCCACCAGGCTCTCCCGTCCCTGGGATTCTCCAGGCAAGAACACTGGAGTGGGTTGCCATTTCTTTCTCCAATGCATGAAAGTGAAAAGTGAAAGTGAAAAGTGAGAGTGAAGTTGCTCAGTTGTGCCAGACTCTTAGTGACCCCATGGACTGCAGCCCACCAGGCTCCTCTGTCCATGGAATTTTCCAGGCAAAAGAGTACTGGAGTGGGGTGCCATTGCCTTCTCTGTATGTGCCTCTACTTAACCATTAATTCAAATATCTGAGCAACTTGTAGGTGCCAGACCCTGAACCAATTCTAGAAAAATGAACAAGAAAGAATCTGCATTCAAGGAGTTCTACATCCAGGGAGATGAGGTAATTATAAGCATTATAATATAATAAAATAATAAGTATCATAAAGTATACACTAGGAGAGATAAAAACAATACAGTGGTTAAAGGCTGAGACTAGTCCAAACTACTTGAAAGCTATCTCTTCGACTCACTAGCTGTGTGAAGTGGGTAAGTTTTTCATTTGTAAAACGGAGATAAAAATAGAATCCACCTAACTGGGAGATTGTACGAGATAATAAGCATAACATAGTGCCCAACAGAGAGCACTCTGTACTGTTAGCTGCTACTATTACTAATAAAAGTGCTGTTACTGAAATATGACCAAAGAAAATAAGCAACTAACTGCCTAGGGAAGATGTCAGAGACACAACAAATTGAGTCTTGAAGAATGAGTGGTAAGAATTTCAGACAGGTAGGAGGACATGCAAAAACAAAACAACAAAAAAGCCTAGCAGGTCCAGATAAAAACAGAAACTACAGGATGGCAAGACAATGACAGGGCAAGAAAAGAAACACATCTGTTACAATGGCACCAGATGCTTAACAGTCTCAAAAGCCAAATTAGTGCATTTGGATTTTATTCTTGAAACGATCAGGAACGACAGGAAAAGTCATATTTTAGGAGAGAACAAGGTTCAAATCTGAGTTTACTGTGTGGCCTCAATTTCTGTTTTCTCTTCTGTAAAGTGAAGGATACTACCACCTCGCTTGGATGGTTACTTAGATAAATATCTCCAAAATGCCTTGGCACAAAGCCTGTCATTTAATACTATTCAACAAACAGTAGCTGATAGTTTCATCACTAGATTCCACAGCAGTCAACTTCTGATGCTATAATGGTCATGGATACATTTTGACACCTTATTTTGACAGTATCCAGTAGAAGTACCACTCTTCTCTGCCATCTACTCTTCTACTGGAATAAATGAAAAAAAATAGACTGATTTTTAAAAACCTTTTCTTATCCTTTTTTATATTTTATGATGCTGTGCCAACAAACAGGAACTCAATAAATGACTGGGAAATGGAATGGAATTTTTGGTAAACCTATAAAACAGCAAAAAGGCAGGCAAGAAGTCATAAACGACCAATTAAGCTTATAAAGGTAAGATACTCCGGGGGGGGGGGGGGGTTAATGATAAGCATACCAACTATTTCCAACCAGTTAGTTAACTGGTAGAAAATGCTGTGAAGTATTAAAGAGAAACAATGCTTTGTATAATGTAGACCATACCAACACTCATCACCTCAAAGGGGCTATAAGTCACAGCATAAAGAATGCTATAAAAGAAATGAGAAGATTAAAGTTCAAAACTCAGGTCTGTACTAGACAAGTTTCCTCATCTATAATAGACTTACTACCTACTCTATTTACCTTGTTGAGTTACTGGGAGAATTAGACAAGACTGTATACAAGGGCACTTATTAAACTGTCATGACAGTATGCAACTACACAATATTACCATTCTAATATCCAGGTTAGAAGATTTTACAACATCCTGGTGCCTCAGTTTCCAAACTTCCTTTCCTAAAATGATCCTGACGTCCATTCTACTGTAGCCATTTCACTCTCATGGTCATTACAATTTCAACTCCTCCATTATCTCTATTTCAAACACTGTGCTCTCCAGCCACAACCTTCTGTCTTTCCAACTCCTCTAGAACCTCCACTCCAAGAATCCTTCAACCTCATCAGAACCTACGACCCAATGATCCAACTTTCTCTACCCTTAACCCTCGAAGTCCTCACTTGTCTCTCTGTCAAGCTTAAAATCACATAGCCCACTATTGTAATCATTCCCTTGTATACACCTTCTACTCTACTCCCTTGCCCCCATTCACATTAATTCCGGTTAATGGAGACCGGTCATCACAGCTTTAACAGTATGTGTAGCACATCTAACACAACTCTATCTAAATCAGTCTTCCTACGTCTTTTCCTCTGCTTAACACCTTAAATAGCTAGTGCATGCCTGCTTACAGCATTAAAACTTTTGTAGCCCTAGCTTTTCCTTTTCCCGTTCCCAATGGTTTATTCATTGTCCTTAAAAAAAAAAAAAAAAACACCCCACAACCAACTCTGCTAGTTTTACCTCTACATTTTTACCCTGGCTATTTTCTCCAGCTGAATGCCTCCCAATCTTTTCCTTTGCAAGGATGCAAACCCATCTTTCAAGACTCAGTTTAAATGTTTCATAAAGGCACACTTAATCATCCCACTTTAAGGGTTCTCTTTCTCCCTTAGGGTTTTGCATTTATTTACTGTAATACTATTTATCTGATAATCATGTTAGTCTTGTGTATAATACATACTGTTTTTACTTTTGGTATCTCTCCAGCTATAACAATAGCTCCCTGAAAAACACCACTTCTTAATCAACTCCCCCAAAGACATAATCATATATACTATTCCTAAAACAAACACTTCAAATATTGTTTTAACAACTTATCAAAAAATTAACTTATATTCTAAAAAATATTTCTGAAGTAAATATACCTTTTTGTATCTCTTGCGCAGATGAATCCCTAAAGTAGTATTAATTAGATTTTCAACTACTTTTGTCCCTTTTATACTCCATAATTTTACTCATAGGAACAAGATAAGTTATTGACACTACAGCAACCACAAGCATCGACTTTAGTTTCTTCTATAGTCAAGACCTAAAGTATCAAATTAATTTATTGATTTTATCAGTACTGCCTATAAAGGGTGAAAAATTAAGCCCCTCTCTCTCATCAACTCTGGAAAAATAATATTAAATGAATCATGAGATATGAATACTGACTTTTCCAACAATCATTATTTAAAATGTCAGATACAGAACATGATCAATCACTTTTCTCTATAACAACTTTAAACCTGGAGAGCTATTTTCTATTCCAGTTTTAATAAACAGAGACATAAACTGAAATCCCCCCTTGAAATCAACATATTTACTTTAGCAAGGATCACAAAAATAATTGGAAACTCATGAGACAAGAGTAAATGTAATATTACAAAGGTAACTTTCTGGCCACTTGAGTGACACAAAATACAAGATTTACCTTACTCTAACATTGTTGGTAAAAAGAAGAATTCAGGCAAATAACAGGAAACTCTGTTTGGGGCCCAAATGTTAATTTTTTACTCACTATAGCACATACTAAAACATTATGTGCTATTAACTTGTGTACAATGCCAAAGTAACTTTAGCTATATTTTTTTCTCCCAAACATTCCTAAATTAGATATAAAATACTAAGTGTATGTTAAATCTCAAAGAAATCATTTTGTATAGGCATAACAATACAGTATATTCAGCTTGGGCATATTTAATTTTTTGCACTGATTAATACAACATGTATTAAGCACATTTGGTTAGACTTCCACAGTTAAATGGACAATTCACTTTTTATAACTGGAAAATCATTACAACATCTTCTGGTATTCACTGCAATATCAAATCAATGATTCACTGCAATATCAAATCAATGCCTTCTTTCAGTATTTGTGGTGGTCATTTGTAATGCCTTTGGTAACTGCCATGAGTCAGCTTTCACTTAATACTAAATGGCAATGCTAATATGAAGAGAGAATGCCAGACATATAAGTATCAAGTAGTTTCAAGGAAGGAATTTTAACAGAATTCAAGAACTGGATGTCTACCTCAAGCTGGAATTCATTTTCATTAATAAAACATTAGAAACTTATTAAGTCACAAGAGCAAAGACGAAACCTCTACATGGAGGGGTTCAAGATTTCATGAACTTTTGCTTTTTTTCCGAAAATGGTAATCTTGACCACATCAAGAAAACAAACCGTCCTTTATTCATTTTATCATGTTATCCAAATAGATTGAATTGATATGGAAATTATCCCAGAGATGAAGCAGCACAATCGAGGTAACCAGTTATATATGCTTTTAAAATTTTTTTAAGTCACAAATGTTAGTTCTGGTTATTTAACTTATAAATAGACCTGAGAAAATGTAATAAAAATATCTCTCGCAGTACTTTAATGAGAAGTTTGTGACACATACAAAATAAACGGAAGGACTACAACAGAACATTTATTTTTCCATAACTTTATTGGCACTCAGCCTAATGATATATTTATCTAGATATTTTTCTTCTTGGTCTTCCATACCTACTTTAAAATGAAATAAGTAAGGCTGCCATCAAATGAAGCCCTATGATCACAGTTCTTGCCAACCCCATCCTCCCTTCAAGGAAGGTTGTAATAAATGTCTTTCTCTCTGATGTTATTTCTTAATATGTCTCATGTTTTTAAATGCCTTTTGCCTTAAATATATACCCTGTACCCTTGAAATCACAACCAGGGAGACTTCCTTTATGTTGCCCTTACTTTGGTCACTCTTAATCCCTTGAGAATATACTAACCAGTAATGGTGCATTTGCTAATAACCATACCAATGCATGGTGAGTATATTGAAGTTTGTACAGCCTTGATTCCAGGCCTTTCCACCTATCATCATGTGTATGGGAATTGAAACAGTAATGATTTTGCGTAAGTTTCAATATCCTAAGCAAAGTTGACAATGATTTTCACAGCAGTGGTATCTTTCAGATGATAGGAAACAGAGGTTAGAACATTTGCCCATGGGTGATCTCTGGCATGTCTGCATTAGAATGCCAACTGTATTACACAGTCCCACATAGAAAATATATTAATATACTTCTATGACCTAAATATTTTAAAACTGTAAACCTCCTGACAATGGTCTCACTTATGAATTATCTGAAGGTCACATCTTGGTGTCACATATGAAACACAAAAAACGTACTACATAAAAGTAATATAGCTTATTGCTGTGTACCACTATGATTACTATATACGTTACAGAAAGTTCTTGGGTAATTTCTACACTTTTATTATGACCTTTAAGATAGTTGTTTTTTTCATTACTTTATCACCTACTGATCTATTACTGTAGCTCCTTTTCATTAGAAATCTCAAGCAGAATGCATTCAGAACAAGAGGAAATGAGAAGCTACTTGAAATCACCAGTCCTCTGCAAGCACACAAGCTGAGGAGCATTTCCTCACTAACATTCAGCTGCATCATCATTAATAGCTGCGCAACCACTAAATGCTAAGCAGTGTGTATATATACCTCATTGCTGTACATCACAGTACAAAAAATACTTTATTTAGTGAACTTGGAATTCAAAGTGTTGAAAATATATCTACATTTGTAAATTATACCATGCTATTTTCCACTAGTTTCTGTAATGTTTCAATCTGTGAACAAATATGCCTTAATCTGGTAAATGTAGGCAGAAGTCATGTCTCCTTCAGAAATTGAGGTCAGATTCTTAAAGAAGTAGTTAAAACTCTTAAAACATTTAGAAAATAAATACATCAGCCCAAACCACAAAGATTTCCAAAGATAAAACACCACTTAAAGGGGGTATTTTTAAATAATGTCAGAACTAAGACAAGAGTTAACAATATATCCTCTATGACAAAGGGTAACATCACTATCAGAAGCCTTCCTAGAAGCCCTTGGGAGACCAACAAGAAACAGATCTGGACAAAATGCAACAGAGTAGAAACTGTAATTGTATCACCTCTCTGAAAGCTCATTTATTCTTTGTGACCTATAAGTTTATCCTCCATATTTGATGACTCAGTTAGTTATAGAAAATATACAATTGCCAGTAAAGTTATTGGTCATGAGCACAGGTTCAAAGTCAAAAGCAGGAGTCTAAATCCTGGTTCTGCCATTACCAGCTGCGGATACTTGGCCAAGTTATTTAACTATCTGTACCTGAGCTGCCTCATTTGACAGTAAGAGTAACACTATGCACCTCATAGAGTTATTGGAAGATTAAGAGACAACATATGTAAAATCCACAGAACAGTACCTGTTTATTATTAAAATGAAGTTATCAAATGCTTTCAAACATATCCCTGATAATAATGATTACTCTTTATATTCATTAAGTGCTTCAAGTAATATGCCAATTAGGCTCCTCTCTATATTATATAAAACACCTTTGAAACTTTAAGTGTTCACAAAATCTAATAGTGAAAAAAAAAAAATCTAATAGTGAAGCCTCCTCTGACTCCATACTAAATTCAAGAGACAACCCTTAAGCTCGCCAAAATTTGCACCTAATGGTAAACTGGTAATGAGTGAAATTCTACAATTCTAAATTCCCTTGCCAAATTAAAGGCAAAGAAAATGATAGTCATCTTGAACTTACCAGAGAAGGTGCACAGAAAAATTTCCACTGCTAGAAGATCTGTTTAAAGAAACAGGATCATGTACTGTATCTGGAAACCTACTTTGGATTTGTTTTCAAGTGTACTCAGTAGCTTCACCTCATTTATCACTTAAAGCCTTAAAAGGCCAAGTTAATTTTGAATAACCTGACCTTGAACAATGTTTCAGATAAGCTATATGCAGGAGCTTTCTAGGGCATTTTCTCTCCAATAACTTTAAATCAAATGACATAAAAAATAAATAAATAAATCAAATGACATCATTAATAAAAATTCACCTACATTTTCCCCTTTATTGAAACACTCAGAAAAAATAGTACTTAAAATATTTTAAAATGAATGATTAAAAAAAATGTTAGCACAATAATTTACAGAAGTTCTAACATCCTGTAATTGTCTAATAGGTTTTCATTACTAATATCCTATTTACCCCTAATGCTGGGACATCTGAATCTTAAAAACCAACATTTACCTGGCTGACACAATACAGCAGAAATTGGCTATACCAATATAGAAGCAGTAGGTAAAACATATGTAGTTATCTTCAAAGGCCTACCAAGCAACCAAAAGCATATCGTATATACACAACTAAAGCATGAGAAGAGAAAGTCATTTAACTTGAAAAAGAAGCTTTCCTCAATTTATTCAGGTGACTGCATTCATTTTCTGTTCTCCAGTTTTCAAATCTTTTAAGGTCCTAAAAATCCTGCCTGTTCAACACTGCTGAAATCCTGTGGTTAATTAACATTTTCCCACAAAACTTATTTGGCCGTATTATCTATTTTCAATTTTAAGTGACCTTCAAATTCTCTCTGAAAAGCACTAGAAGATTTTAATTATCAACATGTCTCCTTAAAAACTACCAATAAAACCCCCACATCTTGCAGCCTACTCTTATTTTATGGTGCTCCCTAAAAAACAAACAAAAAACCTCACCTTTCCCAAGGATCAAATAGCTAATAAGAACTGCTTTAAACTTCCCAGGACCTGCATTCCAGCCTTAAACACCTTGAGATCCTGTATTGTGCTGCAGCTATTCAGCAGGCACATGATCACAAGATTTTTCAGCAGCCTTAGGTCTTCTACTGTTGCAAAACTTCTCTTCAGCGTTCTAGCTGCTAGATTGTTACATTGTTGCCTTCACTGCTTTACCTGTTTAGTTACCAACCCAAACATCCGGCGGAATTCAAACCCTTCAAACTACCTTCCTAAACCTACCTAGAGTATTCCCATGTAACTTGGAGAAAGAGCTGCAGCGGGATAATAACTTGAGTTCGGACGTTCACCCCTTGAACCAAACTGCTGTTGCCAGGGTCTGCGGCAGTAATGCAGGGGTTTGTTTGAGACTAATGACGTCTTTTACCCTAGAAATAGCCCATCTCTACTAAATCCCTTTTAGTCGCTGAGATTTCTGCGTTAACAATGCTCAACAGGAAGGTACTCGAAACAGTCGAAGGACGTGTTGTTCTAATTTGGTCTTAATATTTTCCTCAATCATGCTGGCCACGGCAAGGACATTTTTCCATACAACGTTTGCAACTGAAGAAAAGAAAAATCAAGCTGTTGGTAGCAGTCACCACCCGGATGTAAAGTCCATTATCAAGAAGCTTTCTACAAATCTCTTAAGGTAGCATTTGGGGCTAAGCTTACATCGACCATCCTCCTGTAACTTACTGTTTTGCAAGCCCATTTAACAACGTAATGACAACAGCAACATTTACGCTCTGGGAAATC
The DNA here is from genome assembly GCF_019923935.1 of Bubalus bubalis. NCBI lineage: Eukaryota > Metazoa > Chordata > Mammalia > Artiodactyla > Bovidae > Bubalus > Bubalus bubalis. The sequence goes on along the minus strand of NC_059159.1, from coordinate 18,785,980 downwards.
TCAATGTTTGACTAACCATGGAGGCGTCTGATAACTAAAGCCCCCTTTTTCCGGGTGAGGAAATGGAAAAATAGACAATGAAAGTGATTTGTTACAGTGAGCAAGGAGGGAGAAGGATCCCATGAAGAGCCGTGCGAGCAAAATCCAGGGGTTTAGGAGCCCCAGTCTCAGCAACACTCGCCCCAAAACCTCCCACCCCACCCCACCCCCGCTTTCTCCTGGGAGCCAGCCCAGCGCCCGCACACGCTGGGCACACCCGAGGGCAGCACAGCCACCCCACCCAGCAGCCAGGCTGGGGCTCCCAAACCCGCAGACCAAACAGGACGAGGCCGCAAACCCAGCGGCCCGAGTTAAAGACCTAAGATACAGAGTGAGAGAAGATGCGGCCTCGCCTCAAACCCGGAGGCCCCTAGAGGAATCGGAGGCGGGAGAAAAGGGAGCAGGTTCGGAAGCCACAGCAGAGCCCCGAGCTAAAGAAAACTGGGAGTGGGGGATGTGGAGGCTCTGGTTCGGCCAGCGCCTTCCCCGGACCTCGGCGACGCCCGTGTTTACCTGAAAGTCTCGGTCCTCGTTGAAGCGGGAGAAGCGGTCCGCCATTTTGCCGCCTTCACTCCTCTCAGGACGACGCTCTCCGGTTCGCTCCTTCCCTCCCGCGACACCCGCCCCCTCGCTCTCCTTCTGTGTTCCCCGCCTCCTCCCACGCCCACCCGCGCGCGCAGGCGAGGGAGGGAGGAAGCGAGAATGCGTATCCCGACCACTGCCCCGATGGCGCAGGCGCCTTTCCGTCCTGGAGGCGGAACCTTCCCTGGCGTCTCGGTTTCGCGCGCGACCCAAAGCGACCCCGGCGCCGCGCGTGCGTACTCGCGCTAGAGGGCCGCAAGCGCTTCCGGAGAGAAAGGTCACGAGGGGGCGCTGAGCGCCCGGATCCGGATGTTTTTCTTCAGCTCGTTTCTGTTAGTGGGTTCTCTTTTTGTCCGCTTGTTTGCCTGAATACACAGAAGCCCACCCTCTGCTTTCTTCACCAAATAACAGCATAATGTATTGGCCGAAAGCGCAGATTTTGGAGCCAGACTTCTTAGTTTAGAATCCTTGTTTACCTTGAAGATTAATCGTCGAACGAGACAGGAAATATCCCTTCTCTCACAAGGCCTATATTCCAGTGGGGAAAATGAGATAAATAATTACATAATTTTAAAAGTTAACGAGTGCTAGCGTAAAAAAACCAAACAAACAGGGTGATGAGAGAGAGCAACGACCTCCGAAACGACCTTTGATCCAAGAAGCAGCAAAGGGCATGCTGCTTTGGGACCGAGAGAACCTTTAGACCCAAAGAGCCAAAGACTGCTAATAACATGGCATTTTCAAGCGATCACTTGAGAGTATTTCTCAAGAGATGACAGTTGATCCAAATAAACTACAGCTCTCTGGACTTAAGTTTCCTTTTTAAAAATAAGGAAATTAGGGTGCTCGGGGCTGGTGCACTGGGATGACCCAGAGGGATGGGACAGGGAGGGAGGTGGGAGGGTGGTTAGGATGGGGAACACATGTACACCCGTGGCTGATTCATGGCTGCTGCTGCTGCTAGGTCACGTCAGTCGTGTCCAACTCTGTGCGACCCCATAGACAGCGGCCCACCAGGCTCTCCCGTCCCTGGGATTCTCCAGGCAAGAACACGGGAGTGGGTTGCCATTTCCTTCTCCAATGCAGGAAAGTGAAAAGTGAAAGTGACACTTAGCGACCCCATGGACTGCAGCCTACCAGGCTCCCCCGTCCATGGGATTTTCCAGGCAAGAGTACTGGAGTGGGTGATTCATGGCAATGTATGGCAAAACCACTACAATATTGTGAAGTAATTAGCCTCCAATTGAATAAATTTATTTAAAAAATAAGGAAATCGAATTTAGTAATCTCTACTGCCCCTGCCCAGCACTGACTTTGTATGGTTTATGAATCAGATTTTTCCATCCTTTGAACTTCCTGAGCACCACACATAGCCCTCCAGCCCCCTTAGCCAAAATACATAAAACAGGAGAGGTGGCAGGACTTTTAAAAGAAGAGTGTGATGTGCTAAGTCGCTTTAGTTTTGTCCATCTCTGTGCAACCCTATGGACTGTAGCCTGCCAAGCTACTATGCCCATGAGATTCTCCAGGCAAGAATACAGGAGTGGGTTGCCAGTACCCTCCTGCAGGGGATCTTCCCAACCCAGGGACAGAACCCCTGCATCTCTAACTTCTCTTGCATTGGCAGGTGGGGTCTTTACCACTAGTGCCACCTTGAAAAGAGTAGTTGACAGAAATCACACGTTGGAAAAATGGCTCTTACCCTACCCTGAGAGAGTCAAATGAAATGTTTTGAGAACGTGTGTATCTTCTATTCCCTTGTTATTAAACTCTGCCTCACGTTACCCCCAGTCCAAGCAGAATACAATGCTAAGCAGTGAAAAGAGCTCCCTATTTAAGGAGAGGCAGAACACACAGAATTGAAACATTATAAAGAGACTTGAGGGTAAATAGGGTAGATTGAATTCCATGCAGTCACAAGACACATTTACCTCTTCTCCCTCTGCCAACCCCACTGAAATGACACTTAAAAGGATGAGAAGGGCATAAGCTCCCATGAACAAACAGATCTGAAGAAGGGACAATAGCAAATAAGTGATGTGATGTCAACAACATTTGGAAGCTGGAGAGCATAGATAAATGTAAATGGCTTTAGCAGAATGGAGAAACAAAGTCTTGGAGTAGAGAAGCCAGGAAACAAATTGATTGAGGCTAAGGTGTAGCAGAGAAGCTCAAGAACTGGAATTGCCAGGTACCACTGAAGGTGAGGGTGTAAATGGGGTTAAAAACAAGAGGACTGGTTACAAAGCAGTTCAGGGAGCAGTTAGACTGTAAATCCCTTTCCCACCCAGGTAACAACTGGAGGGCTCGTCTCTGAAAAGACTGAACCAGTGAGGCTTCATGTGATAGCAAAAGAGGGAGATATGCTGAAAATGGGAAGTTTTGGTAGATGGCAACATTCTGATCACAGAGTTGGGCTTCTCCCAGTGAGAGACTATACCATCTGTAGGCTGGAACAACAACAACAAAAAAAACACAACCTAAAAGTTAAGAGTTAATGCTTTATTCTGGCTTCCCTGGTGGCTCAGAGGGTAAAGAATCTGCCTGCAATGCGGGAGATGTGGGTTCAATCCCTGGGTTGGGAAGATCCCCTGGAGGAGGGCATGGCAACCCACTCCAGTATTCTTGCCTGGAGAATCCCGATGGACAGAGGAGCCTCCAGGCTACAGTCCATGGTCTATGGTCTATGGTCACAAACAGTCGGACACAACTGAGCAACTAAGCACAGCATGTTTTATTCAGCAGATATTCTGAGGACTTCAAGCCTGGGAGATAGGACTCTCAGGTCACTCTAAGGAACTTCTCTGAAGAGGGGGGGAAGGGAGGAGCCAGAATCTATAGAAGTTTTTGCAGTAAAGACCAGGTAGTCAGGACATCAAAAGATTACTATTAATTAAAGAAAACCAGATACCTCAAGTTAAAGAATTTAGCACTTTTCTATGTATGGGAAGATGCAAGAGTCTGGGCTCAGTGATAATGCACCTCAGCTCTCTGGTGCCGGTATCCTGTGCTTTCTCATCCTGAGTTTCCTGAGGGTGAACCCTTGGGCATGGCTGCAGCCATGGACATTCTGTTACAACCTGAATTCCCTTAGGGCTCACTGTTCAGATCAGATCAGATCAGTTGCTCAGTCGTGTCTGACGCTTTGCAACCCCATGAAATGCAGCACACCAGGTGTCCCTGTCCATCACCAACTGCCGGAGTTCACTCAGACTCATGTCCATTGAGTCAGTGATGCCATCCAGCCATCTCATCCTCTGTCATCCCTTTCTCCTCTTGCCCCCAATCCCTCCCAGCATCAGAGTCTTTTCCAATGAGTCAACTCTTTGCATGAGGTGGCCAAAGTACTGGAGTTTCAGCTTTAGCATCATTCCTTCCAAAGAAATCCCAGGGCTGATCTCCTTCAGAATGGACTGGTTGGATCTCCTTGCAGTCCAAGGGACTCTCAAGAGTCTTCTCCAACACCACAGTTCAAAAGCATCAATTCTTCGGTGCTCAGCCTTCTTCACAGTCCAACTCTCACATCCATACGTGACCACAGGGAAAACCATAGCCTTGACTAGATGAACCTTTGTTGGCAAAGTAATGTCTCTGCTTTTGAATATGCTATTTAGGTTGGTCATAACTTTCCTTCCAAAGAGTAAGCATCTTTTAATATCATGGCTGCAGTCACCATCTGTAGTGATTTTAGCCCAGAAAAATAAAGTGTGACACTGTTTCCACTGTTTCCCCATCTATTTCACATGAAGTCATGGGACCAGATGCCATGATCTTCGTTTTCTGAATGTTGAGCTTTAAGCCAACTTTTTCACTCTCCACTTTCACTTTCATCAGGAGGCTTTTTAGTTCCTCTTCACTTTCTGCCATAAGGATGGTGTCATCTGCATGTCTGAGGTTATTGATATTTCTCCCGGCAATCTTGATTCCAGCTTGTGTTTCTTCCAGTCCAGAGTTTCTCATGATGTACTCTGCATATAAGTTAAATAAACAGGGTAACAATATACAGCCTTGACGAACTCCTTTTCCTATTTGGAACCAGTCTGTTGTTCCATGTCCAATTCTAACTGTTGCTTCCTGACCTGCATATAAATTTCTCAAGAGGCAGATCAGGTGGTCTGGTATTCCCATCTCTTGAAGAATTTTCCACAGTTTACTGTGATCCACACAGTCAAAGGCTTTGGCATAGTCAATAAAGCAGAAATAGATGCTTTTCTGGAACTCTCTTGCTTTTTCCATGATCCAGCGGATGTTGGCAATTTGATCTCTGGTTCCTCTGCATTTTCTAAAATCAGCTTGAACATCAGGAAGTTCACGGTTCACATATTGCTGAAGCCTGGCTTGGAGAATTTTGAGCATTACTTGACTAGCGTGTGAGATGAGTGCAATTGTGTGGTAGTTTGAGCATTCTTTGGCATTGCCTTTCTTTGGGATTGGAATGAAAACTGACCTTTTCCAGTCCTGTGGCCACTGCTGAGTTTTCCAAATTTGCTGGCATATTGAGTGCAGCACTTTCACAGCATCATCTTTCAGGATTTGGAATAGCTCCACTGGAATTCCATCACCTCCACTAGCTTTGTTCATAGTGATGCTTTCTAAGGCCCACTTGACTTCACATTCCAGGATGTCTGGCTCTAGGTCAGTGATCACACCATCGTGATTATCTTGGTCGTGAAGATCTTTTTTGTACAGTTCTTCTGTGTACTCTTGCGATCTCTTCTTAATATCTTCTGATTCTGTTAGGTCTATACCATTTCTGTCCTTTATCGAGCTCATCTTTGCATGAAATGTTCCTTTGGTATCTCTGATTTTCTTGAAGAGATCCCTAGTCTTTCCCATTCTGTTGTTTTCCTCTATTTCTTTGCATTGATCGCTGAGGAAGGCTTTCTTATCTCTCCTTGCTATTCTTTGGAACTCTGCATTCAGATGTTTATATCTTTCCTTTTTTCCTTTGCTTTTCGCTTCTCTTCTTTTCACAGCTATTTGTAAGGTCTCCCCAGACAGCCATTTTGCTTTTTTGCATTTCTTTTCCATGGAGATGGTCTTGATCCCTGTCTCCTGTACAATGTCACGAACCTCATTCCAGAGTTCATCAGGCACTCTATCTATCAGATCTAGGTCCTTAAATCTATTTCTCACTTCCACTGTATAATCATAAGGGATTTGATTTAGGTCATACCTGAATGGTCTAGTGGCTTTCCCTACTTTCTTCAGTTTAAGTCTGAATTTGGCAATAAGGAGTTCATGGTCTGAGCCACAGTCAGCTCCCGGTCTTGTTTTTGCTGACTGTATAGAGTTTCTCCATCTTTGGCTGCAAAGAATATAATCAATCTGATTTCGGTGTTGACCATCTGGTGATGTCCATGTGTAGAGTCTTCTCTTGTGTTGTTGGAAGAGGGTGTTTGTTATGACCAGTGCATTTTCTTGGCAAAACTCTATTAGTCTTTGCCCTGCTTCATTCTGTATTCCAAGGCCAAATTTGCCTGTTACTCCAGGTGTTTCTTGACTTCCTACTTTTGCATTCCAGTCCCCTATAATGAAAAGGACATCTTTTTTGGGTGTTAGTTCTAAAAGGTCTTATAGGTCTTCATAGAACCGTTCAACTTCAGCTTCTTCAGCGTTACTGGTTGGGGCATAGACTTGGATTACTGTGATACTGAATGGTTTGCCTTGGAAACAAACAGAGATCATTCTGTCGTTTTTGAGATTGCATCCAAGTACTGCATTTCTGACTCTTTTGTTGACCATGATAGCCACTCCATTTCTTCTGAGGGATTCCTGCCCGTAGTAGTAGATATAATGGTCATCTGAGTTAAATTCACCCATTCCAGTCCATTTCAGTTTGCTGATTCCTAGAATGTCAACATTCACTCTTGCCAACTCTTGTTTGACCACTTCCAATTTGCCTTGATTCATGGACCTGACATTCCAGGTTCCTATGCAATATTGCTGTTTACAGCACCGGACCTTGCTTGTATCACCAGTCACATCCACAGCTGGGTATTGTTTTTGCTTTGGCTCCATCCCTTCATTCTTTCTGGAGTTATTTCTCCACTGATCTGCAGTAGCATATTGGGCACCTACTGACCTGGGGAGTTCCTCTTTCAGTATCCTATCATTTTGCCTTTTCATACTGTTCATGGGGTTCTCAAGGCAAGAATACTGAAGCGGTTAGGGAGGTTATAATGTGGACTTGATGGATGCAACATCCTTTGTTTACTGTACATCTCTTCCTGTTGGGATCCTTGTTCATATTGTGAATGTTGTGAATATTGTGAATGTTGTGAATATTGTGAATGTTGCCTGCCATATTAGGTAAAAGATAATGCAGCCGTCAAGCCACTACATCCCCCCTGGGTGGGCCTGAAGGGATTTAGAAAAGACAGAGGAACCAGAAGTCAAATTGCCAACATCCATTGGATTGTAGAGAAAGCAAGAGAATTCTAGAAAAACATCTATTTCTGCTTCAGTGACTATGCTAAAGCCTTTGACTCTGTGGATCACAACAAACTGTGGAAAATACTTAAAGAGATGGGAATACCAGACCACATTATCTGTCTCCTGAGAAAACTGTATGCAGGTCAAGAAGCAACAATTAGAACCCGACATGGAACAATGGGCTGGTTCAAAATTGAGAAAAGAGTTCATCAAGGCTGTATATTGTCACCCTGCTTATTTAACTTATATGCAGAGTACATCATATGAAATGCCAGGCTGGATGAATCTGAAGCTGGAATCAAGATTGTAAGGAGAAATATCATCAACCTCAGATATGCAGATGATACCACTTTAACAGAAGAAAACAAAGAGGAACTAAAGAGCCTCTTGATGAGGGTGAAAGAAGAGAGTGAAAAAGCTGGCTTAAAACTCAACATTCAAAAAACTAAGATCATGGCATGCGGTCCCATTACTTCATGGCAAATGGATGGGGAAAAAATGGAAACAGTGACAGACTTTATTTTCTTGGACCCCAAAATCACTGTGGATGGAGACTGCAGCCATGAACTTAAAAGATGCTTGCTTCTTGGGAAAAAAACTATGACAAATCTAGACAACTTGTTAAAAAGCAGAGACATCACTTTGCTGACAAAAGTCCATATAGTCAAAGCTATGGTTTTTCCAGTAGTCATGTACTGATGTGAGAGTTGAACCATAAAAAAGGTTGAGTGCTGAAGAATTGATGCTTTCAAATTGTGGTGCTGGAGACTGCACCCTTGGACTACCAGGAGATCAAACCAGTCAGTTCTAAAGAAAGTCAACCCTGAATATTCATTGGAAGGACTGATGCTGAAACTGAAGCTCCAGTATTTGGCCACCTGATACAAAGAGCCGACTCATTGGAAAAGACCATGATGCTGGAAAGAATGAGAGCAGGAGGAGGAGGGGGTGACAGGATGAGATGGTTGGATGGCATCGTTGATACAATGGACATGAGTCTGAGCAAACTCTGAGAGACAGTGAAGGACAGGGAAGTCTGGCATGCTGCAGTCCACAGGGTTGCAAAGACTCAGGCATGACTTAGCCATGACAATAACATGACAATAACAACAACCCTTCATTAATTTTCACACATTTAATCTCAAAATCATCTAAATAGCTGATAACATAAATATCAGCACCAAAATTGCAACTAGCTGTTGAATAACCATCAACAGAAGGATGCTGGAACCTACCAAAAAAAGATATCCCACATCCAAAGACAGGGAGGAAGCTGCAGCAAGATGGTAGGAGGGGCACAATCACAATAAAATCAAACTCCTTACCCACTGGGTGGGTGGCCCACAAACTGGAGAACAATAATACCAAAGAAGTTGTGAAGGTTCTGAACCCCACACAGGCTTCCCAGCCTGGGGATCTGACAAAGGGCCTGGAAATCCCCAAGGACTCTGACCTTGAAGGTCAGCAGGATTTGATTATAGGACTTCCACAGGACTCTGGGTAACAGAGACTCCAGTCTTGGAGTGCACAAATGAAATCTTGTGTACGCCAAGACCCAGAGGAAAGGAGTAGTGACCTCACAGGAGACTGAACCAAAACTACCTACTAGTGTTGGAGGGTCTCCTGTGGAGGTGAGGGTTGGCAGGGGCTCACCACAGGGACAGTGGCACTGGCAGCAGCAGTCCTGGAAGGCCCCTTTTGGCATAAGCCCTCTTGGAGGTTGCCTTTAACTCTACTATAGAACCTGTAGACCCCAGGGCTGGGTTGCCTCAGGCCAAACAATAGGGAGGGAGTGCCACCCTACCCATCAGCAGATAATTGGATTAAAGCAAGGCCTTGCCCACCAGAGCAAAACCTAGGTTTCCCACTCCCAGTCCCTCCAATCAGGAAGCTTACACGAGCCTCTTAGCTTCCTCCTTTAGAGGGCAGAGAAAAGAAGCAAGAAGAACCACAATCCCACAGCTAGAACAAAAACCACATTACAGAAAGTTAATCGAGATGAAAAAGCAGAAAGTTATGACCCAGATGAAGGGACAAGGTAAAACCTCTGAAAAACAACTAAATGAAGTGGAGATAGGCAACCTTTCAGAAAAAGAATTTAGAATAATGATAGTGAAGATGATCCAGGATCTTGGGAAAACAATGGAGAAGATGCAAGAAATGTTTACCAAAGACCTATAAGAAAGAAAGAACAAATAGAGATGAATAATACACTAGAAGGAATCAATAGCAGAATAACAGAAGTAGAAGAACAGATAAATGACCTGGAGGAAAGAATGGTAGAAATCACTGCTGCAGAACAGAATACAGAAAAAAGAATGAAAAAAAAAAGGAAGACAGCCTAAGAGACCTCTGGGACAACATTAAACACACCAAAAATCTCCCAGAAGGAGGAGGAGAGAGAGAAAGGACCTGAGAAAATATTTGAAGAGATAATAACTGAAAACTTCCCTAACATGGGAAAGGAAATAGTCAATCAAGTCCAGGAAGCACAGAGAGTTCCAGGCAGGATAAATGCAAGGAGGAACCCCCCAAGATACATAGTAATAAAACTGACAAAAATTAAAGACAAAGATAAAATATAAAAAGCAACAAGGGAAAAACGACAAATAACCAGGGAACTCCCATCAGGTTATCAGCTGATTTCTCAACAGAAACTCAACAAGCCAGAAGAGAATGGCATGATCTACTTAAAGGGATGAAAGGGAAGAACCTACAGCCAAGGGTACTCTACCCAGCAAGACTCTCATTCAGATTTGATGGAGAAATCAAAAGCTTTCCAGACAAGCAAAAGTTAAGAGAATTCAGCACCACCAAACCAGCTTTACAACAAATGCCAAAGGAACTTCTCTAGGCAGGAAACACAAGACAAAGAAAAGACCAACAGAAAACAAACCCAAAACAATTAAGAAAATGGTAACAGGACCATCAGTTCATTCGCTCAGTAGTATACAACTCTTTGTGACCCCATGGACTGCAGCATGCCAGGCCTCCCTGTCCATCACCAACTCCCAGACCTTACACAAACTCATGTCCATTGAATCAGTGATGCCATCCAACCATCTCATCCTCTGTCATCTCCTTCTCCTCCCACTTTCAATCTTTCCCAGAATCAGGGCCTTTTCAAATGATTCAGTTTTTCGCATGAGGTGGCCAAAGTATTGGAGTTTCAGCTTCAACATTAGTCCTTCCAGTGAACACTCAGGACTGATCTCCTTTAGGATGGACTGGTTGGATCTCCTTGCAGTCCAAGGGACTCTCAAGAGTCTTCTCCAACCCCACAGTTCAAAAGCATCAATTCTTCGGTGCTCAGCTTTCTTTATAGTCCAACTCTCACATCCATACATGACTACTGGAAAAATCATAGCCTTGACTAGATGGACCTTTGTTGGCAAAGTAATGTCTCTGCTTTTTAATTTGCTGTCTAGGTTGGTCATAACTTTCCTTCCAAGGAGTACGGGTCTTTTAATTTCATGGCTGCAATCACCATCTGCAGTGATTTTGGAGCCCCCCCAAAATAAAGTCTGACACTGTTTCCACTGTTTCCCCATCTATCTGCCATGAAGTGATGGGACAGGATGCCATGATCTTAGTTTTCTGAATGTTGAGCTTTAAGCCAACTTTTTCACTCTCCTCTTTCACTTTCATCAAGAGGCTCTTTAGTTTTTCACTTTCTGCCATAAGGGTGGTATCATCTGCATATCTGAGGTTATTGATATTTCTCCCAGAAATCTTGATTCCAGCTTGTGCTTCATCCAGCCCGGCGTTTCTCATGATGTACTCTGCATATAAGTTAAATAAGCAGGGTGACAATATACAGCCTTGACGTACTCCTTTCCCAGTTTGGAACCAGTCTGTTGTTTCATGTCCAGTTCTAACTGTTGCTTCCTGACCTGCATACAGATTTCTCAAGAGGCAGGTGGTGGTCTGGGCAGGTGATCTGGTATTCCCATCTCTTTCAGAATTTTCCAGTTTACTGTGATGCACATAGTCAAAGGCTTTGGCATAGTCAATAAAGCAGAAATAGATGTTTTTCTGGAACTCTCTCTTGCTTTTTCGATGATCCAACGGATGTTTGGAATTTGATCTCTGGTTCCTCTGCCTTTTCTAAAACCAGCTTGAACATCTGGAAGGTCACAAGCCTGGCTTGGGGAATTTACATATTGATAATTACCTTAAATGTAAATTGATTAAATGCACCAACCAAAAGACATAGACTAGCTGGGTGAATGAAAACATGTGCATGTATGCACTTCCACTTACTACATCACTCTGCTTGATGCCCTCAAACTGTATGTAATTATTTTATATTGTTAGGTTAATCATGTTCCCATTATGGCTTGCAACTGTAATTATCTTTTTTTAGGGGGGCGGTTCTGGCTATTGATTGTGAAAACTGACAAACATCTTTTACTATTGTGATTATGTAACTATTACTCACTTAATACCATGTATCATGATTGGTCAACAGAAAAATAATAGAACTCTATATCAACAAAGGAAGTGAAAGTCGTTCAGTCATGCTCGATTCTTTGCGACCCCATGGACTGTAACCTGCCAGGCTCCTTTGTTCATGGAATTCTCCTGGCAAGAATACTGCCGCCGCCGCTGCCAAGTCGCTTCAGTCATGTCCGACTCTGTGCGACCTCATGGACTGCAGCCTACCAGGCTTCTCCGTCCATGGGATTCTCCAGGCAAGAATACTGCAGTGGGTAGCTGTTCCCTTCTCCAGGGGATCTTCCCAATCCAGGGCTTTAACCCAGGTCTCCTGCATTGCAGGCAGATTCTTTACTGTCTGAGCCACCAGGGAAGCCCAAGAACACAGAAGTGGTTTGCCATGCCCACCTCCAGGGGATCTTCCTGACCCAGGGATCGAACCTGTGTCTCTCACATCTCCTGCATTGGTAGGCAGGGTCTTTACCACTAGCACCATCTGGGAAACCCCTATAGCACCAAAACTAGGATCGAATAGAAAAACCTGTAATCACTTTTGAAAATCCGGATGCATATCAGAATTACCTTGAAATTTTTTGGAAAATACATATGCTGTTATTGCTCTTTTCTCCAGAGTTCTAGATATGTTTCTAATGAGCAGCCATGTTTAAAAACAACTGGACTGGATGATGATCGTTTACTTTTATCTAGCGTGTTCCGCTTTTTCTGTTTCATATTCAGTGCTCCCATTTCATTTAGTTTGTTTTCCATTTCTCCATCTCTTCTTTTTTTTAAAAATTCTTTCTCAATGGCATTGAAACATGTAAAATATCATGTATGAAACGAATTGCCAGTCCAGGTTCGATGCACGATACTGGATGCTTGGGGCTGGTGCACTGGGATGACCCAGAGGGATGGAATGGGGAGGGAGGAGGGAGGAGGGTTCAGGATGGGGAACACATGTATACCTGTGGTGGATTCATTTTGATATTTGGCAAAACTACAATTATGTAAAGTTTAAAAATAAAATAAAATAAAATAAAAATTCTTTCTCAAGCCTTTATCAAGCATAATACAAAGTTTTGTGTACAAATATATAAATAGTATGCATATTATATATCTTAGAAAAGTTATGAATTTTTGCCAAACTAAAAAGTTATGATATTTTGACTCCACTTGTTTGACTTAGCATGAGTAGAATGCTAGATTTTTAATTTTAAAAATAGATATGCCATAAGCAACAAAGATTTACTGTGTAGCACAGGGGAACTATAGTCAATATCTTGTAATAACTTATAATGGAAAATAATCTGAAAAATTATATATGTGTATATGTATAACTGAATCATCTTGCTGTACACCTGAAACCTTGTAAGTCAACTATACTTAATAATATATACATATTATAAAATTTTAAAATTGAAAAAAAAAAAACTCCTCATTGGGTAGATGAAAAGGCAAGGCTCAGAAAGGTCAAATCATTTGTTCTTGGTCACACAGCTAATTAGATTCAAACACAGTTTGTTCATCCCTGCTCACTCAGAGGAAAGATAGCAACTTAAGTGTGAGACTTAGGATAGAATTAAGGCAATGGGAGAAAAAGAGCCTATGGTATTCGCAATACCCAAAGGATAAAAAGAAAACACTGGGGGCTTCCCTGATGGCTCAGTGGTAAAGAATCCACCTGCCAATGCAGGAGACACAGGATCAATCCCTGATCCAGGAAGATCCCACATGTTGCAGAGCAACTAAGCTAGTGCATTACAACTATTGAGCCTGTGCTCTAGAGTCTTGGAATCACAATTACTTAGGCTCATGAACCCTAGAGCCTGTGCTCCATAACAAGAGAAGCCATTGCAATGAGAAGCCCGGGCATCACAACTAGAGTGGCCCCCTGCTCTCCACAACCAGAGAAAAGCCTGTGCAGCAACACAGACCCAGCACAGTCAAAAATATAGAAATAAATAAAATTATATATATATATATAAAGAAAGAAACACTGCTGGCCATTGGATTCCCCCATGGTAGGTGGTCAATGCTAGACCAGCTTCCTGGACTGTGTTAGCGTATTCATTCCTTTATTCATCAAATATTTATCCTGTACCTAGTCTGAAGTAGCCCTGCTCTAGCTGCTGGAGATACAGAGCTGAGCACAGCGAGAAAGGTCCTTCATTGACCTTATATTCTGGTCATGGGGAGAAGGTGGGGAGAGACAGACAATACTCAAGTAAACAAATGAGATCATTGCAGATATGGCCAGGTGCTGGGAAGAAAATTATACCCAGTGATGTGATAGAGAAGAACTGGATGAGCCTACTTTAAATTCAGTGACAATCAGGTGACACCTCTGATGAGGTGATATTTGAGCTGAGAGCTGGCTATTATAAACTGGGGCAGACAGTTCCAGACAGAGACAGGGCCAGTCACACAAGGATCTGTACTCAGAAGGGCTCTTTGCTTGGTTTAATACTCTGCTAACACATCTTGAAATTCTTAACAATTTTTAAATAAGGGGCCCACATTTTCATTTTTCACTTGAGCTCTTATTTTACACTCAGAAATGAATTGTCCAAGGAGACACACATGCTGATAAAGCAAAAGACTATTGGGAAGAGGCTCCCAGGCAGAGAGCAGAAACGTAAGGGAACCCAGGTGAACTGCTCTGCCACATGGCTCACAGTCTCAGGTTTTATGGTAATGGGGTTAGTTTCTGGGTTCTCTGTGGCCAGTCATCTCGCTTGGTCCATATTGGTCTGACTCAGGGTCCTTCCTGGTGGTGCACATATCTCTCAGCCAAGATGGGTTCCAGCACAAAGGAGTCTGGGAGGTTGGTAGAACAATATTATGAACTCCCTCCTTTGGGCCCCTCCCAAGTCCTCCTGGTTAATTTTGGGTGGCAGCACTATGTTACTTACGTGAAGTGAAAGAGTCGCTTAGTCATGTCTGACTCTTTGTGACCCCATGGACTGTAGCCTGCCAGGCTCCTCTGTCCAAGGGATTTTGCAGGCAAGAATATTGGAGTGGGTTGCCATTCCCTTCCCAGAGGATCTTCCCAACCCAGGGATCAAACCCACATCTCCTGCACTGCAGGTAGATTCTTTACTGCCTGAGCCACCAGGGAAGGAGAAACCTCCTATTGTGAGACAACTCATGCAAGTGGTTATCATTAAGCCTGGCTAAGGCAGTGGTTTCAGTCAAGGGTCCTCTAATAGAAAGGGAAGCAGGGACTGTCTTACCTAGGAGGACCTCTAAGTCATGGCAAGAAGCTGGAGCTCCACACCGGGCGGGGTCTTTGGCAGATCTAGAGGAAAAAAGCAATGTGACCCTATTAACATTTTCAAGAGCTCCGTCATTGCCTATAAGGAGTATGGATTGTAAGGGGGCAAGAATGGACATGGGAAGAACAGAAATGCATCTACTGCAGTAAATTCCATGAGAGATGATAAATGGTGATGACCTGGACTAAGGTGGCAGTTGCCGTCCATGGGGTTGTAAAGAGTCAGACACGACTGAGCGACTGACAGAACAATAGATATGGAGAGAAAGTAACTTAAGGTACATTTTGAAGAAGGATTTGGTAAGATAATGGATTGCTGCTGCTGCTAAGTCACTTCATTCGTGTCCAACTCTGTGCGACCCCATAGACGGCAGCCCACCAGGCTCTGCTGTCCCTGGGATTCTCCAGGCAAGAACACTGGAGTGGGTTGCCATTTCCTTCTCCGATGCATGAAACTGAAAAGTGAAAGTGAAGGCACTCAGTCATGTCTGACTCTTAGCGACCCCATGGACTGCAGCCCACCAAGGCTCCTCCATCCATGGGATTTTCCAGGCAAGAGTACTGGAGTAGGGTGCCATTGCCTTCTCCGAATATAATGGATTAGATGTTGCTAATAAGAAAAGGAGAGAATCAAGAATGGCTTCCAGGTTTCTGGTATGAATAACCAATGGAATGTGGAGTCATTTGCTGAGATTGGGAAGGTTGGGTGGGTGGCAGACAAATTTAGAAGGTATAAAGAGTTGCATTTTGGATGTGATAAGCCTGAGATGTCTCTGAAAATTAAAATGGAGATGAAAAGAAATTGTCCATGTGGATCTTGAGTTTAGAGGAGATTCTCAAAATGGGGTCAGAATAACACAAGAGTGCTGCTTAAAATGCAGATTATGGTGTCCCCTGTCTCCAGTTCTGCCAAATCTGAACACCACCTCCACCCCCCAAAACATGATTCCGATGAACATGAAAATCTGAAGCCTGCTACTCTAAGAGATTCTATGAGGTCAGAGGCCACAGCATCTACTTCCTTTCTGCAGATTCTTCAGGCTGAGCAATGAACCAGGCACTTAGGGAGACTTACTGAATATTTAACCTTCAGCTGACCTGTGTGACCTGTGTGCTGGGAAAGATTGAAGGCAGGAGGAGAAGGGGACAGCAGAGGATGAGATGGTTGGATGGCATCACCGATTCAATGGACATGAGTTTGAGTAAACTTCTGGAATTGATGATGGATAGGGAGGCCTGGCATGCTGCAGTCCATGGGGTCACAAAGAGTCTGAACTGAGCGACTGAACTGAGCAAATGAACTGAACTGTGATAATAATGGCCCATGACCCCCAAACTTTGTGGGAGACAAACGTGATTTAGATATAATTCTTAATGTTCCCAGGCCAGGTGTAGGGATAGGAATGAGTTTGTAAGGGGTACTGTGTGGGTTCAAAGGAAAAGTCAACTCTTGGTTGTTACTTTGTTTTGTTTTTTGGGTTTGGGGTTTTTTTGGTGCTGAAATCTGGGAATGTCACCTCCTTTTGATAGGAGAAGACAGAACATGATGAATGTCTGAAATAGATATTTTCCAATTTTATTCTTGTCAAATGTGTTTATTTTTTCCACATATCATCATAAATAATTTAATCTACACATACAAGTGTAATCTTCCCCCAAATTTTTAAAGCAGTCTTCTTCTTAAAAAAATAACGTGGTTTTCCATCTCCTACTTCCCTGACCAGCTAATCCATATCTACAACCCCAGTTTGTATTCACTCTTTTTTTTTTTTTTTTTTTTTTTGCCACACTGCACTGTTTGTGGGATCTTAGTTCCCTAGCCAGAGACTGAACCCTGGTCCATGGCATTGAAAGCACTGACTCCTAACCATAGGACCTCCAGGGAATTCCATGTATTCATTCATTAAAAAAAAACACACTCATATAATTGTATACTCACACACATATATACACATATATGTGAAATATTTTTGTTGTTAGTCTTAAAAATACATGTTCACATTATTCACACTTTCCTGCATCTTGCTTTTCTTATTCAACCATTCCTCATGAGGATTGCTCCAAGACAATTGGTGCAGCTCTCATTCTTTTTAAAAACCGCATAATATTCCATTGTCATCCTTTATTCAACCACTCGCTGATGGATGTTCACTGTTTCCGGTGTCTTTGTTATTAATGCTACACTGAGCATCTTTGTACACTTTCATACACTTATCCCTGTGTAGTGGTGGTTTCATTTCCATCAGATAAATTCACAAGAGTGGGGTTGCTCAGTTAAAGAGTAGAAGGGTTTTAAATTTTAATAGATATTGTCAGGTTACTTTTCAGAGAGGTGGCACCACCTCCTTCCCTCAACAATACCCAACAACATCCTAGAATCCACCTTTCTCCATATTCCTTCCAGAAAGTGGTGACTTGGCATCCTTTAATTTTGGTCAGTCTGGTGGGTATAAAGTGACATGTTATTTTGCTATCTGATTTTCCATTTCTCTATCTACTTACGAATTTCAAGTAATTCTTCCATGAATTTCAATGGCTCGGCGGGTAAAGAATCTGCCTGCAATGCAGGAGTTGCAGGTTTGATCTCTGGTTGGAAATATCCCCTGGAGAAAGAAATAGCAACCCACTCCAGTATTCCTGGCTGAAAAATCCCATGGACGGGGAGCCTGGCAGACTATAGTCCAAAGGGTCGCAAAGAATCGGACATGACTGAGCAGGAGCGTGACCTTGCCATTTTTCTATGGGGTTGTCTTGAATTTGTAAGAATTTTCTGTATGGTAGAGCTGTTAACCTATGATTTCCCAACTGCATTGCACATTTAGAAAAAAATCTCTTGTTAATCTAAACAACTGTGTTTATGGTCTATTTTTCCATCCAAAAATAGAACTTTTTTCAGTTTTAGTGAAAGTTGTGTCTGACTCTTTGTGAGTCTGTGGACCCCATGGACTATACAGTCCATGGAATTCTCCAGGCCAGAATACAGGAGTGGGTAGTTGTTCCCTTCTCCAGGGGATCTTCCTGACCCAGGAATCGAACTGGGGTCTCCTGCATTGCAGGTGGATTCTTTACCAGCTGAGCTACCAGGGCAGCCCTTTTTCAGCTTTATTGAGATATAACTGACATATAACATTGTATAAGTTTAAGGTGTACATCATGATCATTTGATAGATGTGTATATTGCAAAATGATTTTTTTAACGTATATAGTTCTGTTACAGCTTTGGGGTTTTTAGTGTTGGTTAAGATTTTCTCATCCTTACATTGTACATGTAGGCTTCTAGATTTTCATACAAGATTTTATGAAATTATTTCAAGATACAATTGACATACAATATTAAGGTGTACAAAGTATTGGTTTGATACCTTTACACATAGCGATATGATCACTACAGTAGTGTTAGCTAAAACCTCCATCATATTTATCATTTCATTTTTTTGTGTGTTGAGAACAGTTAAGATTTAGTCTCAGCATTTTTGAAGTTTATAATATAGTATTATTTTATATAATCACTATGTTGTGAATTAGATCTCCAGAACTTCTCTATCCACTAGTTGTAAAATAAGTCACTTTTTTACATTTAAAAATTTTAATGCATCTAAAGTTGTTTTTTGTATTTGGTGTAAGATAAAGCTCTAGTTTTATTTTCTTTCATTTGGAAAGCCTGCTTTTGCAAAATCATTTTCATTTTTTTCCCCTGGTTAACTTAACAACCCTCTGTGTTATATCTTAGAAACCGATGTTTGTGTGTGTTAGTCGTTCAGTCCTGTCAGACTCTTTGTGACCCCATGGACTGTAGCCCAACAGGCTCCTCTGTCCTGGAATTCTCCAGGCAAGAATACTGGAGTGGGTTGCCAGTCCCTTCTCCAGGGGATCTTCCCAAAATAGGGATCGAACCTGGGTAGTCGGACTTATTTCTGGATTCTCTATTCTGTTCTGATCTGTTTATCCATTCCCATACCAATACTATGTCGATTTAACTCTGGGGGCTTCATAGTCTGTAAGGCAAGACCTCTTTCATTCTGTTCCTTTTCATAGTTTTCTTGGCACTCATTATCATCTGTAAAGTTTAAGATCATTGTAATCAATTAAAACAATTTTTTTTGAACGTAGAATGGTTAATACAGTGGATCGAAAGAGTGAGCGTTTGAGAAGACAGCCAGGGCAAAATTAAGTAGGGGAAAAAAACAACACTGGACAGGAGACGGGAATTTGGTAGGGATTGCCGTAGCTCGAAGCCTTAGGGGAGAGGAGACAGGGAGAGGGTTGGAGGAAAACTTGTTTACTGTATTCTGTTTTGGGCACCGGGGACTAAAAGGAGGTCCAACTTGGGACAGTCACATTCCTTCATGTTCGGATCTGTCCTAGCCCCACCCGGAAGTCCGCGAACAGCCGCAGAGCTGCAATGAGAATGTGTGTGCTGCCACCTACTGTCGACTGGAGGCAGTGCGGACGAGCCTCCTCAGAGGAGACTCACGGAGATCTCAGACTAGACCAGGAAGGTCCAGACCAGAAACAATCTTTCCCAGAAGCCTTCAGCTCTGGGCAGAAGATCCACTCTGTGTGTGTGTGTGTGTGTGTGGCGGAGAGGGGAGGAGTTCTTAGCCTGCACCTCCAGATGTCTAGTCAGTCCCAGAAACGGCTTCAAACTTCCTGAACTCGAATCTCCCCCATCCCCAAATCTTCTGATTTGCTAGGATTTGGAGCCACTGGTAGGGTCTTTTCCTGCCTTCCCTGAGATGATCATCTAGTGGGGGAGATAATAAGTCATTCCCCAAATTGTTTGATAAGTGAATCATGCAAGACAAGTCCGAGGGTGCTGCCGCTGAATGGGGTACGGTCAGTTCTAGTTCTGCGGTAGAAAAGTTCTAAAGGGCAGAAAGGGAAAGGGCTGGTGGAAGGGAGCCAGTCCTCAGAGAATGGCTCCAATCTGGGGCAGCAGGGAAGGGAGAATATATGACAAACAGGAGGAACGAGGATAAAGGACTTCCATTTCCAGTAATAATGGGCTACTGTTAGACAAACCTTCCCAGTGAAAACAACTGCAAATGCTGCGTAAAAGATTTTTTAAATCTCCTCAACGATATCACAGATACTGGACAAAAGAGTCAATGAATTTCCAGGTGAAGCCTAAGGTGAAGTGGGATCCCAGAAAGGCATTGGAAGATGGAGCAGAAGAAATTACGCAGAATGTGGAAAAGAGGGGCAAAAAGAGAAAGGAGACTGACAGACATGGAGGATAAATTTTAAAGTCAATCATAGATTAATCAGAGTTCTAGAAGAAAAAGACAAGACAGTGTGGCAAGGATAAGATTTGAAAGATAATGACTACAAATTTTCCAGTATTGATAAGGCATCAATCCACAAGTTCTAGGAGTCCAAATACCCAAACAGGATACATAAAACAGAACCTGCATGTAGATACATCACAATGAAACTTCAGAATGACAAATCTAGAAAGAAAACCTTCAAAGTAGTCTTCCTCAACCCAATAATGGAATCCAGAAGACAGTGGAATGAATGATACCTTGAACATGCTGGAAGAAAGTAACTTCTGACCTAGAGTTCAACCATGAATTTTCAAAGAAAACTAGTGAAACTAAGAAAGTTTGCTACCAGCAGAGCCTCACTGAAGGAAATTCTAAAGGTTGCAATTCAAGCAGAAGGAGAGGGATGCCAAAGGGAAGGTCTAAGATGCAGGAAGGAATGAAGACTTGTATACAAAAGCAGAAACAACCCAAACATCTATCAACAGATGAAAGGATAAACAGAAGTGGAACTTCCATCGATGGAATATCATTCAGTCATGAAAAGGAATAAGGTATTGACATATGTTATGATGCATAGGAACCTGGAATTTCAGGTCCATGAATCAAGGCAAATTTGAAGTGATCAAACAAGAGATGGCAAGAGTGAATGTCGACATTCTAGGAATCAGCAAACTGAAATGGACTGGAATGGGTGAATTTAACTCAGATGACCGTTATATCTACTACTGCGGGCAGGAATCCCTCAGAAGAAATGGAGTAGCCATCATGGTCAACAAAAGAGTCAGAAATGCAGTACTTGGATGCAATCTCAAAAACGACAGAATGATCTCTGTTTGTTTCCAAGGCAAACCATTCAATATCACAGTAATCCAAGTCTATGCCCCAACCAGTAACGCTGAAGAAGCTGAAGTTGAACGGTTCTATGAAGACCTACAAGACCTTTTAGAACTAACACCCAAAAAAGACGTCCTTTTCATTATAGGGGACTGGAATGCAAAAGTAGGAAGTCAAGAAACACCTAGAGTAACAGGCAAATTTGGCCTTGGAATACAGAATGAAGCAGGGCAAAGACTAATAGAGTTTTGCCAAGAAAATGCACTGGTCATAACAAACACCCTCTTCCAACAACACAAGAGAAGACTCTACACATGGACATCACCAGATGGTCAACACCGAAATCAGATTGATTATATTCTTTGCAGCCAAAGATGGAGAAACTCTATACAGTCAGCAAAAACAAGACCAGGAGCTGACTGTGGCTCAGACCATGAACTCCTTATTGCCAAATTCAGACTTAAACTGAAGAAAGTAGGGAAAGCCACTAGACCATTCAGGTATGACCTAAATCAAATCCCTTATGATTATACAGTGGAAGTGAGAAATAGATTTAAGGGCCTAGATCTGATAGATAGAGTGCCTGATGAACTCTGGAATGAGGTTCGTGACATTGTACAGAAGACAGGGATCAAGACCATCTCCATGGAAAAAAAATGCAAAAAGGCAAAATGGCTGTCTGGGGAGACCTTACAAATAGCTGTGAAAAGAAGAGAAGCGAAAAGCAAAGGAAAAAAGGAAAGATATAAACATCTGAATGCAGAGTTCCAAAGAATAGCAAGGAGAGATAAGAAAGCCTTCTTCAGCGATCAATGCAAAGAAATAGAGGAAAACAACAGAATGGGGAAGACTAGGGATCTCTTCAAGAAAATCAGAGATACCAAAGGAATATTGCATGCAAAGATGGGCTCAATAAAGGACAGAAATGGTATGCTGCTGCTGCTAAGTCGTTTCAGTCGTGTCCGACTCTGTGCGACCCCATAGACAGCAGCCCATCAGGCTGCCCTGTCCCCGGGATTCTCCAGGCAAGAACACTGGAGTGGGTTGCCATTTCCTTCTCCAATGCATGAAAGTGAAGAGTGAAAGTGAAGTCGCTCAGTCGTGTCTGACTCTTAGTGACCCCATGGATTGCAGCCCACCAGGCTCCTCTGTCCATAGGATATTCCAGGCAAGAGTACTGGAGTGGGGTGCCATTGCCTTCTCCGAGAAATGGTATGGACCTAACAGAAGCAGAAGATATTAAGAAGAGATCGCAAGAATACACAGAAGAACTGTACAAAAAAGATCTTCACGACCAAGATAATCACGATGGTGTGATCACTGACCTAGAGCCAGACATCCTGGAATGTGAAGTCAAGTGGGCCTTAGAAAGCATCACTATGAACAAAGCTAGTGGAGGTAATGGAATTCCAGTTGAGCTATTCCAAATCCTGAAAGATGATGCTGTGAAAGTGCTGCACTCAATATGCCAGCAAATTTGGAAAACTCAGCAGTGGCCACAGGACTGGAAAAGGTCAGTTTTCATTCCAATCCCAAAGAAAGGCAATGCCAAAGAATGCTCAAACTACCGCACAATTGCACTCATCTCACATGCTAGTAAAGTAATGCTCAAAATTCTCCAAGCCAGGCTTCAGCAATACGTGAACCATGAACTTCCAGATGTTCAAGCTGGTTTTAGAAAATGCAGAGGAACCAGAGATCAAATTGCCAACATCCGCTGGATCATGGAAAAAGCAAGAGAGTTCCAGAAAAACATCTATTTCTGCTTTATTGACTATGCCAAAGCCTTTGACTGTGTGGATCACAGTAAACTGTGGAAAATTCTTCAAGAGATGGGAATACCAGACCACCTGATCTGCCTCTTGAGAAATTTGTATGCAGGTCAGGAAGCAACAGTTAGAACTGGACATGGAACAACAGACTGGTTCCAAATAGGAAAAGGAGTTCGTCAAGGCTGTATATTGTCACCCTGTTTATTTAACTTATATGCAGAGTACATCATGAGAAACGCTGGACTGGAAGAAACACAAGCTGGAATCAAGATTGCCAGGAGAAATATCAATAACCTCAGATATGCAGATGATACCACCCTTATGGCAGAAAGTGAAGAGGAACTAAAAAGCCTCTTGATGAAAGTGAAAGTGGAGAGTGAAAAAGTTGGCTTAAAGCTCAACATACAGAAAACGAAGATCATGGCATCCGGTCCCATGACTTCATGGGAAATAGATGGGGAAACAGTGGAAACAGTGTCAGATTTTATTTTCCTGGGCTCCAAAATCACTGCAGATGGTGACTGCAGCCATGAAATTAAGAGACGGTTACTCCTTGGAAGGAAAGTTATGACCAACCTAGATAGCATATTCAAAAGCAGAGACATTACTTTGCCAACAAAGGTTCGTCTAGTCAAGGCTATGGTTTTCCCTGTGGTCATGTATGGATGTGAGAGTTGGACTGTGAAGAAGGCTGAGCGCTGAAGAATTGATGCTTTTGAACTGTGGTGTTGGAGAAGACTCTTGAGAGTCCCTTGGACTGCAAGGTGATCCAACCAGTCCATTCTGAAGGAGATCAGCCCTGGGATTTCTTTGGAAGGAATGATGCTAAAGCTGAAACTCCAGTACTTTGGCCACCTCATGTGAATAGTTGACTCATTGGAAAAGACTCTGATGCTGGGAGGGATTGGGGGCAAGAGGAGAAGGGGAGACAGAGGATGAGATGGCTGGATGGCGTCACCGACTCGATGGACATGAGTCTGAGTGAACTCCAGGAGTTGGTGATGGACAGGGAGGCCTGGTGTGCTGCGATTCATGGGGTCGCGAAGAGTTGGACACGACTGAGCGACTGATCTGATCTGATGATACATATGAATCTTTAAAACATTAAGTTAAATAAAATAAGCCAGACACAAAAGGTCACATACTGAGTGATCCTGTTTATATGAAATATCCAAAATGGGGAAGTCCATAAAGACAGAAGGTAGATTAGTGGTTGCCCAGACTCGGGTAAGAAAGTATGGGGATGACTACTAATGAGTACAGGATTTATTTTTGGGGATGATAAAATGTTATGAAAGTGTCTAGTGGTGATGATTGTACAATCTTGTGACTGTATTAAAAACCACTGAATTGTACACTTACAATGATGAACTCTATCTCAATTCAAAGAAATTTTTTAAGAAGTGAAAAGATCTGAACACAAATCTAAATAAGTATTGATGATATAAATAATAATAATAATAATGCCCAGTGAGGTTAAAGAAGAGAATTAAAATGTACAACATAAATGATAAATTACGTTAAAGAGTTCTTTGGTCAAGGAGAAAGCAAGTAAATATATTGATTAGCTTTAGACTTTGATGCACAGTGTAGTGTTTGGGGTACAGGCCAAAACAATATGCCCTCTATGTAATTATATAATTTGTAGAATCATCAATAAAGGAATAGAAACAAAGGCATGGAAATGGCAATCAGGCCTGGTGTAGCCAACTGGGGATCCATCTATTCGCAATAACACTGGCTGCCTGGGACTCCTGTTACTGGTTGGAGCGGACAGAGATTACAGGAATCACAAGGAGGACCTGAAGGGTTGCCTGATTTACTGCTCTCTTTCACGTGACCAAGTACGCGGTGGTTCATCCTAGGTTCCAGGCATGGTGCTGAGCGGCGCTGGGGCCACAGTGGTGCCTGAACTCAGTTTTCAGGGAACTGTAGGTCCTGGAGAGGAAGCTGGAGTTGTGAACCAGAGCCCAGCTGCAGAGAGACTGGTAGGTCAGAGCAAGGAGCTCACCACTGATGCCAGGGGCAGTGGAAAGTCATTGACAGGTTTTTGGAAGTGGATGAGGTGATCATGCCAGCTGGGGTGCAGAATGACCTGGGAGGAGATGTGAGGGGAACCATACTAGAGATCTCACTGAGAGACGGGGAGAATGGAGTGCGTAGGGCAAATGTGGGAGAGTAAATGGAGAGGACTGGGGGGAGGCGGGGAGAAGAGTCCAGGAAACTGAGAGGCAGAGGTCCAGGGACTTCCCGGGCTCCTCAAAGTGCTGGTGGCTGAGCCAAGGCTGAGACTGCACCAGAGTCTCTTCACCACAATGTAGCATGTAGCATTAGAGACACGCTAACAACCATGTGGAAATACGGGCCCATGAGAATCAGACGGTCAGAAGCCAGGAAACCCAGATTTGACATCCTCAGCCTGCGAGTGACCGTTGAACCTACAAGAGGCCGAGTTGTCTGGGGAAAGAGCATGAGGGAAAGATGAGAAGCACAGCACACAGCTGGGCTAGCTCGTGGGCGTGAAATTAGCAGAGAGCAGGGGAGGGGGCTTCCAGCATAGCCCTTAACAGACCCCAGGCTTTACCACTGTGGGATCCCAGGCCTCTCCCTAGCCTCTGCTTCTGTGGTGGACAGACTCTAAGATGCCCCCACCTCCTGGGGTTTATGTTCTTCTGCGATCCCTTTTCCTTGCTTGTGGGAGGATCCCTCTAGTTGGTTCTAGTTTTGTAGAATCTGGCAGAGGGGATGGGATGTCAGGCCCATGATTGGTTACATTTATATATGATTTATATATGACTCCTTGCTAGACAGCTCACTGGACAGAAGCTGCTTGCTGGTTGGGGAAGCAAGAGACCACGGGAGGCGTGATGGCAAGTGTCACGTGTCAGCTTGGCCAGGCTCTAGTACCCCGTTATTCAATCCCATCCACTTATCTAGATGTTTCTGTGGAAGTAATTTGTAGATGTGGTGAATACTACAGTTGACTCTAAGTAAAGGAGATTGTTCCTGGTAACGTGGGTGTGCGCTGCATCCTAAGTCGCCTCAGTCGTGTCTGACTCTTTGCGACCCCATGGACTGTAGCCCACCAGGCTCCTCTGTCCTTGGGATTCACCAGGCAAGAATACTGGAGTCGGTTGGCACGCCCTCCTCCAGGGGATCTTCCCCACCCAGGGATGGAACCTGCATCTCTTATGTCTCCTGCATTGGCAGGCAAGTTCTTTACCGCTAGTGCCACCTGGCCTCATCCAATCATCAAAAGGCTTTAAGAACAAAACTGTGGAGTTTCCTGGCAGTCCAGTGGGTTAGAACTCTGGGCTTACCCTGCAGGGGACAAAGGTTCCATCCCTGGTCAGGGAACTTGCAAGCTGTGCCAAACAAGAAAAAAGAAGAAGAATAACAAAACTGAAGTTTCTCTGAGGAATAAAGAAGTTCTGCCTTAAGACTGCAGCTTTAGCTCCTGCCTGCCTGTTTCTACCCTGCTGATCTGCCCTGTGAATTTCATACTTGCCAGCCCCCTTTTGGATGTAAGCTAACTTCTTGGAATAAATATCTTTATACCCACTGGTGCTAGGTATAAAGCACATCCTACTGGTGCTTTTTCTCTGGAGGACACTGACTGATAGATTGGGAAACCCCTTGTGGAAAGGAACTACCTTCAGCCAACAACAGACAAGAAACTGAGATGGTCAGTATACCCTGGAGGAAATGAATTTTGCCAAAAACCTGATGGAATTTGGAAACAGAGTCTTCTCCAGTCAAACCTCCAGATAGGAACACAGTCCCGCTGACACCTTGACCGCAGCCTCATGAGACCTTGAGCAGAGGCCCATCCACTAAACCATGCCTCGACTTCTTTTTTGCTGTGCTGCATAGCATGTGGGATTAGTTCCCCGATCAGAAATCAAACCCTCAGACTTCTGATATGTGTTGTTTTAAGCCACGAGGTTTGTGACAATTTGTCATGTAGCGATAGAAAACTAATACACTTCCCCATCTGTAAAAGAGGGGAGATTATAGTAGTCATCTCATTGAGCCATTATGGAGCTTCAATGAGATAAACCAACAGCATGCTTGGCACAGGGCCTGGCATGTATTTAGCACACAACAAATCAATAAATGTTAGGCCTGATTTTTCAACATCAGTTTGCAGTGCTCAGAGACTCAGAGACAAACTCAGAAGGTTCAGATTCATGCAGCACACAGACTTATCATATCTCATGAAAGGGGGAAAGCAGTCCTGAGCATTTAAGAGAAGCAGTAGGTAGCATGGGGCTTCCAGGTGACTCAGTGGGTAGAGACTCTGCCTGCAATGCAGGAAACAAAGGAGCCTCGGGTTCAATCCCTGGGTCAGGAAGATCCCTTAGAGGAGGGCATGGCATCCCACTCCAGTATTATTGCCTGTAAAATCCCATGGACAGAGGAGCCTGGAGGGCTACTCCAAAGCATTAGGAGGTGAAATTATACACTTATCTACACTGACTGAGCAAAGAAAGATGATCCAATAGACAATTACACCTTGGGGGATGCTCATTTTGCTTAAGCTTCCTATATTCTTGTCAATTCTGTTTGTGTGGTTGCCTCAATGGTGTCTGGGGATCAGGAAGGACCCTATCCAGCAGAGAACTTTCCCTCCCTTTATCCCTGGTAAAGAACCTGCCTGCCAATGCAGGAGACGCGGGTTTGATCCCTGAGTCGGGAAGATCCCTTGGAGAAGGAAATGGCAACCCACTCCAGTACTCTTGCTTGGGAAATCCCACGGACAGAAGAGCTTGGTGGGCTGTAGTTCATAGCACACGACCTGACTGAACAGCAACGCCTTATTTCCAGCACTTCACACGGCTACCGCTGCCCCAGGTCCCCGTGTCCAGCAGAGGGCGCTAGGGCCTCAAAATGCAACCAGCAGACGCTTCCGTTTCCTAGGAAGCCTGCAGCCAGGGAGGGAGAGTACCTGACCGGGGTAGGCCTGACTCCAGTCAGACCCTTTGTCCCAACTAGTCCCTTTCACCGCGCACTGGGCAAACTCTCTGGCACCCACCACCAGCTGGTTTTCCAGACTTCACGCTGCTCCTTGGAGCGTTTACTCAAGGCTGCAGCCCTCCAGACCTCCCCTTGTTTGAACCCCTGAAGCTTCACTTCAGCAGTGAATCATCCCAGCCCTGTTACTGTTTTCAAATTCCATGACAGCACAGCCATAAACCTTGGTCTGGGCCTCGAAGGAGCCTTCTGCCAGCCACCCACAGCCTTGTCCTTTTCCATCCTATTCCAGCTTCTCGAGAAAAAACTCACTCACCCCACCCAGCTTACTTTTGCCTCAAGCTGCTGCAAGGCAAAGGACTATTTTTTTTTTTTTTCATTCTGTCTTTTGGCTTCACAATTGTTTGGGGCCAAAGTTAGCCTCCTCCAGAAATGAAGATGTCTAATCTTTATAGAGCAACTACTACTGTGCCAGATATTGTTCTGCTCCTGCTGCTGCTGCTAAGTCGCTTCAGTGTTGTCCAACCCTGGGCGACCCCATAGACGGCAGCCAACCAGGCTCCCCCGTCTCTGGGATTCTCCAGGCAAGAACACTGGAGAAGGTTGCCATTTCCTTCTCCAGTGCATGAAAGTGAAAAGTGAAAGGGAAGTCGCTCAGTCGTGTCCGACTCTTA
This sequence comes from Bubalus bubalis, assembly GCF_019923935.1. NCBI lineage: Eukaryota > Metazoa > Chordata > Mammalia > Artiodactyla > Bovidae > Bubalus > Bubalus bubalis. Next base: position 18,757,692 of record NC_059159.1, on the reverse strand, counting down.
GCGACTCCATGGACTGCAGACTACCAGGCTCCTCCATCCATGGGATTTTCCAGGCAAGAGTAGTGGAGGGGGGTGCCATTGCCTTCTCCGGATATTGTTCTAACCACTTCATATAATCCTATGAGGCTTGTTAGACCCATTCTACAGATGAGACAGTTGAGGCACAGCATGGTTCAGGGGCATATCTAAGATCATACAGCTAATAGCTGAGCTGGTAGTCAAAGCCTGGAAGTCTATTTCAGACAACCAGTCTTCTTAAACAAGATGCTGTCTGAACCTTTAGCATAGACCTGGGGCTCCATCCCTGATTTCTATAACTGTGCTATCCAATATGGATATCCAGTATGGTAACCACTAGCCATGTGACTACTGAGCAAATCTAAATTGAGAGGTGCTGTGAGTGTTAAATACACACTGAATTCCAAAGACTTAGCTTGAAATACATATGTATATAATATATAGCAATAATAATTTTAATATTGATTGCATGTGGAAATGATATTTTGAATCTATTGAGCTAAATAAAATCTATTATCAAAACTAATTTCACCTGTTTCCTTTTACTCTTTTTAATGTGACTACTAGAACTTTTTATTTTTTAGTAATTTTTTAAAGAACTTTTTAAATGGCATAGGTGGCTCACCTTTTATCTCCGTGGGAAACAAAAGAGCTCTAGGAACTCTCACCTTGGTGGAAAGACAGACAGGCTCTCAGTTCTAAAATAAGGGAAAACACGGCTTGTGTTATAGCAAGGGAAAACAAGGTGGTGTGAAAGGAGCCCAGGGCCGCTTTCACCGTGGAGGTAGCTTTGAGCAGACTTCCCAAGATCCTGGAGAGAGGACAGGTGGGGACAGCAAAGGCCAAAGCAGCCAAGCAGCCGGAACAGCAAGTCAGACAGGGAAGCTGGGGCAGCTCATGCTCCGGGGATAAGTAGTGGAAGCCAAGGCCAGGAGACCTCAGACTGCGGGGGGGCTTTGACTGTGAGGCCAAAGGCTCTAGGCAGGACGGAACTCCAGACACTGAAAGTTGGGGAGGGCCTGGAGGGGCGGGGGAAATTGCCAGTGCGAGGCTCCAGGGGAGACGGGAGAGAGGGCGGGGCAATGAGTGTCAGGCCCCGCCCCCTTCCTCCTCCCAGCTTTCTCTCCGCTTCCCAGGTCGCCCCTCCTCCAGCTCCTGGAGGGGCGTGCGGGAGAACAGACTCCTCCGAGGAGTTTAGCTGTGGGAGGATGGCCCTTGAGGAGCATTTCCTGCCTTTGGCTCACAACTACTTCCTGCCCAGAGCTCCAAACCCTTGACCCCCATTAAATCCCTTCCTCCCAGGGGAGGTGGGTGGCCACGAGGGCCTCCTGGGTTTCGCAGATCCTGAGACCAGCACCTCCGCCGCAGAAGGAGGCAGGATCCCAGGTGTCCAGAGGCCCAACCTCCCCGGACCCTTCTGAGGACCTGGAGTCCAGGCCTCGCAGTGAAATTCCCCGAGGACAGATTTTGGAGGCGAGAGCCGACCCTGCCTCTCTGCCCTGGGGTGAAGATCTCGCTTTCCTTCCTTTGGGCCTGTTTACCCCTGTGCGCCCCTCAGCTCTGGGTGGGAACTCACATCCCTTCTTCATCTATAGGGCAGGTTTTCTTCCCCAACAGAGGACAGGGCTTTGTAAAAGGGGGGGTGTGTGCAAATTCCACAGGAAACAGTGCTAAGTGATTCCTTCCCTAGAACCATCTGGGGCCTCCATTTGCAATTTCCTTCCTTGTTCTGCTGTGAGGCTTCTCAGTTCAGTCGTTCAGTCATGTCCAACTCTTTGCAACCCCATGGACTGCAGCATGCCAGGCTTCCCTGTCCTTCACTATCTCCTGGAGTTTGCACAAACTCATGTCCATTGAGTTGGTGATGTCATCCAACCATCTCATCCTCTATTGTCCACTTCTCCTCCTGCCTTCAATCTTTCCCAGCATCAGGGTCTTTTCCAATGAGTCAGTTCTTCACATCAGGTGGCCAAAGTATTGCAGCTTCAGCATCAGTCCTTCCAATGAATATTTAGGACTGATTTCCTTTAGGGTGGACTGGTTGGATCTCCTCACAGTCCGAGGGACTCTCAAGAATTTTCTCCAACACAACAGTTCAAAAGGATCAGTTCTTCAGCACTCAGCTTTCTTTATGGTCCAACTCTTACATCTATACATGACTACTGGAAAAACCATAGCTTTGACTAGACGGACCTTTGTTGGCAAAGTAATGTCTCTGCTTTTTAATATGCTGACTAGGTTGGTCATAGCTTTTCTTCTAAGGAGATTTCCTTCTTTTAATTTCATGGCTGCAGTCACCTAGGCTCCTAGGTCATGAGGTCATGAGGCTCCTAGGATGTGAGTTTTGAGAGCCCACTGAAGGTTGGTAACAGGGGTGGGATCTTCCTTACTTCCCAAGCCTAAACCATGCCTCCCCCGCAACATACACACCCTGAGGTGGGTAGTATAGTATCAATACTTAAAACAGGGAGCCAAGCTGTGCTGTGCTCAGTCGCTCAGTTGTGGCATACTTTTTGCAACTCCATGGACTGTAGCCCACCAGGCTCCTGTGTCCTTGGGATTTTCCAGGTAAGACTATTGGAGTGGGTTGCCATTTCCTCCTCCAGGGGAGGGGGCCACCCAAAACCACCCAGCTCATCTCAGCTCAACTATGAATCCCCTGCTCTACTTCCAAGTCATTCTTGTCCTATTCCCTTCATAAATCCTGAGGACCCCAGTGCCAACAAGCATCCCCAACTCCTCCCACAAAGCTGTGAGGAGGCGAGCTGAGATGACCCCAGGGGAGCCCTTGTCGCTGCACCTTGCTCTGTCCCTCGATGGCCAGCTGAACCATTATGCTGGACATTTTCTTCTACCTCTCTTTAAAATCAGGGCGAACTCCCTTAAAGGATGGGATCTTCTCTTCCGGGGATGCTCAGTCGCGGTCCAAGGGGAAAGGAAGGCGGTGGGTGCAGGGAGGCCGCACTAGCGATAGGGTACAAACTCCCGGCCGGCTCCAGAGCCCCTACTGTATCCAGGCTGCCCCCTGGCGGCGACAGAAAAACCTACTACCAGAGACTTGGACCGAAGGGAGGAGAGGACCAAGGACGAAACAACTAAAGGAGTAAGGGGCTTGGACCCCGCCCCTCAACTCACCCCCACCCTCCGCGGGGACCAGACGCCAAGAAACGGATCTGTGTGAGCCTAAGAACTGATGCTGAAGCTGAAACTCCAATACTTTGGCCACCTGATGTGAAGAACCGACTCCTTGGAAAAGACCCTGATGCCGGGAAAGATTGAAGGTGGGAGGAGAAGGGGACGACAGAGGATGAGATAGTTGGATGGCATCACCCACGCGATGGACATGAGTTTGAGCAGGCTCCGGGAGTTGGTAATGGACAGGGAAGCCTGGCGTGCTGCAGTCCGTGGGGTCGCAAAGAGTCGGACACGACCTAGCGACTGAACTGAACTGAAAAAGGGCTCTGGGATCCGATCTCACCTTTTTCATTTCCCTAGCGGCAGCACCCTCCCACTGCTTGAATCAGGGCTCTAGGCCCCCAGCCCTACACTGAGCCTCGGTGAATGAAGGGGGAACCCAAACTGCAGCATCTCGGCGGGGATGCCGGGGGTGGGGGGGCGGGCAGCCAACGGAAAAGAGGCGAGTGTCCGACTTTCTCTGAGACCGAACCTCCGCCTCCCTCATCACCCGGTGCTTGAACTGCCGCTCACCCTCTTTCCCGTCCTCAGATCTCTAAAAACTTCCTTCCGTCTCTCTGCTCCTCCAGGTCCAAAAACTAAGCCTGCTACGGAGAGGGGGCGGCAAGTGGGAAGAGAGGAAGGAAGAAGAGGCAGTGCAGTGTGGGTTAAGGAAGGGTCCTCTCCACCCCCGCCCCACCCCGAACCAAGCCGCCCCTGGCTTGGCACTTCTAGGTGCTTCCTTGTTTGGAGAACTCCAAGGAAGTCGACGGACTAGCGGGAGAGCTGGCGGGTGGAGCGGTGAGGAGAGGGTGGAGGGAGAGAGGAGAGAGGAGGGGGAAGAGGAGCCCAGGCAGGGAGGCTAGGGTTTGCGAGGTAAGGGGGCTCGTCCCCCTCAGCCCCGTGGGTTGCAAAGAATTGCTAATTGCAACTAAACGAGACCTCGGTGTGGGGGAAGGGGCAGTCTCCCGGCTGTCAGGGGCTACCGTCTCTTTGAGTGCCCGGGTAAGGCCAGGCCAGTCTGCTCTTCTCATGTAAAGCAGCTTTTTGTCTGGGGGAGCCAGGGCTGGGGCCAGGGGCTGGGGAAGGGGCCCAAGCCGTTAGCAAGCTTCTTGTTCCCCAGAAAGGGAGAAGGGTGCCGAGGCCTCCTTGGAATGAGGACACCCCCCTCCTGCTCCACTCTCAAGCTTTCTGCGGTGAGGCTTGGTGGGGTGCTGCCCAGCAGGAGGGGGTGGGCCTGGGATCCCAGCACCCCCCCTTAGAGGGCTGTGGGAAAAAACTGAGCACAAAGAAGGGGGCTGGCCCAGCCGAGTTGGGAGACAGGGCAGCTCTGATCCAGGGATGCCCTGAGCTTGAAGTACCCATGGCTGGAGCCCCTTGTCCCCAGAGAATGGCCCCAGTGGCCACGTGTACCTTCTCTGACTTCCTCAACCACTTTGCCAACCCTTCAACCCTTCTGCACCATGGGGAAGCGTCTTGAGATCCAAGCCTGCTTCCTGTCTGAGCCCAACCTGAAAGGAGAAGGAATAAAACCTGGAGAGAAATCCTCTAAGCATAGGAACAGAGGAATAAAGCTTCCAGGCCCTGGGGCCATTTAACCTCTTAAAGACCCAAGAGTCTTGCCTTCTAATTTGGATGCTCCATTATATAAGCTTCTATAAACCTGGATAAGAAATTGCATAATGTTATTGAGCCTCACTTTTCTCATCTGTGAAACAGGGGGCAATAATATCATGCTCTAAATGTCCTTGTAAAGATGGAAAGAGATGGAAAGCACCCCATGGGGCGGTCTCTATTCTCCATGTTATCTCCCCTCTTAGGAAACACTCATCATTTTATACACACACTCCAGGGATAAAGAAGTTTTGATGTGTGCGTACATGCTAAGTCGCTTCTGTTGTGTCCAGCTCTTTGCGACCCCATGGACTGTAGCCCACCAGGCCCCTCTGTACATGGGATTCTCTGGGCAAGAATACCGGAGTGGGTGGCAATGCCCTTCTCCAGGTGATCTTCCCGACCTAGGGATCGAACCCACATCTTTTATGAATCCTGCATTGGCAGGCGGGTTCTTTACCACTAGAACCACCTGGGAAGCCCAAAGGTGTCTTGGAACCTCACGTTTAAATTTTCCAGACTGCCTGTGTCAGCTCTTGACAATACACAAAGTGGAACAGATTTTTTTCTCGACAGTTGACTGGTGATGAAACTGAAATTCAGCGGGACAGTCTGATCTCCTGAGTCCTTCACCACTTGCTCACCCCACTCCACAGTGTGGCCTCAAGAGATATTATCTCACAGATGAGACCACAGAGCTGAGGGCCAGAGTGAAGCCAGTCCCCACGGCACAGTCCGGGCACCAGCCAGGGTTTCTCAGTCAGACACTTTGTCTTGGTGGCCACCTAGACTCTTCCCCTAAATCAATGTCTGTGTGGCAACTTCAGGACCAGTTGAGTCCCCTTCATTTTATTCCATATCGGGGGTCCCTGGGAAGCAGAGGGGGCCATCTATGGGTAGGAAGGTTGTTCGTTCCCCCTCCATCCTGGGAGCCTCTGAGACGATTTTTTTCCTCTGAGAGGTAGCAGGGAGACCCAGCGATTTCCTTTGTCAAAGAGCAGGGTCTATCAGCTCTGTCTCTTCTCCCTTTTCTTCCTAGAAGTTGGTTAGTTCACTCAGGAGTGTCTCCTTCCCCCTTCTGTTACAGGGACCCCATGGTATCTCCTCAATACTATGTGTCACCCTGACTGGGCCCCTATCCTCCCTGCCCCTTGTCCAGGTGGAGCGCGCTGACCCTCGCCTGCCAGACACCCAGGGGCTCCTGATCCCAGAGGGCCTTGGGCCAAGGGGCTCTGGCTTTGGGCCAGTGCCTTTCTTACTGCCTGGCTCCCTCCCGACAGGCCCCTAATCCATCTCACCCAGCAGGAAGCCCTTAAGCTGCCTTTTCAGCGGCCTTCCCCAGCCCGCTGTGGGCTCCGTGCCTTTCTATATACCACCCTTGGCAGGAGCTGTGTTATACAAGCCGGAGAGAGCGGCCCCTGCAAAGAGGTCATCGTGCCTAAGGCAGCTTCCAGCTTCAGCAGCCTGTCCTCTCTGGTCACCTCCCCAGGGTTTCCCCCACTAATGCCCTGCCTGGGCATCTGTGGCCACTGACAGCCCTGGCTAACTCACATCCAAGCCCTAGGCTGGATCCAGGTGGAGGGAGGGGGGAGGGATTCCCAGGGGACAGCGGGCAGAAGGCCAGGGGCTGGGGAAGTGTGGCGGGCAGGAGGGGGCCTCTCTGGCGCGGTGCCTTTGGTCCTTTTGGCTGGTCTGTCCAGCTTTCCTGATTCCAGCCCCTGCCCTCCGACTCCTCAAAGCTCATTTGCAGCTGTCTCAGACTCAGCTGGACAGCCCAGACTGAGGACTGGGAGCGTCTGGCTCCTGGAGGGGTGACCAAACAAGATGCTCCCTGGCCCACCACACCCCAGTGTCCAGAGAGACAGAGAACGCTGGAGGTGGGGTGGGAGGGGGAGAGACTGGATTCTTTCTCTCCTCATATATTTGGGTGACTGCTTGCACTCCTGGGTTGGAGACCTTACAGCTAGGGCCAGGCTTGATTCAAACGCCCAATCTCATGGTCCCTGCCAGTATACTCTTCCCAGTTCTGATTTGGGGTTTGAAAAAAATTTGGCTTTTGTATGGCCTAGTCCCTACCCTCCCCTCAATCCTTCCCCCACCCCATCCCCCTCCAGGAGAAAGGTCCCCCCACTGAGGCCCCATCTCCAAGCCCAGCGTAGCCCAAACCCCATCCCAGCCTCTCAGTCCCGGTCTCCCGCTCCAGGAAGCCAGTCTCTAGCTGCCTTGGAGTGGTTGGAGGAGAGTTGGGGGTGCCTCCGGGAGGTCTGTTTGTAGTTCAGATTCTTTTCATTCCAGGCTCAGCAGGCTCTCTCTAAGGAAAGGGCCTGGGATGGGGCGGGGGAATCCTTAGGGCACCAGCTGCAGGGTAGGAAAGCTTCCTGGAGAGAGGAGGGAAGTGGGTTTTCTCCTCCCAATGACCCCCACCCTCTAGGTAGAGCCTTCCTCTCCCAGTTCTATCCTTGGTGTTACACCTCCCCCTCCTGCAAAGGCACCCTCAACAGGAAGGCCCTTACCAACAAATGGAGGTATTTAGAGGGCTCAGGCGAGGTCCTGATCGCTTTCTTTGCTTTCTAATGAGTCAGCTTCTCTCCTTTTGGGACGCTTAGAGGAGTGGAGGAGGGTGTCAAAAGACAGCTGCCTGGAATGACTGGGTCAGCCTCAGCTTCAAAGAGGCCTTGTCTCCCTGTCCCCCAAAATGAAGTCCTCTGTAGATTTTTACTTTAGCCCAACATTAACATATTTGTTCGTCTAGGTTGCCAGTTCTCAGACTACAGAATCCCTCAAGGGTTAATCGGAGTGACCCAGCCATGGAGCAAAGCCTCCTGAACTCCTCAGGGCTTATTAGAAGTCTGACACCTGCTCCAGTTTCCCTGGAAGCCTCCCTTCCAGCTGCCTTTACCTGATTGAGGGAGAGGAGAAAATATAACTCCTAATGACTTATACCGAGTGTCCACTAAGGAATGTTACAGCTCACTTACCACTTCATCTAATCCTCCCAACCCTCAGAGAGAGAAGGTTAATATCCCATATTGTAGATGAAGAGACTGAGCTTCAGAGTGTGAGTGACCCATGTCAGGGGATGTAGCAAGGAAGTGGAGCCAAGATTTAAACCCCTCTTCCGCTGTGGAGGCCTATGCTGGGCTCCAACACACTGCCTTGTTAGGAGGTCCAACTTGGGTACTTGTGTTCAGGCCTCTGAGTGACCTCTGCTTGACATTCTGCTTCCAGGTTACAGAGTCAAGTGTCCCTTCCCAAAGCAATTGTTCCTGCAAGTCCATTTTATCATTCAGTCCTCAGTTCAAAGGGAATAAGGTTTATTGTACCCATTTTACAGATAGGGAAACTGATACTCCAAAGCAAAGTGAGTCACAGAAAGTTGGAGAGCTAGGAAGTAGGTCAGCTGTGGCCTATTAAGGCCAGGGCCTGAGCATTTAGATTTCCTGGGTCCACTTCATGAGTTCTCACCATTATGTCAAATTTGTTGTTTATCCCTTCCAAGATTAGGGACAAGAACATGTTTGTAATTAAATATGTCTTCAAGGAACTGGATAATCTTGTCAAAAATGAGACTGGAAACCCAGACCTGGTTTGCTCACTTCTCTTCCTCAGAACTTAGCTTTTCCCCTTCTGAAGTATAGGTTCCAGAATGGGGCAAGGTGGTCAGGGTAAGGGAGCTGGACTGAGGCATCCAGAGCAGGATGCTTGAATTTCTAGGCTACTCAACCCAAGAAGTGCTTCAGGCTCTGTCCTGCTTATAGAGAGCATTGATTCCTTAACAAAAGTTTACTGAGCACCTACTATATAAGCATAGGGTGTGTATAAAAACTAAGACACAACCTGTGCCCTCAAGAGATGATCTTCTTGAGAGTGGATGCTAGTTAGACACCATAAGTAACACATACTAAATGCTCTAATTCATGGGTAAAGTCAGGATTCAGTGCAAGAAATGAACACCATTCTAAGTGCTTTATGCAGAAGGATATTTAATACTGGTGATATGGACTGAATTGTGTCCCCCTGAAATTCACATACCTAAGCTCTACCCTTCAATGTGAATATTTTTGGAAAGAGGGTTTTTTAGGAAGTAATTAAGATTAAATGAGATCATAAAAGTGGAGTCCTAATCTGATAGGATTGGTGACTTTATGAGAAGAGGGAGGGACTTCCCTGGTGGTCGCCTAAGATTCCATGCTCCAATTCAGGGGGCCTGGGTTTGATCCTTGGACAGGGAACTAGATCCCACATTCCACTTCTTAAGAGTTTGCATGCTGCATCTAAAGATCCTGCATGCTGCAACGAAGATCAAAGATCCATCCTGCCACAACTAAGATCCAATGCAGCCAAATAAATAAAAATAATACATAATTTTTTTAAAAAAGACAAGAAGATTTTTTTCTCTCTTCTACAGGTATGTGCCAAGGAAAGCCATGTGAGCACACAGCAAGAAGACACCATCTGCAAGCCAGGAAGAGAGCCCTCACCAAAACCCAACTGTGCTGGCTCCCTGATCTCAGACTTCCAGCCTCCAGAAGGGAAACAATAAATTCCTATTTTTTAAGCCGTTTGCTCTATGGCATTTTGTTACGGTGGCCAAAGCAGACTAAGATGACAGGGAATTAGAGCTTGCAAAATTGTGAGAGGGACGGGAGGAGCAGACTTTCTAATGTAGCCATAGAAATGAGCCTCCAATAGGAGCAGTCTCCTCTGCCAGAATTAGGTAAGGAGAATCACAATGAAGCTGCCACTGGAACTGAGGTCACAGATACACCTCTATAGCCTCAGGGCCCCATAGGAATAGATTCCAGGCTGCTACTGTCATCAAGAGACTGAATGAGGTGTTGTTGCTGGAAAAAAACCAATCTCTAGGACTTTGCCAGCAGAAATAGCTAGAGCAGCAAGAACATGGCCTTATCACCTTATCTCCCTTCCACGTTCCAAGTCTTGAATGAATGCATTTTGCATCCAGAAGTCTAGCTGCAAGGGAGGCTCAGGGTTTTGGCTTTCCAACCTCTGCAGTATAGGAAGGTACCTAGAAGAAGGTGAGAATGGATGCTAAGGGCCAGTCCATCTTGTCCACAATGGGGCAAGTGCGGGAGAAATTACTGCTGGAAAGATACTTCAGGGTCAGATTTTGAAAGGTGATTGAATGGGTCTGCCATTTGCCATGGGGGACAGAGCAAGCCTGGGCAGCTGCCAAGATTAACCAGGGCTCTGAAAGCTAATTGATTGGTCTGGAAAACAGAGAGCTCTAGAGCATGCATAAGAATCAATTGGGAGGAATTCCTTGGGGGTCCATTGGTTAGGACTCTGTGCTCTCACTGCCAAGGGCCCAGAATTCAATCCCTGGTTAGGGAACTAAAATTCCACAATCACTTGGGGATTATAATTAGGAGGGCCCAGGAATCTGTATTTCTAATAGGCAGATCCTGCCTGGGCGCCCTTCTCCCATTGACTCTAATGGGTCCATCCTATAGAGTCCTATGAGCTCTAAAAAGTTTCGATTTGTGGGGGCCACACGCTGAACTGGACTTCCCTGATCGCTCAGACGGTAAAGAATCTGCCTGCAATGCAGGAGACCCAGGTTTGATTCCTGGTTTGGGAAGATCCCCTGGAGAAGAGAATGGCTACCCACTCCAGTATTCTTGCCTGGGAAATCCATGGACAGAGGAGCCTCGCGGACTACAGTCCACAGGGTCACAAAGACTCGGACATACTGAGCGACTATCACTTTCTTTTTCCTCTTCTTCCTGAGAGTTAGCCCTGAATTTTGGATGCTTGAACCCTGAAAAATACCAATGATGTGAGTGTGCAGGGGACTGAGTCCAGGGATCTAACCCCCCACCCCTTGGAGATTCCCTGGCAGTCCAGTGGTTAGGGCTCCATGCTTCCACTTCAGGGGGCAGGGGTTTGATCCCTGGTTGGGGAACTTAAGATCCCACAGGCCCATAGCACAGACCAAACAAAACGAAACAAAACCAACCCCTCTCCCCAACTGAGGAGGACCAGGTAGTCAGTCAAAAACCTGCACAAACATTTCCTGGGATTGTGACTTACTTTGATCTCTACTTCCATCTGGAAGTGGTGTCTAGGACTCCTGGGACCCTATTCCCATTGCAGAGGCTCCTTTAGAGAGCTCTTACACCTCAAGGAATTTAAGGACCTGACAGAAGAAGAGCAAAGTGAAAAGGAGGGGTGAGGAGGGGAGGAGGGAGGTGGCACTACCATCTAGAATGGCCTTGAGTCTCCCCTCAAACCCAGGGGTGTCCACAGCCCACGCTGGGCTTCAACACAAACGAATTCACTCCAGTAGATTTTCCTTTTCTTTTTCTAGTTCTTACTTTCCACTCCAGGCCCCCAAACCCCGCCCTGTTCCGAGGGAAAGGCCACAACAGATGAAGCAGCGGTGGCCTCCTCCTGTCAGCACCCCCAGCCCCACATCTCTGGGGAGGGAGGTCAACTCAAGCCAGAGCAGGGCTGAGTCTGTGAGGCCAGGCTGCCTGGACTGAGGGGCTTTCCTCCTTCCTGGGGGTCCCCTCCCACACCCAGCTCCTTTAGAAGCATCTGCAGCCCTGCTCAGCCAGGGTCCCCGGGGATGGGGGGCGGCCTTGCTCCTCCCGGCTGGTTCTTCTAGGACAGAAACAGGCTTTCAGGCTCGGGGAGGGAGTCAGGCCTCCTCATCCCCCAAGTTATCACCACAAAGCAAAGTCCAGGGAAGGAGGGGGAGGGACAGGCCTGGGGCTGGGGTGTGGGTTGGAGAGCCAGGTCCTTGCTAGTAAATCAATGTTGGTTTCCCAGATGGAGCTGCAGCCGCTTTGATTTCTCAAGTTGCCCCCCCCTCCCCCTCTGCTCCCCTCACCCCCAGCTCCATGGTTTCAATTCCTCCCTGAAAAGCAGTGGGGCCTCCTTTCAAACCAGCCCAGCTCCTCCAACTCCCAACAACAGCTTAAGTTACAGGAAAGAGAAAGGGGAGGGGGGCGAGGTGGCCCAGCCTGGAGGAGAAGGAGAGAAATTCTGGGAGAAGGGAAGGGGACAAGGGAGAGAAGGAAGAAGAAAGAAAGGAAGAAAGAAAAAGTGAGGGGAGAGCAAGTTAGGAGACGGGGTGCCGTCCTAGGAAAGGAAAGGTATGCTCTGCAGGCCCAGGAGGGGAGCCCCCAACCCAGAAGCAATTTTGTCTCAGTTCTCCTTCCCCAGTGAGCACCCCCATAGTCATCCCCTCTGAGGGCCCCTCCGCATCTACAAGTCAATGATTCAGGCTCCCCCATTCCGCTCCTCTTGACATTCAGTTCTAGAAGTCTCCAGGAGAAAACTTATCTGTCTCATTCAGTCCCAGGGACACTTATTTCCTGGGCCAAGAAGGCAGAGTCACCCCCAAGAACCTCGCTAACCAAACTCAGCACTGCTTTTTTTCAGCTTGTTTTTTCCCCTGTCTGCTCTTAGCAGCCCACACGGTGCTTTTGCTTGGCCGAGGCCTGGGCTAATTAAAGTCCTTAATTAATACATCATCTGTTATATCTGTTTAATCCTTTTATGGCCCATTTTGCCATCCAGAGAGCTTGGGGGAAGAGTGCTGGAGAGATAAAGGGGATAAGAGCTATACTCTGCCAATTCTCCACCCGCCTCTGTCCCCAGAGCTGAGCAGCCTGGGAACTTGGCAGGGGGGAGGCTGAAGTGCACTGAAGGTGATCTACAAGTGGGGGTTCCAGGAGTCCTAGACCTCCTGATTATTCTGTGCCTGAAGGGCTGGTTCTCTGAGAACTAAATGGAGGATGGAGTTCAGGGAGAGGGAATTTGGTATCTCACCGGAAGGTGGATTCTAGGCTCAGGGAAGAAAAGGAAGATACTGGAAGAGCAGAGGAATACCTTGTAAGTTGAAGATGAGGGTAGCCAAGTAGAGTCTCTGAAGACTCAAATCTGTTTTTCACCAGGCATCCAGAACCTACCCCACTGAGAACAGAGTATTTTTAAAAAATATTTATTGGGCTACACTGGGTCTTAGTTCCAGCCTCAGGATCTTCACTGTGCATTCTCAGGGCTCAGCCTCTGAGAATGAGCCCTCATTCTCAGGGCTCAGCCTCAGTCCTCCCCCTCCTGAATGGATACACACACCCCTTCCCTTCAGGGTGGAGGGACCTCAGTGCTTCTGAAGGGAAAGAATACTGACCTAATGACCGGGGTTGAGGAAACAAAGGGAGGACTCCTAACTCTGCTAGGTGGGACGATTTCTCTGTAAGCAAGGAGACAGGGACACACGCAATTTCCAGGACTCTTCTTGGCAAAATGAAAGGTCAGAAGGAATTCCCTGACAGTCCAGTGGTTAGGATTCTGTGCTTTCACTGCTGAGGGCCCAGGTTCAATCCCTGGTCACGAAACTAAGATCCCATAAGCCTGGCTGTGTTGTAAGAGTGGGCAGACCCCTCCTCCCCACCCAGCCACCCAGGTTTCCTTAGCTGGGAGAAGTTCCCTGTGCTCTCAGTATCCCTGTGGTGTGTTGGCTATTGTTGACTGGCTCCAGCACACGAGCCTTTCACCTTGTCCAGGAGGCACCTAGTAAGGACAGCTGTGATAATCCCAAAGTATTATTTTCACAGCCTCCTACATCTGGCCCAAAGGTAAAATCAGTAGATTTTCTTTTTTTTTTTTTTAATAATCCCCTCATGCAGATGAGGCAGTTGATGCTAAGGAAGGAAAATGTCTTGCCTGAGGTCACTCAATGAGCCCCAGAGCAGGCTTCTTTCCTCTCGACCAGCTATTTATTCTGCTCTCCTGTCGACTTGAGACTTCTGCTCCCATTGAATGGAGTGGGTGGCATCTTTCCAGTGGGCACTCAACAATTATCCTAGATACCAGATTTGTAAGCCAAGAGATAATTGACAGTAGTGTCCCAGGGTTTGGGGCAGAAGTCGCAGCAGCATTGGAAGCAACGTGGGCTTCCAGTCTATTGCGGAAGCCCCAGACCAACCAGAAATATTTCTCAGGAAGGAAAATCAGCCCAATTTTCTGCAGACCATCACCCCTTAGACTTTAAGTCCCTGAACCTGCAGCCTAGGTCTCTGCAGACTTAGTCTACCTTGCCTATAGTAGATGCTCAATAATTTGTTGGATTAAAATAATAGCTATTACTTACCAAGCTTTTTGCCTAGCATTAGGTCAAGCAAGGGCCATTATCTATCTCATTTCAGTCTCACAACTGAAACAATGTAAATAAAAAAATTCTGACTTGAGGCTCTCAAGACCCAGGAAAAACAAGCCAGGCACATTCTTCTGTTGACTAGAATGTCTCCTGGCCCCACTGCTCCTTCTCTGTCTCCCTCTTCCACAGCCCATGGTCCTTAAATGCTGATGCCCCCAAAACTTGAGTCTTCCCATTCAATCCCCTTTCCCTAGGTGATCTTAGCTGCTCTCATAGCTTGAGCTATAGCTAAAGGTACTAGATCTAAATCCATCAAGAGCTCCTTCCAAGCCCCTGGGTTAGAATGTGTGGGTGTGCTCAGTCACTTCAGTCATATCTGATTCTTTGCGACCCCATGGACTGTAGCCCACCAGGCTCCTCTGTCCATGGGATTTTCCAGGCAAGAATACTGGAGTGGGTTGCCATCTCCTTCTCCAGGGGATCTTCCCAACCCAGGAATTGAACCTCAGTCTCTTGCTTCTCCAGCATTGGCAGGCAGATTATTTACCATTGCACGACCTGGAAAGCCCTGTGTTAGAATAGTCACCTTCTATTGAACATACAATCTTCTTTTGAACATAATATAGGCTTGACCTGGCTTGACTATGCTCATTATCTTCCTGTCCCTGCATTTCCTATCCTGGTTAATGACATCAGGTCATCTAAATCAGAATCATTGGTTGGGCTCCTCCCTCACTCTCTTTTCATCTATACTGCCTCAGCTCAGTTCACGCTTTCAGCATCTCTTGCCTGATCTCTTATGATCTATTGCTAACTAGAATCTCTGACTTAGCTGACTCAAATCATGCTCCATCTAACTGTCCAAATATACCATCTAAAACTTTAGAGGGAAAAAACATTTTGCTTCCCTAAATATGCCAGTGCATCTCTATCTCCAGGAGTCCAGATTGTGTGCACAGTATCTCAGGTCTTGCCTTATTTAAAACCTCCTCTGCTGCTACTCTCCCAGGTGTACATGGGTCTCTAACAGGACAAAAGTACTTGTACACTTGTGCCCCCTGCCCAGTCCATCCATTTCACCACATTACACCCTTGCACGTGCTATTCCCTCTGTCTGAAATGCCTATCCCTACCTTGAGATTATAAGGTCATATTTCTACGTCTAGCACCTAACACTTCGTCTGCAAGGCCCTGAAGGTGTGACACCTGCTGACCTCCCTTTGTTTCATCCTGTTTAACTCCTCACTCCAACCACAGAGGCCTCCTAGCGCCACCGCCTTTCCCTTTGTAGCACTGAATCCTGTGGTCATTTTACATTCATTTAAGTGACTTTGATGATTGTGAATCTCTCCCACAACTTCCCACTCCTCTGCCCTCTCCAATTCAAATTCCCTTCCCAATTATGCTTCCCACTATATAAGTTGCTATATTATCACATTTTATACATGGTAATGTATATATATCATTCTTCCCTGGTGGCTCAGACAGTAAAGAGTCTGCCTGCAATGCGGAGACCTGGTTTAGATCCCTGGGTTAGGAAGATCCCCTGGAGAAGGGAATGGCTACCCACTCCAATATTCTGGCCTGGAGAACCCCATGACCAGAGGAGCCTGGCGGGCTACAGTCCGTGGGGTCACAAACAGTCACTCAGGACACGACTGAGTGACTTTCACTTTCACTAATGTGTACATTACAACGCTACTCTCAGTTCTTCCCACCCTCTCCTTCCCCTGCTGTGTCCACAAGTCTAGTTCTCTATGTCTGTGTCTCTATTCTTGCCTTGCAAAATAGGCTCATCAGTAGCATTTTCCTAGATTTCATATATATATATATGTGTTAATATACGATATCTGTTTTTCTTCTTTCGACTTATTTTACTCTTAATGACAAGCTCTAGGTTCAACCACCTCAATTCAACTCTTCAAGGGCAGGGATGCTGCCGTTTTCCTCTGTCTTGGCCACAACCTCTACCACAGTGGTTTAAAATCGGAAAACTCAGTAAAAGTGTGATGCATACAGAAAGGTTGATTGTATGAATGAATGTCTTTCATTTCTTTTTTCTTTTTGCAGCTTCAGCTCCCACTTTGCCTTGGGGGTGGAAGGGATAACTGTCACTCAAGCCTGGCCCTAGGGTAGGAAAACAGGTTTGTCATGGAAGGAAATTGAAGATGCTGCATTTCTATTGGAGATTTACTCTCAATTTCCTATCAGACTGTGAGCTCTTCCTGAGTGGAGTGGAGGAGTGTGCCTTACTAATTTTTTTTTTCACTGTTCAGCTCAGAGGCTTGGTACCAGCTCTAGATGTCCTAGGGGTAGAGTAAGAGGGGAGATTTGAAGGCACAGCACCTTGGGCTTAGTTTGGGCCCCACAGGGCAAGACAGCACAATTTTCCCATCCCTAGACTGCTCTGGGGTGAAGGTGGACTTGTGGGTGAAATGAAAATAAAACAGAAGAGCTAAGGCATAGCCTCCCTGATTTTGAAGGAACTCTTTCTTCCGAAAGCTGTGAAAAGTCAACCTCTCCAGGAAATGATAAGGCCAATTTTCATGTTGTAAAGAACCTGAAAATCCGTACTTCATTCAACCAAGGAGGGGAAAAAAATTGAATCCTATCAAACCTGGATCCATTGTTTGTATCTATGACTGAGAATTTTCTTTCCTTTTTCCTAATTTCTCCTTTTTTTTTCCTTTTAGGTTTCTTTTTGTTGTTGTTTGGTTTTTTGTCTTGTTTTTAAAGCAATCCTTTTCTAGATTGAATTAGGAAACAACTCGCCAGGCTGGGAGGATTTGGACCATATAGAGAAGAGAAGGAGATTTTCTAAACTCAAGTTTCTTTCCTCTTTTTAAGTACCTCCCTCCCCTAACTGAGAAACAATAGAAATAATTGATCCATCATCCAACACCAGGCCCAGGAGATTTACATGCAAATTCCCCCTCTCGGCCCCAGAACTCCCTCCCCACCAAACTTAAAATCCAAGAATGAAGAAAAAAGAAGAAAACCTTTCTAAACCAACCGGAACCCTGCTGGCCACTGCCTTCCACCCCCTAGTCAGGTGAGAGAAGTGTGTGTGTGGTGTGTGTGTGTGTGTGTGTGTGTTGCGGGGGGGGGGGGGGCGCAATTCAACCACCACAACCCCCAGCCTCCTTCCTCGCCACACACACCACCCCTTTCTGGTGTGGAATCACTTAAGATTTGGGTAAAACTCCCCTCTCTCCCAGGAGACCATATCTGGAAGCTTTTAGGGGGCGGAGGCAGAGGTGGAGAGAGAGGAGGAAAATTCCCCCAAACGGCCTAAAAGAGCCATCTCTTCCCTGAAAACTGCTCGTCATCCCCCACCCCCCACCATTAACCTCCGATTAAGACCTCCTCGTTATGGCAACTAAACTTTACTTTGCATAATTAAGATTTGCCTCGGAAGAAAGGGGAGGGAGAAGCCGCAGCTCTAGGCCATTCTCCTTCATCTCACTCCCTCCCACCCCCGCCCCAACCCTCCGGCTCAGGGCCTCAGAGTTCCTGAGTTTTCTCACTTTGAGGTGCCACCGAACACAAAGAACCATAATGGGCTCCTTTGTGCTCGCTACGGGGCAATTACGCCCCGGAGTCCAGGCCCCTTTAAGAGCCTCTTAAAGAGACAAGCTCTCATTTTTCAGAGGGTTATTTAAGAGTGCATGTAGAGGGAGAAGCGAGGCAAACTCCTAGAGGTCTACATATAGGGCGACGTGAAACTTTTGTCTGGATGCCATGAAAATGGGCTGAGAGAAGCGTCTTTGTAAACTGTTAGCTTAATTAAAAAAAAAAAATCTCTCCCTTAAACAATATTTTTTTTCAAATTTGAGATTTTTTTTTTTTTACTTGTTCTGAAAAATTGGACTGAAATAAGTGGGGTTCGAGGAGCAGGCGCGGAGGCACGGATTTAAAGAGGCTCTACCCCTAGAGCTCCGTGGCCCCGGGAAGAAGAGTGATCCAGGGCTGAGTGACGCGGGCCTCCGCAGTTCTGAGGAACGTGTGTCTCCGAATCTCGCCGCCGAGACTCCAGAGAAATCCCGTGTTGGGCAAAAAGCCCTTAATATAATAATAGCTTGTCTCTTTAAAAAGCAAAAGGAGGGGGGGAAAGTTTTGTTGGCATCTGGTTTCTGATCTCATTATGTTGTGGTTGACCAATCCAGCCCTCGGGGCTGGTCCTCGGGTTTAAATCTCATTGGCCGAGAGAACATTTTGGGATGGTGCTTAGAGCTCGACGGGGCGGTTTCAAGGATCCCTTTTTTGGGGGGCTGAGGAGAGGGCGGGGCCGCCGGCGGGGGCCCCCTTGAAACCGACTAATTGGGATCGGAGAGGCCGAGGTGAGGGCTGGAGGAAGGCACAAAGGAGTCGCTGGGCGGAGAAGGGAGGGGAGAGGCGAGAGGAGGAGGAAGAGGAGGAGAGAGGGCAAGCCGCGCGCGGTGTCTCCAGCGGCTCAGTCCGACCTCGGCGAGCTAGCGGGCAGGCGCGCCGCCCCCCTCCCCCGCCCGGCCTCCCCAACTCGGCAGCCGCGAGCAAAGTTTGCAAAGAGGAGCGGGAGGCGGCGGCCGCGGCGAGGAGGCGGCGGGGAAGGCGCGCGGTCTCCGGGCTGGGGGCGGGGGCGGGGGGGCGCCCGGGAGCCGAGTGGGGGGCGGCGGCCAGCATGCGGCCCCGCAGCGCCCTGCCCCGCCTGTTGCTGCCGCTGCTGCTACTGCCCGCCGCCGGGCCGGCCCAATTCCACGGAGAGAAGGGCATATCCATCCCGGACCACGGCTTCTGCCAGCCCATCTCCATCCCGTTGTGCACGGACATCGCCTACAACCAGACCATCATGCCCAACCTTCTGGGCCACACGAACCAAGAGGACGCCGGACTGGAGGTGCACCAGTTCTACCCGTTGGTAAAGGTGCAGTGCTCGCCCGAACTGCGCTTCTTCCTGTGCTCGATGTACGCACCCGTGTGCACCGTGCTGGAGCAGGCCATCCCGCCGTGCCGCTCCATCTGCGAGCGCGCGCGCCAGGGCTGCGAGGCGCTCATGAACAAGTTCGGTTTCCAGTGGCCGGAGCGCCTGCGCTGCGAGCACTTCCCTCGCCACGGCGCGGAGCAGATCTGCGTGGGCCAGAACCACTCGGAGGACGGCGCGCCAGCGCTTCTTACCACCGCGCCGCCGCCCGGCCTGCAGCCGGGTGCGGGGGGCACCCCGGGCGGCCCGGGAGGCGGCGGCTCGCCCCCGCGCTATGCCACGCTGGAGCACCCGTTCCACTGTCCGCGCGTCCTCAAGGTGCCGTCCTATCTCAGCTACAAGTTCCTGGGCGAGCGCGACTGCGCGGCTCCCTGTGAGCCGGCGCGGCCGGATGGCTCCATGTTCTTCTCACAGGAGGAGACGCGCTTTGCGCGCCTCTGGATCCTCACCTGGTCCGTGCTGTGCTGCGCCTCCACCTTCTTCACCGTCACCACGTACCTGGTGGACATGCAGCGCTTCCGCTACCCCGAGCGGCCCATCATCTTTCTGTCCGGCTGCTACACTATGGTGTCGGTGGCCTACATCGCGGGTTTCGTGCTCCAGGAGCGCGTGGTGTGTAACGAGCGCTTCTCCGAGGACGGCTACCGCACGGTGGTGCAGGGCACCAAGAAGGAGGGCTGCACCATCCTCTTCATGATGCTCTACTTCTTCAGCATGGCCAGTTCCATCTGGTGGGTCATCTTGTCGCTCACCTGGTTCCTGGCGGCCGGCATGAAGTGGGGCCACGAGGCCATCGAGGCCAACTCGCAGTACTTTCACCTGGCCGCGTGGGCCGTGCCCGCCGTCAAGACCATCACGATCCTGGCTATGGGCCAGATCGACGGCGACCTGCTGAGCGGCGTGTGCTTCGTGGGCCTCAATAGCCTGGACCCGTTGCGGGGCTTCGTGCTGGCGCCGCTCTTCGTGTACCTGTTCATAGGCACGTCCTTCCTCCTGGCCGGCTTCGTGTCCCTCTTCCGCATCCGTACCATCATGAAACACGACGGTACCAAGACGGAGAAGCTGGAGCGGCTGATGGTGCGCATCGGCGTCTTCTCGGTGCTCTACACGGTGCCAGCCACCATCGTCATCGCCTGCTACTTCTACGAGCAGGCCTTCCGAGAGCACTGGGAGCGCTCGTGGGTGAGCCAGCACTGCAAGAGCCTGGCCATCCCGTGCCCGGCGCACTACACGCCGCGCATGTCTCCCGACTTCACCGTCTACATGATCAAATACCTCATGACGCTCATCGTGGGCATCACGTCGGGCTTCTGGATCTGGTCCGGCAAGACGCTGCACTCGTGGAGGAAGTTCTACACCCGTCTCACCAACAGCCGGCACGGCGAGACCACCGTGTGAGCCCGGCGCTTATGCGCCGCGTCCCCGGCCGGGCCCGCACCGCGCGCTCACCGCCCGCGGGGAGGGGGTGGGGCGGGCGCTCCTACAGACTCCTTATTTTATTTTTTTAAATAAAGAACAATCGAAACCATTTCTTTTTTAGGTCGCTTTTTAAAGAAAACTCTGCCCAACAGCCCCACCAGGTTTGTAATTAAAACTGTAAATAGTCTTTGTAAATTTAATTATATATTTTGTATTTAAAAGAAAAAAAGGGGGGAGGGCGAGGGCGCCAGGGCCTGAGGAGTAGGGGGTGGGGGGTCTGAGGGGTTCTCTCCTTTCTTCAGGGCCCTTTCAAACACCATCCCTGGTTTGACAGGGCCGGGCCTGCTGGAAGAGGTGTTGGCTCTGAGGAGTTGGCACATTCAACTTCTCAAGCCAAATTTGTGAGCTTTCTCACTGACGCTGGGCCTATGGAAGCTGTTGGATAGTTTTGAACAAGACTTGGATTCATTTTGATTTCCCATTCCCCCTTTCTCTCCTCACTTGTGCTGTCTCCTTCACTCAGTCTTTGGAAACCTCCCAACGGAGATGAAGACGTGGAGGGAAAAAAAAAAATCTAACCCGAACCGACGGGTGGGGTGGTGGGGAGAGGGCGGAGATCGAGTGAGGAATGGCCTCCACACACCCCCATCCCAGGCCCACCCCCCTGCTGGCAGGAAGATCTTTCTCTTCTGACTTTTCTTCTTTTCAACTGGCTGCCGGGAGCTCTTGGAGTGGGCAGAAAGTGCTTTGTGATGTGTGTTTTGAAACAACCCCCCACCCCCACCCCACTAGGTTGAGTACGGATCCTGACTGCCTCCATTTTTAGGGGGAGCATCATCAAGTTTTCAGATGTAGAGGTCTGGAGATACCTTGCATCTCTGTCCTTTCCCCTGCTGTCTACTCCACGCCTGCTCTTTCCCCCACGCCTGCTCTTTCCCCCACTCCCGCCCCCAACTGAATGTCTCCTCTGGCATCCAGGTTAGCCGTTTGTGGGTGGTTTGTGTGGTCCGTGTGGGTTTTTGTTTTTTTTTTTTGTTTGTTTGTTTTTCAAAAAGCAATAAAATGGGTTGGGTTGGAGGGAGGGAACGGATGGACGGGCTGGTGGGATTTTTAGTTTTTCTTTGACAAAGACTAGTTTCTTTTCAAACTTGCCCAGAAAAGGGAGGGGATGGGAGAAGTGGGTATCTTTGCTTTGGACACAGGCTCTGGGCAGGCTCTTTGTGACTGTGGGGATGGGGTTGAGTGTTTACATGACATTCTCTATCACAAGATTGATAGAATGTTTATAACAGATGTTTTCTGTCTTCCCCTTATACCCCCCCAAATAAAAGTCAAGACTTTTCTTAAAGTATCATTCATGCTGGTATGAGAACTGCAGTTTCCAATACACATCATTTCCCTCAACCAAATATTTGAAGTATTTTAGAATTTTAATTCCAATGGATTGATTTGAAGACCAAGGGGTGGGGTGAAACAAGTTTGCCCCCATAACTCAACTTTTCACCATCTCCTGTGTCTTGATAATAGTGCAAATTAAAAGCTAATAATCATCATAATAAAGTGCATTTAATTATCTTCTAGAGATCTAGCCCTTTAATTGTATTTAACAGGGTTGTAACATTTTATTAGTTTAACCAAACCACACCTCCTCCTTCCATCTCCCCCTGACCTGGTTGGTTGGGGCTAGGATGGAGAAGAGGTTCCCAGTTCCCATCTTGCTTTTTTAGCTAAATGGTGGTAGGGAAAATGGTGCCTTAACACCCTTTGTTGGCAGTATTTGGGACAAGGGAGAAAGTAAGTTAGAACCCCTAGTTCGAAGTGTTGGCGTGTGTTAGTTTATGTTGGGGGAGGGGATCTGGAAATGTTTGATGGTAATTGAACACGTATGTGGGGCTTTGTTTGGAATTGAATGAAGCCTGGGGATTTCAGAAAACCCCCCTTCCCAAAATATATAACCCTCCCCTAGATGATTTGTAGCAGTGGCCCATGTTATAAGTTAAAACTAGACGTTTCTCAAATGATGATATGTGTGAAGTTCCAATGGGGAGTTACCTTCCACTATCAAAGAAGCAGGCCAGGGAGGTGGCACCACCCTGTAGCTCCATTTGTTGCAAGATTCTAAAGGAACCCCACAAAGGCTGCAGGAAAGAGTTAAATTACAAACAAATTGTGAGCGCCTCTCCCGGAAAGAATGGCCAAAGCTTGCGAAAGGGGGGATGGGGGGAGGGTGGTTTCCAGTGGCTGAGCTGGAGCCCAGTGGGAAGAGGAGTGCTGGTCTTTGCTGAAGATTTGGGAAAAGCCTCCTCTGCCTCCCAGACCCCAGACCCCTGTACCCTGGGTACACTTGTCGGTGGGCCCTCATGCTGAGGGCAGGAGGGGATGGTAGACTAGCAATAATTACCTTTTTCTTTCCGGAGCCCGGTGGGAGGGAGTGAATTTTGGTAAAGATCCTTCTCAACCCTCCTGCCTCAAAGTCTGCCAACGGAGGGAAAAGAACCTGAGAAAACTGGAAAAATAGGTTTTACAGCTAGGGAGAGGATAGATAATAAGATAATTGCCTCGCTAGGAAAGGATATCTCTCTTAGATGCCCTCCCCTTCTCCAGAGGGGTAGCCGAAGACTGAATTACCTTAGGGAAAGTGGGGAACTTTCTCTCTGGCTGCTCTCCTTGGTCTAATGAAACAACTCTTACAGTAAGGGTGTAGAGCAGGGGTCCCCAACCTCCAGGATCTAATGCCTGATGGTTTGAGGTGGAGCTGCTGGAATAATAATAGAAATAAAGTGCACCATAAATCTCTTGTGCTCAGATCATCCCCAAACCATCCCCCATCCCACCCTGGTCCATGGAAAACTTGTCTTCCATGAAAACTGTTCCCTGGTGCCACAAAGCTTGGGGACTGCTGGTGTACAGGATTTAGGGGACAAAGTGCCATGGAGAAGAGACCCATAAGTGAACCGCTTGAGCTCACTGCCACTGCTGGAGAAGGATCTGTCTCCAGTCCCTAGCTGGGAAAACCTAGTTAAACTCATGAGCCCCAGGTCTGCTTTAGCAGATTTCTGGGTCGCCCTCAACCCCTTGTGAGTGGGTTGGTATTGCCCTCCCTCTGGAAGAGGGCAGCTTTGTCTGGTGGAGGATCAAGGGCCAAGTAAGAAAGCCCTTCACCTGAGGCCCCCAGGCCTGGGCAGGTGTCAGACCACAGAGGCTTTCTACCTGCCCTCCTTCCCACACCCCTCCCACAAAGCAGCAACTGTGCTTGGTCCTCCAGCTCCCCTGCTTCACTGATGAGACTCCCCCCATCACAGACTCCCCTCCTAAAGACGATTCCTTTCCCTGCAAATTCTTTGTCCTTTAAAGTGCCCCAGAAAAGAACACTTAAGGTTTTCCAAGACAAAATTCTTCTGAACATCCTCAGAGAGTGAGGATCAGTGGAATCTGTAATTTAGATCATTCCAAAAAGCTCTCCAAGAGGGTGTTGAGATCCTAGACTTGAGCTGGATTCTGGAATTGGGGAGATGCTGTCCCAGGGTGCCCTGGGGAACATGTCTGGGGGAGCAGAGCCCAAGTTCCTACCATTTCCAAGGCATTGTCCCTTTGGTAAACTCATTACTCACTGTAGTAGGTCCCTTCCTTCTCCGGACATAGTCTCCTCACCTTGAAATAAATCTTAAACTTCCGCTGACTCCTCTGAGAAACTGCAGTATCTTTGGACATTCTCCTGGTAAAAAATGGCCAGACTTTGGTGAAAACAATTTTGCATGTATCAATAATCTCAGATATGCAGATGACACCACCCTTACTGGCAGAAAGTGAAGAGGAACTAAAAATCCTCTTGATGAAAGTGAAAGAGGAGAGTGAAAAAGTTGGCTTAAAGCTCAACATTCAGAAAATGAAGATCATGGCATCTGGTCCCATCACTTCGTGGCCAATAGATGGGGAAACAGTGGAAACAGTGTCAGACTTTATTTTTCTGGGCTCCAAAATCACTGCAGATGGTAATTGCAGTCATGAAATTAAAAGACACTTACTCCTTGGAAGGAAAGTTATGACCAACCTAGAGAGCATATTGAAAAGCAGAGATATTACTTTGCCAAAAAAGGTCCATCTAGTCAAGGCTATGGTTTTTCCAGTAGTCATGTATGGATGTGAGAGTTGGACTGTGAAGAAAGGTGAGCGCCGAAGAATTGATGCTTTTGAACTGTGTTGTTGGAAAAGACTCTTGAGAGTCCCTTGGACTGCAAGGAGATCCAACCAGTCCATCCTAAAGGAGAGCAGTCCTGGGTGCTCATTGGAAGGACTGATGTTGAAGCTGAAACTCCAATACTTTGGCCACCTCATGCGAAGAGTTGACTCATTGGAAAAGACCTTGATGCTGGGAGGGATTGGGGCCAGGAGGAGAAGGGGACGACAGAGGATGAGATGGCTGGATGGCATCACTGATTCAATGGACATGAGTTTGAGTGAACTCCAGGAGTTGGTGATGGACAGGGAGGTCTGGCGTGCTGTGATTCATGGGGTCACAAAGAGTCGGACATGACTGAGCAACTGAACTGAACTGATAGACGGTGTATGGTCTGTCTATCTGTGCACGTCTCCTCCCCCATCTTGCCCCCAAGCTGATTTTTCAATCCCTGGTTAGACATTATCCAGTCTTTATCACTGGGGCAGCCTTCACATCAGACCCCAGTGTCCCCCTTTCCATCTGTAATTCCCTCTGCTATGGAAAAGGGGGGCTCTGGACGGCAAACCATCAGATCTACAAAACCAGGAACACCCCCAAGCCAGATTATTCTCTAGATCCTGTCTCTCCTGCAGGTATCAAGATGAAGCACAATGTAATAAACATATAAGACTTTTATAGTTGAGGGAGAAAAGGAGAAAGAGACAGATGTGTATAGGGAGTTACAGGCGTTGGCACGACACAGTGCCAGCTGTGAGCCCTTGTGGATGTCTCCTAACCTCTGAGACTCAGTCCTCATCTGTTAAAAAGGTGATAGTACCTGTCTGGCAAGGTCGTGGTGAAGATTGGGTCAGATGATGCATGTAAAGAGCTAACATTGTAGAAGCTCGATAAATTGTGGC
This sequence comes from Bubalus bubalis, assembly GCF_019923935.1. Taxonomy (NCBI): domain Eukaryota; kingdom Metazoa; phylum Chordata; class Mammalia; order Artiodactyla; family Bovidae; genus Bubalus; species Bubalus bubalis. The sequence goes on along the minus strand of NC_059159.1, from coordinate 18,732,298 downwards.
AATCTTCTATACTTAGGATAAATTCCTAAAAATGGAATCACTGGATCAAAGGACGTGCATCTCTTGAGGGCTTTTGGACTCACAGTTACAGGTAGTTTTAACAAAATAGAATGATTTCCTGTGCTCCCACTTGCTCTACCTGACTTGGGGTGCCTGCTCACGATCTAGGGGATCCCCACGGTGGAGGTGGGCAGCAGTTTTCTCCCTCTCTCTTCTCTGATTAGGACAGAAATGTCTTACCCGCCTGAGTGAGCAGGGCACACACACGCGCCGGCTCTCTCTCTGGACGGCTTTGAAGCTGGCTAATTAGGGTTGGGGCTGTCACAGCTGGCTTCCCCGGCGCCTCCCCCCTTCCCTCTGTTCAGCCCTGTCCCCAGCCTCACAGCCTGAGAGCCCCTCCCCAGCTGCCTGGCCTTCCCCTGTAAGCTTGTGGCTGGTCCAGGCCACCTGGGAAGGCCCTGGGATTCAGGGCTGGGAAGGACCAAAGTGACAGCAACCAAGAAAGGACAAGACAGGACCTGGGACATGGAACAAGATCACAGGCCACTGATTGGGTTTAGAGAGGACTGCCTATGGCCTGGGACCGTCCTATTCTTTAGCCTGGAGAGGAGCCGGCCTGGGCTGGGGGCTGAGCCCTGGGCCCTTTGTTTGAAAGCCAAGTTTTCTGAAGGCTCCAGCCTCCCAACCTGGCCCTTATAATTAGCCCCAATCAGAGTGTTTATGTCGGTGCCTCGTGCGGAACTCAGAGCCCCGTGATTTCATTCCAGACCTTGGGGGGAGAGAGGAAGGGAGGGGAGGGGATGGGGTTTGTGTGGGGGTGAGCCAAAAGGAGGATAGGGGTAGGAAGTAATGAGAAGGAGACTTGGGGTGAGGGACAGAGAAGGAGGTCCTGGAGAGGGGAGGACCTCTACCCTCCCATCTGACCATTGCAGGCATCAGGACCCCTCCCAGGGTAGTTGGCGCCCTAGCATCCTGACCCTGGGCCAGGCCCGCACGCCTCTGGGCAGGCTCTGTGGGTGGGTGGGCTTGTGCCAATCGGAAATGGCTTGGATATAATTAACCCAGCTAATCACCAACCTCAGCCTGGTGGGAGGGGAGGGTACAGCCCAGAGCCTTGGCTCCCCCAGGGAGCTCCGGTCTCCCTACTCTCCTTCCTCTGACTGTGGCCTGGAGTGTGCCAGGCTCTGCGGTTGATGGGGATGGTGGAGTTAGAGGGTGGGCCGCAAAAGGATGTAGGAAGGAAGAATACTTAATTCTCATCTCTGGCCTTACCTGGCATGTGACTGACAGGAGGGCATGTACCTGAGGTGGCCACAGCAGTGGTGGTTGGGGAGTGGGGGTGACAGTAGGAATCCTGGACAAGAGGGAGAGAGGATGCCTGGCCACTGCTCCAGGTGGCCCTGGATGTATCCCAGAATCAATTAGCTTCTCCCTCCAGGTCTAGGCCTCCCAGGGAACTCTGGTATGAGATGTGGCTTGTAGGCAATTAAGTGTACTGGGCTTCGTGTCCTGTGGGATGGGGAGTAGGCAGAGTTCCTTTTTTTTAATATTAAAAAAATAATTTTATTTATTTATTTTTGGTTGTGCTTGGTCTTTGTTGCTGCATGGATTTTTCTCTAGTTACGGCAAGGGGGGGGTGCCACTTTAGATGCAGTGAGCTGGGCTTCTCATTGCGATGGCTTCTTTTGTTGTAGAGCATGGACTCTAGGCATATGGGCTTCAGTAGTTGCAGTCCCAGGGCTCTAGGGCACAGGCTTAACAATTGTGATGCACAGGCTTAACAATTGTGATGCACAGACTTAGTTGCTCCAAGGCATGTGGGATCTTCCCGGATCAGGGATTGAACTTGTGTCTACTACATTAGCAGGTGGATTCTTTACCACTGAGCCACCAGCGAAGCCCTTTCTAAAACATTTTTATTTATTTATTTGGCTGCGCCAGGTCTTATTTGCGACATTCAGGATCTTTAGTTGTGGCACGTGGATCCCTGACCAAGGATTGAACCCCGGCCCTCTGCGTTGGGAGTACAGAGTCTTAACCAATGGACCACCAGGGAAGTCCTGGGATCTGAGCTTCTAACTCCCTTGCTTACAATCGTATTAGGCCTCCGAGGAATGTCCCAGCTCCTGCCCTGAGCACATACAGGTTTCCAAGATGTGGGTCTGGTTGCTATATCTCCAGTCTTATGTCCACTCATTCTTCCCTACACTCTCATATTGCCAGCCTCCAGAGCCTTCATGTCCTCAGACCAGTCGTGCTCTGCCACTTTGCACATGCCGTTTCTGTGATACAAGTGCTCTTCCCTTCCCCTACCCTGGATATTATGAACTCCAAGAGCCTCAGAACTTACCTGAGGTCGGGGGCCCTCCTGCTGAGAGCCAGATTCCAGGCCAGTCCTGTCCCCACACTATGCTCTCATCTGTCACAGCATAACACGTTACTGTTACTTGTCTTCTTTCTTGACTATGACCTCCTTGAGAGAGAGTCTGTGTTTGGTCTTTTATCTCTGTATCCCTGAGCCTAGGAATATGCCTGGCACATGGTAAGTGCCCAAGATCACAGGTTCTGGAGCCAGACTACGTGGGCTTGAATCCTGCCTCAGCCCCTTGCGAGCTGTCGACCTTAGGCAAGTCAATTAACCTCTCTGTGTATTATCTGTAAATGAGGATAGTGGTTATATTTACCATTCAAGACTGGTTGGAGAATTAAACAAACTAATTCAAGTAAAAGGCTTAAAATAGTGCTTGGCACATAGTAAGTGCTTAATCAATGCTAGTTAAGCTTATTCATCCTGTGTTGACTCAGTAGATGTGTATTTAGTGGTTACCAGGAGCCAGGCACTTGCTAAGTTCTAGAATGCACACGTGCGGTCCTTGCCCATATGTAGCCTACCATCCAGTTTCTTGAATCAAAGAATGGATAAGTATTAGGTGTTGTACTTGTGAGTTTGGTTGTTACATGTCTTGTTAAACAAGCTCACTATATAATTGTTTGAAAATGTGTGCAGGCTCAAATATGGGATCACAATGAATCTACTTGATGTGTGTAAAACAAGCAATGCAGTTGGGGACAATCCCTTAATAACCTGACATATGTAATCTGGTGTTAGGAGCACATGGGAAAGCTTGCCCAGGACAGAGGGTCCTAGAAGCCTTCTGCTCAATCTTCAGTGCTAATGAGAATGTTTAAAAAATATTTTTTCTCCAAGAAGAGTAATTACTTATAGAAATATACCATGAACACATCAAAAATTTCATTTAACTCCTTAGTTAGTGAAGGTGAGACATTCAGACTAGAATCCAAAGAACAGAACAAATGTAGGCCATCAAGAAATAAATTCACTTAATGCAAAACTGAGCAGCTTCCAATGGGCAACAGTAAGTTGTAACACAGACACAGTTTGCATGGACAAAAATCTTTTCCCTTACTACCAGTCGTCTTGAGCTGTAAAATAACCGAACGATAATAAAACTCAGAGATAATCTTCAAGGACATACAGCAATATTTTTGACCACTTCAAAGTCTTTGTTTGCTTTGATAAGAAGTTCTGAACTCAGATACCTCAAGATAACCAGTGCCACCACCCCTTCCAATCAATGAGCCATAGTGCCAGTAGGGAGCCCAGCTCCATCCAAAGAGAGCTGGAAATCTCCCAGCCATCCCCAGGCTGGCACAGCCCTCGTCCACCTTTTCTTCTCCACCTTGATGTCTTTAGCTCTTCTCTCTCCCTTGACTTCCTCTTTCCCACTCGCACCACTCACAGCCCCTCTAATTGTGCAGCCACTCCATTCATCCTTCCATGTAGTAGTCATCATTTATTGAATACTTTCTATATGCAAGACACTGTGCTAAGCTCAATACATTCATAATAGCATTTAAGGTTCAAAAGAACTATGAAATGAGTGCTATCTTTACCTCCAATTATAGACAGCATATTAAAGTACCTGAGATTCATGGAATCAGCTATTCTGAGAACATCAAGCTAGTCAGAGCAGAGCAAAGGGAATCAGACTCTTAACCACAATACCAGAAATAGCAAATAGAGTTACTTATCTAATTGGTAGTGGCTACCAATTAACAACTCCAGGTAGCGGCTACCTGGTGTACCATGTTGAGATGGATTCTGAGGCATCCTCTTGGTTCAGTGGGTGATAGTGCTGGGATCTACTAGTGATGTCTGTCATGGTCTCAGAATCAGGGAATGTAAAGGTTAGCAAGCATGCCAGATGCTTGTCAGGCTGGTTTTATACTATACTGCCTCTTATATCATCTCCTAAATAAATAAATAAATAAATAATATGTGTATATATATATATATATATATATTTTTTTTTTTACCTTGCTGATGACAGCCTCTTCCTTTGAGGCCTAAGCCCTGAGCCCTCCCTCAGTGTCTGGATCTCAGTGCCACTTTTCAAGGTCTTGGCTACTCAAAGTGTGATTCCATCTGCTTTCTTCCCTGCCCTCCCTAGCCTCCCCGCAAGCTGAGCAGTCCCATCACCTAGGAGCTTGTTAGAAAAGAGGAATCTTGGGTCTGACCTCATACCTACTGAATTGGAAGCTGCATTTTAACAAGATTCCCAGGGGATTTGTCTGCACATTCAAGTATGAGGAGCACTGCTCCAAGAGACCTCTTTACTCAAAGTCTTCGTTTGCTTTGATAAGAAGTTCTTTACCTGCCCCCACCTTAGTAGCTAGAATAAACTTCTAGAAAGGTGTTGGCTCAGGTACAGTTCTTATTCCCCATGGACCCTAATACTTAACCCAGAAAAACCAAGTGTGTTTATGGACAATTTCTTTATTTTTTTATAAATAATATACTTTAGCAAACCAATGCTTTCTTTATTATTTATTTATTGGCTGCAGGGCATGTGGGATTTTAGTTCCCTGACCAGGAATTGAACCTGTACCTCCTGCAGTGGAAGCATGGAGTCTCAACCACTGGACCACCAGGCAAGTCCCTGGATTATTTCAACTGAGGTATAAAGACTTTAGAGCCATGGCAGCGGCTCAGCAGTAAAGAATCTGCCTACCGATGCAGGAGATGTGGGAGGTGCAGGTTCAATTCCTGGATCGAGAATATTCCCTGCAGTAGGAAATGGCTACCCACTCCGGTATTCTTGTCAAGAAAATCCCATTGACAGAGAACCTAGTGGGCTATAGTCTATAGGGTTGCAAAGAGTTGGACACAACAGAGCAATTGAACACGCACACACATACAAAGACTTTAAGACATCGTCCCTTACTTTTGAAAAACCTTGCAGGCTTCTCTGGTTCTTCCCACTGGGGATGTGGGTGCCTTTGGGTCTGCAGTTCAGCACCATGTCCTTTTCTGTTTTCTGAGATTCTGCAGAGTCTGTCTGAGGCCTCAAGAATCCAGCCTAAACTTTCCCCTCAAAGCTTTGAGACCTTTTCCCCTTCTCACAGGGACCCGAGGAGTTGGGTTGGAGTTGGATGGACTGCACAGAGACATGCAGAAGTGGTTGCTGAATCTGAGAGCAATAGCTGCTCATTCAGTCATTGGTTCAATCAGTGTTGTTAAGAACTGTTCTGTGCCAGACACTGGGGACGCAGCAGTGAATAGACCATTGGTCTCTGCTCTTGAGGAAAGTGGACATGTAAGCAGGTAATTGCAATGGCATGTGATACAAAAAGCAGACCCTGGCATCGTCAGGAAAAAGACAAGGGTATTCTGTGCAGAGGGAACAACATGGGCAAAGCTATGGAAGAACATGGCCTGATCAGGGAACAGGGAGGAGAGAGGGCCCGGGACATAGGCTGAATGTGGAGGAGAGTGGCAGGGCCCATCTAAGTAAGGATTTGGGCTGATCCCCAGCAAAATGTAAATCTCACGGTGGCTTGGCCCTGTAGCACATGTCTGAGCCATTTCTGCTTGCTCTCAATACCAGATCTCATTTCTTTACCACAGAAGCCGATTAGAATCAGGAGACACTTATACACACACACACACACACACCATTTTTAAAATTTTTATTTATTTATTTGGCTGTGCCAGGTCTCTTAGTTGCAGCCCATGGGGTCTTTGATCCAGCCTGTGGGATCAAGTTTCCTGGTCAGGGATTGAACCTGTGCTCCCTGCATTGGCAGTGTGGAGTCTTAGCCATTGGACCATCAGTTCAGTTCAGTTCAGTCACTCAGTCGTGTTCAACTCTTTGCGACCCCATGAACTGCAGCATGCCAGGCCTCCCTGTCCATCACCAACTCCCGGAGTCCACCCAAACCCATGTCCATTGAGTCAGTGATGCCATCCAACCATCTCATCCTTTGTCCTCCCCTTCTCCTCCTGCCCTCAATCTTTCCCAGAATCAGGGTCTCAAGTGAGTCAGCTCTTTGCATCAGGTGGCCAAAGTATTGGAGTTTCAGCTTCAGCATCAGTCCTTCCAATGAACACCCAGGACTGATCTCCTTTAGGATGGACTGATTGTATCTCCTTGAAGTCCAAGGGACTCTCAAGAGTCTTCTCCAACACCACAGTTCAAAAGCATCAATTTTTCAGCGCTCAGCTTTCTTCACAGTCCAACTCTCACATCCATACATGACCACTGGAAAAAACATAGCCTTGACTAGACGGACCTTTGTTGGCAAAGTAATGTCTCTGCTTTTTAATATGCTATCTAGGTTGGTCATAATTTTACTTCCAAGGAGCAAGCAAGCGTCTTTTAATTTCATGGCTGCAATCATATCTGCAGTGATTTTGGAGCCCAGAAAAATAAAGTCAGCCACAGTTTCCACTGTTTCCCCATCTATTTGCCATGAAGTGATGGGACCAGATGCCATGATCTTAGACCATCAGGGAGGTCCCTAACAGAGCATGTTAGGGCCAAATGGTAGTGGATTTAGGACCTATGCCCTTCCTCCCATCAATGACTGGCTCCATTCCTACCAGTATCCCCTTTCCACACAAGTAGGAGCAAGAATGGGATTCCCTGGTGGCTCTGCTGGTAAAGAATCCTCCTACAGTTCGGGAAACCTGGGTTTAACCCCTGGGTTGGGAAGATCCCCTGGAGAAGGGAAAGGCCACCCATTCCAGCATTCTGGCCTGGAGAATTTTATGGACTGTATAGTCCATGAGGTTGCAAAGAATCATACATAACTGAGTGCTTTTACTTTCAGGAGCAAAAATGGTCAGGGAAAGAACTTTATGGCAGGACTTTGGGTCTCATCAGGCTTCCCTCGTGGGGGAAGTAAAGTGTCTGCCTGCAATGCGGGAGACCCAGGTTCAATCCCTGGGTCAGAAAGATCACCTGGAGAAGGAAATGGCAACCCACTCCAGTACTTTGCCTGGAAAATTCCATGGACAGAGGAGCTTGGTGTGCTACAGTCCATGGGGTTGCAAAGAGTCGGACACGACTGAGTGACTTCACTTTCTTTCACTTTTGGGTCTCATCTAGAGATGGGGGTGGGCTTGGCTACATGTATGGACCGATCTGACTATGTGACTGTGCCTCTGTGTGTGTGTGTTTGCATGTAAATGTGTCAGTGTACACATGTACACCTCTGGGGTTGGGCAGGAATTCATTCAAAATCTCAGGAGATATCATTCCAATTCCTTGCCGGAGAAAGGGACATAGACGGTTCCATTGATGCCCCTCTGGCATTTACAGGGGAAATTTCTTTGAGGCTTGAAAAATGAAGTGGCTTTAATACATTATTTCAAATTATTTGATACTCCTCCTAATGAGAGGTGAGGTCTGTGTCTCCTCACTTTGCATCTGGCCTACTTGGACCAATGGAGTATGATGGAAGTGATGCTCTGTGACATCCAAGTCTGGGTCAGGAGAGCTCAAGTAGTTTCAACCATGTGCGTTGGAACCCCTTGAGAGGCCTGAGCTACCATAAGAAATCAGACTGGCCTGAGGCCACCATGCTAGTGAGGCCGCCCGTAGATGTTCTGCTTAATAGTTCTAACTGAGGGACTTTCCTGATAGTACAGTGGATTAGAATCTTCCTGCCAATGCAGAGGACAAGGGTTCAATCCTTGGTCTGGGAAGATTTGACATGCCTCAGAGCAACTAAGCACATGCACCACAACTACTGAGCCTGTGCTCTAGAGCCTGGGAGCCACAACTACTGAAGCCCACACACCCTAGATCCCATGCTCTGCAACAAGAGAAGCCACTGTAATGAGAAGCTGGTACAGTGAGAAGCCTGTGCACCACAGGGAAGAGCAGCCTCCACTCACCACAACTAGAGAAAGCCTGCATGCAGCTATGAAGATCTAGCACAAGCAAAAATAAATAAGTAAATAAATTATAAAAAAAACTATTCTAGCTGAGCCCAGACATGTGGGTGAAACCATCTTGAATCCTCCAGACCAGCCTATCTTCTAGCTGAATATCAAGTATCCTCAATGATGCCTTGTGGAACAGAAGAATCACCCAGCCAAGCCCTGCCCAAATTCCTAATCCATTAAATGGTGAGATATAATAAAATGATTGTGGTTTTAAGCTACTAAGTTTTGGGGTACTTTGCTATACAGCAATAGATAACTGAAACAAGTGGAAATAATAATTAAGTTTATTAAATACGTACTATGCGTCTGGCACTGCTCTAAGTATTTGACATGTATTAACTCATTGATTTCTAAGAAGAGGATTCCTAACTCAAGGGAATAGCTCGTAAGTGGGATCACTTAGAATTGAACCCAGGTTAAAAAAAAAAACAACCCAGGTAATTAGCAAGGTAATGCTCAAAATCTTTCAAGCTAGGCTTCAGCAGTATGGGAACCAAGAACTTCCAGAGGGACAAGCTGGATTTAGAAAAGGCAGAGGAACCAGAGATGTAATTTCCAACATCCACTGGATCATAGAAACAATGAGGGAATTCCAGAAAAACATCTACTTCTGCTTCATTGACTACGCTAAAGCCTTTTTCACAACAAACTGTTGAAAATTCTTAAAGTGATAGGATTACTAGACTACCTTACCTATCTCCTGAGAAATCTGTATGCAGGTCAAGAAGCAACAGTTATAACTGGACACAGAACAATGGACTGGTTCAAAATTGGGAAAGGAATACAATAAGTCTGTATATTGTCATCCTGCACATTTAACTTATATTCAGAGTACATCATGTGAGGTGCCAGGCTAAATGAACCCCAAGCTGTAATCAAGATTTCCAGGAGAAATATCAACAACCTCAGACATGTAGATAATATCATTCTAATGGCAGAAAGAAAAGAGGAACTAAAGAGCCTCCTGAAGAGGGTGAAAGAGGAGAGTAAAAAAGCTGGCTTAAAACTCAACATTGAAAAACTAAGATCATGGCATCTAGTCCCATCACTTCATGGCAAAAAGATGGGGGAGAAATGGAAGCAGTGACAGATTTTGTTTTCTTGGGCAATCCAAAATCACTGTGGATTGTGACAAAATTAAAAGACACTTACTCCTTGGAAGAAAAGCTATGACAAACCTAGACAGCATATTAAAAAGCAGAGACACTTTGCTGACAAAGGTTCATATAGTCAAAATATTTTTCCAGTAGTCATGTACAGATCTGATAGCTGGACCATAAAGAAGGCTAAGCACCAAAGAACTGATGCTTTTGAAATGTGGTGCTTGAGAAGACTGTTGAGAATTTTTTGGATAGCAAGGAGATCAAACCAGTCAATCCTTAACGAAATCAACCCTGAATATTCATTGAAAAGACTGATGCTGATGCCCCAATACTTTGGCTACCTGATGTGAAGAGCCAACTCACTAGAAAAGACACTGATGCTGGAAACAATTGAGGGCAAGGGGAGGCGGGGGGAATGAGATGGTTGGATGCCATCACCAGCTCAATGAACATGAGTTTTAGCAAACTCTGGGAGATGGTGAAGGACAGAGAAGGCTGGCGGGCTACAGTCCATAGGGTCACACAGAGTCGGACACGACTGAAGCCACTTAGCGTGCACAAAGATCCCGTGACTGAACTCCTTTATTTTACAGATAAAGAAGGGAATACCATTAAATTCACCCTTATAAAGCATATAAATCAATGGTTTTAGTTTCTTCATAGAGCTGTACAACCATCAGCACTATCTCATTTTAGAACATGTTCATCACCCTGCAAAAAAGAAACCTTGTATCTATTAGCAGTCACTCCCTAATTCCACTCTCTCCTCAGAGAGTCCACTAACCTACCTTCCATCTCTATAGTGTGCACCTATTCGGGATGTTTCATATGAATGATATACAACATGATGCCTTTTGTGTCTGGCTTCTTTCACATAGTATCTTTTCAAGGTTCATCCATGCTGACTTGTGTATCTGTACTTCATTTCTTTTTATTGCCCAATAATATTCTATTGTATGAACATGCCACAGTTTATCTATTTAAAAAATGAAGCAGTAGGAGAATTAAAAGAAGAACCCCAGGGGACTTCCCTGGTGGTCCAGGGGTTAAGAATTTGCCTTGCAATGTAGGGAACACGGGTTCAATCCCTAGTTGGGGAACTAGATCCCATAAATGGTGCTTTAGTCACTAAGTCATGTCTGACTCTTGCAACACCGTGGACTATAGCCTGCCAGGCTCCTCAATCCATGGGATTCTCTAGGCAAGAGTACTGGAGTGGGTTGCCATTTCCTTCTCCAGGGGATCTTCCTGACCCAGGAATCGAACCTGGGTCTCTTGCATTGCAGGCAGAAGATGCTTACTCCTTGGAAGAAAAGTTATGACCAACCTAGATAGCATATTGAAAAGCAGAGACATTACTTTGCCAACAAAGGTCTGTCTAGTCAAGGCTATGGTTTTCCAGTGGTCATGCATGGATGTGAGAGTTGGACTGTGAAGAAAGCTGAGCGCCGAAGAATTGATGCTTTTGAACTGTGGTGTTGGAGAAGACTCTTGAGAGTCCCTTGGACTGCAAGGAGATCCAGCCAGTCCATTCTAAAGGAGATCAGTCCTGGGTGTTCTTTGAAAGGAATGATGCTGAAGCTGAAACTCCAATACTTTGGCCACCTCATGTGAAGAGTTGACTCATTGGAAAAGACCCTGATGCTGGGAGGGATTGGAGGCAGGAGGAGAAGGGGACGACAGAGGATGAGATGGCTGGATAGCATCACTGACTCGATGGACATGAGTCTGAGTGAACTCCGGGAGTTGGTGATGGACAGAGAGGCCTGGCATGCTGTGCTTCATGAGTCGGACACGACTGAGTGACTGAGCTGAACTAAGCTACGAGCATAGCCCAAAGATCCCATAAGCCATGGAGCAACTAAGCCTGTGTGCTGCGTCCACTGAAGCCTACCTGCCACAACTAGAGAGCCTGTGTGCCACAAGGAAAGATCCTGCGTGATACAATGAAGGTCCCACATGCAATGACTAAGACTTGATGCAGTCAATTAAATAAATATTTAAAAAAAAGAAGAACCCTGGGACCCGGAAGTCTCTTTGTGCCAAGTCAGGACCAGATCCCAAGTTTGCTGACTCTCAAGTTTATGGAAAAAACAGAATGGAACATTCTTCTATCTCTAAACCCCCTTCCTGGAAGAGAAGCGGGGTTGAATTGAGAGAGTAGCATTGAAACATATACATTACCATATGTAAAATTAGATAGCCAGTGGAAATTTGCTGTATGACACGGGAGCCCAAATCTGGTGCCCTGTGACAACCTAGAGGGGTGGGATGGGGTAGGAGGTGGTAGCGAGTTTCAAGAGGGAGGAGACATATCTATGGCTGATTCATGTTGATATATAACAGGAGTTGCGAGTGGTAAAAAACCCACTTGCCAATGCAGGAAACATGAGAGATACAGGTTTGATCCCTAGGTCTGGAAGATCCCCGGGAGGAAGACATAGCAACCCACTCCAGTATTCTTGCCTGGAGAAGCTCATGGACAGAGGAGCTTGGAGGGCTACAGTCCATGGAGTTGCAAAGAGCTGGATATGACTGAAACAACTTAGCTCGCACGCGTGGCAGAAACCAACACAATATTGCAAAGCAATTATCCCTCCAATTAAATAAATAAGTTTAAATGAAAAACCCTTTCCTTTTGGACCATAGTAACTGCCTCTTGTCCCAGGGTCACCTTACCAAAAATCTTGGTTTCAACCTCTGCCATTGACTGTAGATGTGCAAAAATCTAGCTCCTTCTCAGGACTTCTGGGTGCACACATACACTTTTGTCAGAGGAAGGTAAAATTTATATTGATACTATCTCAGTGATTGGGAATTTTTTTCTCAAAGGCATTAACCTGGCTCTAGGTCCTGCACTAAGGAATTTCTCTTGTCCTCTTTTTTCTCATTCTTCCCTCATGTCATCTAAAGTGGAAAAACTCTATGACCGCACATGGTGAGCAACTTCTAAGTTAGTTCCATTGATGCCTGCTTCCTGGGGTTCCTTTCCTTGTGTAATCTCCTTCCAAAGGGAACTAGGGCCTGCTCACCTCCAAGTGAGTGAACTTGAAAGCAGATTCTCGTCCCCCAGCCCTGCCCCAGTCAAGTTTTTAATAAGACCACAGCCTCAGCTGGCATCTTAAGTGCCACCCCATGATGTTGCACCAAAGTCACCCACCTAAGCTGTGCCCAACTTTGTGACCACAGAAACTGCAAGAGAATACACGCTTGTTGTTTTTTATTTGAAACTTTATTTTTTAACTGTGCCTCTGGTATGTGAGATCTCAGTTCCCTGACTAGGGATAGAACCTTTGCCCCTTGCATTGGAAGCACAGAGTTTTAACCACTGAACTGCCAGTGAAGTTCCTGCTTGTTGTTAACTACTAAGTTTGGGGTGATTATCTACATAGCAATAGATAATACACTACATGTTGAAAAAACTCGGGGGTACAAATAACATATATGTTAAGTAAGAGAATTCTTTCCTCAATCCACCCATCCATTCCTTCACTCTTTGTTTCAACTTGCTTTGCCTCTAGGGACATGAAAGTGAATGATACCATTTCTGCTCCTAAGGAAATTCCAGCCTAATGGGAGATGCAATCTTGTAAATGAATTATTGAAGTTCTAGTGAGAAATACTGATAGGTTCAAGTTACCTGGACAACACAAAAGAGGAAGAAAATAATTCTGCCTGGAGACATGAATAAAGCTTCATAGGAACATTTGATTTGGGTTTTGAAGAATGAGTAAGAGCTTGCCAGACGGGCAATGGGAGGAAGGGCATTCCAGATAGCAAGAGCTATAGGTACATAGTCTGAAAGGCAAAAAAAGTCCAGTATGTTTGAGGACTCACAGGTCATCCCATGCAGCTAGACCTTGGACCACTAGGTGACAAGGGGACGCTGACCAGGCAGATAGGGGGCTTGGTACCAGCCTTGGTACCTTTTTGGCTTTTGTCCTATAGAAACTGAAGAACAGGTGGAGGTTTTAAGCCAATGCATGTTGTGATCAGATTTGTGTTTTAGAAAGAGAATTCTGAAAGATATGGAAGATGGTTGGAGAGAGGATGCTGAAGTCAGAGAGGTCAAGTAAGATGGTGATTCTAATCCAAGGGGGGGTCTCCCTTGTAGCTCAGTTGGTAAAGAATCTGCCTGCAGTGCAGGAGACCCAGGTTCAATCCCTGGGTCAGGAAGATCCCCTGGAGAAGGAAATGGCAACCCATGCCAGTATCCTTGCCTGGAAAACCCCATGGACAGAGGAACCTGGTGAGCTGCAGCCCATGGAGTCACAGAGTTGGGTAGACTGAGCGACTAACACTTCTAATCCAAGGGAAAGGTGATGAGACATAGACCAAGCATTGTCTGTCAAATCAAGAGGAAGGTGAAGAAGAAAGGAGCAAGGAACTGAAGGTGGTTTCTACCTGGGATGATAAGACATTTAGCATTGAAAAGAATAAAGATAACACTGGGAGAGTGGAGAATCTTTTAGTCAGGATCGGGTATCTATAGATGATGCTGCAGTAACAAGTAACCTGAAAATCTCACTGACTTAACAAAATATGGTCTCTTGTTTTCTCACTCATTTTACAGATCCACGTGGTCAGCAGGGGTCTCTACTCCATGCAATCATTCAGAGACCGAAGCTAGCAGGGGCTCCACCATCTTGTAGTTACAGCATCTGGAACTCATGGCTTCTTCAGACACCTCTTCAGTTACATGGCAAGAGAAGAGAGAGATACTAGAAAATCATGTATGGGTTTCTTTTACTACTCCAGGTCTCATATTTAATTTGCCAGAACCAGTCTTGTGGCCTGTCCTAACTATAAAGAGTTGGAAAGTGTAGGGGAGCATATGGGATACCTGGTGAGCATGATTATCTCAGCCACGTGGAGATAATGAACTCAGTTTTGAACAGATTTACTTTTTAAAAGATATTTATTTATTTACCTACTTATTTGGCTGTGCCAGGTCCTATTTGTGGCACTCAGGATCCTCAGTTGCACCATGCAGGATGTAGTTCTCTGACTAGGGATCAAACCCGAGCCCCCTGCAGTCGGAGTTTTGAGTCCTAGCCACTGGTCAACCAGGTAAGTCCCTGAACACCATTAACTTTAAGGAAGAGATATCCAGTAGGCAATTGGAAATGTGATTCTGATGCTCAAACAAGAGTTGGGAGCTTGAGCTGTAGGTTTGAGCTTACTAGCGTTGTCCCTGCCTTCTAGAAAGCTTACATTCTAGACAGAAACAGAAACATACAAAAATAGCTGTATCTGTAAGAAGTCAAGTTACATGCTATCTGGCTATGAACAAATAGCCATGAAACGAAAGATGGAGGAGGAATGAATTCCGTGATGGTGAGTAGAAGTCTCTTAAGCAAACAGCAATGATCGCTGACCTCTCAGTAAACTGACAGACCTAGGAAGGTAAGGAGTTTGTGGAAGCCGCATAGTACGGTGGATTCCGGGAGAAGGATCACAAGACAAAGGAGATAAGCATAGAAGGGCAAGGAGTGGAAGTGAAGTGAAGTCGCTCAGTCGTGTCCGACTCTTTGCGACCCCATGGACTGTAGCCTACTGGGTTCCTCCGTCCATGGGATTTTCCAGGCACGAGTACTGGAGTGGGTTGCCATCGCCTTCTCCAGAGGATCTTCCGGGCCCAAGGATCGAACCCAGGTCTCCTGCAGTGTAGGCAGACGCTTTACCATCTGAGCCACAAGAGAAGCTCTGCATGGAGTGGACAGATAGTGAAATATTTCAAAGCCAACTCAAGGAGCCCAGGCTCTATGCTGTAGTTACAGAATAACAGGAAGGCTCTGGGAGCAGGCAGGTTGATGTGTAAAGAAAAGTTTTTGCATTACTGTTCTCCTTTTAGTATAAACCAGCTCCCTTTCTCACTTACATGCACACATGTATACACTGCCCACCCCACCACACCTTTTCTGCCCAGATCCCACTTCTATATCTTAGTCCTAGATTATAACTGATTCCTCACTGTTACCAGCTAGGCAGTTTACCTGAATTTCTGGCCAGATAATTCCTTCCTTCCTTCCATCCTTCCTTCCTTTCTTGTTGAGATATAACAGAGTAAAATGCATAAATTGCATTTTAATTTTAAGTGGAGATTAATGAATTTTTACATGTGTCTACACTCATGTAAACACAACTTAAATCAAGATGTAGGACATTTTCCTCCTGCCATGTTCCAGTGAGTCCTGGTCTAGAGATAACCACTATTCTGACTTCTATCCAGAATGTCTAGAAATGGGATCATATAATATGCTGTCTTTTGTATCTAATGTCTATGAGATCCATCCTTATGGGGGGCTCCTGACCACATTCTGAACCACTCCAGCTTTTAAACCCACTTGCCTTTCTTCTCTTCCACTTCCCTCCTTTTCTTTCTTCCTCCCTTCCTTTTCCACTTCCACCAATGTGTAGTATTATAAGTACCTTTGGTACAGGTGATCAGGAAACAACAGTGAGCAAGGCAGACTTGGTTCCTGCCCTATTGGAAGCATGTGCCTTAGTAGGAAGGACAAAGTGAAGCGCCAGATCATTACAATACAGTACAGCATGATGAGCACAGTGCTTGTCAAGTCCAGGGCACCATGTATATTCATAGAATAGGCGTCCAACCCCAACTTTAGGGACCACAGAAGACTTCCTTGGTCTTCCGTGACAGAGGAAACCTCTAATGAGGCCTGAAGGATGATTAGAGTGTTGTGAACAGTCACCTGTGTAAAAGCTACAAAGCAAGAGAAAAAATGGTGCTTTCAAGGAACTACAGGAAGTTCAAAGTACTCGTTTTGCTTGGCTGGAGCACAGAGTGCAAAGTGGGTGATAAGGCTGCAAGCCAGGTGGTGCAGATCATGAAGGGCTTTCTAAGCTCCATTAAGAAGTCCAAATTTTATATGGGAGCCCTGGGCCATCACTGAGGGTCTTTCATTAGAATAGTGAATGAGGGCTTGGTTTATTTTATCTATTATTAAATTTGATTTTGATTGTGAATCATTTTTTTTTCTATTACAACATCATGATTTATTAAAGCATAGCATTCTGTACAACAAAGGGCCTTAACAGGTGTCTATTCTCAGCCAAATCTCTCTATAAGTTAGTTTCTCTTAATCAAAAACATGTTACACTTTAAATTAGTAATTTAACTGATGAGGAAGTTACCATAATACCTAGTTTAACATTGAACAAATCTAACCACCTCTTGGACATTAATGTACAATCCTGACATAGAATTTGATTTAAAACTTCTCAAAATAAATTCATTAAAGCAAGTTCCCTGTGAAAATATGTAAGAATGAAAGCTAGCATAATAGCAGGTGCAGTCTTTACATTTTATTAACCATAGAAGATACTTTTTTAACGAGTCTAATAGAGACATTAACTGTGCAAAAGCTGATGAGATTTACAGTCTTAAATACAAGCACCAACACAGAAAGGATATTGTGTCAGTTCAGTTCAGTTCAGTCGCTCAGTCGTGTCCGACTCTTTGTGACCCCATGAATCGCAGCATGCCAGGACCCCCTGTCCATCACCAACTCTTGGCGTTCACCCAAACTCATGTCCATTGAGTTGGTGATGCCATCCAGCCATCTCATCCTGTCGTCCCCTTCTCCTCCTGCCCCCAATTCCTCCCAGCATCAGAGTCTTTTCCAATAAGTCAACTCTTCACTTGAGGTGGCCAAAGTGCTGGAGTTTCAGCTTTAGCATCGGTCCTTCCAATCAACACCCAGGACTGATCTCCTTTAGAATGGACTGGTTGCATCTCCTTGCAGTCCAAGGGACTCACTCTCAAGAGTCTTCTCCAACACCACAGCTCAAAAGCATCAATTCTTTGATGCTCAGCTTTCTTCACAGTCCAACTTTCATATCCATACATGACAACTGGAAGAACCATAGCCTTGACTAGATGGACCTTTGTTGGCAAAGTAATGTCTCTGCTTTTGAATATGCTATCTACGTTGGTCATAACTTTGCTTCCAAGGAGTAAGCGCCTTTTAATTTCATGGCTGCAGTCACCATCTGCAGTGATTTTGGAGCCCCCCAAAATAAAGTCTGACACTGTTTCCCCATCTATTTCCTATGAAGTGATGGGACCAGATACCATGATCTTAGTTTTCTGAATGGTGAGCTTTAAGCCAACTTTTTCACTCTCCTCTTTCACTTTCATCAAGAGGCTTTCTAGTTCCTCTCCCTTTCTGCCTTAAGGGTGATGTTATCTGCATATCTAAAACTCTACTAATTCTACACTTAAGAGGATCATTTCTTTATGTAAGCACAATCTCATTTATGAATTATACATGATATGTAGTTTAGGATCCATCTACATACATTATGCTTATAACTGCGTGCTGCTGCTGCTAAGTCGCTTCAGTCGTGTCCGACTCTGTGCGACCCCATGGACTGCAGCCTACCAGGTTCCTCCGTCCATGGGATTTTCCAGGCAAGAGTACTGGAGTGGGTTGCCATTGCCTTCTCCGTGAATCATTTTTTAAAAGGTATTTTAGTTTTTAGTTTTAGGGTAGGTATACACATGGTAAAAAGGCCACATAATGTATAGAAATGCAACAGATTTCTGTATATTAATTTTGTATCTGCTGCTTTACTCAATTCATTGATGAGTAATTTTTTGGTGACATCTTTAGGATGTTCTCTGTATAGTATCATGTAATCTACAAACAGTGAGTTTTACTTCTTCCTTTTCAGTTTGGATTCATTTTATTTATTTTTCTTATCTGATTGCTGTGGCTAGGATTTCCAATACTACGTTAAATAAAAGTGGTAAGAGTAGGCATCTTGGTCTTAATCTTGCTTTTAGAGAAAATGCCAAAAGGGCATATAATGAAGCACGGGTCTCCCTAGCTCTCCTGTCCCAGACTTGCCCTGCTCCCCATAGATGTGGCTTTTAGAATGATTGTTCTGGCTGCAGTGTGCTAAGCAACACAGCAAAAGTGAAAACAGGAGAATTTTTAGGAAGCTATTGAGCATTCCAGGTAAGAGAGGATGATAGCAACCATGGGAATGATTAGAGAGACTCTGAGGAAGCAAAAACAACAGAACGTAGGCATTGATTAGACATGGGATATGAAAGAGGGAGGGGTTAAAGATGACATGTCAGGGAGGAGGAGAATGCCCTTCAGTGAGTCAAGGGGGAACCAAAGGGGGTACAGGGAATGTGGCAGATAGTCTGCAAAATGGCCACCAGAAATGCCTTTCCTGTACTTTCATCTGTGTTTCTTTCTCCTGAATCTGAGTGGCCTTGTGACTTTCTTTGACCAACAGGATGTAGCAAAACTGATGCCCTGACAGTTCAGGTCTAAGTCTTAAAAAGGCTTGGCACAGCTTCCTCTTTTGCTTTCTTGGAAGCTGGTCACCATGTCAAAAAGTCCAAATACCCTGCAGAACAGAGAAAGGTTACATAGAAAGAGAGGGAGAGAGACACCCTTTGGAGGATGAGAAACAATGAAAAGAAAGAGGGAGGTCCAGCCCGCCTGCATGTCTTCCAGCCACAGCAAGCCCAGGCTTCAGTCAATACCGCGTGGAGCCAAGATGAGCTGTCCACACCAAATCCTGCCCAAATTGCAGAGTTGTGGGCAAATAAAAGATTGCTCTTGTTTTAAGCCAGTCAATTTTGGGGTGTATTGCTACTCAATAGACAGTTGAAAGAGGTAGAAAGGGGTGGGAGAGAGAGAGAATATGAGTTCTTACCTGTTCTTCTTGCTATTGTTGTTCAGTTGCTAAGCCATGTCTAAATCTTTGCAACCCCTGGACTGCAACATGCCAAACTATCTCCCAGAGTTTACTTAGATTCATATTCATTGAATTGGTGATCCCATTCAACTATCTCATCCTCTGCCGTCCCCTTTTTCTTTTGCCTTCAATCCTTCCAAAGCATCAGAGCCTTTTCCAATAAGTTGGCTGTCTACATCAGGTGGCCAAAGTATTGGAGCTTCAGCTTCAACACCAGTCCTTCCAAGGAGAATTTAGGGTTGATTTCCTTTAGGAGTAACTGGTTTGATCTCCTTGTAGTCTAGGGGACTCTCAGGAGTCTTCTCTAGCACCATAGTTTGAAAGCATCAATTCTTCAGTGCTCAGCCTTCCTTATGGTCCAGCTTTCACATCTGTACATAACTACTGGACAAACCATAGCTTTGACTATATGGACCTTTGTCACCAAAGTGATGTCACTGCTTTTTAATATGCTGTCTAGTTTTGTCATAGCTTTCCTTCCAAGGAAGCAAGCGTCTTCCAAGGAGCTCCTTTTTCCAAGGAGCAAGCGTCTTTTAATTTCATGGCTGCAGTCAGTGTCTGCAGTGATTCTAGAGCCCAAGATAACAAAATCTGTCACTGCTTCCACTTTTTCCCCTTCAATTTGCCACGAACTAATGGGACTGGATACCATGATCTTAGTTTTTTGAATGTTGAATTTTAAGTTAGCTTTATTCACTCTCCTCTTTCACCCTCATCAAAAGGCTCTTTAGTTCCTCTTCACTTTCTGCCATTAGAGTGATTTCATCTGTATATCTGAGGTTGTTGATATTTCTCCCAACAATCTTGATTCCAGTTTGTGATTCATCCAGCCCAGCATTTCGCATGATGTACTCTGCATATAAGTTAAATAAGCAGGGTGACAATATACAGTCTTGTCATACCCCTTTCCCAATTTTGAACCAATTTTGAACCTCTATCTTAGAGTTTCATTACCATAGTCAGCCGCTTCCTTCTTTTCATTGTTAAAATCCCCAATATCTCTGCTAGTTTACCTGCAGCTTCATAGTCTGGAGACTTGATCTAGGAGGTTCAGGTGTCCTGGACTCTTGTTTCTCCCCTGTCCACACCAAGAGCTCTGACACCCATTGTGGATTGATAACTGTTTCCTTAAGTCAGCCTAGGATTGGTTCCAACTCCACCTTTGATTTGAGGGAAGGAATTTTTTTCTGATATCATACCCCTGGGGGAAATGTGATTTCTTTGTATTCTTCATTTTCTACTGCAGGCCTGAATACAAAGTGGCTGTTCTCTCAATGCTAAATGAATGGCTAATGAGGTTTAGTAGGAGAGCATCCTGTGTGTACATGTGTGTTAGTTGCTCAGTTGTGTCTGACTCTTTGCCATGCCATGGACTGTAGCCCACCAGTTTCCTCTGTCCATGGAATTCTCCAGGCAAGAATACTGGAGTGGGTTGATACACCCTTCTCTAGGGGATATTCCTGACCCAGGTATCAAACCCAAGTCTCCTGCATTGCAGGCAGATTCTTTACCATCTGAGCCACCAGGGAAGCCTGGAGAGCATCCAAAATGAGGTCCAATTCCTGAGTTTCGGTCCCCAACTTAAACTCTCCAGTTTCTATTTTCATACCAGGAGGAAGGTCTCATCTCTCTCTCTCCATCTCAGGAAGGAGCTGGAGGTGGAGATGAGTAAGGAAGAGTTAAATGGCTCATATACTGTCCCCTCTCTGCCTCCAAGAAGACATTTCTTCCTTGTGGCAGGGGCTACAAGGAAGCAGGTGATGTGATGTGGGCAGGTGATTGATGGGGACAAAGACCTGAGAGGTCTGTCTGCATTCTTCAGCAGGGGCTGGGTGAGGAGGGCCTATGTGTTTGCTGCATGTCCATGACTGACCGCAGGCTTTCTGTCTCAGTGACCCTCTTCTCTTCTAACACAGGACTGCCACCAAGAACTCAGCCTGCTGGGAGAGTGTCTGCCATTATCTGCCTCCCTGTCTAGTGGATTAGATGTGTTTAGTGGTTCCCGGGGCAGGGACTACCCCCTTCCTCTGAATTGCCCCTCCTGTGGATCCTCCATGAGGTCCCTGTTGATTCTTCTCTGTGGCCTGCCTAGAGCCCATTTCTCCAAGCCCCATGGAGATGGAGCTTCTTTCCTGTGCCCCTAAACTCAGCTCTAGTCACCACGGAATCTAAGCAGGGACTCAGAAGAGAACAGTCCAACCTTCTCATATTCAAGATAAGGAAACAAAGTCCCAGCTCAGGGAAGTCACTTGTCCAAAATTTCCAGCTGGTTCATGGAAGAGCTGAGGCCAGAAGCCAAATTTCTAAGCTCCCAAGCTGGTGCTCTTGGCCTCCAGCTCTGCTGTCTCTGAGTTCCCTTTTCTTTTTAAAACATGTGCAATTGAGGGTCTCATGACACCGAGCTGTTTTTTTAAAAAATACATATATAATTATTTACTTGACTGCACCAGGTCTTAGTTGTGGCATGTGGGATCGTCATTGCTGGCATGTGAACTCTTAGTTGCGGTATGTGGGATCTAGTTCCTTGACCAAGGATGGAACCTAGGCCCCCTGCATTGGGGATGTGAAGTCTTAGCCATTAAGTCTCTCCCCTTTCTCTTTACCGTTCTCTCTTCTCTGCTTCTCTCCAGCCCATGGCCCAGGGTAAGGGCACTTCCCCCAGGGGAGGGTTGGCCAGCAGGCAGTCTTTCCTAATCAGTGAGGAACTCACAAAGCCCACTTCTGCACACCGAGAGGTGGACGTGCACAGGCACACGCACTCCTCCACCTGCAAACACCGTCAAGTGGTGCCACTTAACACAGCTGTTCACGCACTGTGCACACCCATAAAGGCACACATCTGTCTTCACGGGGGTCGCCTGTGCTCTCCGCAGTCACCGCCCCATGCACACAAACCCTAGCACAAACACAAGTCACAAGGCTCCTCACCTGGCCTCAGCCCTCGGTGTCCCCCAAACTGGCCTAACTGGTGGCGCCTGGGCCAGGACAGCTGAATGACCAGCCCTGGCCCCGGAACCAGGGGTGGGATCAAGAAGAGAGATAGGTGCACGGCGGTCATCTGTACAGGCGCAGCTTCGTCCACCCAGGACTCCTGCCACTGGGTCCCTGAATGGTCCTCCCTGAGCGGGCAATGAGAGAGTAAGCCCCCCACTTTCCTCCTTCTTCCTGCTGCTTTTGCCACCGCCTCCCACTTCTTGATAAGAATCTGAGTGAAGCGCCTGCCAGGACACGGCTGGATCTCTTAAAACACAAGGGGAAATGTTTATGTTTCCTCTCCACCCTGCCGGGTCACCTCCTCCGGGGTACTGCCAGCCAAGGGCACACTGCCTGGTGAGACGAACCAGGTAAGACAGAGTCGGGGCCCCTGGAACCCAGGACTCAGAATGTGAGCACTGTTTTGTGTGTGTGTGTGGGGGGGGGGCAGCAGAGCGGGAGGGGTAAGGGGCAGGTAGGGCAGGAACTCCTGAGGTGTCCCTTCAGAGTTTGTTCACCTCTTCCCTTCTCTTCGCCTTAACACTCCTCTCCTCAACCCCCGCCCCCACCCCTGCCGGCCCCGCCCCGCCCCAGCCATTCCAATGCCCCCCACCTCTGGAAAAGCCGAATTGGGATTCGATCCCCAGCCAGTTGCTGGAGTTCCGGAGCAGCTGTCCCAGACTTGGGGGGGAGGGGGCCAGGAATGCTGGGGCTGAGGCCTGGTCCGCCCCAGACAGAGCCGGCTCTGAATTCTGGGAATGTTTGTGCAGCTGGAGCCCATTAGGGGAGGGAGCTGGGCCGCTTATTAATCCCAGCCTTGTTCCCCGGGAGGGGCCAGGGCCCCCGCACACGAGTGGAGGAGTAAGAGGCTCTGCTACAAGAAGTGGGGGGGGGGGGGTGGGCCTAGGCCAGCCCCCAGTCCTCAGCCCCCTGCTCCAGTTGAGTCTCAGACAGGAGCTTGGAGATTTGGACCTCCCTTGCGAGGTGTCCATGTGTGTGTGTGGATGGAGTGTGGGCACTTAGAGGGGGACCCTTGGGGGCCATGGTGAGGTTTGACAGAAGTGCTCCTACCTGGGGAGGTGGGAGGCACCCAGGGGTCCTGGGATGGGGTGCTCTGTCCTCCTCAGGGATCCTCACACAGCCCTGCAGGAACTCCAGCTGGCTGGCACCCTGGCAATGAGAGAGGAGGAGTAGGAGTGGATGAATTGCTGTTGCCCCAACTGCTTGAATGTGTGCACATAGCGGGCTGAGGTGAGAGTGTGGAGGCAGCCACATGGGTCACAACCTGCCACAACTCCAGGGCGTGCCATCTACCTAGGAGACAGATGTCCAGAGGGAGGGGCTCGGCCCTGTGTGACCTGCTCAGCCATGTGTGGTGCCCAGCATGTAGGGATCCTGGGCCCTGGTTTTGATTATCTAGCACTGCTATAGGATACAGTACCCCAAAGACCTGGCACTGTGTTCCATCTCCACTGCTTAGCTGTGAGGCCTTGGATGCATTTCTTACCTCTCTCAGCCTTACTTTCTTTATGCTTAAGTTGGGATAGGGTCTGTCCTAAAAACCTTGCTATTATTGTTGCTTAGTCACTAAGTCATGTCTGACTCTGCGACGGCATGGACTATGGCCTGCCAGGCTCCTCCAACCACGGGATTTCCCAGGCAAGAATACTGGAGTGGGTTGCCATCTCCTTCTCCAGGGGATCTTCCCCACCTAGGAATCGAACACAAGTCTCCTGTATTGGGAGGTGGATTCTTTACCACTGAGCCACCAGGGAAGCCCTCAAGCACCTTGTAGGGTTATCTATATAGGTCATGTTCCTTTACTTGTCCGTGTATCCATCCATCCATCCCACAGACTTGATGACTACTATATGTCACGTGCTCTACTGGTTACCAGGGCCAGAAAAATGAATAAGGACCCTGACCATTAGGAGCTCATCCTTCGGGCTTCTCAGTGGCTCAGTGGTAAAGAATTTGCCTGCCAATGCAGGAGGCGCGGGTTCAATCCTTGATCTGGGAAGATTGCACATGCCATGGGGTAAGCCTATGCACCACTCCACGACTACTTAGGCTGTGCTCTAGAGCCCGGGAGCTGCAACTACTGAGCCCTCGTGCTGTAACTACTAAAGCCCAAGAGCCCTAGAGCCTATGCTCTGCAATAAGAAAAGTCACCTCAATGAGAAGCCCGAGCACACTGCAACTAGAGAATAGCCCCTGTTCCCCACAGCTAGAGAAAAGTCTTCACAGCACTGAAGACCCAGCACAACCAATAAATAAATAAGTATTTTTAAAAAATAGAAATGAAAGGATTTTAAAAAGCTCATCTTTAATAGTATGGAGTGGGGTGGGGTTAGTCACACACACACACACACACACAGTGTGAATGTGGACAGTGCTCTAACTCTGTGCAGAAGGGAGTGGAGGAGGAAGCACTGCTAGCCAGCCTGTCACCTGTATGTTCTCAGGATGACATCTGCGGGGGCGCCCGGGACGCTGTGAGGCCCAGCACAGTGTGGGAAGAGACTGTGGGAGGATCCTCTGCCAGAGGACCGAGGTATCCTGTATTGACTGCTGTCACTCAGATCCCGCCACATCGCTGGCTGGGGGCTTGGGATCATTAGATGCGCAGGATGATAATACCAGAAAGATTCCAGAACTCTACTCGAATTTTGGTAAGTTGGGAGCTGTGACAAAAATTTCAGCACCCTCTTTAGCGAGCAGAGAGAAAGTTTCCATGATGGATTCCTTAGAGGGTGGGTTAGCTTTGATGTCTTTGCCGAACCATCATCGCAACTTGTCATGGGAGATGGTGGGGAGGGGCTGGGACAGATGAGTGAGGGAAGGTCACTGGGGGGCGGGGGCCTGGGGAGCTTTGGGGAAGGGTCATCCCCAAAGGGGATGCCTTAGCCATCCCTGGGCCTTGGCCAAGGGAGGAAGGTAGGCCTCTCCTTTCCCTCTTCTTCCCCACAGGACTTGCTCAGTTCACAGGGTCTGCAGCTTAGGGAGGGAGCTGCTGCTGCTGCTAAGTCGCTTCAGTTGTGTCCGACTCTGTGCGACCCCATAGACGGAAGCCCACCAGGCTCTCCTGTCCCTGGGATTCTCCAGGCAAGAACACTGGAGTGGGTTGCCATTTCCTTCTCCAATTCGTGAAAGTGAAAAGTGAAAAGTGAAAGTGAAGTCGCTCAGTTGTGTCCGACTCTTAGCGACCCCATGGACTGCAGCCTACCAGGCTCCTCTGTCCATGGGATTTCCCAGGCAAGAGTACTGGAGTGGGGTGCCATTGCCTTCTCCGTAGGGAGGGAGAGCTCCCTTCAAAACAGAGAATTTCTCGGGAGGGCCGGTGGGACAGGAACCACCTAACATCAAGGCTGGTTTATGAGAGTGACAAAAATTTGGAATCTGGGGATGGGCAAGGAGTGGAAACAGCTGTCAAAATTCCCGAGTCCCAAAGCCATGGCCTAGTGACTCCAAATGCCACTAGCCATTCTGGGCAGAGAGAGTCTCCAAACTGAATGCTCCTTATTCAAGGGCCTTTGTGCTCTTAGGTCCCAGACCACATAGCTAAGGGACTAATAGCAAGCTGTGTCTGCTGAAGAGAATCATGAAGGTGAAAGGAGGCCCACAGAATTCTGGAGAATCATTTCCTGCTTTCAGGAAACCCCAGTCTAATAGGGGAGATGGCCCCTCCCCTTGGGGAACTTCTATTCTCGTGAAAGGGAGACATCATTTGTCCCCTAGGAATGCCTAGACCGATGGTAGAGACAGATTGTCTGTCCTTGGGAAGCCCCCAGTCTGATGGTGGAGGCAGTTTTTATATATATATTGCCTGGAAAATTCCATAGACAGAGGGGCAAGGCAGGCTACAGTCCATGGGGTTGCAGCATCGGACACGACTGAGCACACACACACACACACACACACTCCTCAGACACAAAAAGTTATAAACATGGAGTGAATAGATGACCTAATGAGCTTTGCATCATTTGTGGGCAGTTAGGAGTAGTAGAATGAGTGATGGGGGAGAAGAAATGTGCCATTAATTCAAGGAAGACACCGTGGAATGAAGTTCCCTTAGGTTGCTTAGGGGATGGCACTTTTCAATGCACGGATGCCCGGACTCTCTCTCTGCTTCTGGGAGAAGGTTGTAAATTGTCCAGACTGAACCGGTTGATCCCTGAGATCACTTCCAGCTCTAACAGCCTAGGCTTCCTGACCCCAGCCCTCTCACCCCAGCTTCCTCTCCCTCAGAGCCTCCCCCGCCCCTGCCCTTCCTCCCCGCCTTCCATTTGGTCTCTCCTGAGGCAGGTGGCCCAGCCAGCTGCTTGGCCTGTGTGGAGATGCAGTCCCACCCACAGTGTGGGGTGGCGTTCAGTGGGGGTGGGCTGTGACCTGAGGGGCTGACAGCTGGGTCTAGGGCTCAGGCTGGAGGCACAGTAGGCGAGGACGTGGCTCCTGACAGTTTTCCCCAATACCCTCAAGAAGGGGAGGTCTGTGGGGAAGGAGAGGAGGGTTTTGGGAGATGTCATGGGTCCAGGCTGTGGTAGGTCCGGGAGCATCTTTGGGGAAGAACAGGTTGAACTCCACTTCCCCGGAGCTGGGGGAGGGTTCAGAGTTGGGCCAGGCTGGGCGTTCTGCAGCTGCTGGGTGTGCTTGCTGTGAGGGAGCTGGGGTGTGGGGGTGCGGTGTGGATTGGAAAGGACAGCTGGGTCTGCCAGGAAGCCCTGCCTGACACCCCTCCTGAGACACTTCTCCTCCCCCACCCTACCCCCCTCTTGATACACTCCCCACCCCCACCCCCACACGGACTGGGATGGGGCCCCCACCCAGAACAAGAGGCCAGATAGGGGCTGGGGAGAGACTGGGGGTAGGGTTGGGCCTAAAACAGCCATGCTATTTCCATCTCTGTGCCTTTCCTTCAGAAAGGCTTCCATGAAAAGAGTACCCAGCCGTAGGTGATGGCTGGATGGCTGACTGGATGGTCAAATGAGGATTCAACTCCTCACTTCCTGCCCCTCTACACCACTGGTTCCTAAACTTTAGCCTGAGTGTCAGCTGGTAGGCCTGTTAAAATACAAGGCCATAGGGGTCATTCCCTGGTGAACCAGTGGCTGAAACTGCATGCTCTCAATTCAGGGGACCTGGGGTTCAATCCCTGGTCAGGGATCTAGATCTGGCGTGCCACAACTAAGAGTTTGAATGCCACAACTAAGACCTGGTGCAGCCAAATAAATGAATATTAAAAACAAAACAAAACATGATGCTGTAGAGGCCACCTCGCTTCAAGATTTTGATTCACGAGGTCAGGAGGTCAAGGGTGGGGGCTGGGAATTTCCAACAAGTCCCTGGGCCCTGCTTTGAGTAGCACTTTGTTGCTTCTTCTCCCACCCACCACCCCTGCCCCCCAGCTGTCTCATCCCTTTCCCAGCCCTGCCGGCTGGCCCTGCCCACTCCCTACACAAGCCATCCCAGCTGTTAGGGGCTAAGCACATGGCTGGGGTGGCAGAGGGCCAGAGTCAGATCTTGCAGGAGGAGAGTGTACAGAGCTGAGCTCAGCCTGGCCTTTTCCTTCTGACCCAGACCCTAGCAACACACAGAGGGGATTCTCTATCCCCTCCTTACTGCTCTTCCCCAGCACAGTGACCCTCCACCTGTGGGGGCCCTGGACCAAACATCACCTCTAGATTGCACAGTTTCTACTGTCTCCCAGATCCACACACTCAGTTCAGTTCAGTTGCTCAGTCGTGTCCGGCTCTTTGTGACCCCATGGACTGCAGCACACCAGGCCTCCCTGTCCATCACCAACTCCCAGAGTTTACTCAAACTCATGTCCACTGAGTTGGTGATGCCATCCAACCATCTCATCCTCTGTCGTCCCCTTCTCTTCCTGCCTTCAATCTTTCCCAGCATCACAGTATTTTCAAATGAGTCAGTTCTTCGCATCAGGTGGCCAAAGTATTGGAGCTTCAGCTTCAAAATCAGTCCTTCCAATGAATATTCAGGACTGATTTCCTTTAGGATCGACTGGTTGGATCTCCTTGCAGTCCAAGGGATGCTCAAGAGTCTTCTCCAACACCACAGTTCAAAAGCATCAATTCTTTGGCGCTCAGCTTTCTTTATGGTCCAACTCTCACATCCATACATGACTACTGGACAAACCATAGCTTTGACTAGACGGACCTTTGTTGGCAAATTCATGCACTGTTGTTCTTCAAATATGTGTGGTTGCTGTCGTGGTGAAAAAACATAAAATCATTTAAGAGTCATAATGAATTTTTGTTTTCTTAAATTAAAAAAAAGTATTCATATTTATAAACCATATTGGCATTTTGTCAAGATGAATGATTCTTAACACAGCCTAGGAGAGCATGTGTGGCTTGCTCCAGCCTCATCTAAGTTCCCTCTCTCTCCTCACCACTCATGAGTTTCTTCAATTATAGGAAAGGACCTCCTTCCCTCTGGCCCCAGGGCCTTTGCTTACTCTGTTCCCTTTGCCTACAACAATACAATAATGTCTTGCATCGTACCCACTCCCTCTGCTCCTTGGTCTGGTTAACTCTTACTTTTCCCTCAAACCTAGACTAATCACTTTCTTAGTGAATCTTTCCCATCACCGACCAAGTTAATTCCCCCATCGGAGGCTCTCACCATACGTATGTATATTCCTTTGTCTGAAGCCCTCAACGATGTTTTTCTTTTTTTGCCATGTGGCTTGTAGGATCTTAGTTCTCCTACCAGGAATTGAACCTGGGCCACGGCAGTGAAAACACCAAGTGCAAATGACTGGACCACCAGGGAACTCCCTTGTTTTGATTTTACATTATGTATGTGATTTTGACTAATTTCTAACTCACCTATCAGTCTGAAATTTTCATGAGGCAGAGCCTGTTTATTGTAGTTCTAGAGCCAACCATGGTACCTGGTGCAAACCAGGTGTTTAATAAGCATCTGATAAGTGATGTAGTGAGTTATTAACAGATAAAAAGCCCCTCCACTGCTGGAGGCAATGGACTTCCCTGGTGGCTCAGACGGTAAAGCGTCTGTCTACAATGCGGGAGAACTGGGTTCCATCCCTGGGTCGGGAAGATCCACTGGAGAAGGAAATGGCAATTCACTCCAGTACTATTGCCTGGAAAATCCCATGGACAGAGGAGCCTGGTAGGCTACAGTCCATGGGGTCAAAAAGAGTCGGACACGACTGAGCAACTTCACTTCACAATTGCTGGAGGCACCAGCCAGGGGCTTCTTAAAAACAACCAGCACACCTGTACTGCTGCTTATCAGGATTTTCTGACCACCTGTTCTCATAGGTGGACCCTGGTCCTGACTCCTGCAGTGGAGGTGAGAGAATAGCAGAGGTGATTGGCAGGCAGCCAGAGTAGTAGGAGTTGGAGGAAAAGAGGAAATTGGAGGGAGAAGGGCAGACAGGGAAGAGGAGAGAGATGGAAAGGAGAAAAAAGATCTGAAGAGAAGCAAGAGGACAAAGCCCTCTTAGGACAAAGTGAAAGGAACAGAATTTCCAGAGATCAGGATGGGGTCACGAGGTGGGGTCAAAGGGGTGTCATTTGACTGCCTGGCTCTGTGACCTCCTCCACCCTGCTCAGTCACCCTCTCTCTTTGCTCATCCCCTGCTCCCTCCCCCTTTGCCCCAGGAGCTGGGCTAGTTTATTTTGCTTGGGAAGGCTTCCTGAAAGGGGAGCCTAGTTTTCCTGACACATGAAAAGTGTCTCAGACTGCCATCTGACCCTTCCTGCAGAGTTTCAGCTCCGGGGAGTTTGTCTGACATGCAGTCACACACGTGGACACACACATATATCCTGGCACACGGTACGCACAGGCACCCAGGGACCCCAGGGTAAGTCTGGAAGTTGTGTGACCACAAATGTGTATGCACACAGGCACCCTCTTGCATATAGGCAAGAAGTAACGTACATAAACCCAAAGCATATCCCCTGCATGGGTGCCTGATATCTGTGTTTGCATGCTCAGCTTGTAATCTCACTCGTGCATGTGTGCGTGCGTCCTCAGTCATTTCAGTCATGTCTGACTCTTCACGACCCCATGGACTGGAGCCCACCAGGCTCCTCTGTCCATGGGATTCTCCAGGCAAAAATACTGGAGTGGGTTGCCATGCCCTCCTCCAGGGGATCTTCCTGACCCAGGGATCAAACCTGTGTTTGCTGCAACTCCTGTATTGCACGCAGATTCTTTACCACTGAGCCGCCAGGGAAATGTTAGCCCAGATACCCAGTGTGCCATTTCCACTCTTTGCTGTACTGTTGCTGGTGAGAAGAGTTAGAGTGATGGACACATGTGGTGTGGCTGGCGGCATGAGTGGCTGGTGTGGCCCGGGGCCAGCTGCTGCCTCTCCCTGAGTCACAGGAGGAGCTGGCCCAAGAGACCACCCACTGTGTTGGCATGGGTCCTTCCTCTGCCTGTGGGTGGGAGGGGGGATGTTTGTGTCCTCAGAGTTCCCTGACTTCAGGCTCTTTTGGTGTCCTTACACCATCTGTACTTCCATAGAAGGTCCCTGGGGATTGGAAGGGAGTTCTCTCTTCGGGGGGTGTGTGTGTATGTGTGTGCACACACACACATACACACACTTACTGCTGCCTCTCCCTAGCCTCATTCTCCCCTCCTTCTCTGGGCACCTAGCCCCAGGGCTCCTGGCATCTGAGAAGAGCCTTTTCCGGGAGTGGAAAGCTGAGGGATTGCTCTGCCCTCTACCAGATATAGGACATTGCAAAAATAACCTCAGCATCTACTACATCCTACTTGCCAGCTATTAATATTTCATGCATCATATCTCATTTAATACTTCCAAAAGCCCATGAAGAGTCTTATCTTCTTCCTATAGGGAAGGGAAACTGAGGTTTCAGGGGATAAAAGTCTTGACCCCTTCATTACAGCTCAGGAGGCCAAGAGCAGGGATTGTTCCCAGGTCTGTCTGCCACCCAAATCCCTGGTCTTGAACCCTGGGCCATACTGCCTCCAACTTTGCTTGCCTCACCCTGTCTTTGGCTGAGAAATACCTACTTCAAAGGCTTTTCAGGAAGGAACTGAGATGACTTCGGTAAAATGGGCCAGCACACTGCCTGGCACTTGAAAACTCAGTTTTCTTTCTCCTTCGGGTTCCTATTTGGAAGAAAGGGGGACGTGAAACTCTCCCCTGACCTGTGGGAGGGGGACTTTGGCAGCAAGGAGTGAGGTGGACAGAGTAAGTAAAGAGGTACATTAGAAGCAAAGTCCTCCCACCCACCTCTCTGAGCTCTGGAACCTGGCTCTCAGTGGGAAGCTAAAGAAACCAGGTTTTTGTTTTTGTTTTATTGACTGCACCCTGCCGAATGTGGGATCTTGGTTCCCTGACTAGGGATCGAACCTGCAGCCTTTGGATTGGAAGTGCAGTCTTAACCCTGGTCCACCAGCAAGGTCCCCAAAGAAACCAGTGATCACCATCCCACGGCCCCAGCACTCATCCACACCTACCCAGCCTCCATGGGGTGGGGGGACACAGCTAGAGAGGGCAGGGAACCTCCCCACCCACAGCCGGTCCACCTTCAATCTGACACCCCCAGGAAAAGGAGGCATTCCCAGATTCTCAGACGGAAGGAGGAAGGGGAGGGGCTGCGGGGAGGGGAGGAGGGGCCGCCACACACTGAAGCCTTTGTGGGATTCCCAAGCGTCGAGGTGGAAACACTTCATATATCAAGTCTGTTTGTCCCTCCCTGGGGAAGGTGGAAGCAAGAGGGAGGGAGGAGGGGGTGGAGGCCCGGAATCGCCTAGGGCTTAGGGCCTGAAATAGGAAACACCAGTGTGTAACTCGAGTCGGTGGGGAGGGGTCCTCCCCAACCTTTCTGGAGGAACAGACCTGTTCTTGGCTCCTGGGATTCCCATTGGAGGCTTTCCCTCCCTTTCTCCAGGCCTCTACTCCTAGTGAGCAGAAACTCACACACCCATCACTCCGTCCGGATCCTGTGCCCGTCCTGCCGGGCTCTGTAGCTCCCTTCCTTGAATCCCATCCCTGGCCTGCCCCTTCGTCCTCCCAGAATTAGCTCCACCCTCCCTTCCCCATCTCCCACTACTCTAAGCCGGGATCCCCTCCCCCTTCCTCTCTTCCACACCCTGCTCTGCTTGAGCCTCTGAGACCCCTGTCCATCTCATCTGGATCTCCGTCACCCGCTCTTCAAACACCGCCTGACCTCCTTTTGCCCCCAACTGGTCCAGGACCCTGACTCAGTCTCCTCTCTAACTCTCGACACGTTCCCTGCCTCTGTGCCTCGACTCATGGCCCTGACCCGCAGGTTATGATGACAAGGGGGCTGGGGCTGCACTGAGAGTCTCTGTCCCAGGAACCTTGTGATGAGTCTGACTGTGATGACTGTGGAAGTCAGTGCTATTCATCTGCTTATTCAAGAAGCATTTATTGAGCACCTGCTACATGCCAGATCCTCTGCTAGATGCCGCACGCCCTTCAAGGAGCTCACAGTTAGTATGCGTCACTCCTCAGCTCCGGACAAGAGGGTCCTTTGTTCTGGGAGCCTCCAGGTGCTTCACACTCCACAGAGCAAACAGTCCATGAGATGCATATACCCAGAGTCTCCACGGCCCCCTCTACCCTCTCTTCTAGACCATTCTCTGAGTTCCTAGCCAAACACAGTGTGGAACCATATTGAAATCTGAGTCAAAAAGAAATCAGTAATACTGAACCCATCTTTACTAAGATTTTTGATATTTTGTTTATTATGGGTCATTTATATGAATTTTTAAAAAATATTGCCTTAAAAATATTTTAAAAATGCATCCTCAGGGGCTTCCCTTTTATAGTTTTATGTATTAATTTTTGGCTGTGCTGGGTCTTCATTGCTGCACATGGGCTTTCCCTAGTTGCGGTGAGTGGGGGCTACTCTCCTTGAGGTGAACAGGGCTTCTAATTGTGGTGGTTTCTCTTCTTGCGGAGCACAGGCTCTGGGCGCACGGGATTCAGTAGTTGCAGCACACAGGCTCAGTAGTTGTGGTGCACAGGCTTAGTTGCTCCGCAGCATGCGGAATCTTCGCAGATCGGGGATCGAACCTGTGTTCCCTGCATTGGCAGGTGAATTCTTATCCACTGCACCAGCAAGGGAGTCCATATTAAAATATTATTTATCATTATTAATGAGTTTTATGGCATCCCTTAAATTGTGTACCTGAGCTGAGGGCCTTGCTGATCCTCAGAATTTCCTATCTAAGTGACCCCAGACTGTTTCCAAAGTCTGTGGACCTCTTTCTCTATCCATCCTACCCACTGAGGACAGGCCAAGTGCAAGTGCCCATTCGCTCAGGGCTGACGGTGGTCAAGGGCAGGCTGGCTTTGGGAATGGACGTGGTTTGCACATGGGGACTGGGGAGGTGTCCTCACCTGAGTGGACCAGAAAGGAACTGCTGGTAGGAAGAGAAAGTGGGTAGATGGGGAGGGGGTGGTGCCACCACATTCCAGCCCTAAACTCCAGTGATTTTGAAAGCAGATTTGTCAAAGAGATAGATCTTTTTAAACATTTGATGTATAACTTTTATTTATTTATTAATTTTTAATTAATTTATTTATTTCTTTATTAATTTTATTTAGTTAATTTATAATTATATAATTATAATGATATATACTATCAGATCATCAAGGCTGTATATTGTCACCCTGTTTATTTAACTTATATGCAGAGTACATCATGAGAAACGCTGGACTGGAAGAAACACAAACTGGAATCAAGATTGCCGGGAGAAATATCAATAACCTCAGATATGCAGATGACACCACCCTTAGGGCAGAAAGTGAAGAGGAACTAAAAAGCCTCTTGATGAAGGTGAAAGAGGAGAGTGAAAAAGTTGGCTTAAAGCTCAACATTCAGAAAATGCAGATCATGGCATCCGGTCCCACCACTTCATGGGAAATAGGGAAACAGTGGAAACAGTGTCAGACTTTATTTTTCTGGGCTCCAAAATCACTACAGATGGTGACTGCAGCCATGAAATTAAAAGATGCTTACTCCTTGGAAGGAAAGTTATGACCAACCTAGATAGCATATTCAAAAGCAGAGACATTACTTTGCCAGCAAAGGTTCGTCTAGTCAAGGCTATGGTTTTCCCTGTGGTCATGTATGGATGTGAGAGTTGGACTGTGAAGAAGACTCAGCACCGAAGAATTGATGCTTTTGAACTGTGGTGTTGGAGAAGACTCTTGAGAGTCCCATGGACTGCAAGGAGATCCAACCAGTCCATTCTGAAGGAGATCAGCCCTGGGATTTCTTTGGAAGGAATGATGCTAAAGCTGAAACTCCAGTACTATGGCCACCTCATGTGAAGAGTTGACTCATTGGAAAAGACTCATGCTGGAAGGGATTGGGGGCAGGAGGAGAAGGGGACGACAGAGGATGAGATGGCTGGATGGCATCACTGACTCGATGGATGTGAGTCTGAGTGAACTCCAGGAGTTGGTGCTGGACAGGGAGGCCTGGCGTGCTGCGATTCATGGGGTCGCAAAGAGTAGGACATGACTGAGAGACTGATCTGATCTGATACTATCAGTTCAGTTCAGTTACTCAGTCCTGTCCAACTCTTTGCAACCCAATGGACTGCAGCACGCCAGGCCTCCCTGTCCAGCACCAATGCCTGGAGTTTACTCAAACTCATCTTCATTGAGTCTGTGATGCCATCCAACCATCTCATCCTCTGTCATCCCTTCTCCTCCTGCCCTCAATCTTTCCCAGCATCAGGGTCTTTTCAAATGAGTCAGCTCTTCGCATCACGTGGCCAAAGTATTGGAGTTTCAACTTCAACATTAGTCCTTCCAATGAACACCCAGGACTGATCTCCTTTAGTATGGAGTGATTGGACCTCCTTGCAGTCCAAGGGACTCTCAAGAGTCTTCTCCAACACCACAGTTCAAAAACATCAATTCTTCGGCGCTCAGCCTTCTTCATAGTCCAACTCTCACATCCATACATGACCACTGGAAAAACCATAGCCTTGACTAGACGGATCTTTTTTGACAAAGCAATGTCTCTGCTTTTTAATATGCTGTCTAGGTTGGTCATAACTTTCCTTCCAAGGAGTGTCTTTTCATTTCATGGCTACAGTCACCATCTGCAGTGATTTTGGAGCCCAAAAAAACAAAGTCAGCCACTGTTTCCACTGTTTCCCCATCTATTTGCCATAAAGTGAGGGGACCGGATGCCATGATCTTAGTTTTATGAGTGTTGAGCTACTATAATTATATATATATAATGTAAATTATAATTATATAATTTATAATGTGTTAGTTTCAGGTGTACAGCAAAGTGCTTCAGTTACACAACTACATATATCTATTCTTTTTCCAGTTCTTTTATTTCGGTTACATAATATTGAGCGGAGTTCCCTGTGCTTCGCAGTGGGTCCTCATTATAACTTTTAAATATTTAGAAATTTTTTGTTCACGGCTTTTTAAAAAATATTTATTTATTTATTTTTGGCTTGCTGGGTCTTTGCTACTGTTTGGGCTTTTCTCTAGTTGCGGTGAGCAGGGCAACGCTCTAGCTGTGGTGATGGGCTTCTTGTTTTGGCGGCTTCCCTTGTTGCAGAGCAGGGGCTCTAGGGCACACGGGCTCAGGAGCTGTGGTTCCCGGGCTCAGGAGCAGTGGTGCACCTGCTTTGTTGCTCCGCTGCATGTGGGATCCTCCCGGATCAGGGATCAAACCCGTGTCTCCTGCATTGGCAGGCAGACTCTGTACCACTGAGCCACGAGGGAAGCCCCTGTTCTTGGCTTTTTATTGGTTCTCTTGCCCTAAGCCCCACAGATGTTAAGGGCAGGCCTGCTTACAGGGACGGCGAGTGGGCAGACAAAATTTATCAGGATGGAGTAGACCAGCCTGATCTCACTTCTGCTCAATGCCCACCTGTGTACCTTTACTCCTGTCCTTCCCACCACCAACTCCTACCCACCCTTCAAATCCCTCTCCTCCCTCTGCAAAGTCTTCAGCGATTCCTGCTGTCCTTGGTGGCTTCTCCCTCCTCCCAACTGTGTTATTTGCTCCTCATACCACTCCCTGAGTCCTCCTTGCCCATCCTGCCTGATATCAGTCCTGATATCAGTCCCCAAGAAGCTCTTTTTGCTGCCATCTGTTAGTGTACGCGTGTGTGTATGATGTCCTGGGTTAGCAGTGTTTTAATGGTGCTGACAATGTACTGTTTTACTGTTTAAGTTCCCTACAATGTTAGGCTTTGGAAAGAATGAGTTTGGAATCAACCAGAGACCTAGGGTTGATGCTGGCCTTACCCCTTATTAGCTATATGACCTTGAGCAAGTTAACCTTCCTGAGTCTCAGATTTCTCCATATAAAAAACAGGGTAATAAAACTTGCTTGGCAGGGTGTTATGAATACAAGAAGTAATCTATATAAACGGCCTGATAAAGTAAGCAGTCAATAAAACGTTAACCATAATAATTATACTATTACACTTAATATATTATTATATAGTTTACATGTATTATATGCCTGCTATTATATTGTTCATAGGACAATTATAATGATATATTATTAAAGGCCTTACATAAACTCGATGACTGAATGGGACGATCAGGAGATGCAAGAAACCTAAGGGAACAGAAATGGAGCTCTTCTAACTTGAGGCTTTTCTGCCTGGGAGAGACTGAGGATGTCATCTGGAACTGGGTTCCTTTGGTAAGGGGATCCTTGGGACCCATGATTCCTCTCTGGGCATCTGGCATAGAAGTGAGGCATCCAGGGCTCAGGATTAATCCTTCCACGTGGCTAAAGCCTCTTGACCCCACACTTCATTTAGTTACACAAGCCACACCCTTGGCACAAGCCTGTTCCTGCCCTGTTAGCAGAGGCAGCTGAGTACCAGGCACCACCTCCATCTGCCACAGAGTTGGCCAGTCTTCCCAAGTGAGTCCTCTGCCCCGACATACCCCAGAGCGCCTGCCTAGGAGTAACCGCAGGAACCAAGGGCTGGGGGGAGCAGGAGACGTTGGATCCCAGCTCCCAGGACCACCCACCCTGACCTCCTCCCCTGTGATTATTAAAAACATATTTCCAAGGAATTAGCAACTATGCCAGGGATGTTGATCGCTAACCCTCAGTCCAACCAATGGTTTTAATCACTAACTGCAGCCACATTAACATTACTAACTAATGAGAAGTCTGCAAGGCGGGGTGGGCAGAGAGTGGGGTGGAGAGGGAGACACCTGCTAGATGGCTGAGCCAAGGGGCCACCCTGTAAGAGAGTGGCTCAAAATGGAATTCCGCGCCCCCACCCCAGTCAGAAGACCAGCTCCTTAGGACATTAAAGAGACTGGTTTGGGGATGGGGTGCCTATCTCCAGGCATT
This sequence comes from Bubalus bubalis, assembly GCF_019923935.1. Taxonomy (NCBI): domain Eukaryota; kingdom Metazoa; phylum Chordata; class Mammalia; order Artiodactyla; family Bovidae; genus Bubalus; species Bubalus bubalis. The sequence goes on along the minus strand of NC_059159.1, from coordinate 18,694,865 downwards.
CTGTATTACCACATCTTGGGGGAACCACAAATTAGGCTCCCTGTGGGAGAGTCCACAGGGCAGGGCGTTCACCTGTGGTCAGCCAAGTTCTTAACTGGGGCCCCTGTAAAGACCTAGCTCTTGGCTCACAAGTGTGTGCAGAATGCAGGAGATTCAGACCCAGAGACTTGCCGTTGTCCAGCAGCAGCAGCAGCAGCAGCAGCATGACGGGGATCCTAGTCCACTCCTAGTCTTACCTCCACCCCTCCCAGACTGGGATCCCATTTTTAGCATGTGATTGTGATGGTAAAGAATTTGTCCAATGTGGGGGTGAGGGGGTGGGGGGTGGGGGGGCGGGGGATCGTGTGTGAGGGTGGGGTGGTGGTGGTGGTGGTGGCTAAAGGTGACCATTGGTGCACTCAAGATAGATCCTTTTGAGACAGCAGAGAGGAAGTTAAGAAGGCAAGAAAGGCATAGCCTGGGTTGATGAAAGGAGAAAAAAACAGAAGTCAATGAGGTGGTGGAGGGAGAGTAGACAGGTTAAGGAGGGTATGGAGATGCCTCTGGCTCTTTGGAACTCCCTAGGAAGAAGATATTTGACTCAGAGAGGGCTGTCCTTGTAGCTCATGGTTTTAAATTCTTTTTAATAGAGGTAGTTTTTTTTGTTTTTTTTTTTTTTTTGCTACGAAAACATCTTACTTCTCTCTCTCTTTTTCCTGTGGGATGTGGGATCTTAGGTCCCCAACCGAGGATTGATCCCAAGCCCTCCAAAGTGAGAGCTCAGAACCCTAACCATTGGACCTGCCAGGGAATGCCCCTGGTTGGAAACTTTTATGTTCAACAACTGCTTACCAAACACCGGCCCTCTTACCATCTGTCCTCTTCTCTTCCTCTCTCTCTCTCTTCTTTGTTCATACTCTAGCGAACAGCTAAGGCCTGGAGTTGGCTTCCTCTTCACTCGGTGCAGATTTTCTCGCAGGGCAAGTCCTTGGAGTTCTACCTCTCTCCCAGCCACCAGCCTTGCATCCTTTGCTATCAGCTTCCCTGAAGGCAGCGCCTCCATCCACCACCCAGACAGAGCAGCCCTCTTCTCTGTGTGCACACACCATGCCAGGCACTGGAGAATGGACCCCAGGAAGGAGGGGTCCTACAGAAGTAAGGAAGGTGCAGATTCCAGAGCCAAATGGAACCAAGAGTCAGTCAAACTGCTGAGCACATGTTCAACCAATCAGATTAAAAGAAAAATCAGAGAGATTCTTTAGAAGATGGCAAGGAGGTGTACAGGGAGCTGAGGTCCAGGCCCAGGCCCAGAAGGACTAAGACGGGGAGGCGCAGGGTGGAGAACCATTGGCTTGGAGAGAGTCTGGGTCCTGAGGTGAGGGCAGGGCTGGGATGGGGGTTGTGGGAGGTGGCATAGACTTGACCCCTAGAAGGCCAGACTCAAATGTCTGACATAAATTTAAAGGGAATGGAGGCTTCTCTGTGGGGCCCTAGGCAGGTGAGAAGGCAGCTTGCCTTTGTGCTCTCCCCAGGCAGAGGCAGGCAGGCGTACGGGGGGATAGCGTCCGGGGAACAGTTGTCGTGGACACTGTCCAGTAGCCCTCCACCCAGGCCAACCTGCTGTCTCTATAATCAAGAGCCCCAGCAACCCCTCCTGTGCCACCCCACACAGCCAGTAACAGAAGAATCATCTCTGAAATAAACACCATATAAGAACAACAACCCCCAGAAACTCCAAAGGGGCTTTGATGTTGGGGCCAAGGGTTTTGACTAAACAAACTGGAAGCGATTTAGGCCAGAGAATGCTGGGCAGCTCTGAGGCAGCACTAGGGTATTGAGTCAGGTCACCAGGAGCTAGTAGAGGACTCTACCCTCCCCACCCCCAACCAGCCACCCTGGAACCTCAGAGACCAGTGCAGAAAGGCGAGGGTGTGTGCTGTCTCCCATCTTCCCTACTTCCTACTGCCTGAGGGGCTGGACCGTTTAAGAACATCATCTCCACTCAGCGAATGCTGCGCTGTGAAGCTGACCCTGTGAAGTCCTCCCCTCCTCCCCCTCCAGCCCCAGCACACACAGTCACTGCCCTCCACTTCCCCGGTATCCTCTCCTCCTCAGCCAGTCCTTATCTTAAATGTCTTTATAAGGAACAACTGATTCCAGGAACAAATCTTGTCCCAGTCTGAAAAGTCCCTGATTCCATAACAGCCACGTGGCTCTGGCACTGAGGGGGGTCAAATCCCAAAGAGTTGGCAGTTCAATCCTTGGACAATCAGCAATCCCCTGGAGGGCATAAACTGCATCTGGTTCATCTCTGTGTCCCCCATGCCTAAGAAAAGAGAGGGGTTCAGTCCCTGTTTGTTGAATGAACAAATGAACAATCCCTTGGGGGAACCACAGAGGGTTAAAGTCCTGGTTCTATCATACGCTTCAGCGTCCTCTGCCAAGAGGTATTACCCAGCTCATAAGTGGTTTTATGAAACCATACATGCACACACACACATCCATATACATACATACAGACATACTACTGATACAAGAACTATGTAGAATGTGCAGCCCAGAGTCCAACATGCAGCAGGTACACAATGGCGGGGTGTAAACGGTTCATGATTTAGGTTACTTCCCTACCGGTCTGTGTCTCATTTGTAGCCAAAAGAACCTACATTTGTGAATCTGCGCAGAAGGGCTCAGAAGACTGGGGCTGAAAATCTTTCCAGGGTGGTGATTCCAGCAGGAAGGCAATGGTAGTTCCCTCCCCTCCCCAACCGTGGAGAAAGCTGAACCTTTCTGGACTTGTGTGGTGACTTTCTCTATTAGAGACGTGAGGGGGAGGGGCTGGGGTTTCATCTGTGCCCCTTAAATGAGACCCTCTGCTCTGTAAGATGGTCTCCCTCTGGTCTCCTCTCTGACTCTACTCTGGCTGTTTCTCTCCCTCATATCCTCTCCCTGAAGGCCATCTGCCTTCCTGCCTTTTTTTTTTTTTAAATCTTAATTATTGTTTTACATTTAATCACCAAGTCTTGAGTAATAGGATCCTAAAGAGCCAGTGAGATATCCCCAGGCTGGATTGACTCTCACAAAGGAACATAACAAAACAAGGGAGCCACTCACAGAGAGCCAGACACGTGCTTACACACTTTCTCTCTCTCTCACACACATACACAGAGTCCTATACACGAAAACAAAAAAGTACAGGGAACATGGGCATGCCACACAAATACACAGACACACACACTTAGATATGTACACACAGTGTCTCAAGCACACGCCTACACACATACATTCACTACTAACAAAGAATCTCCAAAAAGCAGCGCATACACATGCACACACACACACACACACAGACTTACAGGAGGCCCGATGACTGTACTTCAAGCTTCACCTCCCAACCCAAGCCCAAAAATCTGTCTCCAATTATCTGGCCCGTGTTGGGAGCAACAGGAAATCCAGAGCTGCCTCTGTCTTCTGGGGGAGATGCCGGGATTTCAGCCATTTCTCCATCTTTGGAAAACAAAAGCCTTCTGGTCTTGCCTCCTTCTCCCTGCTTCCAAGGCAGCTGGGGCTAGAAGGGTGTGCATGTGGGTGGGAGGGAGGGTGTAAAACTGAGACTAAGAACCTCTTGGGAAAGAACAGCCTGGGAGAGTGGCCAGGGATCTCTGAGCTCTGAACATGACCCTTTCCAACTTCCCCCAAAACACTGAACAGGAAAGTTGCTTGGGTCAAGGATAAGGGTCTACAGTGAGGATCTCCGAATCAGCAATGACCCCAGGCACTAGCCTCATGGAGTGACCAGCACAAGAGTGCAACAACCAGCAGACTTCCAATCAGAAGACCTGGGCTCGAGTCCCAGATCTGCAGCGAGCCAGCTGCCAGTGACTTCACGCCTCAGAATCTCACTTAGAAAATGGGGGTAAGACAGCGGCATGCCTTACGGGGTGGTTGTGAACAATCAGTGAGCTGGTCCAAGTGCTTGTGTAGCTGTTGGCTATGAGATGATGCCCCAACCTATGTGAGTGGCATCTCCTCCCCAAATAGAAAGCTGTCCATAGAAAGCTGTCCTTGTCTCCTCCAGATACATTTGGCTATTCCCACAGAAGAGAAAATATGGTTTCAAGAAACCAAAGATTGAGACTTCCCTGGTGGTCCAGTGGCTAAGACTCTGTGCTCCCAATGCAGGGGCCCAAGTTCTAACCCTGTTGGGGGAACTAGATCCCACATGCTGCAACTAAGAGTTTGCATGCTGCAGCGAAAGATCCCGAATGCTACAACAAAAATCTAAGATCCCACTTGCTGTAGTCAAATAGATAAGATCAAATATTAAAAAAAAAACCTGGATCAGCTTCTTTATCTCTCTTCCCTTATTAGTCTCCCCATCTTGCAACTTTCTTACTTGACTGCACAGCCCACCCCACTGGATTTGGATATCTTGTTTTTAAAGACACCTAATCTAGGGGCCCCTGGAGGAGGGCATGGCAACCCACTCCAGTGTTCTTACCTGGAGAATCCCCATGGACAGAGGAGGTTGGCAGGCTACAGTCCATGGAGTCGCAAAGATTTGGACAAGACTGAGCACAGTCCAGCAGTGCCTTCGCCTATTTAAGCCCAGGGTTAATTTCCCCAAATAATGGACACTCTACCTGGCTTTGCTTAGGGGAGGGTTAGAAATCATGACTACATAAAGGTAATAGCTCCCTCAATGGCTTTAAGGAAGGAACTTCTGAAAGTATTTGTTTGTTTATCTGGTTGTGCCAGGTCTTAGTTGCAGTGTACGGGATCTTTTGTTTTGGCATGCAAACTCTTAGTTTCAGCATGTGGGATCTAGTTGCCTGCCCAGGGATCGAACCCAGGCCCCCCGCATAGAGAGCACAGAGTCTTAACCACTGGACCACCAGGGAAGTCCCAGTAAGGAACTTTTGAAGGACTCTTGCCACCATCCAACCCACTCTCTGGAACTTCAGGGCTTTGTTGGATTTATACTGCTTTGTAGGATTTAAACATGCAATGGCACCCCGCTCCAGTACTCTTGCCTGGAAAATCCCATGGACGGAGGGGCCTGGTAGGCTGCAGTCCATGGGGTTGCTAAGAGTTGGACACGACTGAGTGACTTTACTTTCACTTTTCACTTTCATGCATTAGAGAAGGAAATGGCAACCCACTCCAGTGTTCTTGCCTGGAGAATCCCAGGGACGAGGGGGCCTGGTAGGCTGCCATCTATGGGGTCGCAGAGTTCAACGTGACTGAAATGACTTAGCAGCAGCAGCAGCTCTGGGAAATACGATTTCATTGTTTTCATCTAAGTTTCTCCACCAGGCAGGGAGTTCTGGGTCACCTTCTCAACACTCCAAGCATGCCAGGATAGTGGATGTGTGATATGCTAGACTTGCAGAGGGAAATGTTTCCTCAGCCCCTCCCCGGGCCCCTGGGATGGGACAATCTTGTTAGAGAGCCAGACTCCAACGGGTGCTCAAATAGAGGGAATTGAAACCAATAGAGTAAAGTATAGAAGGAAGACTTTTCTCACCTCTCTTCTTTATATCGTGAACAATCTTCCCTGGTAGCTCAGCTGGTAAAGAATCCACCTGAAATGTAGGAGACCCTGGTTTGATACCTGGGTTGGGAAGATCCCTTGGCAAAAGGATAGGCTACCCACCCACTCCAGTATTCTTGGGCTTCCCTTGTGGCTCAGCAGTTAAAGAATCTGCCCACAGTGTGGGAGACCTGAGTTTGATCTCTGGGTTGGGAAGATCCCCTGGAGGAGGGCATGGCAACCCACTCCAGTATTCTTACCTGAAGAATCTCATGGACAGAGGAGCCTGGTGGGCTACAGTCCACGGGGTCACAAAGAGTCAGACATGACTGAGTGACTTTCACTTTCTTTCTCCTCTCTCTTCTGTATATCGTGAACAATCTAATGGGCTGATTTAGTGTTTAAGAAACAGTCGGATGATGGGAAAGAGAATGTGGGGGAAAAAGAGAGGAGTGAGAAGAAAGGTATGTGAGCACCACAAGGTCAAGGAACAGTCTTGAACATGGAGAAGAAAATGATGAGATCGTCCCTGGGGGATTGGGGCGGAGCTGCTTGATTCTCACTAACTCCAGAGCTGGGGTTTGGGTCCCCCGAGCCAGGCAACAGAGCCCAAATCTTTGGGGGAGGAGGGGTCGGGAGCTCAGATACTTCCCCCTCCGCTCCTGAAAAGCACAGAGAGGACACCTTTCCTCGCCTCCTGCAGGCTCCCAGCACGTGACCTTTGAACATGTAGGGTCAAGGGGCATGAAATAGTCCAGCTCAGGAATGAAGAGATCCCAACCCTGCCGGCCCAGCCTGGCCCTCCGAGGCTGGCTCAGGGGGTCCACCCACAGTCCGAGCGGCCCTTCTTTGAAGGCTGGGCCGAGAGGTTCAGCTTTCCAGACTCTGGCGGTGGGAGTGAGTCACGGTCTAACAATGTGATCTGTCAAGTGCTGCAGCTCCCTGGGCTGCTTGTACCCACAGCCTCCCACCGCCCGGATCCTCCCTGGGCGTTCCTCAGTCTGAAAAACTCAGAGATCGTGCCTTGGCTTTTCTGTGCCCCCCACCCTCCCCCATCCCAGCTCCAGTTATTACTTTCCAGAGAGCCCATCTGACGGGGACACCAGCCAAAGAGATGGGTCAGAGGTGGAAAATGCTGGAAATATGGGGCAACTTTTCCAGAATTTGAGTCCAGACTCTTAGGGAGTTAAGAATTAGGATGATGGACCTAGAGTCTGTCATGCAGAGTGAAGTAAGTCAGAAAGAGAAAAATCAACATCATAGATTAATGCCTATATATGGAATCTAGAAAAATGGTGCCCATGAACCTGTTTGAAGGGCAGGAATAGAGATGCAGATGTAGACAATGGACTTGGGGACACAGAGGGGCGCGCGGAGGGTGGGGCAAATTGGGAGACTGGAATTGACGTATACACTACCATGTGTGAAATGATACACATTTTCTCTTAAGGCTAGAGGGAAGCTGCTGTATAGCACAGGGAGCTCAGCCCGGTGCGGGTGGGATGCAGTGAGGAGGCCGGTCTAAGAGCGAGGGGATCAATGTGTACGTATAGCTGATTCACGTTGCTGGGTAGCAGAAACTGACAACATTGTAGAGCAATCATACTCAAAAAAAAAAAAAAAAGAAGAATAAGGGTGAGGGGAGGGCAAAGGAAAAGGAACGGAGTTAGTCTGGGTGGCAAAGAAGGCCCAATGAGAGGTTGAGTGTTTTGTATACCAAAGCCCACTGAACGTACACTTGAAAAGGGTGAGCTCATGGTATGTATCAATATATTACATACATCAACAAAGCTGGTTTGTTGTTGTTTCCGAAGTGTCTGAGTGGGAGGCAGGTGAGTCTGTCTCCAGAAGGAGGTAATTCTGTCTGTGCAGGGTAGGTGGTGGTGGGGGAAATGGACAAGAGGGTTAGGAGGACGTGGCTGCCTCCAGCTTCAAGTGGATCTGGGCTGGACGGAAACAGTAGCATCTATGCCGAGGGGATAGTTGGGACCAGTCCCTGCCCACAGGGATCCAGGGCCCATGCAGAATGTGTCAGCCCTGCTATGAGCCTTCAGTCTCCATGCCAAACACCCTGAAACACCACCACCTCAGGGACCCCTTCCACAGACTCAGATAACACTTTATTTTCCCAGCAAACCTTGAGATCCACCTGTAGCAAACAAGGGGTGCCTTTTACCTTGTTTGGGGCTCATTATGTTATTACTTTTTTTCCTTCTGCTTTATTCTCACTTTTAATTGATGCTAGCTTACATCTTCTGTATCATTAAAAAAAATTATTTATTTTTGACAGCACCGCATGCTGGTGGGAGTTTTAGTTCCCTGACCAGGTATGGAACCCAGGCCCTGAGAGCACAGAGTCCCAAGCACTAGGCCACCAGGGAAGTCCCCTCTGTATCTCTTAAGCCTCTTGGAAATCCATTACCCCCACAAGGCAGAGCATACATAACATTTTTAAAAGTACAATTTGCAAAATACCCTCAGGTACATTTTCTGCTTTAGGGTTGAGAATAGCCTAGGTGGAAGGCATTAATAGAGAAAGTGAAGCTATTTCTATTTTTAGGTTGAGAGAAACAAAGAGACTTGGTCAGGGGCATCTGGCTATTGGATGTGGAGTGAAAGCTAAAACTGGGGTCTTGGACCTCCAAGGTACCACTCTTTCTTCTGTGGAAGGTACCAGAAGCAAGCCCAGGAGAAGACCCAGGTTGTCTTCCTCCAGCCTGGCCAAGGCACGCACCTCCTCCCAGGCACGCTGACAGGACTTTTAACAGAAAAGTGCCCCAGCCCATCTGCTCAGTAGGGGAGGCCAGGGCTGAAGGGAAAGGGGAAGATGACTTTCCAGTTCCTTTTCCTGGCCTCATCCCTTCCATGGACTTGAAGTGAATAGATGCTCCTCCTTTCGGTCACTTACACATGTAACCACGGTACGTCCCTCAGGACAAGGGCAGACAGGACAGTTTTTTCCCCAAGTCCCAGGCATAGGTGCCCACTGTTCTGTCTGGAGTTCATTTCAGAAGATATAGTATGACATTATCTCCTGACACCAGTGAGGCAACTCTGAGCCAAGAGGAGACCGCTCCTATTAAAAAAAATTTTTTTTTTTAATTTTTGACATAGCAGCCTTTATTTATTATTCATTTATTTATTTAAATATTTATTTGGCTGTGGTGTGTCTTTGTTTGGAGGGGAAGCTTGCATATTAAAATACTGACTTATTTACTTTTCACTGTGCTGGGTCTCCCTGTGGCACATGGGATTTCTCCAGCTGGTACACTGGCTTAGTTGCCTCAGGGCATGTGGGATCTCAGTTCCCAGACTTGGGCTCGAACCCTTGACCCTCACATTAGCAGGCAGATTCTTAATCCACTGGGCCACCAGGGAAGTCTTGAGTGGAGTCTTTTAGTTTAGACATGCTGGATCTCCCATCCTTGGGGCATCCTAGATCTTTAGATGTGGCATGTGGGATCTAGTTTCCTGACCAGGGGTTGAACCCAGGCACCCGGCATTGGGAGCACAGAATCTTAGCCATTGGACCACCAGGGAAGTCCTGAGACCCCTTTTAGAGGAGGGGCTGAAGGAATGACTGTGAAGATCACCGGGACAGGAGCCAAACTCTTCCCATACTCAAAAGTGGAAAAGAGAACCCGCAGCCTCGAGAAGGGGCTCCTCCCATTTCAGCGAGACTCAACGTACTTGGTGGTTCACAAAAGGGCCACACCCAGCTCTGCTTTCCAGCACTTGCTCTGAGGTGGGGTGGGAATGAGGGTGCAAGATAGAGCATCATCAGAGACACATAATCAGTCTGACTGGGGAGCTAAGGGAAGGAGCGAGTAGCTTATTATGGATTTGAACAGGCGTCTTTGTGGGCAATTACATCTGAGAGGGAACTGGGTGGTTATGTAAGCTTTATTTTCTTTCAGCTTTTTAAAACTTGATAACTCCTACTTTTTGTTTGTTCATTTAAGTTTTAAAATATTCTTTCTTTTTATTTTATCGAGGTAAAATTGACATGTAACCTTATACAAGCTTCAGGTGTGAAAGTGAAAGTCGCTCAGTTGTGTCCAACTCTTTGTGACCCCATGGACTGTAATCCACCAAGTTCCTCTGTAGGCAAGAATATTGGAGTGGGTTGCCATTCCCTTCTCCAGGGGATCCTCCCAATGCAAGGAGCAAACACACTGGTTTTCCTCATTGCAGGCAGATTCTTTACTGTCTGAGCCACCAGGGAAGCCCCATTCAGGTGTGCAGCACACGCAATTTGCCATCAGTATGTACTACAAAGCAATCAAGGCCAAAGGTCCAGCTATCCCTCCCCACATCGCCATCATACAGTTGATCTGCTTCACTCATTTCATCCTCCCCCAGCTCCATTCTCCTTGGGCAACTACCAATCTACTTTTGTATCTCTGAGTTTGATGTTTTTGTTTTTTGTGCATTTGGGTTTTTGTTTGTTTGGTTTTTGGGTTTTGCTTTGGCCACACTGCAGCACATGGGATCTTAGTTCCCCAACCAATGATTGAACACCTGCCCTTTGGGTTGGAAGAGTGGAGTCCTAACCTCTGGACCACCAGAGAATTTCCTGTTCATTTGTTTTGTTTTTTCAGATTCCTTGTAGGAGTGAAATCATATTGAATTTGTCTCTCTTCGTCTGACATGCCTCACTTAACATAATACCCTCAAGGTCCATCCATGTTTTCACAAGTGGCAGGATTTTGTTCTTTTTTATGGCCAAGTAGTATTCCATTGTGTGTGTATATGTGTGACAACCTCTTTATCTATTCATCCATCCATAGACACTTTGGTTGTTTCCATATCTTGGCTATTGTAAATAGTGCTACAATGGACATAGGGGTACATATGTCTTTTCAAATTAGTGTTTTTGTGCTCTTTGAATGAATACCCAGAAGTGGAATACTAGATCATATAGTAGTTCTATCTCTAATTATAATTTTTTAAGGAATCTCCATTGGAGAAGGCAATGGCACCCCACTCCAGTATTCTTGCCTGGAAAATCCCATGGACGGAGGGGCCTGGTGGGCTGCAGCCCATGGGGTTGCTAGGAGTCGGACACGACTGAACGACTTCACTTTCACTTCTCTCTTTCATGCATTGGAGAAGAAAATGGCAACCCACTCCAGTGTTCTTGCCTGGAGAATCCCAGGGACGGGGGAGCCTGGTGGGCTTCCGTCTATGGGGTCGCACAGCGTTGGACACGACTGAAGCGACTTAGCAGCAGCAGTAGCAGCAAGGAATCTCCATGCTGTTTTCCATAGTTGCTGCACCAATTTATAATTCAACCAACAGTGCCTAAAGGTTCTCTTTTCTCTACATCCTCGCAAAAACATGTCATTTCTTGTCTTTTTAAAATAACAGTCATTCTGACAAGTGTGAGGTGATATCTCACTATGGTTTTGATTTGCATTTCTCTAATAATTAATAATTAAGGATGTTTTCATGCATTTTGTTGGCTATCTATATTTCTTCTTTGGAAAAATGTTTATTCAGATCCTCTGCCCATTTTTTAAATCAGGTTGTTTGGGTTTCTTTCCTTTTTTTTGCTATTGTTGAGATGTATGAGTTCTTTATATATTTTGAATAGTAATCCTTTATCAGATATATGATTTGCAAATATATTCTACCATTCAGTAGGCTTCCTTCTGTTTTTTTGATGATTTCCTTTACTGCACAGTTTTTTTTTTTAAACTTTACATAATTGTATTAGTTTTGCCAAATATCAAAATGAATCCACCACAGGTATACATGTGTTCCCCATCCTGAACCCTCCTCCCTCCTCCCTCCCCATACTATCCCTCTGGGTCGTCCCAGTGCACTAGCCCCAAGTATCCAGTATCGTGCATCGAACCTGGACTGGCAACTCGTTTCATACATGATATTTTACTTCAATGTAGTCCAGTTATTTAACTTCGTTTGTTTTCCCTTGCCTTTGTAGTCAGATCCATGAATATATTGCTAAGGTCAACATCAAGAAGCTCCACTTCTGTTTTCTTCTAGGAATTTTATGGTTTCAGGTCTTACATTCAAGTTTTTAATCCATGTTGAGTTGATTTTTGTGTATGGTGTAAGATAGTGGTCTAGTTTTATTCTTTTGCATATGTCTGTCCAGTTTCCCCAACAACATTAATTAAAGAGACTGTCCTTTCTCAATAGTACAGTCTTCGCTCTTTCATTATAAATTCATTGATCATATATGCATGGGTTTCCTTCTGGGCTCTCTGTTCATTTCCATTGATCTATATGTCTATTTTTAATGCCAGTACTATACTATTTTGATGACTATAGCTTTGTAGTATAGTTTGAAATCAGGGAGTGATACCTCCAGCTTTCTTCTTCTTTCTCAAGATTACCATGGCCATTTGGGATCCTTTGTGGTTCCATACAAATCTGAGAATTATTTGTTCTAGTTCTGTAAAAAATGCCATTGGAATTTTGATAATGATGACTTATAATTTTTAAACAAAGGGTGGAGTGCGAAGAGAGAGAGAGAAGAGGGCATCAGTGATGGAAGGAAAACAAAGAGGAGAGTGTTCCAGGCAGAGGAAGACTGCCAAGGGCACAGGCAATGCTGTGGAATGTGGGCACACTTGAGAAACATTGAGTAATTCCGCTTGATTGGAGCATGAGGTAGTGGAAAAAAGGACTGGAAAGGTAGACTGGAGCCGTATCAAAACAGAGGCCCTTAAATTCCAAGCTAAGGAATTTGCATTTCATTTAGTAGGCCATAGGGAACCCCTGCAAGTGACTGGCTTAGAGAATGGTTTGGGAGGAAAACTCTGGCAGCTGAACGTCTCTGGAGGTCTCTCTCGTTAAGTTACTGAGAATGATTCAGGTTTTTGTGAGGTTGTTGTTCTTGGGAACTGGAAGGCCGGAAGATATTCATTTTAAATGCCTATGTGATGATTCTGCCTTTATTCTAATGAGAGATACAAAGATGAACAAAGACACAGACTCTAGTTGATTCCTAGCCTTGTGGAGAAAGCCAGCAAAGGAGCAGTTACCCTGCGATGAGGTCAAGTGTGCTGGGACCCCAATAGAAGAAGGATGTGGGAAACAGTTCAGAGGTTTCTCTCCAAGAAGAGAACAGTGATCCTAATGTCTTATCTTCCCACTTTAATCTAAATAGTCCTATTCCTGGGCTTCCCTGGTGACTCAATGGTAAAGAATCCGCTTGTCAGTACAGGAGACACGGGTTCTGTCCTTGGTCCAAGAAGATCTCACATGCTGTGGAGCAACTAAGCCTGTGAGACACAACCACTGAGCCTGTGCTCTGGACCCCGGAAGCCCAACTACTAAGCCCATGTGCCGAAACTATTGAAGCCCACGGGCTCTAGAGCCCGAGCTCGGCAACAAGAGAAGCCACCACAATGAGAAGCCTGTGCACTACAACTAGAGAGTAGCCCCGCTTGCCACAACAAGAGAAACCCATGTGCAGCAATAAAGACCCAGCATGGCCAAAAATAAATAAATAAAATTATAAAAATAAGTAACTAAATGGTCCTGCTCCTAAACATATTTTACATTTAAGGGGCACCTAGTCTGAGTCTGGAGAAGGCAATGGCATCCTCTCCAGTACTCTTGCCTGGAAAATCCCATGGACGGAGGAGCCTGGTATGCTGCAGTCCATGGGGTCGCTAAGAGTCGGACACGACTGAGCGACTTCACTTTCACTTTTCACTTTTATGCACTGGGGAAGGAAATGGCAACCCACTCCAGTGTTCTTGCCTGGAGAATCCCAGGGACGGGGGAGCCTGGTGTGCTGCCATCTATGGGGTCGCACAGAGTCGGACACAACTAAAGCGACTTAGCAGCAGCAGTAGTCTGAGTCATGAAGCAAATAACATCTGCTGAATGAACACAGACAAGTGTCCAGAACACAGACAAGTGTCCAGGTACCTGCTCTCTGTCTTCCTTTCTAACACCCCAAAGTGTTAGGCATTGACTAACCCCCTAGACTGGGTGGGTCTGAGAAGCCCAAGGACTCAGGGTTAACTTTGACCTCAAGACACATATCCCCCACCTCTCAGCTTTGCTTAATTGGGTTACAGGAATTAGTCTTGAGAAACAGAGAAACTACATTCTCCTCACTCCTAAGCCTCTAAAGAAGAGGTCAAGCGAGGTCGCCCCTGCTTGACCTGGTGAGGATGGCCAAGCAAGGAAAATAGCTTCTTGGAGGATATGGTAAGGCAGGCCAGTGCAGGGCAGGCAGGAGAATACAGTGGAAGTCGGACCAGGGAGAGCTGGAGGAGGATGCTCCAACCTCGGTACCTACCACACAGGAGGCTGATTATTTATGGATTGCATGAAAGAATCTCAGAAGTCAGAAGGCACTCATTTTCAGAGAAATGCAATTAAATTGCAGTGAGAAACCATCTTTCACCTATGGGACAGGCAAAGATCAGAAAGCTTGAGAAGATCCTGTGTTAGTAAGAGTGTAGGAAACAGACCTTCGCATGGCCCGCCCATGCAGCTGTAAATGGGTAGTTACTGTGCGAGGCGAGCTAACAATATAGATCAACATCACAAATGTGTGTAATTTGCAAGCAAGCAATTTCACTTCTGGAGATTTATCCTGCAGACATACAAAGTGTACAAAGTGATCTGTGTACAGTTGCTTCTAATTGCAGAAGATAAAAAATAATAAAGAGCTGATAAAACTGATGATGGCTTACCTATCCAATTACATACTGTGACTTATGATATGGACTGATTTGCAAGATAAATTACTGCAGAAAACTAGAGGATGAATAGCAGATGTAGTAGGGTAACATTTGTGTGAACAATAAAAAAACAATGTGTGTATATTTGTATGCTCTCATTTGTGTGGAAAGAAAAATACATATTTGGTTATATAAATATAGAATACTTTGAAAAAGGAACAGGAGAAAACTTCCTGGGTTTGCCTCCAGCCTGGTGATCTGGGTAGCAGGGGAGCAGATACATCGTACACATACTCATTTGTACCTTTAAAATTTTATTCTATGTGCAAGTAGTACTTACGAAAACATTTTTAATACAAACAAATTAAAAAGAAGAGAGGGAGGCTTGTGGCTGTTTCCTTCAACAGGGTCTCCCCGGGCAGCACCGTCCCTGTGAGTTGGTCTACAGCGCCCCCTGCTGCTGTTTGTAAATAATGCAAAGTGGGTGTGGGGATGACCCGCAGGGAATTCTGAGGGAACATTGAGACCTCTTTCAGCCAGTCAGTCAGTTAGTTCAGTCGCTCAGTCGTGTCCGACTCATTGCGACCCCGTGAATCGCAGCACGCCAGGCCTCCCTGTCTATCACCAACTCCCGGAGTTTACTCAAACTCATGTCCATCGAGTCGGTGATACCATCCAGCCATCTCACCCTCTGTCGTCCCCTTCTCCTCCTGCCCCCAATCCCTCCCAGCATCAGGGTCTTTTCCAATGAGTCAACTCTTCGCATCACGTGGCCAAAGTATTGGAGTTTCAGCTTTTAGCATCAGGCCTTCCAATGAACACCCAGGACTGATCTCCTTTAGGACAGACTGGTTGGACCTCCTTGCAGTCCAAGGGACTCTCAAGAGTCTTCTCCAACACCACAGTTCAAAAGCATCAATTCTTCGGCGCTCAGCTTTCTTCACAGTCCAACTCTCACATCCATACATGACCACCGGAAAAACCATTAGCCTTGACTAGACGAACCTTTGTTGGCAAAGTAATGTCTCTGTGTTTTAATATGCTATCTAGGTTGGTCATAACTTTCCTTCCAAGGAGCAAGCGTCTTTTAATTTCATGGCTGCAATCACCATCTGCAGTGATTTTGGAGCCCAAAAACATAAAGTCTGACACTGTTTCCACTGTTTCCCCATCTATTTGCCATGAAGTGATGGAACCAGATGCCATGAACTTAGTCTTCTGAATGTTGAGCTTTAAGCCAACTTTTTCACTCTCCTCTTTCACTTTCATCAAGAGGCTTTTTATTTCCTCTTCACTTTCTGCCGTAAGAGTGGTGTCATCTGCATATCTGAGGTTATTGATATTTCCCGTGGCAATCTTGATTCCAGCTTGTGCTTCTTTCAGCCCAGCATTTCTCATGATGTACTCTGCATATAAGTTAAATAAGCAGGGTGACAATATGTAGCCTTGATGTACTCCTTTTCCTATTTGGAACAAGTCTGTTGTTCCATGTCCAGTTCTAACTGTTGCTTCCTGACCTGCATACAGGTTTCTCAAGAGACCTCTTTAGAGAAACACAAAGAAGAAAGAATAGAGTACGATGTTAAGGCTGCAGGAGGTGAGAAAGGACAGGCTATGCCCTTTGGCATCTGATGTATAATAGGAGGAGCAGTGGGAATGAGCAGTACTGGGTTCTAGTCCTGAATCTGCCCTCGCTGGCTGTGTGCCCTGGGACACGCGACCTTTTTAAGAAGTCTTAGCTCTTGCCCCATAAATTGGGCTAATAATGTCTACCCCTAGGGTCATTGTGAAGATCAAATAGGTACGGAATGTGAGCAGAGGTTTAGAATTGGAGAAGTGCTATAAAAATGCTAAGGGATTATATTTAATTAGCCCTATTTGTTTTATGAGAAAATAGAGGCAGTTTAGGCCAGTGGTCAAGACAAAGGACTCTGGAGCTAGAACTGCCTGAGTTGTAAGCCCAGCTCACCATCCCCCAACTGGGATGATCTAGGATAAATTACTAACTTTGAAGACCTCCTGTTTTTCCATCTGTGAAATAGTGTTAAAATAACATTTTCGGATGGTTGTTGTGACAATTAAGTGAATAGGTGTTTCATTTGGTATCTTGCCTGGCACACAGCAAGTGCTAGTTAAGCATCCGCTGTTACTGATTTCTCATAATATATACAGTGCTTATATGCTTTCAGTTGTTGTTTATAGTCGCTAAGTTGTGTTCGACTCCTTTGTGACCCCATGGACTCTAGCCCACCAGTATCCTCTGTCCATGACATTTTCAGGCAAGAATACTGGAGTGGGTTGCCATTTCCTCCTCCAGGGGAATCTTCCCCACCCAGGAATCGAGCCTGTGTCTCCTGCATTGGCAGGCGGATTCTTTACCATTGAGCCACCAGGGAAGCCCATGTACTTTATGTAGGTGCTTTATAAATGTTAGCTAGTCTTACCATTTCTTTTGCGAAGAGCCTGAGGCTTGGAGAGGGGACGTGACTTGCCCAAGCCGCTCAACTAATGAATAGTAATGATTCCAGAACCTTCCAGCCATAAGTACTCTAGTTTAGAGGGCATTTTTAGGTGGGGCTGTATTTAATCCCAGCAACCTGAGTTAGAGCCAGACTGGAGAGGGGATGGAGGTTGGGGGGACAGTGAAGAAGAGAAGCTTTAGTGGGAGGAAAATGTGGAAGAGAGGAGGACTTGTGGGGAGACCCAGGGACATGTTGTGGCAGGGTCGGTAAGAATTCAGCAAAGAGACGTAGCACTAATAGGAAACCGAGTGGAATCAGGAGTACAGAACTGGAAGGACTTCAGAGGAGAGGATCAAGGATGAGGGATTTTAAGCTAAGTTCCTGGGGGTTGGGTGGGGACTGAGAACATGATGATAATCATCCTCACTGGGAATAAGTATTTCACAGAAAGGCAACACGATGTAGTAGAAAGAGCACTAACAAGTATTTGTTCCTCATCTACTCTGCCATGCTATCAACCAGAGAGAAAAAAGACTGCTGTTTGCTAACTGGGTGCCCTTAGGCAGATTATTAAGCTTTCTGAGCCTCTGTTCTCACAACAGGCATCATGACTTGACTGGCAGGATTCTCATGAAAAATGAAGCTGACAAAAAATAGAGTTCTATATGATCCAGCAGTCCCACTCCTGGGCACATATCCAGACAAAATTATAACTCAAAAAATTACTTGCACCCATATGTTCATAGCAGCACTATTCACAAAAGCCAAGGCATGGAAACACCTAAATGTCCATCAACAGATGAAGGGATAAAGAAAATGTGGTACATATATAATACAATGGAATACTACTCAGTCATAAAAAGGACGAGATAGTACTGTTTGCAACAACATAAATGGACCTAAAGATTATCATACTAACTGAAGTAAGTCAGAAAGAGAAAGATAAATAGCATATGATATCACTCATGTGGAATTTAAAATACGACACAAGTGAACTTATCACGAAACGGAAACAGACTCATAGACATAGAGAGCAGACTTGTGGTTGCCAAAGTGGACAGGAGGTGAGGGAGGGATGGATTGGGAGTTTGGAATAAGCAGATGCAAACTATTACATATCAGTGGATTCACAACAAGGTCCTACTGTATAGGAAGAAAGGCGTGCTGCAGCTCCTGGGGTTGCAAAGAGTCAGACATGACTTAGCTACTGAACAACAACAACAACAACAACAACTGTATAGGAACTCTATTCAATATCCTGAGATAGACCAGAATGGAAAAGATTATGAAAAAGAATGCATATATACATATAGCTGAATCACTGTGCTGTACAGCAGAAATTAACACACCATTGTAAATCAACTATACCTCAACAAAATTAATTTTTTTAAATATTAAATCAGGCAATAATGAACATGAAAGCCACTCACAGTGTCTGGTAGCCTGTGGGTACTCACAGGTGTTAGCTGTATTCGAGCTGAGCAACTCTATGCAGGAGACTGAGCCAGGGGCTGTGACGTGCGTGCGCAAGAAGCCTGAGGTAGGAACTTTTCGGCCAAAGAGCTTAGAGTCCAGTTGGAGAAACAGGACATATGCATAAAAGATTTTAAAACAAAACAGAAAAACTGTCAGCATCGTACATTTCAAAGATTGGAAAGGAGCAGCCTCCTCCACAGGCGGGGCTGCTGAAGGGGGCTCCCTGAAGACATGTAAGGGAGACCTTGAGGGACCTAGACAAGTGGAGAAGGAGGTGGGACGACCCAGAGGGAGGAGAGCAGGGTAAGGTGAGGGACAGGCGAGCAATGAGCGGAAGTAAGTGTTTCCTGAGCATCTGCTCCATGTCAGTTGCCACGCCAGGGGCTTTCCTGGATCTAATCGTGCTGGATTCTCACAGCAACTTGTGAGGTACTCATCTGTCTTGATTCATAAATGAGAAATGCTGAGAATCAACAATAACATCACTTGCTAATGGTCACCCTTAGTATATGGAAGAATCAACACTCAAAGTCAGAACCCTGACCACAAAATCCACATAAAGAGATAAAAGTTAGAAAATATCAAGGGACTTCCCAGTGGTCCAGTGGCTACGACTCCACTCTCCCAATGCAGGGGGGCCTGTCTTTGATCCCTGGTCAGAGAACTAAAGATCTTGCATGCCACAACTAAAAAAGATCTTACATGCTCCAACTAAGACCTCGTGCAGCCAAATAAATATTTTTATTGTTAATTTTTTGAAAAAGAATCAAAGATTGATGTATGTATGAGGGAGACAGAGTCTTGAGCAAGGGCGGGGAGGGGGCATTCCAGGTAAAACTGAAAGCACCCAGGCCCTAAGGAAGAAACGTAAGATCATGTGAGGGAGCCAGAGGGTGTCAAGATGAGGTTGGAGAAGCAGAACAACCCTGCCATCACACCCTTGTATATCACGTTCAGAACTGGAGCTTGATCCTAACTTAAGGAGAAGCCAGTTTAAGCAGGGGAGTTATATGATTCAGCTGATTTCTCAGAAAATTCATTCTGGGATGTTGTATGGAACAGGGTTAAAGTGACCAGGATGGAGCAAATTGCAATTGTCTTAGAAGGCTAGTGACGATTTGGATGGGGCTGGAAGTGTGCCTTCCCTGGAGGAGGGCATGACAGCCCATTCCACTATTTCTGTATGGAGAATCCACATGGACAGAGGAGCTGGGCGGGCTGCAGTCCATGGGGTTGCACAGAATCAGACACAACCAAATCGACTTAGCACGAAAGCACACAGAAGTGTTTCTTAGGAGTAGCAGCGTGAAGTCAGTCTTGATGACGAATTGGCTATGTGAAGGGTAAGGAGAACATGTTGTCAAGGTTGACAGGAAATGTCATTTCTGAGATGGAAGAAGACTGAAGGAGGAGGAGATTTGGGGCAGCAGGGGATAGATTGGGGTTTACAGGAATGTGGGCCAAGAGAAGGCTATAATGTCAATTTACTTTGAGACTGTTCAATCCTGTTATGAAAGATAAGTGTGTAGTGTGTAAAATACGAGTGAAATATCTTAAGATGTTTTAAGGATAGATAACTAGCTAGTAAGCAAAATGTTTGTTAGAGGGATGTAGACATCATCATTAGCACATAGTTAAACAGCAAGTAACAGAGAAGGTGATGGCACCCCACTCCAGTACTCTTGCCTGGAAAATCCCACGGATGGAGGAGCCTGGTAGGCTGCAGTCCATGGGGTCTCGAAGAGTTGGACATGACTGAGTGACTTCACTTTCACTTTTCACTTTCATGCACTGGAGAAGGAAATGGCAACCCACTCCAGTGTTCTTGCCTGGAGAATCCCAGGGACGGGGGAGCCTGGTGGGCTAAAGTCTATGGGGTCGCACAGAGTCGGACACGACTGAAGCAACTTAGCAGCAGCAGCATCAAACAGCAAGTAAAACGTGTGTGTGTGTATGCGTGTGCGTGTGAAATGTAGATAGGAATTAGTTCATATTCATTTATTCTTTCTTTGAATTACTAGACTATAAGAACCTGAGGGCAGAACCATGTCCCTTTAGAGTGTCAGTTTTTTAGACTTTTGAAAACCATAACCAGGACTTCCCTGACAGTCCAGTGGTTAAGACTCCATGCTTCCATTGCAGGGGGTGTGGGTTCAATTGCTGGTTGGAGAACTAAGATCCCACATGCTGCATGGCAAGGCAAAAAATAAATAAATAAAATGGATAAACAAAAGCTGTAACCCACAGCAAGAAATATATCTTTTGTATGTCCCAGGTAACATATATTTATAAAAATATATAAGTGCATTGGGCTTCCCTGGTGGCTGAGACAGTTTTTACTGTTTATATAAGTGCGTCAAAAGTTTCTCAAGGCAATATGTACTTACTCTTCCTACTGGTTATGCACTCTGATCTTTCCTATTTGATTCTCTTCTATTTTTTTTCCCAACAAAAGATCTCACATATTTATTACTGAGCCAAAGCACTAGTGCAGAAATACTAACACAAAGAGAAAAATCATTTTCCCAATAAAACATGTCCAGCTGTTCAGAAAGTAGTGATGTTCTCAGAGTAGTATGGTAAGATCTAAGTGACCCTGTGTGCGTGCTCAGACACTCAGTCGTGTCCGACTCTTTGCAGCCCTATGGACTGTAGCCCACCAGGCTCCTCTGTCCATGGGATTTCCCAGGCAAGAATACTGGAGAGGGTTCCCATGTCCTCCTCCAGGGGATCTTCCCAACCCAGGGATCAAACCCACATCTCTTACCTCTCCTGCATAGGCAGGCAGGTTCTTTACCACTAGTGCCACCTGGGAAGCCCCAAGTGACCTTGACACAAGCATAAATATGTGTGCCACCTCATGTGCAAGGCTCCTTAGAGACACAGCTTGGTTCTTCCCCAATGTCTTCCCTTGGAGTTGTACCTGATTCTGTTACCAGTTTTGATTCCAATTCATTAGGCAAAGCGACGACTCTGCTTTTATTTCTTGGCCAGGAATCACTTGATGCTGAACGTCTTGTGAGAAGACATGGTGAGGCAAATTCAACCACACGTAGAATGGCAAGGAAGAGAGGAGGAAGCAGGTAGGAGGACGTGTGTAGAACCTATTCTTTTTCAGCGCTGATTACACCTCTAACTGATTCTACAACTCACTAATGGGTTGTAACTTGCGGTTTGGGAAACTGCTAACAAGTGTATGGGGCTTCCCTCATGGCTCGGTGGTAAAGAATCTGCCTGCCAATGCAGGAGATGAAGGTTTGATCCCTGGGTTGGGAAAGTCCCCTGGAGAAGGAAAGGACAACCCACTCCAGTATTCTTGCCTGGGAAATCCCAGGGTCAGAGGTGTCTGGCAGGCTATAGTCCATGGGGTCGAAAAAGAGTCAGATGCAACTTAGCAACTGAACAATAACAAATGTGCGAAAAGAATGAAAAGCTGAGTCTGAACCCTACTCCAGCCATTTGCTGTGTGACCTCAGGCAAATTACTTTGTCTCTCTGGGCTTCATTTTTCTGACCTGGAAAATAAGAAAATTGGACTTAATGGTTTTTTATCTTCCTTCCAGTATTAAGATCTTTTAGCTCATTACTACTCCCAATACTACACACATACTCCCACCCACCAAATACACTCATACATAGCCCCCAGGATTGGGTTCCTGTTATTATTGACAGAGTATGTCACCTAGGAGGCCAGTATGATGAAGGGTAATCTAATAAAAATAGTTATTGAAATTAGTGTTTATCTAAATTCTTCATGAAGGAAAAATCTTATAGCCATTTTACAAATTGTCAGCACATTTTTTTCTAATTTTTTTTGCCATGCTGCTTCCCTAACTAGGGATTGAATCCCTGCTTTCTGCAGTGGAAGCGTGATCGGTGTCTTAACCAATGGACCATCAGGGAAGCCTCAAACTGTCAGCGCATTTGACCAAATTTGGTCATTATCATTACTCATTATCTCTCCAAAGTCTTTATCATGCAGCTAAATAATAATGACAATAATTTACAGCAAACTGTAACCTTTGCTGACAAAGATCCATCTAGTCAAAGCTATGGTTTTTCCAGTGGTCATGTATGGATGTGAGAGTTGGACTATAAAGAAAGCTGAGCGCTGAAGAATTGATGTTTTTGACCTGTAGTGTTGGAGAAGTCTCTTGAGAGTCCCTGGGACTGCAAGAAGATCAAACCAGTCAATCCTAAAGGAAATCAGTTGGAAGGACTGATGCTGAAGCTGAAACTCCAATACTTTGGCCACCTGATTCGAACAACTGACTCACTGGAGTAGACCCTGATCCTGGGAAAGACTGAGGCAGAAAGAGAAGGGGATGACAGAGGATGAGATGGCTGGATGGCATCACCGATGCAATGGACATGAGTTTGAGCAAGCTCCAGGATTTGGTGATGGACAGGGAAGCCTGGTGTGCTGCAGTCCATGGGGTGGCACGACTGAGCCACTAAGCTCTGAGCAACTGACATGACTGAGCTCTGACACAGCTGAGCAACTAAACGGAACTAAACTGCAACCATGATGTCATAAAAAACTTCATCAGGTAAGAAAGATCCTATCATCATATACCTCCTCTTTGTTTAACAGACAAGGAAATGTACTAGGATCAGGTGTATTGCAGGTCACAAAGGTCACATGGGGTGCTAAGTGGTGTTGCTGCACCATGAACCCACGCCTCCTGCTTTCACATCTGGAGCCTCTGTCTCCTGAGAACACAGACCCAGGACCATACCAGCCCAGAGGTGGGCTGTCTTTCTGCACCTGTCGGGGTGGGGGGCCGGGGCTGTGTGATTAGGATTTGCTGATGTACTATAACCCTGCCTTGCAATACTCCAAGCCCAGCTGATTGTTGTCTCATTTATTTTTCTTTCCACTTTAAAATGTGAATTTCTTCTGAGGGAAGCCAGTCCACATGTTTCTGATTTGTTTACACTTAATGTCTCCAAATCAGAGAAGGCAATGGCACCCCGCTCCAGTACTCTTGCCTGGAAAATCCCACGGATGGAGGAGCCTGGTAGGCTGCAGTCCATGGGTTCGCAAAGAGTCGGACACCACTGAGTGACTTCACTTTCACTTTTCACTTTCATGCATTGGAGAGGGAAATGGCAACCCACTCCAGTGTTCTTGCCTGGAGAATCCCAGGGATGGCGGAGCCTGGTGGGCTGCCATCTATGGGATCACACAGAGTCGGACACGACTGAAGCGACTTAGCAGTAGCAGTAGCAATGCCTCCAAATAGTGCTCTCTGACATCCCTGAGCTTCACACCTTTCCTGGAGAATGCTGGGTGAGCAGATTGAGAAGAGATGGTACTCAAAACGTCCCCTTAGGCTAATGATGTCTCCCAGGCTTGCAGTTGAGGCTTCAGCTGCAGATAGCAGCTTCAGCTCTAGCCAAGGAGACAGTTAAAACAGCTGGGCCAGGGACTTTCCAGTGATGCAGTGGCTAAGACTCTGTGCTCCCAATGCAGGGGCCTGAGTTCCAACCCTGGTGAGGGAAGTAGATCCCACATGCTGTAACCAAGGTCCCCCATGCCACAACCAAGACCCAGCACAGCCAAATAAATAGAAAACAAAGCAAGCAAACAAAAAACAGCTGGGTCAGCCAGCATGGGACTCCATTCAGAACACAGAATATTACGAAGCAAGGGTGACATTGATCCCTGATAGCTTAGCCAGGGCATGAAGTAAAGTGCTGTATGAGGAAGGGGGTGTTTCTTTGCTACTCCTTGGCTGTCCTAATCATATACCTCAGGAGGAGTGCTTAGATGTTTCCTCTAAGCAAACTTGACTGTAACAGTGGAAGTGAACTGGGATGGGTAGCCATTGGCCCGAAGGAGGGTTGATCTGTGGGGACAACACAGCATGCTAGAAAGTGCTAGATAGTCAGGGGAACCTGACATCCAAGCTTGAATCTGACATTCAGCTCAGGGTCTTTAGGTAAGTTACTTTACCTCTGTGGATATATGTCATCAGTAAACCCCCACTGCACATTGTTGTAAGGATTAAACGAGACAATGTGTATGACAGGAGAGTAAATAGGCACTTATATATGGCAGCTGATGGTTTCATATTATCTGAAAATAAAAGACTGTATGTTTAATTCCCTCTTAATTCTCATTTAAATCATGCTCCGGACTGGAGAAGAGAAAAAAAGTGTGTTTACAAGGTTATTGAGGAGTGGCTTGAGAAAGATGTCACAGATGCTTTAGAAAAATCACAAAGCAGTTTAATAGATCAACAGAATCTAAGTCGAGTTTGGGAGGCTGGGGATGAAGAAGCAAGCTGGGGGAATGCAGAGGCATGCTGGAGTAAGGCCTTAATCAGGGAAGTCTTCTCCATTATCCTGAACTTGGGCTTAAATTTTAAGCTTCCTTAATACACAGTAGCGGAGAAGGCAATGGCACCCCACTCCAGTACTCTTGCCTGGAAAATCCCATGGACGGAGGGGCCTGGTAGGCTGTAGTCCATGGGGTCGCTAAGAGTTGGACACGACTGAGTGACTTCACTTTCACTTTCCACTTGCACGCATTGGAGAAGGAAATGGCAACCCACTCCAGTGTTCTTGCCTGGAGAATCCCAGGGACGGGGGAGCCTGGTGGGCTGCCGTCTATGGGGTCGCACAGAGTTGGACACGACTGTAGTGACTTAGCAACAGCAGCAATATACAGTAGACAGGAAATCTGAGGTTGTATAATAAACGATCAATTTTTTGTGTTAAGAATTTATGGATGGGGGAAGGAGGGAAAACTGCTTAGTAGGATGGGGTTTCCTTTTAGGGTGATGAAAATGTTTGGGAACTATTTAGAAGTGTTGTTTACTCAACAATGGGACTCTACTAATGCCACTGAATTTTTCACTTTAAATTGGTTAATTTTATGTCATATGAATTTCACTTCAATTTAAAACTTATGGAGTTATAACCTAAATGAGAAAAGAATTTGAAGAATAGATGCATGTGTGTGTGTATATATATATATATATGTATATAGCTGAATCACTCTGCTGTACATCTAAAACTAATACAACATTGTTAATCAACTATACTCCAACATAGAATAAATTTTTAAAAGCTTGTGTAAATAAAAACTAGTATTTTTAAAGGAGTAGCCCTACCAGATGCTGGATTTTTTTTTTTTTTTTTTTTTTTTTTTGCCACACCACATAGCTTGTGACAACTTATTCCCCCTACCAAGGACTGAATCTATGCTCCTGGAAGTGGAAGCCTGGAGACCTAACCACTGGACTGCCTGGAAATCCCCTAGAAAATATTTTTAAGCTACAGAAATTAAAACAGTGTGTTATTGGCACAGGAATTAAACAGTAGATAAAACAGGGGAACAGAACGGAGTCCAAAGTAAATTCAAATGGCTCCCCTGTCCATGCAATTCTCCACTCAATAATACTGGAGTGGGTTGCCATTTCCTTCTCCAGGGGATCTTCCCAACCCAGGGATCAAAACTGGGTCTCCTATTTTGCAGGCAGATTCTTTACTATTTAAGCCACCAGCAAGGCCTATTTGAGAAATTAGTATTTGCTAAATAAGACAATAAAAATCAGGGCAGAAAATATGGATTATTCAACTGTTCAATAAATGTTGTTGGGACAAGTGCTAACCATTTGGGAAAAAAATTAAAGCTAGACTCATACCTCACAGTTTATAGCAAAATGAATTCCAGATGGATTAAAAGAGTAAATGCAGAAGAATGGAAGTGTGAGAGTTCTGGAAGGAAAATATGGTAGCACTTTGTATAATCCTGGGGTAAGGGGTCTCTTTTTATAGGCTTGACATGAAACCCTGGAACAACAACAAAAAAACGATTGATCAATTTGACCAAACACAAAAAAACACAGAAATGAAGGCAATTTCTGTATGTTCTATATGGCAAAAATTACTATAAACAAGTTTGAAAGATAAATGACAAATTGGAAGAACATTTGCAGCTCATATGATAGGTAACTAATTTCTCTGATATAGAAAAAACTTTTACAAGTTAATAAGATAAAGCCAATCATTTCTATTGAAATGAGTGTAAGAAAAACTGAATGGTCATGACATATGAGAATATGTTTAACCTTATTAGTAATCACAGAAATAGAAATAAAATCAATAAGGAAAGTATATTTATTGCTGACTAAATTGATGAAGAAAAAAATTATTCCCAGACAATAGATCCTCTGCATTTTTGTAAAGATGTGAAATAGTATATAGAACTTTCCTGGAGGGCATTTTGGCTTGTTTATCAGTATATTAAATGAACTTGCTCTTCAACCCAGAAATTCCACTATTATGACTTTATCATTGAGTTAATAAGTCAAGTGAACAAAAATAAAATGTGAAAATTGGAGGGAAAACCTAAATGTTAAATCAATAGAAGGCTGACCCATACTACTGGAATACTACGAAGTCATTTAAAAAGACTATGTACCCTGATATAAGTTGTACCATGATATTGGCTGGAAAAAGTAAGCTGCAGAATCATCCTACACCTTACAATGGTCTTATTTTTGTAAAAATAAATTAAAAACTGTGTATTGCTTGCTTTTTTTTTTGTATCAGAAGTAAAAAAGTCTAGAAGGATACATACCAAACTATTAACAGTGGATACTCCTGGAAGGGAGTGGGGAAGACTGGGGGAAGAAACTTACCTTGTATATTTCTGTAGTGTCTCAAAATGTTTTACTTTTATAATCAAACAAATTTGAGGGTTAATTATAAATTATAGAACATTTGTGTAAGGGAATGCTTCAAAGGACTATAGATCTCTACAGGTAGCTAGATAGAGACATAGGAAGATAGATATCCTTCTAAGTCTATAGATAGAAAGATATCCATAAATTATTGTCTGGTGAAAGTGGGATGCATGCTCAGTCACTAAGTCGTGTCTGACTCTTTGTGATCCTACGGATTATAGCCCACCAGGCTCCTCTGTCCATGAGATTTTCCAGGCAAGAATACTGAAGTGGGTTGTCATTTAGATCATAGTGTGTCCCGATCTTCTATATTTTTCAAAGAAACAATGTAGTAACCAAAATCCCCAAAGGGAGGATAAAATTTTTATAAATTCTGAATCTAATAAAACACATGTACACAAAGATGTACATGAATGTGATAGCATATGAACTCGCCTACATAAATTGCGATTGTAATTTCACAATTGTCAGAACAGAAACTAAAAATAATCTTTAAGCACCATCTCATGGAGATAGCACCACTACCATTTTCAAATATGCCCCAGTGTTTCTATTTTTGTGATCTGGGGAAGAAAATTAGCATACATGCTTGTGTATGTGTGTGTGTGTGTATGTGTACACATATGCATAGAAGAGAGAGATTGACGGCTTTGATAGTATGATGGAATTTCTAGGGATATTTTTCCTTTTTCTTTAACCTATTTGTCTAACTTCTTTACACCAAGAAGTGTTATCTTTGTAAACCAAAAATAAATATTTTTAAGAAAGAAGTGAAAATTAAGGTAAAATGTATATATTTCTTCAGTTTTTTTAGTAACTACTCCCAGCATGGGTAATTCCTGAAAATGTTTTCTAGTAGTGCACTGGTCAAACAATACATCAAGGTCATGATCCATACAACTCTCTTCTCCCTGCCCAGTGTTTGATATTTCCCTAGAGCCAAAAAGAAAGCTCAACAAACAAAAATAAATAATCAAGATGGGGGGTATGTGAGGCTGGGAGTACTAGGTAAACAAAAGCAGTTGAACTCTCCAGGCGCAGTTTGATCTTAATATCCAGTGGGGGTGACCTGCAAACCACATCACCACAATCCCCTTAATTCCCTTTGAAGATCATTGAGCAGTGCTCACTAGTACAGAAAATAGCTTCCCACCGGGGCTAATCACCAGGAGCCCTCCTTTCTCCTAAATCAGAACAGATGACCAGACAAAACCACATCATACGTGGGCAAGTCCCACCCAAGTACTGTTTATTTGAGGATTTTATCTGTACACCAAAACTGCTCCAAAATTGGTGGAATTTATTCCACTCACAAAAATAAAGTTAGTTAGGCGTAAAGTTAGTAAGTAAAATATCAAGATGATCCATTTCCATGAGAAATTTTCAGGAATAATGGAGAGAGGGAAAGAGAGAATTTTTTTTTTAATTTAACATTTATTTGGCCATGTCGAGTCTTAGCTGTGGCACGCGGGGTCTTCTTTTGCTTCTTGCAGCGCATTGACCCTAGTTGTGGCACACAGGCTTAGCTGCTCTGAGGCATGTGGGATCTTAGTTCTCGGACCAGGGATTGAACTTATGTTTCCTGCATTGCAAAACAGATTCTTAACCACTTGACCACTAAGGAAGTCCCTAAGGTAGAAATTTATTTTACCATAGTCTTGATTTTTTTTTTTTAGGATGGAAAAAATTTTTAAGGTGGAAATCTTTTATACCAGAGTCTTGATTTACTCTACATAATACCAAATAATTGACTTTATTTTCAGTTCAAGAGATCTTTACTTCTCTTTTCTTCTAGTAACTGTAACTAGGTTTCCTAAATCAATCAGCTGTTTTTATATTGTATGCACATTAATTTAGTGGGCAAAAAAGCTCCCCCAAAATATAGTTTGCAGGAAAAATTATTGTCTCAGAGTCATACTTATGTTAGCAATTGCAACTGGCTCTTGTGAGCATTGATGTAAAATCCCCACCATTGATCTGTACCACATTAAAAATTATGATCTTCAGCAAATCTTTTTTTTTAAATAATTTATTCATTTATCTGGGGCTTCCCAGGTGGTACTAGTGGTAAAGAATCTGCCTGCCAAAGCAGAAGATGCATGAGACATGGGTTCGATCTCTGTGTTGGGAAGATCCCCTGGAGGAGGTCATGGCAATCCACTCCAGTATTCTTGCCTGGAGAATCCCATGGACGGAGGAGCCTGATGGGCTACAGTCCAGAGGGTCGAAAACAGTCAGACACAACTGAAGTGACTTTACACTCACACTTTCCCTCACGTATCTTAGGTAGCTGTTCATGGGCCCTCTCCAGCTGGGGCTAGAGGGGGCTCCTCTTCGCTGCAGTGCACAGGTTTCTCACTGTGGTCTTTGGTGTAAAGAAGTTAGACAAATAGGTTAAAGAAAAAGGAAAAATATCCCTAGAAATTCCATCACACTATCAAAGTGTCTCCTGGTGTGGAGCACAGGCTCCAGGGAGTACTGGGCTCAGCAGTTACCTCCCAGGGATTCACTAATTTTGGCTCACAGGCCCTAGAGCACAGGCTCAGCAGTTGTGGCCCATGGACTTTAGTTGCCTGCAGCATGTGGAATCCTCTTGGATCAGGAACCAAACTCGTGTCCTCCATCTTAGTAGGCAGACTCTTATCCTTGGTACCACCAGGGAAGTCCAAACATTTTTTTTTAATTATTTTTATTTGTTTATTTGGCTGTACCAGGTCTTAGTTGCAGTTGTGGCAAGTGGGATCTAGTTCCCCGATCATGGATCGAACGCAGGCCCCCTGCACTGGGAGCAAGGAGTCATAATCACTGGACCACCAGTGATTTGGAAGTCCCTACAGCAAATCTTTAAGGAAAAAAAAAACTCATGGAAGATTTCATTCTTAACCACATTGTCTCCACATATGAAGTCTTTACTTTCCATCCTTATTCCACAC
Organism: Bubalus bubalis; assembly: GCF_019923935.1. Lineage (NCBI taxonomy): Eukaryota > Metazoa > Chordata > Mammalia > Artiodactyla > Bovidae > Bubalus > Bubalus bubalis. The sequence continues at coordinate 18,665,115 of NC_059159.1, read as the reverse complement.
CCAGTTTCATGCAGCCTCAAAGCTATGCCATCTCTTTGCAGGAGTGGAGAAATTTCAGAAAGGGCTGCTAAAACATTTATTTCACAGCACAGTTATTATGAGTTAGTTAAGTTTCTGTTTATATAGTTACCATGACTACTGTGAGAATGGCCATGATCTCTCCCTCTTACTTGAAAGGTTGCAGGAAGCCAGGCTTGTCTGTCTTTAAGATGCAGAAGCTAAGAAGTATGGGGTTTTATTTCCAATTAAGAATCCTGCAAAACTGAAGTGAAATCTGTGGTGGGATCAAAGTCATAATTATCTCAACTATTAGGTGAGCAACTTCCATCAGGATATTTCCTAGTTTTTCATCCTTAGACCAGAAGAGGTAAAATTGCATAATGGTTAGCCTTTTGTATATGATGATAGTATTTAGTGCAATAGACAATTGTTTTCTAAAAGTGTAGATAGACTTGCATTGCTATATCCACATTCTCTCATCTACTAACACTTCGAATATATTTGAAAAACAGCTGGCTGGCATTAAGAGGACACGTTGTGGTTGAAGAGCAGTGACGTTAAGGGAAAGCTCTAGTCCTCTCAGCCAAATGAACACTGAAGAATATCCATCGTTTGAAATCAAGCAGACTTTTGCTGAGAAGATTGTTCTAAGAGCAAGAAGGATACAGTCACTAGCAAATCATGTTGATTTCATTGTCATGGAAATCATTGGGAGGCTGGAGGTCAAAGTTCTGGATCTGGGACTGCTGTTAACAGCTATGTGGTCGTGGACAAAGCAAATCACCTCTCTGAGCCTTGGAATAAGAGGAGAATAATATCTTTTCTGATCTCAAAATTCCCTGTCCAAAGCTCTGGGAAGCCCTGTTCTCAGCTGAGGTAGTGTTTACTGTGATAATAGGATGGCGAAATTCTTCTTGATCTGGCTTACAGGGAACAAAAATAACAGCAATCAAATACATCCCATCTGTAGAAAAAATGAACTCTTTTACACTGTTGGTGGGAATGTAAGTTGGTGCAGCCACTATGGAAAACAGTATGGCGGCTTCTCAGAAAACTAAAAAAAGAACTACCATATGATCCAGCAATCCCACTCCTGAGCATATATCCAGGGGTGGGGGGAAATGTACCCCTATGTTCATAGCAGCACTATTCACAATAGCCAAGTTGTAGAAACAACCCAAATGTCCATCAACAGATGAATGGATAAAGAGGATGTGGTGCATATGTACAATGAAATATTTCTCAGCCATAAAAGAGAACAAAATAATGCCATTTGCAGCAACATGGATGGACCTAGAGATTATCACACTAAGGGAAGTAAGTCAAAAAGAGAAAAACAAATACCATATGATATCATTTATATGCAAAATCTAAAATATTACCCAGGGACTTCCCTGGCAGTCCAGTGGTTAAGACTCCATGCTTCCACTGCAGAGGGCACAGGTTCCATCTCTGGGCAGGGAACTTAGATCCTGTACGCTATCAGTGTGGCTAATAAATAAATAAATAATAAACAAAATATGACACAAATGAACTTATCTATGATACAGAAACAGACTTTTGATTTTGGGAGAATGGTAGGCATGGACTGGGAATTTGAGGTTAATAGATGCAAACTTTTGCATATAGAGTGAATAAACAATAAAGTCCTACTACATAGCATGGGGAACTATATTCAATATCCTGGGATAAACCATAATGGAAAGGGATCTACATGATGCTAAAACATCTAGGTAAAAGATGAAATTGTATGCAAATGAAATATTTGTACTATATATGTTTTAAAATTTTGGTTTCAAAAACTTAAAATTTATATCTTAAAAAAAAGTACTGTGAATTCCCTGGTGGTCTAGTGATTAAGGTTCCGGGCTTTCACTCCCGTGGCCTGGATTCAACTTCTGTCTGGTCAGGGGACTGAGATCTTGCAATCCTTGAGCCACAGTCAAATAAATAAATACATTTCAAAAAATAAAAATAACGACAACAAAAAAAACTGTACTAATGTAGTCCCATCTTACCCACATTTTACAGATCACTTCCAAAAAGATAGCAGCACTCTGCTTCATCAGTTCAGTTCAGTAGCTCTCTGCGACCCCAGGGATTTCAGCACGCCAGGCCTCCCTGTCCATCACCAACTCCCAGAGTTTACTCAAACTCATGTCCATTGAGTCGGTGATGCCATCCAGCCATCTCATCCTCTGTCATTCACTTCTCCTCCCGCCTTCAATCTTTGCCAGTATCAGGGTCTTTTCAAATGAGTCAGTTCTTTGCATCAGGTGACCAAAGTATTGGAGTCTCAGCTTCAACATCAGTCCTTCCAGTGAATATTCAGGACTGATTTCCTTTAGAGGAAAACTACGCTGCATAGTAGGAAATTATCTCAGGGATCGATGATGATGATTACATGAATAGATAATTATGAGATTATTAAGAGGCTTAACTACAGACTGAGAGTTAAAAACAAAGTGACTGTGATCTTATAAACATCCCTTTCTCCAGGAGGCAATCTTTGTGGGAAACATGAGTTTTGTCTTTTGGGTTTTTTTTTGTCCCCCTCCACCCTACACCCACCACACATGTGGGATTTTACCCTGACCAAGGATCAAATGCATGCCTCTGCTGCAGAAGTGTGGCGTCTTAACTGGTATACCACCAGGGAAGTTCAAATAAACGTGAGCTCTAGAGGCAGCTCTGGTACCACTCGCTCTGTGATTTGGACTTCTCACCCATACATTTGCTGCTGGAGAAGACTCTTGAGAGTCCCCTGAACTGCAAGGATATCAAACCAGTAAATTCTAAAGGAAATCAACCCTGAATATTCATTGGAAGGACTGATGCTGAAGCTGAAGCTCCAATACTTTGGCCACCTGATGTGAAGAGCCAACTTATTGGAAAAGACCCTGATGTTGGGAAAGTTTGAAGGCAGGAGTAGAAGGGGAAGACAGAGGACGAGATGGTTGGTTGACATCACTGACTCAATGGACATGAATTTGTGCAGGCTCCCGGAGTTGGTGATGGACTGGGAAGCCTGGTGTGCTGCAGTCCATGGGGTGGCAAAGAGTTGGACACGACTGAGTGACTGAACAACCTGTACATTTGAGGATTTAGTGAAATGATCTTCAAGGGCCCTTACAGATCTAAAATTCTATGATTCTATGGTTCTAGTAACTTGAATTGTTCCGTATTCTAATTTTATGAAAAATAAAAATTGTTAACAAAGCTTTCAAGAAGTAATTTTAATTATATATTCTTAACTCTCCCCAGTCTTATCTATAACTCCAGTGTTGTACAATGATTATAGGAATTTGGAATCTATTCTGAAGGCATTATAAGAGGGCAAACCAAAACCTTATTTTATGGTTATCATAATTCCATTGTTGGGCATTCTAATTGCATAAATATTTGCTAATGCATAAATGGTATATAACTATTTCCATTTAACTCCCATATGGAAAATTAGTGTAATACTCCATTACCTACTCGCTCTGATTAAATGAATCTCTCCTGGGGAATTCAACAAGTTTTTATTTCTGGCAGTTCATTAACATTACTCAATCTTTGAATGACAAGGACAGAGATTATTGTTTCTAGGTTAAAGAGGGGGATGTGGAGTCAGGATAACTCAAGAGTTGGAAGGAAGTTTAAAGGTTATCTAACTAGATCCTTTATTTTATAGATGAGAAAAGTGAAACCAAGAAAAGGTAAAAACCAGAAATTTGGTGATCATCTTGGACAAGAGCTGGAATAAAACACTAGACTAGGAACTTCCCTGGTGATCTGGTAGTTAAGAATCCACTTTGCCATGCAGGGGATGTGGGTTCCATCCTTTGTCAGGGAACTAACATCCCACATGTTGTGGAGCAACTAAGTCCAAGCACCACAACTAAAGAATCCATGCACCACAACGAAAGATCCCAAGTCCCACACCTAAGACCAGACACAGCCAGATAAATAATAAATAAATAGATAAAATCAAACACTAGACCACTTGATCCCCCAGCTTATTTTCCAACAGAAACCCTTGATAGATTTCCCTCTTCGTGCCCAATATTTAAGATGAGTTAGATAAGAAAAGCCAGGTTTTTTTAGGGTTTATCTCACATGCTAGTAAAATAATGCTCAAAATTCTTCAAGCCAGGCTTCAGCAATACGTGAACCGTGAACTTCCAGATGTTCAAGCTAGTTTTAGAAAAGGCAGAGGAACCAGAGATCAAATTGCCAACATCCGCTGGATCATAGAGAAAGCAAGAGAGTTCCAGAAAAACATCTATTTCTGCTTTATTGACTATGCCAACACAATAAACTGTGGAAAATTCTGAAAGAGATGGGAATACCAGACCACCTGACCTGCCTCTTGAGAAACCTGTATACAGGTCAGGAAGCAACAGTTAGAACTGGACATGAAACAACAGACTGGTTCCAAATAGGAAAAGGAGTACGTCAAGGCTGTATATTGTCACCCTGCTTATTTAACTTACATGCAGAGTACATCATGAGAAATGCTGGGCTGGAAGAAGCACAAGCTGGAATCAAGATTGCCGGGAGAAATATCAATAACCACAGATACGCAGATGACACCACCCTGATGGCAGAAAGTGAAGAACTAAAGAGCGTCTTGAGGAAAGTGAAAGAGGAGAGTGAAAAAGTTGGCTTAAAGCTCAACATTCAGATAACTAAGATCATGGCATCCGGTCCCATCACTTCATGGCAAATAGATGGGGAAACAGTGGAAACAGTGGCTGATTTTATTTTTCTGGGCTCCAAAATCACTGCAGATGGTGACTGCAGCCATGAAATTAAAAGACACTTGCTCCTTGGAAGGAAAGCTATGACCAACCTCGATAGCATATTCAAAAGCAGAGACATTACTTTGCCAGCAAAGTTTCGTCTAGTCAAGGCTATGGTTTTTCCAGTGGTCATGTATGGATGTGAGAGTTGGACTATAAAGAAAGCTGAGCTCAGAAGAATTGGTGCTTTTGAACTGTGGTGTTGGAGAAGACTCTTGAGAGTCCCTTGGACTGCAAGGAGATCCAACCAGTCCATCCTAAAGGAGATCAGTCCTGGGTGTTCATTGGAAGAACTGATGTTGGAGTTGAAACTCCAGTACTTTGGCCACCTGATGTGAACAGCTGACTCATTTGAAAAGACCCTGATGCTGGGAGGGATTGGGGGCAGGAGGAGAAGGGGACGACAGACGATGAGATGGTTGGATGGCATCACTGACACAATGGACATGGGTTTGGGTGGACTCTGGGAGTTGGTGATGGACAGGGAGGCCTGGTGTACTGTGGTTCATGCGGTCACAAAGAGTCAGACACAACTGAGTGACTGAACTGAACTGAACTGAATATGGGAAATGATTCCTACCTCTTGTTATCCACATCCAAGGGCCTCAATTCAGTTCAACTACAGAATCTAAGACACTTGTCTAGAAGAGAGAGTTCTTTTTTTTTTTCCTTAAAATATTTTTTTAGATGTGGACCATTTTTTTAAAAGTCTTTATTAAATTTATTATGATATTGCTTCTGATTTATATTTTGTTTCTTTTTTTCCCCCAAGGCACATGGAATCTTAGCTCCTTGACCAGGGATAAACCTGCATCCCCTGCACTGGAAGGCAAAGTCTTAATCATTGAACCACCACAGAAGTCCTGAGAGAGTTCTTAACTGAACAAAGGATATAAGACCCCTTCTTAACTTTGACAATGACCTGTGGTTGAAATGGGGAGCAATACCTCTCAGTGAGGCCCCTTTTAGTCATTGATATTCACTTCATTACAATGTCCAGGGAGCTTACTTACAAACTAGCTCATATTGGAAAGTTAAACAGTTGTAGGTGTAATCTGTAGAGCAAAGAAAAAAGGAATGAAGGACGAGTGAGAAAGAGACATACACAGAAAGAGGGAGATACATGGCATTATACTTTTGTCAAAACCCATAGGATGCACAACACCAAGGATGAACCCTCATGTAAACTGTGGACTTTGGTTGACAATGATGTGTCCAGTGTAGGCTCATTGATTGTAACAAATGTTCCACTTTGGTATGGATGCTGATAGGGAGAACATTGTGCATGTATGGGGGCAGGGAATATTTGGGAACTCTCTATACTTTACATGCAATTTTGCTGTGAACCTCAAACCGTTTTTTAAAAAATAATGTCTAGGGCCTCCCTGGTGGTCCAGTGGTTAAGAATCTGCCTGTCAGTGCAGGGGGCACAGGTTTGATCTCCAGTCCCAGAAGATCCCACATGCAGCAGGGCAACTAAGCCCAGGCACCACAGCTACTGAATCCAAGGGCCCTAGAGCAACAAGAGAAGCTTCCATGAGAAGCCAGAATACTGCAAAACTAGAGAATGCCCCCCACTTGCCGCACATAGAGAAAAGCCTGTGTGCAGCAATGAAAACCCAGCACAGCCAATAAATAAATAAATAAAACTTTAAAAAATAATGTCTATATTTAATGTCTATTAAAAAGAGAGAGGAAGAGAGAGAATCAAATCATCAAGCCAGACAAGCAGTGGGACTCCAGATCAGAGGTAAAATCCTTGAAACAGAGGTAGAGCCTTACAAGTGGGGAACCTCCCTTACTCCGCCCTCCAAAGCAGGAGTCAAGGAAGTAGCTTTTCTAGGTTTTAATTTTGTAGGTGCCCTAGGAAAGGACAGGCTGGAGAACTGTACCTACTTAGGGATCAGTTCAGAACCTGAGCAGAATTTAAAAGCTTTTGCAATAAAACAACTATTGAATATTTCCAGGCTCTGACAGATTTTGATAAGGACCCTCAACTTCGTTATTTAATACAATGGTTCGCAAAACATCCAGCTTTCAGGTTGACCTGTCAGTAAGTATGTCCTCTCATGGTATTTTAGACTGCACAAATAGAAAGCAAGACAGATAAAATAATATAGGAAATTCAGCTCCTGAAAAATTGCAACAAGGAGGTGGGCTGTGTGTTTTCAGGAATATTCTATATATTCAGAATCTATTTCCCACCTCAACGGTACATAATCATTCAATTTGAAAACCACGTCTTTCAGGAATGTTCTTTAATTTTTTACCTTTTGGAAGGAAGCTTGCTGGCAGCAGTATACCACAACACAAAGCTTTAATGGATCTTTAAATGCCCAGATTAAGAGAGAATGACCTGGAACCCTATCAACTGAAAGGGAAAAGGCAGAAACAACGAATCTTTTTAAAGTTCTCAAACTCTGTGGTCTAAATTAAAACTGCAGATCTCAATTAAAAAAAGAAAAAGAAGCAGCTGTTTTCCAGTCCATTGGTGTCAAGAGTCCTTCATTCTGTATCTGGGGATCCCTCAAATTTGGGATTTTCCATGTTCCAGAAAAACATCTATATCTGCTGTATTGACTACACCAAAGCCTTTGACTGTGTGGACCACAACAAACTGTGAAAGCAGTGAAGTCATAAAACAATTATTTGAGTATTTCTAACTTCTTACTGTAGTCTGAGGTTTGTATCTATCTTTAGGCAGTTGTGAAAACAATCCCATCTACCTCTCAACATACCCATTCAGAATGAGATCTTCCAAAAAAGAAATGCAAGAGATGAAAGAAAGAACTAATTATACTAAATACTTGTTTTTACTCCATAACCAAAATGATCCCTTTTTCTAATGTATTCACTTGAGTTCAATGCGGTGTTCCATTTTCCTGTAACCTTCATTTCCAAAATAAACCATATCAATACTAAACAAGACAATACAATCTCAAAAAAATTAGCAAAGGATTTAAATAAATATTATCCGAAAGAATATACACAAATGGTCAATAAGCACATGCAAAGATACTTAACATCATTAGTCATAAGGGAAATGAAAATCAAAATCACAGTGATATACCATATCACAACTTCTTGAAAGGCTATTTAAAAAAAAAAGGAAAGAAAAATAACAACTGTTGGCAAGGATGTGAATAAACTGGAACCCTGGTGTATTGCTGTGGGGATGCAAAATGGTGCAGCTTCAGTGGGATAGTTTGGTGTAGAAAATGTTGAACAGAATTACTATATGACAGCAATTCCACTCTTAAACATATATCCAAAAGAATTGAAAAGGGAAATCAAATAGACATTTGTACACTAATGCTCATTACACCATTCTTCATTACAAAGAAAAGGTGAACACAAGCCAAGTGTCCATCAACTGATTAATATTATTCAGCCATAAAATGGAGTGAAGTTCTGACATGCACAACATGAATCTTGACATTATGCTAATGAACGAGTCGTGAAAGGACCAATATTGTATGATTTCACTTATATGAAGTACCTAGAATAGGTGAGTTCACAGTAACATGAAGTAGAATAGAGGTTCCCAGAGAGTAGAAGGAAGGGGAAATGGGAGTTATTTCTTTTATTGGGTAAAAAATTTCTGTTTGGGATAATGAAATATTTCTAGATATGGATAGTGGTGATGGTTGCATAACACTTGAGTATAATGTCATTGAATTATACATTCTAAGATGCTTAAAATGGCAAATCTTATGTATATCTTATTACAATAAAAAAGATACATAAGAGGATTCATAGTTTTGCAAAATCATTCTGGGTGTTATGGGAGAGAGACAAAACACTATGTTCTAAGTGTAAGGAGGGAGTAAACTCCAGGTTAGCAACTTTAAGGGTGAGGTGAAGTGAAGTGAAGTCGCTCAGTAGTGTCCGACTCTTGGCGACCCCATGGACTGTAGCCTAATCAGGCTCCTCCGTCCATGGGATTTTCCAGGCAAGAGTACTGGAGTGGATTACCATTTCCTTCTCCAGGGGATCTTCCCGACCCAGGAATCGAACCCAGGTCTCCCGCATTGCATTGTGAGGTAGGGAAATAAATATAATGAATTGGTACAGCCAGGTCAACTAACAAGCTTTCTTAACTCAAAGCAGAGTTGGGATCCAAAATAAGCATCAGAGCAATATAGGCCAAAAAGATATGTCCCCCTATCCTATTTCCATTTATGCTTGAGTTAAAAAAACACCTCCCACTTTATTGCTTCTCAAATTTTGATATTAAATATACATGCCCTAAAGGTGGTAACTGTGCTTACTTTGATCGTCTTCAATATTTCAATGCACAGAAAACTGTTCAGCATTTTCTGGGGACAAAATCTTGAGATATCACATCCTCGAATGGGACCATCTATGTGAATGGCCTATTTGGTATAGGTCAGAGTGAAATTTGTTCAGGGGTTCCATAAGCACCAAAATGCCTTCAACCCCACCGAAGCGTGAGGCCTAGGACCGAGAACAGCTCTCTTCCTTCTCGGAAGAGACTTTCCCAACAACCCCCAACTCCTTAACGGGTTCCTCACGCTCCGTAAGCGAGCCCAAGTCTATCATTCTCTGAGGCAGCCCTAAAGGATTCTGGGAGTTAGGGGCAGGACCAGGGGCAAAATGAAATGTTTGGAGCAAGAAGAACAGCCGGTAAATTTAGGATTATCCGCCGGTTGCTGAGCGACTTCTCAAATCTTCCTGACCACTTCCATCTCTTCTCCCACCTGGTAGGCCCGAGCTCCAAATCCTCCTTCCACGCCCCGCCCCTCAGCTGCTCTACTAGCCAATCATCAGGCGGGTGCTTGACGGACTGGGCCAATCCCGAACACGTTCACTTTGAGCGGGAAAGGCTCAGAAACGCAGAGAGAGCGAGGTCGCCTTAACGGCTGGTTCTTGGCCTTGTCTCTAGTGGGTTACAGGCCTCGGAGGCCGCCGCCCATTGGCCGGGCAGCGGGCCAATGAGGGGTGCGAAGCCGGAGACAGGCCTCCCAGGAGGGGGCGTGGCGGGCCCGTGCCGGGTCGCGTGCGGGGTCGCGAGCCCCTGGTGGGCAATGTAACGGCTTCTCCCCAGCCTCTCCCTCCCGGCTCCTGCCCCCGCACCCACAGACCGGCTCCAGGCAGCGCCCGGGGCGGAGGCGGCAGTGGCGGGGTGCGGGTTGAGGGAGCTGGGCCTCGACGCCCCCCCTCATCCCCGTACCCCAGGAGCTGTGCCTAGTCCAGGAGGGGCTGGGAGGCCCATGGAGGTGAGCTGCGTAGACCCCCGTCCGCCCTCTCACCCCCCGGGCCTGAGGGAGGGACTTGAGGTAACCGGCGGGGACTGTCAGGGGTCTGGGTGGCGGCCGGGCTAGGAGGACGGCGACCGTGAGGAGAGACAGAATGGGCGCGTCCCCAGACGCGGGTCTCTGAAGCGGCCGGGCGGGAGAGGCCGGGTCGCTGGCAAGGAGCCCCGACGTGGCGACCGGGCTGCGCCGCGGGGGTGAGCCTGCGGCTCGGCGGCCGGTGTGGTGGGGGCCTGGGGACGCGCCGCGGGCTGACAGAACTGGCGGCGAGGCGGAGCAGGTGACTGGCTGCGACGCGCAGGCTGCCGCTGCCTCCCCAACGTCGGGCCATGGCGGCGCTGAGGCGGAGGCCGTCAGGGAGGGCCCGTCGGGCGCACCTCGGGGCCCGGCCGGTAAAGGGAGAGGGAACCCCGGGGACGGAGGCGCGGGGTCCCCAAATGAGTGTTCTGGGAACGGATTCCGGGTGGAGCTAGGCGCACAGCCAACGTAGAACCGTAGAAGCCGTCGTCCGGCCGTATCGGTCCGGCTCTGCCCTGCGTGACGTGTCTCCTGTTTCCTATCCCCGTTTCGTGCAGCCGAAAGTCGCGTTCCGTGGAGGTGCGAATCGCTGCTGGAACCTCAGTGCGGACGCCAGCAGTCGACTAACAGATGTCTTCAACAGCGTGGTGCTGACGGGCTCCCCTTCCTTCTATGATTGCTACAAATCGCAGGTCCGTTTCTCCGCTCTGCCCTTTGTTAGAGGATTTCTTCTCCTTCAAATCCGACCCTACCCCCAGCACCCAGCCCATTCACGTTGGCGTTTAAATTGCTCCACGTTTAGGACCAGACAATATTTTAAATACAGAGTTTGTAAAATACAAACTGGTTTTCAAAGCAAGTTAAGGAATACGATTTTTCATTGATTCTTGCTTTTGCTTTGTCCTCAGCGTTACATGATGCCAGAAATGTAAGAAAATCGTATTTGCTTATACCGTAAGATAATTTTCCCTTCCGGCATTTATTGGAAGTCGGTGCAAACATACGTTTGATCATTTAAAAGGGAAGTTTTTCTATACATTTTTATTCTCTGGCTCTAACAATGTCTTAGATGACGTGGTACCTTTTACCTCACCTAAAACATTTAGTTTGGTTAATCGTGTTAAATTAGCTTAGGATAATATGTCATTTTCATTTGAAATTATTTAACCAGCACATGGCTGTTGATATTGTTATATTTTGAATTATAACAGTGTTCTGAAATAAATAATTTTATTTAATTCACATGACAGCCTTGTATAGTATTATACCCGTTGTACAGATAGAGAAACTGAGGCCCAAATAATTTGACTTATGCTGTAAGTGACAAAACCCAAGTTGACTCCAGGTCTTTTCACTGCCAAGACCAGCATTCCACTGCTGTCTATAATGTTTGCTGCTGCTAAGTCGCTTCAGTCGTATCCAACTCTGCTGCTGCTGCTGCTGCTAAGTCGCTTCAGTCGTGTAGGACTCTGTGCGACCCCATAGACTGGCAACCCACCAGGCTCCCCGGTCCCTGGGATTCTCCAGGCAAGAACACTGGAGTGGGTTGCCATTTCCTTCTCCCTATAATGTTTACCTGACTACTAAAATTTACTTGGATTTAATTTCAGTTGATTAAGCATAGCAAGAATAAAGTGAGACATTTTGCAATTATCTAGACTAATTAGTGTACCAACCCTAAGCATTCACATATTTAACTTCCAGAAATGTTTTGACTGAAAAGGATCTAGATAGCCACCACATTAGTTGCTTGTTTTATCCTAGAGTATTAAATTTAAATCAGTGTTTTAAAAGGATTTAATTTTTCTAATACTCAAATCTTTAAAATATAAAGTATACTTGAAAATAAAAAAAGAAAAAATATAAAGTATACTTGAAATAATACTTATATATTTTGTTTGAAATACTGTTTACCTCATTTGATATTATATAATCTGAAAATGCTCATTTTGTTTAAGCAACTCTTTCAAAACGATGAACAATTATTTGTATCACTTTGGATACTTCACACCTAAAAGAGAGTTAGGTTGGGCCTGTCATATAAACTTAAGAACTAAAGGAATAAAATTATGAAAGGTTCTAACCATAACAGCCTTTGTAAAAGTTACTGCTAACTAACAGAAATTTTGGAAAGACAGTTTTTAGTGGCACTTTTAGCAAAATCTCTTGTGTGCCTCAGTTTCTCCAGCTTTAGAATAGTCAACAAAATAATAAGCTATAAACAAGAAAATTTAGGTTTCAAATAGTATTCATAACTATAATTTAACTAAATGGCTATAAAATGTTTGAGATTTGTAAAGATTTGTGATTAGATGATATTAATTTTCATATATTATTGGTATAAACTCAGTGAATGTTTAAAATGTTATTTTTCAGTTATGTCCATGAAGAACAAAAATTTAGAGTGTTTTGATCTAAACATGTTTTATCTCTTTTCACATCAATTTTGATTGAGAATAAAAGCAATTAGAAAATATTTTTAACCAGGATTATATACCTTCTATATTTATAAGAAAATACCCTTTCTACTCTGTTTATGTCTGGATATTTATAGCTATTACATCTCAGGTTTTAGTAGCTCCTTATTTGGAGAGTTAAAAATTGTGAATCTATGTATTCAGACTATTTTAAGTATTTAAAATTTGAGGTGCAGTATTTTCATTGTACTTCATTCCCTTTTTTGGAAGGAGCCAGAACTTCAAATAATTCATTAAAATCTTAAAACTCAAACCTTTTACCTTATTTACTCAAAATTCATTATAGAAGTATAAAGAAAAAAAATGAACTCGTTTTTTCTTATAACTATAATATCTTTAAATTTCTTAAGCTAAAATATGTTATGTATTGTCTCATTTTTATATTTCCTCTTGGAAATAAACTAAGCTGAAAATTAAAGATACTGTTTTAAAAGGCCCTAGTGTAGGAGTGGAGAAGGCAATGGCAACCCATGATGTTTATGAGATTTATCCACATTGTTGTTTTGCCAGTAGTTTATACCTTTTTATTGCTGCGTATGATCCCACTGTTGGAATATATGACAGTTTGGCCACCTGTTGATGGACATTTGCGTTGTTTCCAGGTTTGGACAGAGAAGGCAATAGCACCTCACTCCAGTACTCTTGCCTGGAAAATCCCATGGAAGCAGGAGTCTGGTGGGCTGTAGTTCATGGGGTCACTAAGAGTCATACACGACTGAGCGACTTCACTTTCACCTTTCACTTTCATGCATTGGAGAAGGAAATGGCAACCCACTCCAGTGTTGTTGCCTGGAGAATCCCAGGGATGGGGGAGCCTCATGGGCTGCCGTTTATGGGGTCACACAGAGTTGGACACGACTGAAGCAACTTAGCAGCAGCAGCAGTGTAGGAGTAAGACGGCCTTGAGTTTGGGTTTTAGTTTTGTCATCTCTTAGCTCAATAATTTGTAGCCTCATTTTTAAACCCATTATAAAACACCCATTTCCTCATTTTTAAAATACAGAGAATATCCATGTCATAAGGTGACTGAATACAGTGTGTGGAATTTCTTTGAAAATTTGATGTAAATGTACATTTACTTGTTTTTCACAGATTGGGGGCATTAAGACTGAATTTTGTAAATGATTTATTAAAAATAATACTAAAAATAACACAGCTATGGTCCACATAGTGCTCATCTGTTCAAAAAATTAAAACAGCAATAATTGTAGGTGTTCGTGTCCTATCTCAGGGATAAGCAACAGCTATTGGACAGGGGCAAATCTGCTGAGTGGCTGTTTTTGTAAACAGAATTTTATTGGAATAGCCACAGCCTCTAATTTACACATTGTCTATCGTTGCTTTGGTGTTAGGAGTTTCAACAGAGACCTTAACACAGCAAACCATAAAACATTTATTATCTGACCCTTTATAGAAAACAATTGCCATCTCCTACTGTTAAAGTAAGCTTAAGTGGCTAAGTCTAGATTTGTCTCCCAACTTTTACACATGTTATTTCCTCAAATTTCTTAATATTTCACTAATATTCTGTAGTTTTTATTGTATCTGATATACAAACATGTCTTTAAAATTTCAGAATGAAGATAGTGTTGACCTAAGGCAGACCTATGCTCCACTTTCTTCATCAACGGAATATGCAAGTTCTGTAGATTCTTCACTTTTCTATGCACCATGGTCTACATATGGAGATGATATTAAACAGCCCTGTAATTCTCAGATCAATGTAAAGAACAGGTAAATTAATACATTAGATTTCTCAGGCTAAACAAAGTGTTCTTAAGTTTGATTACGTGGGAACCTAGTTGTTTTAGCTCTTTGTTCCCTATATCAGTATTTTTATGACATTGCAATTTTATTTATCAAACTTCTAGGAAATAAAGTTATGTGTCTATAATTTTTTTCTTGCTACTTTCTTTCATTAATTAGAGGCAACTCTAAGTGAGTACATCTTAAGTTCCTCTTTCTAAAGATACCATATAAATGAGTTACAATTTTTCAATCTATTTTTTAATCCAGTTCTAAGTTTTTAGTAATTCTTCCCTTTACAAGTATACAACAAACAGGATTTTATCAAATGTAAGATACTTATTTTCTATTCAGTTCCACTAATAATGGGGGCTAACTCTATGTCAGATTCTCTCCTATTGGGGATATTAGAATTAACATGGCAAATATTATCTCTGCCTTTATAGATCTTACAGTAATGGTGATGATTATAACTTGCCAGGTGCTGCAAGTGCCTGGTGTACTGCAAGGTAAGGTCTAAAGGAAGAAGTATAAAATATTATGGGAGCTTATTGCAAAGAGAAGCTTAAGGGAGTGACACTACCTTTATGTTAATTATAATGAGGGAACAGTTAAAAGAGGCTGATGTGTCTTTAGTTTACCAGGAAATAATTATTTTTAAAATCTACTAATTAAATAATTGTTAAAAATTTAGAAATTAGTTTTAAGTTCTCTAAAGTAGATTTTATTAGGTAGACTATATAATATATAACTCTACACAAAAAAAGTATTTTTTTAGTTAATACATGTTCATTGAAAAACTTCAGACTTTATAGAAATATGTAAAGGCAAGCAGAAGTTTACCTTTACCCTGCCTTTCCACCTCCCAGTAACAACTATTAACAGTTTGGTATATATTACATCGAATATTTTTCTAGATATATACTAACATATTATTATACAAAAAGTTTATATCAAATCTTTTTGAAATAAGTATTAGACTTGTAAGTAGACCATTTATTCAACAAGCATGGCAAATGATAAACCTTTGCAAAATTCAAGTTTTTTAATATCATGATCATTTATTCAGTTTAATGATTACTAATACCTACCTTTCCTATGTTATGAAGATCAATGAAATATTTGAATGTTATGCAAGTATAAGGTATTTTCATTTCTAAAATGTCCTAACACTATGAAATGTTAGACCTAAAATATTAAAAACCAAGAAGTTACAATTTTAAAACAACATATTACTTCTAGGAACAAATTACCCAAAATCCATAAGAGGTAAAAAGGGTCCAGTATATTCCATCTCATTGTTGTTTTTTACATTTTGTATTGTTTAGATAGTGTTGGTCACTAGGTAGGATTTCATCTACATGGAGAACCAGTCACTTCTTTGGCAAAGACTTAGGGATAGCCCCCAAATCTTTTACATTTAAGGGACAACTGCTACATTCTTGTGATATTTAGGATGACCATATCACTGTACTTTTTAATCTAACTTTTAGTATAAGAGTCACAAAAAGAGAGTAACAGGTTCATATGGTTTTCAAATCACAGATGAAAAAACTTAGCAAGTGTGATGTAATGATGTATAATAGGACTAGACATGCTTTCAGAAGCAGCCATGGTACCAATCATGTCTATAACATCATAGATTAGAGATTTATATCTTGGTCATCTAAAATGAATAGCATGTGTTTTGGAGAAATAAGAGGTAAGCATTCATTGAGAACTAGACATAAGATTTGGAATGAAGGAGAAATACTTATGTAGGATAAATAGTATGCCAAAGTGGAAAATATTCTTGAGTTCCTATTCCCTCTTTAGTTGAAATGAAGGTATAGAGTTAATCCAAATATTTTATAGAAAAATAAGTCAGAATAAGTCTGGAAAAAGAAATATATTATGTTTCAATATGAGCAAAAGAATTTACATGTGATATTCGTTTATTTTTAGGATTCAAACAGAAAGAAATGACTATGGTAGTGAAACAGACTTATATGGACTTGTGTCTAACATTTTGGAAGAACAAGATAAATCACAGCCATACTTTGCTGAGGGGTTAGTATATTACATAACCTATATAGTATGTAATAAACTTTTAAATTCCCAGGTACTAGATCATTAACTTTTATTTTTACTTAATAGAGGATCATCTGACATTCGACATCGTAATTCAGATATTTGTTTCTAGGAGCCTAGATTTTCCTGAGGTGCTTGCCATACAGTTGAAAGTTTAATTTGCTATTAAGAACTTTCATTTGAAAAATCATTCTTCCATAACTCAAAGCTGTTTTCCTTGAGTTCATGAGCTAAAATTTGGCTTAAAGAGTATAAATTTCAACGACTTTTATACTTATACCTCCAAAAATAAAACTATCATCGCTTCTGAGTAGAAATATGTATGGATTTTATTCATATAGTAAAAACTTTTAAAGTATGCATTAATTGTTTTACTTGGGTATAGAAGCCATGTTATCCAGATTCCCTATTTCATAAATAGGGAAATATGTAGCATACATATAACCAATGAAAATGTTTTCATTTCAATGAGAGTACATCTTTTTTAATTAAAAAAATTGTAGTCAACAGCACTTTTGTATTGATCTTATATAATAATGTAAGAAAAACCTTATCTGGTTTCTACTTACTATATGTAAACAGTTCATGTAAGACCGTGCAATCACCAGCCTCAGGCTTTAGTTTATGTCGCCTCGAAAAGTATACTGAAGACATATTAAGACTAAAATGCATATTTATGCAGCATATAGCACATTTTAATTGGCAAAAAGTTATTTGGATGTAATGGCAGCTTATAAGGCAAAGTTGGAAAGGATTAGAGAATGGTGAAATGGGGCAATATAAAGGTTTTGAAAGCCTTTCCTCCCTTCTCCACTAAGAAAATAAAGACTTTAAAAATCTAAATTGTAATTAAATATATTTGCTTGTTCTAGGACCTGTTCCTCCAATTTAAAGTCAGTTTGGCCAATGAACACAAGCAGATTTGCAGATCACCATGACCTCTTAACAGAAACCAAAAGGCCAGTAGATACAGCCATCTCTCAGCAAGCTTTTTATACTGGTGAATCTGTGTCAGCAGTGGAAAAGCAGTACCTACATAACAGTAATCTCATACCACAACAAAAAATAGATGAACTTTATCATGGATTTACTGGTTTAGACCTTGAAGAACAATGGATGTACCCCTCACGAAATGATCATTCTAACTGTTACAATATTCAGCCAAATGATACAGCTAAGACAGCATTTCAAGAATATCCATTTATCAAAAATTGTTTTACACCACAGACTGGTCTGTCTGACATCATGAAAGAATCAGGAGTTGATACTTACTCTTACGGAAGAGAGAAAATATGTGCTAAAGGTCTTGAGGCACCATTACAGCAAAAGAGGGCAGAGATATTTCTTTCCCAATTTAATAGGTACAGTGAAAATCCAGATTATTGTAGATACCCAGAATATGCTCATCCTAATAAGGCTAAGCTGAGTAAGTGTTCGAATTTTAGTGTCCAAGATAGTAAAAAATTAGCTAGTGCCACACCTGAAACACCAACTGTAGAAGCAGACACCTACACAAAGTTATTTCAGGTAAAACCAGCAAATCAGAAAAAAATGGAGGAGACAATACCTGACCAGCAGAATTTCACATTTCCAAAAACTACACCACATCTGACAGAAAAACAGTTTGGAAAGGAAGCAGCATTTACTGCTGATTTTGGCTTAAAATCAGAATATGGACTAAAACCTCATACAACTTGTTCAGCTAATAATGATTTTGCTAATGTCACAGAAAAACAACAGTTTACAAAACCTGACCCCCCAAATTCTGAGTATTTTAAATCAGTGAATTTACTAGCAAATTCAGCAACATCTTCAGGAGGTATCAACTTAAACAGACCAACATGGATGAATGTCCAAACAAAAAATAACACTCCTATTCTTTATCGAAACCAAGGTAACTTGATGAAATTAAATTCTCATTTAAGTGCAGCTTCAAAATGTTCTAACCATTCTTCGGATTTCCCCCAACTATCATCTACAAATTTAACCCCAAATAGCAATTTATTTCAGAAGTATTGCCAAGAAAACCCTTCAGCATTTTCTAGTTTTGATTTTGGTTACAATGGTGCAGAAAGAATTCAATCTATCAATCACATGGAAGGACTGACAAAGACTGGAGAAGAAAATCTCTTTGAATCTGTTACCGATAAAAAAATAAAGCAGCCAAATGGATTTTGTGATAACTATTCAGCTCAACAGTATGGGATCATTGAAAGTGTAAACAAACATAATTTTCAAGCTAAGCCCCAAAGTGGACATTATGATCCTGAGGAAGGGCCAAAGCATTTAGATGGCTTATCTCAAAATACATATCAAGATCTGTTGGAGTCACAGGGTCATTTTAATAGCCACAGACAAGGAAGTGGAGACAACAATATTAATAGCCGTGTGAATCGCACACAGGCATCATGCTTTTCAAATAATTATATGATGGGAGATTTAAGGCATAATCAGAGTTTTCAACAACTTGGTTCAAGTGGGTTTCCACTAAGATCCACTCATCCATTTGGCCATTCAGTTGTTCCACTGTTGGATTCGTATGATTTGTTTTCTTATGATGACTTAAGCCATTTATACCCATATTTTAATGATATGATGTATGGTGATAATTCCTTTTCTGGTTTCGTGCCAACTTTTGGATTTCAAAGACCAATTAAAACCCGCAGTGGACCAGCCAGTGAACTCCATGTTCGTCTAGAAGAGTGCTATGAGCAATGGAGAGCATTAGAAAAGGAGAGAAAAAAGGTAATACAAAACTATCCATTTAGGCATAACTTAATATATCCCCTTTGCCTATTTTCATTTTGTTTACCCTAGTGTAGTTTAAGAAAGAGTACTTACTTTTAAGTTGAATTCTTCTATAATGTGTAGTATTTGTTAAGTCCATGACTATACGGAATTAATTAGGTGACTTAAGAGACTAAAAATGCTTGGGGCTTAAAATTTTTTTTAAGTTTATTTTGCCTGTTAGGTAGACTTTTTCCTTAATGGGTTGAAAGTTTATTTATTTGAATTTTCTAAGTATTAAACTATTGGAGTGTTCAGGTATTTTATGCAGTAAGTGTGACAGAAAAGTACATGGTACTATGGTTTGTATTTATTGCCTTTTGATTCCAAAAAAGAATTTTTATCTAAAGGAGTAATTTTCGATTTTCTTTTTAGGCCTATGAGAAATATTATTCATGATTGAATCATATTTAGAAAATTTAGTATCTAAAAGTTACGTATTTTTTTTACAGACTGAATTGGCCCTTGCGAAGAATTATCCAGGGAAAAAAGTATCCAGTACTAATAATACTCCAATTCCACGGCTAACCTCCAATCCATCTAGAGTTGATCGGTTAATTGTGGATGAACTTCGAGAACAAGCCAGAGTAAGCTGTGAAAATATCTAATAGCAGATTTTTTTAACTGGTTGATAAAATTTTTAAATGCCTCAGCAAGTTAGAGTTCTGAAGGATTCTTAAATCACATTTATGTGTAACTCTCTGAAATGTATTCTTTCCCATGTTTGGACCTAGAACTATTAGTTATTTAGGAAAGGGAAAATAGCCCCACTCAGTCATTAAAATATTAAGTTTAGTAATCTTAAGAGATTCCTCTTCAAGAAATCCAGATTAGCAATGGAACTAATCCACAAAAGAAGGAAAAAATTTTAAAGCAAAACCATTTAAAATATTTATAGGGAAAGTCCCATTTCTTATTCACAAACATTTGTTTTCTAGCTTCACGAAAAAGCTTTGCTTATATTATACAAGGTAGTAAATTAATAGGAAAATTACCTTATTTCGTTTTCTTGACCCTGTTCTCTTGAGTTATTTAACAAACATTAAGTATATCTAGCAATGTATTAATTACTAATAAACTGAAGTATGTAGGTATATGCATAATTTTATAAAATAGCCTTATTTTGGAAAAGTAGTATATCACTTCAGATCAAATGTAAAGAATCTTGATGTTAATTAAAAATTATTTTCCTATTATCTCCTTTGTAATTTCAGAATTTTCCAAGCAACTGTAATAGAATAGGGTAGTTTTTTCTTTCTGACCCTCCTCTTTTAAAAACTTCTGTTTCCTGGGACTTCCCTGTGGTCCAGTGGCTAAGACTCCATGTTCCCAATGTAGGGGCTCCTGGTTCCATCCCTGGTCAGGGAACTAGATCCCACAGGCTGCAACTAAGAGTTCTTATGCTGCTATGTAGATTCACTATGCCGAGTGCTGCAACTATGACCTGGTGCAGCCAAATAAATAAAATAATTTTTAAAAACTTCTGTTTTCCAAATAAAATTTGATAATGATTCCTAGGAAAAGGTATGCAGTGAAACAGATTGCATCTATGATTGAATAAAAGCCATTTAAGGAATTATAAAAAATCAGCACAACAGAGTCTTTTTTTATTGATCATTATTTTCTTACCTATACCATGCTGTCTTTAAAATACAGATATGAAATACTTCAATGGAAAAATATTGATTTTTACTTAGCTTTCAGCCTTGATCAGTTGTAATTTTTAATCAAATTCGTAAATTTGTACAATGGAATTTATCAGTGGTGTGGTCAGATATAGCCAAATGTTATAAAAACTTAAGTCTTTTTTTTTTTAAACTTCCAAGTTAAAATTTTTCTCAGTAATGCATTTCTAGGCAATAAATCAAAGAATTGCTAATGTGAGTATTAAGAAATGTACTTAATACTTTCCAGCCTTACATAGGCTTCACCTTAGTTTAGCATATTTATAGCTGTTATAATAATTTTGTTTCTGTTTAGCAACATTAGCCTAATAATATACAAAGGGCAAAAATATTTTTATGTGTACTACTTCTAGTTTGCTGGTTTTATAGAATTCTGAAAAAAATCTTTTAAAAGTTTATTAAAAATCACTTGTATAAATTTTTACACTTATTCAAAATGACTATCTTATTTTAAAAATATATAATTTGTAGTTCACTGGAGTTTTTACTATGGTATTTTTTCCTTGTGTTGTCTTATTTTCTCCCTCAAGAATCTGGCTGGTTGTACAGTTGGGAGGAAAATATTTAATACCTGTACACTTGTGTTTTCTCCATGGGCTTGAACTGGCATGGACTTACGCCAAAGAAATTTGGTAGGAGTGTAAGGTTAGAGGCATTCATTCAGGTGCTTATTAATTGAGAGGTATTTTTCTGTTCTTTCCAGTCACTGAATTATATGAGTTTTAAATCATTTGGCTCCCAAAGGCAGTTACTGTATTTATTAGATGTTCAAATCCTAGCTACTCAAAAGTTCTCCTTCCTTACTCCTTCCAAGTTTAGAATTTGAAATTTTAGGCATATACAATATGAAACATACTCCCCTTACTATATATCTAAGATATATAGTGTTCTTTTTTAGGCTTAATTAACCAGAAGATTCTTCTACCACCAGAAGATTAAGACCTCCTAATTTTCCCTAGCAATTTTGACACTTAATAGGATTTATTTTGTTACTTAAGCTAAACTTAAGTCAGTATTTTCTGGATTATGGACTCCTTAAAACTAACACTAGCCAATATTATTTCTGACTTCCAAAAGGGAGAACATTGAAGGCCCAGAAAGGAATTGCTGAGGTCAAGATTAATCAGATCTAGAGACTGATTGACCCTTTTTAGCTCAATTTTTTTCTTTTAACTACAGTAACTCCTAATAATGCTCTTTTGGCAGGCTATTCTCTTATTTACCAAAAAGAATGTCAGATTTTATATTTGCACTTACTGTTAATCATATGGATATATTTAAATGTTTGGCTTTTTCACTGTTGCTTATTCTCAGAAACTGACTTTTAAACTGTCTACAATTAACATATGTACAAAAGACGGACTTTCCATCTTTGTTTCCCCCATCATGGTGTCAGGATATAGTAAGCTAGTGAAGTGAAAGTTGCTCAGTCGTGTCCGACTCTTTGCAACCCTATGGACCGTACAGTCCATGGGATTTTCCAAGCCAGAAGAATGGGTTGGGTAGCCTTTCCCTTCTCCAGGGGATCTTCCCAACTCAGGGATGGAACAGGGGTCTCCTGCACATTGTAGGCAGATTGTTTACCAAATGAGCTATGAGGGAAGCCTAAACATTTACTTATTACTGAATGAACATTATTCCTGTCATCTCTATTCTGCTTCATTGAAGATTTGTTTTAAATTAATGACAGGGCAATGTTAAATTTTAAATGCCTCATCAAAATTTAAAATGTTTCTCTCAGGTTGTGACTCTACTGGGCAAAATGGAACGTCTTCGAAGCTCTCCCCTTCATGCCAATATCTCTACAGCTCTTGATAGACACTTGGAGTCCATTCACATTGTACAGTCACGTAGAAAGGATGAAATTGTTAATGCTTCAAATCGGCAAAGGCAAGGAGTTCCTAGATGCCAAGATGACAGAGGTACAAACATTAATGCATATCCTTTTGATAAGGCAGTTAATTTGAATGTTAATAAAATCAGATTCTGAAGTTAAAAAGGTTGGATTTCTAACACTTAGACTTATCTAAAAAATAAATTGTTAAATGGTGCCTACATAATTTACTCCAAAAGTGAAAGTGAAGTTATTATCTATTTTGCTAATTTTACTCATTTAATTGTAATAACTCTGTCAAAGTCTGTGTTCTACCCAAAGTATAGTCATGGTCATACAAGTCAGAAATAAAATACAAGTGTAACACTTTTTTTTACATTAGTATTTATATTTAAGGTATAATACTTTTAAATATTAAGTCAAGTACTTTGATTAGCTCAGTCAGTAGCCATCTTTCTTTTATAAAAAATAATGATGTTTGATCATTTAGTAGCACAGACTGGGTTTTATAAAGAGTTAAGGAGTACTTAAATGATATTTAATTTGAACTGACCACAAATGTTTCTTTTACAGATGTTTTTGCGCTTGCTTCAGCAATTAAAGAGATGTGTGTAGCTACTCGGAAAGCGCGTACTACCCTGTGGTGTGCACTGCAGATGACCTTGCCAAAAACAGCCAGTACAGCTGGCCAAACAGATGTAGAAAAGGCTTTACAAGATATAGTAAACTGTGAAGATAAAGTCCATGAAAGCCTAAATAGTAGCAATCCAATGAACCAGAGAGGTGAAGCAAACAAACATTAAGGAAATGGCAGCAGAAAGAAGAATAAAAAGCTGATAAGTAAATGTATCAAGACATGCTAAAAAATTTTAATGAACTTGTCAGGCTTGAAAATTTCATTACATTAATTGTCTTTCAGATTTAAAGTTAATAATACCTTAATGAAGTCTAACTTCTATTTAAAAATCTATTTGGAATGAATCAGATGTAGTTGAAAGTGAGTCAGACGTAAGTAAAGTTGACTATTCTAGGGCAACTAGAAATGCCCAGGTAGTCAAAGGTAACAAGTTTAAATTAAATTTTTCCTAACAGCTGAAATATTGCTGAAACTCATTCTGCAGTGCAGGGAAATGCAAATATGAAATTCTTCTAGAAGATAAGTTTCATTTAGGTCTGCCTTAGTAAGTATAATTCCAAATAATGAATCTTAAGTGACTGTAACACAATTATGGCTACAGTCTAGTAACCAAAACAAGTTTTGATTGTGATATAAGAATGTTTTCCTTACAAAACTGGATAATACCTAGGGAACAAAGGAAAGAGGGATGAACCCAATATTCATGTAAAAATTTAATATTTAAAATACTACCATATTTATAAATTTGAAATCTTAGTGCCTAAGTATTTGGAGGGAAGTGCATCTGATTCTCCTAAATTAGTGATAAAAGTGCCAGTGTAAAAACCATGCAAGTTACTGAATATAAAACCTGTTCAAATCATTTGTGTATATTATTTAAATTTTAATTACACTATCAATTATTAAATATTTCCAGTTTTAAAGTATTTTAATTGAATCAAAAAACAAAACATTTCCTTTACCTGGATCTTTTAGACTTGATGCATCTAAAATAATGACTATTGTCTTAATACCCTTAGTTTGCTGCCTTTTTGAGGGTATCACGAAGTTCTAAAATGTATTTTTTTAAGGTTAATCTTTTACTAGTTTAGTTTGCAATTGGTTAGTGTATATTTTGTGTAGTTATGTTCATTAGTTTGCTTCTGAATTTTTTAAGAGCTCTTGAAAGCTTGGCTTTTTCTGTTTCTCATCTTAATATCTTTGTATGGAACCCAAGTAATTTATTCAGTAATATGAAATGTTGGTATTATGTGACTCAGAAGATCTTGGGTTTTAACATTTCTAGCATGAGTTAAACTATAATATAATGTACTGATGAAATTTAATTGAACTACCCTAGACTAGAAACACTAATGTTTTAAATGTTGGTGTTTTTCTTAGTTTTAGAAATCCTGGTATTAAAAAAAAAAAAAAAGTGTAATCACACCACGTAAATTTTCTTTAGATGATGTGCAGAAGAAACTGATTGAGAATGCAGGAGTAACTGTAGGGAGAAACATTTTGATCACTGAAATGCCTTAAAACTACCCAAATGAATTACATTGAGGGTAGTCAAATAAAATAGATCATCCCACCACAGTCACTGCATAGAAAGTGGTTAAGTTTGATATAAGACATGTTGGATGTTATGGAAACAAATATTGTACTGAATTTAGTCTCTCAAGAAAAGTAAATAAATTGCTTTGTTGAAAATAGCTTTTTTTTTTTGAGTTTGTGTTAGTTTCTAACATTGAGTCACTCGTCAGAAAACCAATTAAATTTCATTTAACTGATAAGAACTGGTGCTAAGTTTTAAACTTCATTATTAACACATAAATAATGTTGGCAGATAATAAACCAACACCATTCTGATTTCCTTGGATTTAACCTGACCTTGTTCAAATATGAAATTTTTGTTCTGCCTTTGTGCTAATCCAGGAGAACCATAGTAAAACTTCTAGGGAAACTTTTACATACAGTAGTCAGAAATGAAACACTATTAACAAAAAACAAAAATTATTTCAAATTTTGTTAATCAAGTTACACTGCAGATAACTCTCAAATTAGTTGGTTGTCCCTTTCTATTGAATACCCTCTAATGGATGGTTCTTATGTATTATACTTCTGAATTACAACTTATGAAAGTGTTATAAAAGTTATGACAAGATTTACAGTCTGATCAAACTGATGGTTCCATCATTTCTAATCCAAAAGAATTTGGAATACTCAGTTTTTTTTTTTTTAATAGAAAAAGCAGTTTTTTATAAAGGTGGTTGAAAATTAGGTACCTTGAATTATATCAATATCTTTCCCACTTGAATAGTCTGGTACTGTAGGGTTTAGAAGGTTGGGGAATTAATGACTGAAATTCCAAATTTGGCCTAAAATGTCCATCATATAGTAGAAAACATAGTTGTTTTAAAATTTGCCTTTTCCAATATTGAATATTTTAGACATAAAAGGTTTATTAGCACCTGAGTTACGTGGATAACCTTACTCAAAGCCTAATAAGTTGATCCTTTTCTTCTGTTTAAACATTAGTTCAGGTGTACATTTAACTGTGACCTAGCTAACAGAGTCCTGGAAAAATGAATTGAGTACTCTTAAAACAGATTGAAACTACTATCCTTCAGGGGTCTATGGATATAAACTGACTCTGCTTCAGAGACCAAAATTAAGGTGAAAACAAACCAAAAATTCAAAATAAGGGTTATTAAAACAGGCTCTCTCACATGCCAACTGTAGCCACAGCCACGTATAAAACTAAAATACCAGCAGGACTCGAGAGACTTCAAAGCCAACCTACTGTCCAAAAAAGAAGGTAATCTTTCTGATCTCCTAATATCCAACCTCACAGAAAGGAAAACTGAGGCAGAGAACTTATCCAGGAAGAGGGTCTAATAGCAGAGGAGATTATTGGACTAATCAAAACATAAGTAAAATTCAAACACATTCCTGAGGGACTATCCACACAGAACTCACTTCCAGCTGGAAGGAATCAGAATAAATCAAGATACTGATTTAAATAGTTTATTTTTTAAAAAGGTGGTTATTTTTTTAAAAAATTTTACAATGACATGGCTATAGGAGTGTATACAGGTGACACATCATTTCCTTAACCATGTTTTTTACCTTCTGTGGAGCGGTAAACATTTTTTTGTTAATCTCATAATTAATGGTATAAAACAGAGGTCAGCAGACATTTTCTCTGAAGGGCCAGGTAGTAAGTATTTTACGCTTTATAGGTCACATAAGGTCTCTGTCACATGTTCTTTCTTTTACAACCCTTTAAAAATGTACAATCCATTGTTAGCTCGAACCATACAAAAACAAATGACCGAATTTGGCAGTAGTTTGCCCGCCCCTGGTATAATGTATCTACTTTCTGTCTTGACAGAGAAAGTGCTCTCTCTTCAGGCTTCTTGACGGTCTGCTTCCTGAAGTAGAGAAAGGGCTACTTATAACCAAATGTGGTTTGTCACAAAAGTGGAAATGGAGGAGAGTTCCTACTCACTTTCAACTCTCTCAAGCAGTTTCTCCACTCACTCACTCATTCAGTAAATTTGTTGAGCACCTACTATGTACACTCTTAAATATCTCTGTGTTAGCAGAGATTTTCAGTGTTTTTCCTTAAAAGGGTTTTTCTAAACCTGTAATTATCAGGTCCTTGTATGTGTTAGGGCAGATCAGGGTTAAAATCTCTACTAGCACTCAAGAGAGTTCATGATTATAAAAAAAGAATCTAGCTAATGATGATTCCCTGCACTCAATACTGACACATCCTTCTTAAAATCACAGCCTAGATGAGGAAAAATATATAACTATCTCTTACTAAAAGAAACTTTGTTTCCTATCATAGGCTGAAACTTAAAAAAAAAAAAATCTCAAATGCAGAACATCCACCAAATAACCTTTTCTTATTTTCCTATTTTGTCACCATGTAACATAAAAGTCTGGATCCGGGTAGGGGTCTTCATTAGCTTCCTAGTTCAGCCCTAAAACCATTTATTTAGATGTGAATAATACTTCTGAAGCAATTGACACTCCTACAATTCATCTGGAGAGTCCCATGGATGGAGGGGCCTGGTGGGCTGCCATCTATGGGGTTGCAAAGAGTCGGACACGACTAAGCAACTAACACACACACATAATTCATCTCAGGGAAGGAGTGGTCATGATTCAGCTCCTTCAGGACAAAAATTCAGCTTTCTGAATATTCCTGCTGTTTATCCAAGGTAAGGGAAGACTTTTTAAAATGGTCAAAAGGAGTACAGGACTTCAGTATTAAAATATAAAGGCTGTCCCCATCCCAGATCTTTGGTTCAGACATTAGCTACAGTAATCCGATTACCCACACCACAGAGACATGGCACATTTTGTAATTAGAATTGTTTGCGATTTTCCTTGTGACCATGTAAACAAAAGGGGAAATGCCTTGGGAAACTACCTGGCAATGTTCTCTCATTTCTCTTAAATACACAAATGCACAACCAGGTCTCCCTTTGACCAAGTTCATTAGGAGAAATAGAGTGGACCAAGGTTATCGCTTTCGCTCCCCTCTTTGTGTCCTTTTCTTTTCCTTTTCCTTGCGTTCCTGCTTGGCTAGTTTGTCTCTCTCCCTCTGCAGCTTGTCCTGCTCCTTCTTCCTCTGGGACTCATCCCGAAGCGTGTCTCGCTCCAGTTTTCGGGCATTGAGGACATCTTCCACATTGGTGTTTCGGAACAGAGCTGCAGGTGAGTTAAGGGATAAGGGTCCAGGTCACACAGGTCTCAACTCCTGCTCTTCTCATTCAAGCCAAGTTTCAAATACTATCTATCCCTCATCTTTAAAAACCAACCAACCAACCAACTTTATGTTTATCTTTAGTCCAATGGAAAATCCTACAACTGCTATTAGTAAAAAAAAAAAAAAAAAAATTGAATAAAAATTTCATTCAGACTTGCCTAAATCTGAGTGCAAATATTTTATGAAAATGAAATCTCATTCTAGAATAAGTACTCATATCATTCACTGGCAGAATATTGTTGGAGCATCCAGGCTAGTTTTAGTGACTAGAGTATTCAAGTAACTGGCAAAATTTTCCTATACTCAGCACTATTAAAATGCTTGAAAAGAGTTTAAAAAGTTGTTTAACCTTACTAAACTTTATCAATTTGCTTCTTTTCCTAGACCACTAAAGTTTTAAGTGAAAATCATGTTCTAAAGAAATACTTTAACCACAGTTAGAAAATAGGTGCCGTCTATGGGGTCGCACAGAGTCGGATACGACTGAAGCGACTTAGCAGCAGCAGCCAAAAATTTACCCCTCATTTCTTATGACTTTAAAACATAACCTGTTACTATCAGACAAGCTCCTTTTTACTCTTTCCACATAATCTTTTTCTGCTTTAGTGCTTTAAAATGAATGTTTCCCTGAAATAACCCCCATTTCTCAGAAAATAACCTCCCTTTCAGAAAATCCACCTTACTCCTCACCTTTAAGAAGGTGGATTTCTAAATCCACCTTCTCTATAAGCTGCTCATAAGTGATTTTGTTGGTAGGGACTTTTTATACCACATATGTTTCAATTTGTCCATATTTTCACTTAAAGTATTCAGTGCTTTTATTCTCTTTCCAATGAGTTCCCCAGGTCTTTGAGGACAAGGACCAAAACTGCAATATTATTCTAATTGCTTCCACATTGCTGGGAAACCCAACACTATACACAAGGAGTACAGATTCTCATTTTCCCTCAGAAACCCTTTCTCTAAACTTACCCCTTCACAGTTCATGTCAACATATTTTTGGGGGGGGAAATTCTTGCTAAATTGACTATTTAGCAGTCCAAGGACTGGGGCTCACGATGTTGACCTAACATGTGTTCTTGGAGGTAGAGGGAGCCCCCAGCAATGACAGTGAAACACAAACTGACCCACAAGAAGATCCTATGGAGCAACACCTGGAGATGCACACAGAGAAGGATACATTTGTCAGAACCAATGCTCATCGTGGTGGCGCCCGAGTCATCCTTCTCATCGGCTTCGGTGAGTGGTGTTAAGGAAAGTCACATGTAAAACAAAGGTTAGCACATCCCATCACAACATCAGAAAACAGTGATTAAGCTGATGGGAAGGAAAAGCAGGCTTCATGGAAGGACTCTGACAGGGATGTGATGGTAAATCCAGGAAAGTCACCTTTAGAAGTCTCAACTTGGGGAAGACTGCTCAGAGCTCCTATAGGATTCTTATCTGTTAGGGTCTGAAAAGAAACTGAAGCTGGTCTGGGTGGACTGCCACATTACCTGGGAGCCAGGTAATGTTTCAGATGACCTCTGAAACAGTGGTTCTCTAAGTGTGGTTCCAGAACTCCCTAAGAGCTTTTGAGAAATGCACACCATTGGGCCCCTCTCTATATCTACAAAATCCCAAACTCTGGGGCTCAGGGCCCAGCAATTTGTGTTTTAACAAGTCCTCCAGGAGAACTAATGCTTAAAATGTTTTTTTCTAGCCCAGGAAATGAGACTTTTTTGTAATTGGAACCCCAGTTCTGCCAAACCTAACAAGAAAAATCATGAGAGAAAACAAGAAGTTGACCCCAAAGAGCCTAAGAATTCTTTCCTAACCTAGTGATTAGATAGCAAACATTTCTGATACAACAGTCACTCCATTCAAGCAGGCTCAGTAAGCTAAGTATTCCCTAAACAAATTTCAGATCCAGGTTTGGAACCAAACCTGTTCCTACCAGCAACACTTTCTTTTTACCTAGTCCTCACTCAAATTCCAGGTTTATTTTGGTGTCACTTTTATTATGTAGTCACTGGAGTATCACTCATTCATCTCTTATTGCCTCCATTCCCTTATCAACTATGATAAAAATTACAAAGATGTATTATACACATAACACTATACTTCATAGAAAGGTATTATACAAATATGAAGAATCCTAATTGTAAATCAACTATTTCAATTTTTTAAGCTAGATCTTATTTTCTGAAAACACAATAAGAAGTGGTCCATTCAGGCATTATTTGTTTCACACAGAAGTTTTCAAGAACATATACATTGCAATAGTCCAGTATCAATCATTCCAGCATCATTCCTCATGCCCACAAAGGGCTACAATCTCTGCCATTTTAGAGGAGAATATTAAGCTCTGGTGGGGTGGGGGTGGAGGGTGTACTTCCCTGGTGGCCCAGTGGCTAACGTTCTGTGTTTCCAATGCAGGGGGCTGGGGTTCAATGCCTGGTCAGGGAACTAGATCCCACATGCTGTAACTAAGAGTTTGCAGTGCAACTAAACAAATCCCACATGCAGCAACTAATACCTGATGTAGCCAAAGAAATAAATAATTTTTTTTTTAAATAATAAAGCTATAGAGGGGGACTAGCAACTTCCCAGAGTTCAGTGAAAACCAGCAAAGGCTTTTGACTTGAGCCTTAGGGAATGGCGCTGAGACTCCAGAAAGGATATTCCTCTTCATCTGTCACATCAGCATACTGGGCCAGGAGGGCAGCTTTTCTCTGCTTCTCCTCTTCTGACACCATTCTGGGCTTCACCACGATCTGCGCCTGC
Organism: Bubalus bubalis; assembly: GCF_019923935.1. NCBI lineage: Eukaryota > Metazoa > Chordata > Mammalia > Artiodactyla > Bovidae > Bubalus > Bubalus bubalis. The sequence continues at coordinate 18,634,267 of NC_059159.1, read as the reverse complement.
TTCTCAATGAGGGTGGCAATGGCCTGGACTTCATCTGGGAGGTGGTGGGAGGGAAGTGGGGGACAACAAGGTTGTATGTGAGAGGAAAGATGCTTCCAAACCACCAGTCCACCCAGGCAGTGCTTGGAGCAAAGGCAACGGCAGCTGCTGACTCCTGAGAGCCCTGGGGTGCAAAGGAGGTGCCTCAGGGGCCAATGAGAAAGGCAAGGAAAGGCCACGCAGGCCAGGCTTTAGGTCTCATATCCATCTTCAATCAGAGCAGCCCTGCTTTTACTTTTATTGTATGCTGAAGTTCTGCTGCTTTAAGGAAAAAAAAAAAAAGTTGACAAGTACTGCATTAGAAGCAGAGAAAATCAAGCCTCCAAACATGCAACTTTCTCTTGTCTCAAACCAGAAGCCTAAGAAGGAATCTAGCATTAACTTAGGCTGGTCTATCCCATGTTGATAATTATGCCAGGTGAAACTTGGATTATTTTAAAAACAAAATTATTTTTTGACTTCTCCATACTCAAAGAAAGGAGGCAATGATGTCAAGCAGGCATCCTGCTTGTCAAGGAGGCAATGATGACTCTCATGCCTGGTTGCATACTAGAATCATCTGGGGGAGCTTTTGAAAAAATAACAATGCCTGGGTCCACACCCCAAAGAGGTTTATATAATTGGCTCATGGTGCAGCCTGGGCACTGGCACTTTCAAACATACAGCAAGCGCTTCCAGTGTACAGCCACAACTGAGAACCAGCATGTGAACAGCTCAGAATAGATTCTATTCAAGTTTGGATTTCTGTTTTGAGCTGTGTGTAGCTGATTTTTCATCCTAATGGGATCACCTCTTTCATTTGAAAGGATGGAGGGTTTAGCTGAATGAAGCAAAAGACCAATCACAGTCTGTGTTATGAAATGAGATTATGAAAAGGGTGGGAAAATATAGTTGACCCCGTACCTGCAGAGCAAATATACACAGGGGAGTGTAAAAAGGAAAGAGAAAGAAAAAAGCAAGAACCACAGTGAAGACAGCCATGGTCAGCTGAAGTGGTAAAATGTAAAAGAAAACCAACCTTCAGTTAAAAAGTTAAAATAAGCTGCCAGGTGTTTACCGGTTTAGCACAACTGAGTGAGGAAAACTAAAGACTCTTAACAGCTGTACAGAAAAAGTGGTTGGAGGTTAGACATAAAAACTCCAACTCTACCTTCTTTTTTCACTTTGGTGACAACATTCTGAGTTTCTGACCATCGTTCCACAATCTCCTTGCAGATAATAAGGAGGGAATCTTCTTCCTGGTTGAAAAAGTAGACCAATTAATTTCCGGAGAGCCCTCAACCTAATGCAGAAGGAAATGGCAACTCATTCCAGTACCTTCGCCTGGAAAATCCCATGGACGGGGAGCCTGGTAGGCTACAGCCTATGGGTTCTCAAAGACTCCGACACAACTGAGGGTCTTCACTTGCACTTTCTCAACCTTATCAAATCTACGCAAAGGGCAGAGCTCCCCCTGCTGTTGATGGGAAGAAATCACAGAGCAGGTTTGGGACCCACAGAATAGAAATGATGATTCTCTTCTGAGGGCTCCCAACACAGAGGGAATCCTATGTGAGTCACAGAAGCCACACCTGCTAGAGCACCCACTCCATCCTGCCAAGCTCCAAAGGAGAGGATTCTCACCAACTCAGGGCAGTCCTCCTCTTGGAGCAAAAACTTGTTGAGTCAAAATGCTCCTCTATGAAAATCTTCCTTGGCCAATATACTCAATTCAGTACATTCTCCAATGTACTCACTGATCCATAATAAAGAGAAGTTAAGTGAGAAGATGGTCTCCTATCCAGCCATCTCTCTGTCCATTTTACATAAGCAGACATATTCTGCACACCAACCGATCTTCCTCTTTAGCATGGTATGACCAAAAGGATGTTGGCTTTGGTGTCACACTTAAATTAAAATCCAGATCTACGAGAAAGTTTCTTTTCGTAGAAAAAGGCTGGTGTATGAACAGCTGCCACAAAATGTAATATCCTGCTCACTAAACTCATTGTGATAAAATTTCATGATGTATGTAAGTCAAATCATTATACCGTATACCTTAAACTTATGTAGTGCTGTATGTCAATTACATCTCAATACAACTAGAAGAAAAAAAATGTAACATCCTACTTAATGTAATGACCCTACTTAAAACTGCTCGCCCTCCATTCTACTCCCAGTTTTCTCACAATGCTTCTTTTTCTCCTAGCACTATCATTTTCAAATACCCTAGATAATTTACTGATTATGTTTTTCTTTACTGGAATATAACCCCTCAAGGACAGGGATTTCTGTCTGTGTTGTTTCCTGAAGAACCCCCAAGCACTTAGGGCAGTGCCTGGCAGAAGAGTAGTCCATCAATAAAAATTTGAAGACTCAATCAATCAGCATAAGTGGAATCAGAAGGAATAAACAGGATGACAGGAAGCTTTTGTTTACTGTCATTTTCCCCCAACCATATATATACTGTTCTTAAGTCTTACCTCAAATTGTTGCTGATAAGCTTCTAAATTCCTAGTAATGAATCCTAGCCCAATAGAGCAACTAATTTGGCTATCTTTTGTTTTTCCTAAAATGGGATTCAGTATAATAGTTGGGAGCTTTTATACCCAGCCCAGCTGACTAAGTAGTGCTATAAGTGATGTTTGGTGTCTGCCATATTCACTGGCCTTGCTGCTCTATAAGGTTGCTCCCAAGTTGTTTCATGGACAGGACCCTGCCTCACCATATTGTTCCTGGCCAATTTTTTTCAAAGTTATTTTCTACACAGAAGGGGCTGGAGAAATTACAAGAAAATTAAGTAGGGTTTGTGAACTGGGCAGGGGGAGGAAGGAAAGTCACCTTAAAAGTGAGTTTGTCTTGGAACTTCCCTGGTGGTCCAGTGGCTAAGACTGTGCTCCCAATGCAGGGGGCTTAGGTTCTGTCCCTGGTCAGAGAACTAGATCCCACAAGCTGCAACTAAGAGTTCACATGCCACAATTAAAATGATCCCCAAGCCTCAACTAAAGGTCCCACATGCTGCAATGAAGATCAAAGATTTTGTGTGCCCCAATTGAGACCCAGAGCAGCCAAATATATATATATATTTTAAGACTCAATTATTAAAAAAAAAAGTGAGTTTGTCTCTGCAGTTTATGCAAACAAGAGATACAAAAAATAATAATAATAATAATAAATCTGGTCTAGACAACTCTTCTAGTAAGACTGTAAATAGTCTCGGGCAAAATTCAGGTCTACCTTTATCAGCAGACATACAGTTCTAAGTAATGATACAATGAAAAGAACAAGTCAAGGAGCTGTACCAGTGAGTACCCAAGTTACCTGAACTTCTTTTTCATGGACTTTTTAGGAACTTCCCAGTGGGAAATTTTTTTAAGGTAACTTAATTTGTTTGCCTCCTATTCTTTCCAATTACAACCTGCAATGTAAGGATTCAGGAAAAGAATTTATTCCTCTGTGTTGTATTTCCAGCAAACTCATGAGCTGCATCACAAGCTGTGTTAAGGCTTTCCCATTTATAGGTCAATCTCACCAGAGCAGGTTCTGGAATTAAAAAGGGGGCCCTTGCCAGGAGGCCCTGGGACAGCTGCACTAGTGTTAGATTTCAACCATGTTGAAATCAATGAACTGCATTTTCACCAAATAAGAGTAAGCAGAGATGAAGGCGGAGAAGGAAATGGCAACCCACTCCAGTGTTCTTGCCTGGAGAATCCCAGGGAACGGGGAAGCCTGGTGGGCTGCCGTCTATGGGGTCGCACAGAGTCGGACACGACTGAAGTGATTTAGCAGCAGTTGCAGCAGAGATGAAGGCAGCAGAAACGGTCAGGTTGGAAAAGTGTGGACTTCTTGGTGACTTACTACTTAAACACAGTTTAAAGCACACATTTCTGAAAGCCTGGATCTGCTTCTAGGAGGCTAAGTATCATGTTTATTTCTCTTAAACTCTGATCTCTCTTATTCCTCCACCCACTCCCCCCAATGATTACTGCATTTCTAAATACAGTAAAGGATCGAGCCCAAATTTGCTTCCATTCTGCCTAGGCGTGAAAAGACCTCTACTGCCTAAACTGATCTTTTTGGGAATCCTACCTCCAAAATAGGAAACCAAGAGGGTACTTCCTGCGGGCTTTTGTCAGGGGCTCTGCCTCCTATGGGGCACAGGCACCCCAGAACACTTAATTTCCCCCTCTCATCACTGTCAACGGACGGGAATGAAATTGGTTGTTAGACGTTTATGATAAATCTAATTTCAATGCCTTTGGAAGAATACTCACCCAGCTGACCTACAGGCACCTAAGAGGGCAGAAATAAGAGAAAGCTTTTCCTCTCTCTGCACCTGCAACCCTCTGGCTCCCGAAACCCTGGATGAAAAGTAGCTCCCTGTCCCCGAGGCCCAGGGCTCAGAAAATTATTTCTCTTCCAGGTGAGACCACTAATCCTCTGGGACACTAGGTAGGGGAAAGAAGTACTAACAGGAAATGGCTTAAGAGGCTAAAGGAATGTGTCTGGGCTTCTCACCAGGAAAGCAGAGAGAATACCCTGCAGAGCATCCAGCTTCTCTTCTTCCTCCTCCTCCTGCAAGACACCCAAGATGTAGGAGCCATAAACGGCTCGGTCCACTCCCAGCGCCTCCAACCGTCCATCTAGCCACGATTCAAAGCCGCTGCCCCCTCCATCTCTCTCGCTGGAGGTGGCAGCAGCCACTGCGCTGGGCGCCGCCATCTTGGGGCCAGGGACCTGCCAGCCTGCAGGGCGCCTACCGCAGTGCCTGACGGGCCGCACCGCGGCCCACTGCGCATGCTCAGAGAGGAAATCCACGCCCCCGGCGCGCTTGGCTTAGAGCCCAGTTGACCCCTAGTAACCTGCTGGTGCGTTTTGTACCTTCTAAATAGAGCGCATCCTGGCTTCTGCACGATCATGCGGTCTCTCTGGAATCCTGGCAGGTGAGTATTCTTAACAGACTCTTTTTTACAGTTGGGGAAGTTCAGTGACTTGGCCAAAGTCACGCGGCTACTAACTAAACAGAACTGGAACTCAGCTTCGATTCCAGCGCTTTGACAGGCCTCACCAAGCCGCCCTTTCTTGCCAGTCGTAGAAAGCTAAGCCACCCGCTCCCACACTTTCAAGGAGGAAACCGCCGGCTCTGTGGAATATGCACTATGGCTATCAACTGCCACCTGCGCCTTTCCAGGCTACCCCCGCCCCCGCGCCCCGCCCCCCATCAAAATTCAAGCTCCAGAAACCTTCCCTGATTCCCTGCAATCTGTGTTAAATTAAGGCTTCTCCAAAGTGCTGTGGTTGCTCCTCTGCACCTAGCATGCTTGCTTAACGCAGTATCGGACACATAGTGGGTGCTCAATAAATGAACTGGCAACCTCCAGTCGTTTTTCATTCACCCAGTCAACACTTACATAGAAATATCTTCGAAGAGCCTTCTTTACCCATTTCCAAGCGTTATCTAAGAGCTTTTGAGGCATTGCTGCTGCTGCTAAGTCACTTCAGTCGTCTCCGACTGTTTGCGACCCCATAGACGGCAGCCCACCAGGCTCCTCTGTCCCTGGGATTCTCCAGGCAAGAATACTGGAGTGGGTTGCCATTGCCTTCTCCAATGCATGAAAGTGAAAAGTGAAAGTGAAGTCGCTCAGTCGTGTCCGACTCTGTGTGACTCTATAGACAGCAGCCCACCAGGCTCCTCTGTCCACGGGATTCTCTAGGCAAGAATATTGGAGTGGGTTGCCTTTTCCTTCTCCATTTGAGGCATTAGCTCTTATAATCCTCCTAACAACCGTGTGAGATGCTTTTATTGTCCACATAGTAAAAATAAGGAAAAAACACACTCACACATTTACAGGGAGCATAACCAGAAGCAAGTGCTCCTTTACATCAGGAAGAGTCTCAGCTGATTCTCAAAACACCTGGCTCTGGACTGAAATGAATTACCCAAGAACCCAGGTTGTCTTTCCCTGAACTGCAGAGGAGGCTGACAAGTCAGTAAATATTTATTGGCATTGCTGCTGGGCACTAAAAGACAAAAATTAATGTCACAAAATCTCTCCCTTCAAAGGATCTTCAGTGGGTTGAACAGACATGTTTAAACTAATAATGGCAATACAGTGAAAGAAATGTTTCAGTGTCTAATGGAAATTGCAGTAGGATGGCTGGAAGATTAGGTTAACCTTGCCTGTTGGATTAAAGTTGGAAACTGGAGATGAGAGATGGAGGAAAGCTTCCTAGTGGAGGTGAGGCTTTCTCTTTTTTGAAGACCAAGTGAGAGTCCTTTAGGCAAAAAGACTGAAAGAGAAAAGTCCTTTAGGCAAAAAGACTGAAAGAGAAAAGGAGCAGACCCAGATGCAGGGAGCTGTGGGGGGCCCTCCAGAGAATTATGGATGGCTTGAACCACAGAGTTCGGATAGAAGATATTCAGGGGGTGACAACAAAAGGAAAGGAAGGATCTGGTATAACTGGCAAAGGGCCTCTTGAGAGAATTCTCTACCTTTATTATCGTTGGGGTAAAGTAAATGGATGGACATGGAACACTGTAAAGCTCAGTAGAAATACAGGATATGTGTCTGTTAGCCTCATGGCTTCTGTGTGCTCCCTGAGCTAGAATGTGACAATAATGGAGTCAGAGGCCAGAGTCAACCCCCAAAGACTTGTCCCAGTTTCGGGTTCTCAGATGTACATTTTAATCCAGTGGCTGTCTTGCAGGTGGAGTTTGTTAGGTAACAGACTTGGGAGCCGTCATGACTCAGGGATCACAGTTTGATGTCAGAGCCCCCACAATCAGAAAAGGACCACAACATTTTGTTCTTTCTGAACTTTTTAATTTGAAACTATTCCAGACTCACAGGGAGTTACATAAGTAGTACATAGAGACCTGTACACCTTTACTCAGGTTGCTCCATGGTAACATCTTGCTTGTATAGCTATAGTATTAGTGTCAGGAAGCCACTTTAGCACAATGCAACAAAGGCTTTTTGAAGACACATACAAGCTTCTCACAAAACTGAGGGAAGGCTCTACAGATTCTGCAATTAGAAGAATCCCCGCTGGCTATTTTATTACAAAAGTACTTAGCTCGTAGTTCAAAAAACCAATTCATACCACTGGACAAATGACAGAAAACTTATAGAAAAAAATCAAGATGGGTTTTTACACTATAAAAAATAGCATCACATTTATAATTTTTTAAATATGCAAACATATTCCCTGGTGGTCCAATGACTAAGCCTTGGAGTTCCCAATACAGGGGGCCCTGATTCGGTCCCTGGTCAGGGAACTAGATCGCACATGCCACAGCTGAGAATTGCGTGCCGCAACTAAAGAACCCACATGCTGCAACCAAAGAACTCTTACACCACAGTGAAGATTGAAGATCCCACATGCTGGCACTAAGACCTGGTGCAGCCAAGTAAACATCCTTTAAAAAATAAAATACGCAAATTAAACCCGTAATGAGATACCATGTTTTCTTCTCAAAGCCTGATAATACACAGTGTTGGTCTATGACTGGGTGATATAGGCACTAGGAAATGTTGCTGCAGCAGATGAACTGGTAGAGTCTTGCTGGAGGGCAGTTTGAAAAAGACCCAACATTTCTCCTTCTGGGAATTGATTATAATACATGCATGTGTGCAGAATGACATTTATAATAGGATATGTGTTGCAGTGACGCATTGTAGTGAAAGAATAGAAATAGTTTACATTCTGTCCACAGAAGACTGACTCAAGCCACAGAAACAGGGATTGTGCAGCCATAAAGGTGGGGGAAGCTCTTGATGTACTTACTGACAACAAACTTCAGGATACATTGTTAAAGAAAAAAAGTGAGGCACAGAATAATATGTAACCTTTGCTACCATTTGTGTTTAAAAAGAGAAAGGATGGGGAGAAATACATATACATATGTGGCCTGGTATGTGCATAAAATATCTGGAAAGATACACAAGGGAATGTGAAGACAGTTGTCACTGAGGAGAACTCAAGGAGACTTGTTCTAAAAGTATGAGCTATCGGGATTTCCCTGGTGGCTCAGTGGTTAAGACTCTATGCTCCCAATGGGACACAGGTTTTATGTCTGGTCAGGGAACTACGAACCCACATGCTGCCCAATGTGGCTGAAAATAAATAAAAAATAAAGTAATATAAAAAATAATGTTATTTCTTACATTAATTTACCTTGCGTCTTTTGTTTTAAATCTCCTTTGCTTCCTTCCCTACCCAGAGGAAACTTTTGTTCCTGAACTTTGTATCTGTCTTCCTCTTGAATGTTTTTAAACGTAGTACCTATTACTGCATATGCATATGTAATATGTGTGTATCCATGGGTGTGAATCCATAAACAATATATCACATTGTTTTACATGTTGGACATTTCTTTCTGCAGCATGATTTTTTCATTTAAGATCTTGAAAATATTTTCCTGTGTTGATACATGTAGCTCTTATCCATTCATTTAAACCACTGTATAATATTCCATTGCTTGAATATAGCCCAGCTGATTCATTCCTCTGCTGATAGGCATTTAGATTATTTCCCAGTTCTTCAAACAGTGCTTCAAGTCCCATTCTTATATGTATCTCCTCGCCACCCTGTGAAAAAATTTCTCTGGGCCAATGAGCATCAAACGTTTTTGCTACATTTTGCAGAAAAAATATTTTTGCATACCTAGCATATTAATATGTATTTATGAATCACATAATAGTGTAAACCACTATACAAAATGTGTATGTCCATCATAAGATATATAAAAAGGTAACTTAGAAAGGGTGGTTAAGGGACTTCCCTAGCAGTCCAGTGATGAAGACTCCACGCTTCCAATGCAGGCGGCCTAGGTTAGATCCCTGGTCAGGGAACTAAGATCCCACATGCCACACGGCACACCCAAAAAATAAATAACAAAAGGTTGATTCAAAAGAAAAACAATATGGAGAAGGAAATGGCAACCCACTCCAATGTTCTTGCCTGGAGAATCCCAGGGACGGAGGAGCCTGGTGGGCTGCCCTCTATGGGGTCTCGCAGAGTCGGACATGACTGAAGCGACTTAGCAGCAGCAGCAGTAGAGATAATTAAACAGAACACGCAGCAAAAAAAAAAGAATATGCTATAAATATTTATTTGTTTGTAGTACCAAAATACTTAGTGAAAATAATGTGGATGAATATGCTTCATTCCTTTCCTACATTATTACTATTTAAAAATTTTTATTGTAAATGCTCCTAGCATAAAATTTACCATCTGAACCACTTTCAAGTGTACAGTTGATTAGGGCAAAGGATTCATTACTGGCAAGAGTTCCTCTTGAACATCAGTGATTTTTCTCAATCATTGGCCAGCTGACTCCTCACTGAACCTCAGAGTTTGTACCTGGAGTGTTCACTTGTGTGTGTCATTCAGATTATTTGTAAACTTAACTTTGCTTCTTTGGACAAATCTTATTAAGCCTCTTGTTCACTTCTGGGAGTTAGGAAAATCCAGATAGCATAATCTGTAAATTTATCTGGGGATATGTAAATTGTGGAGAACAGTGTAAAACCACGCTGAACTCTGCAGAGAAAACACAGACAACCTGTCTAGATAGGAAGCTCCCTTACCCTTTACCCAGATAGCTCAGTTGCTTTACTATGTAAGCCAGGATCTCTGAGAAGAGCACGGGAAGGACACCAGCGTTAGCCTGCTTGCTAAAGATTGTTAAGCTTACTTGTTTTACTCTTAAATAAAAAAATATATTTAGGGTTTCCCTGGTGGTACAGTGGATAAGACTCCTCCTACCAACACAGGGGACACAACTTCGATCTCTGGTCCAGGTAGATTGCACATTTTTGTTGTGTAGTGGCTAGGTCGTGTCTGACTCTTGTGACCCCATGGACAGTAGCCCTCCAGGCTCCTCGGTCCATGGGATATCCCAGGCAAGAATACTGGAATGGGTAGCAGTTTCCTTCTTCAGGGGATCTTCCCAACCCAGGGCTCGAACCTGCATCTCCTCCTTTGCAGGCAGATTCTTTACCACTGAGCCAGCCGGGAAGCCCAGCTGCCACAGGCAACTAAAGCCTGAGAGCCACAACTACTGAGTCCATGCCCTAGGGCCCAAGAGCCGAAACTTCTGAAGCCTGAGTGCCTAGCCTGTGCTATGCAATGAGAGAGGCCACTGCAATGAGAAGCCCGTGCATAGCAACCGAGACCCAGCACAGCCAAAAGTAAATAAATATTTAAATACTAATGCTTTCTTTTGGCACTTCTGTGAATATCTTGTGTCTGAGGGGTGCGCACCTCTCTTCAGAGACCAGGATATATCAAGAAACAGAATTGCTGGGTTGAAGGGCATGAGCCTTGCTGGCTATCACCATATTGCTCTCCTAAGCGCTTGTTTCAGTTTACATTCCCTTGCCTTCCTGTTTTTACTAAAACTTGCTTTTAATATACTTTAATTTTTGCCAGTGAAAAGTGTGTGAAAGAGCTTCTAATTGTTTAATTTGCATTACTAGCTTGGGCTTAATTTGCATTCAATTACAATTGAGTCCGAGCACTTTTTATGTACTTATCAGCCATTAAAATTTCCTCATTTTTTTTTTAAGTGTTTCTTTTGTTTATCTGTTTGTTTGTTGGCTGCACCAGGTAGCATTCGGGATCTTAGTGACCATGGATCAAACCTGTGTCCCCTGTGTTGGGAGCTCAGAGTCTTAACCACCGGACTACCAGGGAAGTCCAAAATTACCTCATCTTTGAATTGCCTGTTTATATCCCTTGTGGGTTTTTCTATTAGATTATTTTTCTTTGTCATGCTCATTTGTAGGAATCTACTTTTTCTTTCCTTTTTTCTTAATTTTTTCATTGGCCTTATTAATTTTTCTTAATTTCATTAATTTCTTTTATCATTTCTGACTCTCCATAATCTTTGGGTGTACTTTTCATTTTCTGACCTCTCAAGGTGAACACTTAGCTAATTCATTTTCAGTCTGTCTTATTTTCTAATATAGCATCTACATTTAAGTTCATACGTTCTCTCTAGTTACTTTAGCTGAATTTTACAGCTTTTAAAAAGGTATTTAACAGCTTTTGATCTGAAGTTTTTCGTTGGTGAGGTTCTAAATATACTGCAATTTCCATTGTTTTATCATGAATTATTTAGAAATGTGGTTTTAAAAATTCTAGAGTAATGTGTTTTGTTTTACTCTTTAAAAGAAACTTAACTTTTTGTTATTGGTTTCTAACTTCGTTTTGTGGTCATAGGATGTATTCTGTATGATATTGGTGTTTTGGCATTGGTTGATACTTAGTGGCGTAGTTCAAGTCAATTTTTTAGCGTTCCATGTACTTGAGAGTATTTTCTAATATTTATATATTAAAATGTATTAGTTATATCATTGAATCTTTTATTTATTTATTTATTTATTGGGTCCTCCTGGACAGCGCATGGGATCTTAGTTCCTCATCCAGGGATCAAACCCTGCATTGGAAGATGAAGTCTTTACCACTGGACCACCAGGGAATTCTCCTCATTGAATCTTTTATATGTTACTAGTCTTGTTTTATTTTTGTTTCATCTATCATCTATTTTTAGAAGAAAAGTATCTTAAAATTTCCTTGTATATTGCAGATTTTATAGTTTTTCCTTCCCTTTCTGGCTTATTTTGATGTTGTTAGAGTCATATAAGGACTAGGTTATTTAGTCCCTGGTAAACTGTTTATCATCAGAAATGACATCTGTATTCCTAATAATCCTTTATCTCTCAAAATCTATTCTGTCAGATTTTAATATCACTGTATCAGATTTCTGTTTACCCTACATTGAGAAGCAACAGAGAACAACATTAAGAGCATGGATTCTGATGTCAGGCTGCTGGGGTTCAAATTCCAGTACTAACACCTTTTAGGTATGTGACCTCAAGCCAACTTTTAACCTCAATATGAAATGGGTTTAGTTACTACCTACCTCAGAGGATTGTTATGAAGATTAATTACTATTTTTAAAGCACTTTGAACGTTATAGTATGCATTTCATATGTATTTGTAGCATTAAATAAATAGATATATATGCATCCCTTTTCTGTGTCATTATTTTATAGATATTTGTCTAATAAACACCATGTAGCTGCTAAATATGGTAATGCTTCAGTAAATACCTTTATTACAGAAGTTATATCCCATATGAGTGTATGAGTGTATCTGTAGAAGAACTCCTAGACACAGGACTGTTGGGTAGAAAGATACGTGCGTTTATAATTTTCCTAGAGCTTGCCAAATTGCCTTACACAGGAGTCTGGTACAAACCCTACGTAAGGCAATTTGGCAGTCTCGAAAAACTGATCTTTGCCAGTCTGTTAAGTGAAAAATGGTATTTCAATATAGATGTCATTTGCATTTATCTTATTTTAAATGAGGCTGAGCATATTTGAATGCTCTTTGTATTTCCTTTACTGTGACTGTTCCCATACCCATTTTTCAATTGGGTGGTTGATCTTTTCTGAATCTATCTGTACAAGTTTTTTAGATATTGAAAAATCAATCCTTGCTCTATGGTATGAGTTGATTTTTTTTCTAAGCACTTCCCCTCAGGAATCAAAAACAACCAGAAAGAACAATTTGAATTATTATCTCAAAATATTTTCTGCCAAGTAGTAAATATTCTTTCCTGGTGGCTCTGATGGGAAAGAGTCTGCTTGCAATTCAGGAGACCCAGGTTCAATCCCTGGGTGGGGAACATCCTCTGGAGAAGGGAATGGCAACCCACTCCAGTATTCTTGCCTGGAGAATTCCATGGACAGAGGAGCCTGGCGGGCTGTAGTCCATGGGGTCACAAAGAATTGGACACAACTGAGTGACTAACACACATATTAAAAGCTACCTTTTTCTGTTCACAGACTTTGCTAAACACATCTTTAATCTTTAAAACCTCACTGCCTGGTAGTAATATAATCTTCACTTTACAAATAAAAAAAAATGAAGATCAGAGAGATTAATTTTTTTTCACTCATTTAACAACATTCATTAAGAATGTACTACCTTCTTGGGACTTCTCTGTTCGTCTGCTGCTAAGACCCCATGCTCCCAATGCAGCAGGCCAGAGTTCGGTCCCTGATCAGGGAACTAGCTCCCACATGCCACAGATAAAGACCCTGAAGATCTTGTGTGCTGTAATTAAAACCTGGCACAGCCAGATAAATAAGTTTAAAAAAAAAAAAAAAAAAGAATCTACTACATTCTTACTTCGGGGATATAGCAGTGAGTAAAACAGAAAAGGTCCTTGTTCTATAAACTTAACCTTCTAGGGGGGAAATATAGACCACAAACAAGTAAAGTACCGTTAGGTTGAGCAGTCCAGAAGTCCTATCTGAAAAAACATGAGATTTGATCTGGTGCCTAAAAGGAAAGAGACGATCTGGGAAATGGACCCATTAGTGCAAAGGTCCTAAGGCAGGAACGAGCTCGGTTTGTTCAAGACTCAGACAAGTGTGGTCTGAGGAGCAAACTGGGAAAGCCGCTGGCTACTGGGAGTTTTTGAAAAGAGGAATTTGATCTGATTTTGTCAATGAGGATAAGGTAAGTTCTGGTTTTAGGCCCTTTTCGTTTTTGATTTTTGGCCGCACAGCTTTTGAGATCTGAACCCAGGCCCTGGGCAGTGGAAGGCCGGAATTCTAACTTCTGGATGGCCAGGGAATTCCCTCCCTTTTACATTGTTTAAAATGGAGACTCCCAAACAGCTTTTTTGTTTATGTGTATATTTGTTAATCTATTGCTGTGTAATAAATCACCTCAAAATTTAGGGACTTAAAACAACATTTATCATTTATTTTCTCAGTTTCTGTGGGCCTGCAACTTAGGAGCAGCTTGACTGGAATTTTTCTGACTTGGGGTCTCTTGTGAGGTTGCAGTCATCTGAAAGCTAAGCTGATACTGAAGGATCTACTTGCCAGATGGCTCGGTCACAGATGGGAAAGTCAGGACCAGCTGTTGGCAGGAAGCCTCAGTTCCTCTCCACAAGGAGCCTCTCCACAGGCATACTTGCTTGAGTGCCCTCATGTTATGGCAGCTGGCTTTCCCCACATCAGGCATCCAAGAAAGAGCAATGAAGATATTGAGATGTCTTTTATGACCTAGCCTCCAGAGTCACACATTGTCATTTCCTCAATACTCTATTGGTACAGGGGCTCCCCAGTGGCCCAGTGGTTAAGAATCCATGTGCCAGTGCAGGGTGGATGGGCTGGATCCCTGGTCTGGAAAGATTCCACTTGCCACAGGGCAACTGGGCCTGACTGCCACAACCACTGAGCCTGTGCTCTAGAGCTTGTGTTTCACAATAAACAAGCCTCCACAGTGAGAAGCCTGCACGCCGGAACTAGTGAGTAGCCTCTACTCACCGCAACTTGAGAAAGCCTGTGCAATAATGAAGACCCAGCACAGCCGAACATAAATAAACAAATATTTTAAAAAATACTCTATTGGTATATAGCCTTACTGGATGTGAGTATGACTATCAGGAGGGCTTCCCTGGTGGTTCAGTGGTCAAGAATCCACCTGCCAATGCAGGAGACTTGAGTTGGATTCCTGGGTCAGGAAGATCCCCTGGAGAAGGAAATGGCAACCCACTCAAGTATTCTTGCCTGGGAGATCCCATGGACAGAGGAGCCTGGTGGGCTACATTCCATGGGGTTGCAAAAGAATCAGACAAAATTTAGCAACTAAACAATGACTCTCAGGAGTCAAGGATAGTCATTGCAGGCCATCTTCGAGACCAACTACCACCACGTGGGTATCTTTAAATTTGTACTAATAGATATATTTTATGTATTTGAGTATATACTTATAAAATCATACTTGATATTTACCATATTAGAAATTAAAACAAGTTTAAAATGCATTTATTCATTTAAAAATAAGCCCACTGTGTGTTAAGATAAATGATGCATTTTCTTAAGCACTTAAAAAAAATTTTTTGACAGGTACACACTATGATATTTTTAAATTTATTTTTGGCTGTGCTGGATCTTTGTTGTTGCATGTTAGCCTTCTCTAGTTGCGGAGAGCGGCGGCTACTCTCTAGATAAAGTGCACAGACTTCTCACTGAGGTGGCCCCTCTTGTGGAGCACAGGCTTTAGGCACACGGTTTCAGCAGTTGCGGCGCCCAGGCTCAGTAGTTGTGGTGCAAGGACTTAGTTGCTCTGAGGCACGTGGGATCTTCCCGGATCAGGGATCAAACCCATGTCCTCTGCCTTGGCAGGCGGATTCTTATCCACTGCACCACCAGGGAAGTCCTAATGATGCATTTTTAATGGAATTAAAAGAGTGGCATTATTTTACATTTCTGCAAATCTTTTAAATATCTGATATAATGAAAAAATGCTAGATTCTCATTTTTGCTTTTGCATACTCTACTGAATATTCATGACACAATGAGAGCAAAAGTGAATAATGATGTCAGTATCATTGTAAAAACAGTTTTGACCTCATGGAACCTTATGAAAGGGCTGAACCACACTTTGAGAAACTTGAGCTAGATTCTGGTTGTTGTGGTTTAGTCACTAAGTTGTGTCTGACTCTTTGTGACCCCATGAACTGTAGCCCGCCAGGCTCCTCTGTGGGATTTCTCAGGCAAGAAATAACAGGAGTAGATTGCCATTTCCTGCAGGGGATCTTCCCGACCCAGGGATCAAACCCTGCATGTCTACTGCATCGGCAGGCAGATTCTTTACCACTGAACCACCTGGGAAGCCCCAGGTAATAAATGATGCCCAAATCTCAGTAGCTTACAACAACAAAGGTTTATTTCTTGCTCATGCTACCTGGAGAAGGAAATGGCAACCCACTCCAGTATTTTCACCTGGAGAATTCCATGGACAGAGGAGCCTGACAGGCTACAGTTCATGGGGTTGCAAAGAGTCGGACACGACTGAGCGACTGTCACTCATGCTACATGTCAGTTATGGCTTGCCTATGCTTGTTGCAAGTCTTCACCAAGGAACCCATGTTGACAGGGTACCCTCTGGCTGGACATTGCTAGATAAGGGAAAAGAGAACTTGATAAACCAGCCTGGCTTTTAAACTTATTCTTGGAAGTGATGTGTCACTTGTTTTCTTTTTTTCCCATCAGCCAAAGCAAGTCACGTGGCCAAGTTTGTGTTCCCCAGGAACTCAAATCTGCAGGGAGAGGCCCCACTGGAAGGGATACAAGGTGTTTGTGGTATATACACTTCTACCATGGGTTTAATGAATAATGCTGGTTGCTCATGGAAAACGGATTATATTGGGAAGAGGTAGAAAGCTATTTAAGTGTAGAAATATGTTAGGAATTAACTGCAGCACTTTGGGCAAGAAATTGGTGGCTGGGTCTGATTCAAGAGGTACTTTGGAATTGGTAGAATTTGTTTTGGGAGCAGGGTGGGGATAAGGGAAAGTTCTGAAAGATAACTTAAAGTTTTTGTTTTTTAATTTTAAAAAAATATAACATAGGTTTGAACTGAGTGGATAATGAGATAGGATAAGGATAGGTGAGGAGGGTTTTTTTTGGCAGGGGGCAGTGGAACAAATGTTGAACTTGTTAAGCCTGAGTCTTCACCTAAATGGAAATGTCCAGTAGATACTTGACCATATGTCTGGAGATCTGGGGATAAGTCAGAACTCAGGCATTAACGCAGAGCTGAATTTTAAAGTTATGGAGTTGGAAGAGATCCCCTTGGGAGAAAGTGTTACTAGGGAAGAGAAGAGGGCTAAAAGCTAAAGCCTTGGTGCACACCAACATTTATAAGTGGAACTGGCATTGGATCCAGCAAAAGAGATGGAGAAGGAGCCCATTGAGGTAAGGTGAAAATGGGTAGAAATGGAAGCAAAAGGAAGAAAGTGTTTCAAGAAGAAGGAAGTAGTATGTTTCAATGTTCTATAAGTCAGCTAGGGGAAAATGGAAGTCACAGTTGGCTGGCTAAGTACGGTTTTGATGGAGAGGTGAGAATCAAGCTCTAATCAGGTGAATTGAAGAAAACATGGAAGTGAGGAATGGAGACACCACTTTTGAGAATTTTTTTTTTTTTGGTTGGGTGGATAAGTAGAAAATGAAGGGAGACAAAGATGTGAAGATGAAATTCTATGTATGTGAAATCTTTATGTAAACTGTAAACGCTCTATCTATAAGCGTTAGGTTTGTTATTTATTATTGAACCCCTAGGAATTTCAAACTAGCTCAATGTGAAGAATCACTAAGACGCTACTGCTAGTCCCCAGCTCGCTGGCTATTAAACCTCAAAAGATCTCAAGCCTATGAAAAGTGGACAGATGAAGAGACAGAAAGAGCAGAGTGAAAAAATGAAGGGCAAGAGAGAGGGCGACCTAGCAAATATTGTCCTCCGAGGGCCCCCGTATGGCAGTCTCACAGCTCTTACGTAATTTTAGGGGCGGGGCCAACAGGAAATTTAAACCGAACCCGCGGCCGAGGGTGCCTAGAGAATATGCTGTAGTTGCGGAGAAGCATTCGGTGCACGGGAGCTTGAAAGAGCCCATGGAGCTCACGATTGGGATACGGCGGCCTTGAAGGAGTACGGAGACTGGGAAAGAGCAGAGAATTGGAGGAGGGATCCGGGAAAGGGTACGGATGCCGAAAAGGGGAAGGAGGGATAAGAAGGAAGGTGGAAAGGGTCAAAGGCGTTAATGAGGGGTTCGGGGTTGGGAAGTGGGCATAGGAATTGGGAAGCAGATAGGTTACGGGAGCTGGGAGGGTAGAGGGACCGGGGAGGGGTCATAGGAATTGAGAAGACAGAGGTCTAAAGGGGCAGAGGGAGTGGGGGAACAAGAGTCTGGAAGGAGGCGCGGGAGTTGAGAGGGGATGTGGGTTGGGATGGAGTTGAGTCTTGGAGTTCCCGGGAGCCTCGATGGAAATTGTGCAGGACTTGGGAGGTTGGAGGAGGGGATGATGGAGGGTCGAAGATTAGTGGAGGTGGTTCACCTGATGTTTTGTCCTTTTTCAGTCAACGATCGCCTTCAACTGGAGAGTTCAATGGATGAGAGTAAGCTACGGGCTCCGGACCCAGGTAGGTAACAGGGCAGTTAATGAGGGTTTCGAGGTCCCAGTTGGTACTCCTGCCCCAGAGTCTCTTGGGAAGAAAAGGCCGAGAAATGTTATCTCTTGGGGTTTTCTAGTTACTGTGTGTGTGTGTGTGTGTGTGTGTGTGTGTGTGTTGG
Organism: Bubalus bubalis; assembly: GCF_019923935.1. NCBI lineage: Eukaryota > Metazoa > Chordata > Mammalia > Artiodactyla > Bovidae > Bubalus > Bubalus bubalis. Next base: position 18,616,083 of record NC_059159.1, on the reverse strand, counting down.
GAGGGGGTTGTTTGTGTTGAGGCATGTCATGGATCGTTAAGGAATTCATGATAAAGGTCAAACAAGAGTTTTCTCTCTGATATTATGAGCAGATGGAGAGTCAGGATGGAGTAACTTATTAAACCTATATTCATGGTTACTTTTACCATAAAATTCTTAAATTTATTGATAAACTTAAAGAGCCCCACCCAATTAGATAAGTATTTCAGCACTAGTCACTTCCCTCAGTGCTCCCCTTTGCCCTCTTAGTATCATCTAGTTTGAGTTCTGGATTTTTACAGATATGCCATTTCATTGTTGCCTTTTAAACGGTGATATATTTCACTAAATTATTTACTCTCCCTTCCCATATGGTGTTGCTTTCTTCTAGCTCTAGTTCTCTTTTGGCTGATGAACTTCCTCCAAGCATATTTTCAAAAGGGGGCTTTATGTGATAAACTTTTTGAGGCTTGTATGCCTAAGAACATCTTTATTTCACCCTTATATTAAAGTTTTTGAGTCAGTTTTTTTCCCTTCAACACATTGAAAAGTGACAGTGGTCTCTTCTTGCTAAAAAGTAGATGCTGTTGAGAATTGATGTCAATCTGATTCTTGTTCCTTAGTGTATAACCTGCTTTTCCCTGTAGAAGATTTTAGATTATTCTCTTTGTATTTGTTCTTAAAATTCACAATAACATAACTGTGTTAATTTTAGAGGGTTTTAGTTTTCATAAGAATAAAGATACAAGAATTGAAAACATGCAGGTAAAGAAGCAACAGTTAGAACCAGACATGGAACAACTGACTGGTTCCAATTTGGGAAAGGAATATGACAAGGCTGTATATACAGAGAACATCGTGCAAAATGCCAGACTGGATGAATCACAAGCTGGAATCAAGAATGCCAGGAGAAATATCAACCTCAGATATGCAAATGGTAACACTCTAATGGCAGAAAATGAAGAGGAACTAAAGAATCTCTTGATGATGGTGAAAGAGGAGAGTGAAAAAGATGGCTTACAACTCAGCATTCAAAATACTAAGATCATGGCATCTAGTCCCTTACTTCATGCCAAATAGAAGGAGAAAAAGTGGAAACAATGACAAATTTTATTTTCTTGGGCTCCAAAATCACTGTGGACAGTGACTACAGCCATGAAATTAAAAGATGCTTGCTCCTAGGAAGAAAAGCTATGACAAACCTAGAGAGCATATTAAAAAACAGAGACATTACTTTGCTGACAAAGGTCTGCATAGTCAAAGCTATGGTTTTTCCAGTAGTCATATAAAGATTTGTGCGTTGGACTGTAAAAATGGCTGAACACCAAAGAATTGATGCCTTCAAAGTGTGGTGCTGGAGAAGACTCTTGATAATCTCTTGGACTGCAAGGAGATCAAACCAGGCAATCCTAAAGGAAATTAACCCTGAATATTCATTGGAAGGACTGATACTGAAGCTGAAGCTCCAATATTTTGGCTACTTGATGCAAAGAGCTGACTCATTGGAAAAGACCCTGATGCTGGGAAAGATTGAAGGCAAAAGGAGAAGGGGGTAGCAGAGGATGAGACAGTTAGATAGCATCACTGACTCAATGGACATAAATTTGAGTAAACTCCATGAAATAGTGGAGGACAGAGGAGCCGGGCATGCTGCAGTTCATGGGGCTGCAGAGTCAGACACGACTTAGCAACTGAACATCAACTATTCATCTGCAAATGATTGTGCACATTACTCTGTTTTTTAAAAAATTCTTATTTATTTATTTTTGACTGCACTGGGTCTTCTTTTCTACTCAGGCTCTTTCTAGTTTTGTCCAGGAGGGTCACTCTAGTTGCCATGCACTGGCTTCTCATTGCAGTGGCCTGTCCTGTTGCAGAGCACGGTCTCTAGGGCAGGCGGCCTCTAGAGCACAGGCTCAATAATTGTGTCTCAGGCTCAGCTGCTCCAAGGCATGTGGGATCTTCCCGGATCAGGGGTCAAACCCCTGTCTCCCGCATTGGCAGGTGGATTCTTTACCACTGAGCCACCAGGAAAACCCTAGCTGGGATTACTTTTTAATGTTAATCTCTATTGGGTGATGGGGGTAGTGGGTTCTTAATCCACATGACTAGAATGAATTTGAACTCCAGTCTCTTGAGAGGCTTGTACTTTGGATTGTCAGTGAAGATTTTCCTTTCATGTGGAGCCCAGGCTAAGGTAGGCAGTATTCCTTTTTTGTCTTTTCTAGTGGATGGATTATTTTCTGGCTTCCCTTTTCTCCTAGATTCATGCAGGAGTTCCCAATCCTCGCTCCCCACTTTAGGCTTGCACAAGACCTCATCTCCACGGCTCATGTGGCTCTTCAGTCTCAAGCTCTTTGCTTTTAAGTCCATAGACTCCCTCCCTCAGGGCAGTCAGCATTCGCTTTCACCACTGTGGTTTTCAACTTTCTCATCATGTGGAGCACTTTTGTTGTCTTCTTACTAATTTTGTGGACTTAGCAGTTAGATAGGATTGGTATTTCTATTTCAGCTGGTATTTTTAGACATTTGTGTTAAGGAGGGCTTTTAGGTAACCTCTCCAGTATTACCTGAAATGAAGCCAAAATCCTCTCTTTCTCTTCAGCATCCTGAAATTTCATGAATAGTGTGCCATGGGACTTTTTTCATTCATGGAGCTAGCACTTGGTGGAAACTTTCAATCTGGAGGCTCATGTTCTTTATTTCCTTTGTGTGGATTACCACATTTTATCCATTCATTAGTTGATGGACATAAGAGTTTTCTGTTTCCTGGCTATTATGAACAATACTGTTATAAACATTTGTTTCCAGGTTATCATTTTTTTCTTGGAATGTATACCTAGAAGTATAATTGCTGGGTCCTATGGTAAGTTGGATGGGGAAACAGTGGAAACAGCATCAGACTTTATTTTGGGGGGCTCCAAAATCACTGCTGATGGTGATTGCAGCCATGAAATTAAAAGACGCTTACTCCTTGGAAGAAAAGTTATGACCAACCTAGATAGCATATTAAAAAGCAGAGATATTACTTTGCCAACAAAGGTCCGTTTAGTCAAGGCTATGGTTTTCCAGTGGTCATGTATGGATGTGAAAGTTTGACTGTGAAGAAAGCTGAGCACCGAAGAATTGATGCTTTTGAACTGTGGTGTTGGAGAAGACTCTTGAGAGTCCCTTGGACTGCAAGGAGATCCAACCAGTCCATCCTAAAGGAGAGCAATCCTGGGTGTTCATTGGAAGGACTGATGCTAAAGCTGAAACTCCAATACTTTGGCCACCTCATGCGAAGAGTTGACTCATTGGAAAAGACCCTGATGCTGGGAGGGATTGGGGGCAGGAGGAGAAGGGGACGACAGAGGATGAGATGGCTGGATGGCATCACCGACTCGATAGACATGAGTTTGAATGAACTCCAGGAGTTGGTGATGGACAGGGAGGCCTGGTGTGCTGTGATTCATGGGGTCACGGAGAGTCGGACACAACTGATCAACTGAAGTGAACTGATGGTAAGTCTCTGTTTAACTTTGTGAGAAACTGGCAGACTTTCCCTGTTGGCTACACCATTTACCTTCCCACCAACAAAGTATGAGGATTCCAGTTCTGCAGGTCCTCACCAACACTTGTTATTACCTGTCTTTTTTGTTAAAGCCATCCTAGTGCGTTTGGCATGAGACCCTATAGCTCAGGGTTTAGAGTGCTGGTCTTATAAACCAGGTGTCAGGAGTTCATATCTCCCTGGGGCCTGCTAAGCAACTCTCTTATTGGGCTTCCCTCATGGCTGAGACGGTAAAGAATCTGCCTGCAATGCAGGAGACCTGGGTGTGATCCCTGGGTTGGGAAGATCCCCTGGAGGAGGGCGTGGCAACCCACTCCAGTATTCTTGCCTGGAGAATCCCCATGGACAGAGGAACCTGGCCGGCTAAAGTCCATGGGGTCGCAAAGAGATGGACACGACTGAGGAACTCAGCACACAGACAGTGGGTTTGAAGTGGTATCTCTTTGTGTTTTCAATTTACGTTTTCCTAACAAGGCTAATCCGGAGAAGGCAATGGCACCCCACTCTAGTACTGTTGCCTGGAAAATCCCATGGACGGAGGAACCTGGTAGGCTGCAGTCCATGGGGTCGCTAGGAGTCGGACACGACTGAGCAACTTCACTTTCACTTTTCACTTTCATGCATTGGAGAAGGAAATGGCAACTCACTCCAGTGTTGTTGCCTGGAGAATCCCAGGGACAGGGGAGCCTGGTGGGCTGCTGTCGCTGGGGTCGCACAGAGTTGGACATGACTGAAGCGACTTAGCAGCAGCAGCAGCAGCAACAAGGCTAATCGGAGAAGGCAATGGCACCCCACTCCAGTACTCTTGCCTGGAAAATCCCATGGACGGAGGAGCCTGGTAGGCTGTAGTCCATGGGGTCGCTAAGAGTCGGACACGACTAAGCGACTTCACTTTCACTTTTCACTTTTCTGCATTGGAGAAGGAAATGGCAACCCACTCCAGTGTTCTTGCCTGGAGAATCCCAGAGACAGGGGAGCCTGGTGGGCTGCCGTCTATGGGATCACACAGAGTCGGACACATCTGCAGTGACTTAGCAGCAGCAACAAGGCTAATGACCTTGTGTATCTTTTCATGTGCTTATTGGTCATTGGTATACCTTTGGAGAAATGTCTATCTGTTGCTCATTTTTAAATGATTTTTTTTTTTTACTATTTGAAGTGTTTTTTAACTATTGTATTTTTTTATATCCCTTATCTTCAATTAATTATTTTATTTACCTGCTGTTCTTCTTTTATGTTTCTAGTAAGCTCCTTGCCTTCTTGAGATATTTATTATGCTTTAAAATTCTTCTTTCTGTCTGGTCCATTACTTATAACAGAAGGGCACCTATGCCAGAGAAAGCTTCTTTTATAGTACTTGCCTTCTTCAGTTGCCTCATATTTTCTTAGAAGCTAATGTTCCCTTGAGACTGCTAGCCACTCTAACTGATAATGTGCGCCTGGAAGGAAGATGCAAAAGCTTAGGTTCTGTGTTATGCTCCTCCTTTGAGTTCAGGGATTGGGGTTTGGTTAGAAGAGGAAAACCACCCTAAGGTGGGAAGCCCCTGGTTCCAGTGTGGGCTCAGTCACCACCCCCCTCTAATACATGTGTTGCCTTGTACTGCTCATTTGCAAGAGCTGCTGTTTTCCTTAAGTTGTAATTTCCTGATTCACCAAATGAATAGTGAGGAGGGAGGGAAGCTCATTTGTGCCAGCCAGCTCACTGACCTCCTTGACTTCACAACTCCCCTTGACCCTGACCTTTTGTTAACTGCTTCACACTCACACACTCATACTCACATACACTCACACTGCCTTGATGTTACCCTACTGTCTCTGGTCGGTGCTGGACTGCTTACCTGGCACTGGCTACAGGCGGGCAGGGGCCCACTGAGCACAACTAGAAGCCATTCTCCGGTCTCACCTTCCTGCGAGTCCTGGCACTCTTCCGCTTTAGGCTTGCTGTTCACCCAGCGCAGCACCGCCCTCACCCGCACGCCAGTGTCTGACTCTGCCATTCATCTCATCTAATTCCTTCTTTCTTCAGAGATTTCCCTAGGATTAGGTCCTGTGGAGAAAGTTGTAGGCCTGTGTGAATGTCAAAAGGGCTTACTCTGAGAAAGCCTTCTATACAAATATTGAATCATTATGTTGTATCCCCTGGAACTAATATAATGTTGTATGTCAGTTAGACTGCTCAATAAAAGGAAAAAGAGGACCTTCCCTGGCAGTTCAGGGGTTTAGACTTCACCTCCCAGTGCAGGGGTTGCCGGTTCAGTCCCTGGTTGGGGAGCTATGACCCCACATGGCTCACCTTCTGGAGAAGATGGCCTTAGGGAGGGACCCAGAATGGCTACAGTTAGAATAATGCCCTGGCCTGACATCCAGCTGGTATTCCTGGTATGGCTGGATCAGATGTTTCTGGCCAGTCTCCATCCTGAGTGCTTATTAAGTATTTGAATAACTCCTAAATACCATTACCTGACACCATTTATGATATTTTACGTATCCCATATGGACTGCCCATGAGAGTGGGTGTTTATTATTACCACTATTTCAGAAGTGAGGAAATAGAGACTGAGACATCCTAAGTAAGATTACTGTAAGTAAGATTATTTACTTAAGATTACATCCTAAGTAAGACTTAGGGTTACACAGCTAGTAAGAGATGGAAGCAGGACTCAGAACAAAGGCCTTTTCTGTTAAATGCCAAGCTGACTTTCCAGTTTTCGGTCTCTAAATACCTAGGACTCTCAGGAAAAGGGAGGTTTACAGGAACAGAGGGTGAATGCTTGAAGGTCAGATGCTAGCTGAGGATGGGAAAGCAGGATCTAGTTTAAGCATTATGGAAATGTACAGATGGGACTGCAGCCATGAAATTAAAAGATGCTTACTCCTTGGAAGGAAAGTTATGACCAACCTAGATAGCATATTCAAAAGCAGAGACATTACTTTGCCAGCAAAGGTTCGTCTAGTCAAGGCTATGGTTTTTCTTGTGGTCATGTATGGATGTGAAAGTTGGACCGTGAAGAAGGCTGAGCGCCGAAGAATTGATGCTTTTCAACTGTGGTGTTGGAGAAGACTCTTGAGAGTCCCTTGGACTGCAAGGAGATCCAACCAGTCCATTCTGAAGGAGATCAGCCCTGGGATTTCTTTGGAAGGAATGATGCTAAAGCTGAAACTCCAGTACTTTGGCAACCTCATGCGAAGAGTTGACTCATTGGAAAAGACTCTGATGCTGGGATGGATTGGGGGCAGGAGGAGAAGGGGACGACAGAGGATGAGATGGCTGGATGGCATCACTGACTTGATGGACGTGAGTCTGAGTGAACTCCGGGAGTTGGTGAGGGACAGGGAGGCCTGGCGTGCTGCGATTCATGGGGTCGCAAAGAGTCGGACACGACTGAGTGACTGATCTGATCTGATCACATGTAAGTCAAACATCTCTTCCCAAGGACTTCCTTGGTGGTGCCGTGGCTAATACTCCAAGCTCCCAATGCAGGGGGCCTGGGTTCAATCAGTGGTCAGGGAACTAGATCCCACATGCCACAGCTAAAGATCCCACCTGACGAAACTAAGACCCAGTGCAGCCAAATTAAAAAAAAAAAAATCTCTTCCCCAAGTAGTTTTTGGTCTAATGGAGTGAGTAAACAAGAATATGAAGCCAAAAATACTAGAAGTACAGATAATAAGTAATTTGTAACTCAGAAAAAGAAAAATAGTATCTCATCAGGGCAAGCAGGGTTTAACTGAGGAGATCCAATTAAAAGCCTGACTGGATGGTAGGTAGGCGAGTTGCAGGAATTTATAGAATCAAAGTTTTGTAGAAAACTTTTAAAAATATCAGGTCCAGGGGCTTCCCTGGTGGCTCAGTGGTAAAGAATCCACCTGCCAATGCAGGAGACACAAGTTCGATCCCTGATCTGGGAAGATCTCACACGCCTCAGAGCAACTAAGTCCGTGCCACACAACTATTGAGCCTGTGCTCTGGAGCCCGGGATCTGCAACCATTGAGCCCATGTGCTGCAACTGTTGAAGTCCACATGCCCTAGAGCCCGTGCTCCACAGCACGAGAAGCCACCGCAGATAGTGTCTGTCCTCTTAGTTTTGTCAGGCTCATATGTCTGTTTACTCTCTCCTTTGGGTCCACCTCTGACTTCATTGGAGAAGGAAATGGCAACCCACTCCAGTGTTGTTGCCTAGAGAATCCCAGGGACGGGGAGCCTGGTGGGCTGCCATCTATGGGGTCGCACAGAGTCGGACATGACTGAAGCGACTTAGCAGCTGGACTGCAGCACGCCAGGCTTCCCTGTCCATCACCCACTCCTGGAGCTTGCTCAAACTCATGTCCATCAAGTCGGTGATGCCGTCCAACCATCTCATCCTCTGTCGTCCCCTTCTCCTCCTGCGTTCAATCTTTCCCAGCAACAGGGTCTTTTCCAATGAGTCAGTTCTTTGTATCAGGTGGCCAAAGTATTGGAGCTTCAACTTCAGCACAAGTCTTTCCAATGAATATTCAGGACTGATTTCTTTCAGGATTGACTGGTTTGATCTCCTTGCAGTCCAAGGGACTCTCAAGAGTCTTCTCCAACACCCCAGTTCAAAAGCATCAATTCTTCGGCACTCAGCTTTCTTTATGGTCCAACTCTCACATCCATACATGACCACTGGAAAAACCATAGCTTTGACTAGACAAATCCTTGTCAGCAAAGTAATGTCTCTGCTTTTTAATATGCTATCCAGGTTAGTCATAGCTTTTCTTCCAAGGAACAAGCATTTAATTTCATGGCTGCAGTCACCATCTGCAGTGATTTTGGAGCCCAAGAAAATAAAGTCTGTGACTGTTTCCATTGTTTCCCCATCTATTTGCCGAGAAATGATGGGACCAGATTCTATGACCTTAGTTTTTTGAATGTTGAGTTTTAAGCCAGCTTTTTCATTCTCCTCTTTCACTCTCATCAAGAGTCTCTCTAGTTCTTCTTCGTTTTCTGCCATAAGGGTGGTATCATCTGCATACCTGAGGTTATTGATATTTCTCCCTGCCATCTTGATTCCAGCTTGTGCTTCATCCAGCCCAGCATTTCTCATGATGTACTCTGCATATAAGTTAAATAAGCAAGGTGACAATATACAGCCTTGACTTACTCCTTTCCCAATTTGGAACCAGTCCATTGTTCCATGTCTGGTCTTAACTGTTGCTTCTTGACCTGCATACAGATTTCTCAGGAGGCAGGTCAGGTGGTCTGATATTCCCATCTCTTTAAGGATTTTCCACAGTTTGTTGTGATCCACACAGTCAGTGAAGGAGCAGTAGATGTTTTTCTGGAATTCTCTTGCTTTTTCTATGATCCAATGGATGTTGGCAATTTAATCTCTGATTCCTCTGCCTTTTCTAAATCCAGCTTGAACATCTGGAAGTTCTCAGTTCACATACTGTTGAAGCCTGGCTTGGAGAATTTTGAGCATTACTTTGTTAGTGTGTGAGATGAGTGCAATTGTGCGATAGTTTGAACATTCTTTGGCATTGCCTTTCTTTGGGATGAAAACTGACCTTTTCCAGTCCTGTGGCCACTGCTGAGTTTTCCGAATTTACTGGCATATTGAGTGCAGCTATCAGGGCTTCCCTGATAGCTCAGTTGGTAAAGAATCTGCCTGCAATGCAGGAGACCCTGGTTTGATTCTTGGGTTGGGAAGATCCGCTGGAGAAGGGATAGGCTACCCACTCCAGTATTCTGGCCTGGACAACTGGGGTTGCAAAGAGTCGGACACAACTGAGTGACTTTCACTTTCACTTTTTAAATTAATTAATTAATTAATTTGGCTGCCACTGGATCCCTATGGCATGTAGGATCTTAGTTCCCCAACCAGGGATTGAACTGGTGTCCCTTGCATTGGCAGGCAGACTCTTAATTACTGGACTACCAGGGAAGTCCTGATAGTTCATTGGTTTTTATTGCCAAGTAGTATTCCATCATATGAATGTGCTGCATTTTGCTGTTTTATTCACATTTGAATTGTTGCCACTTTGGGGCTACAGTGAGTAATGCTGCTATGAACTTGATCTGGATGTATGTTTTCATTTCTCCTGGGAGTATGCCTAGGAATTGGATTGCTGAGTCTTATGTTAACTCTATACTTGACCTTTCAAGAAACAGCGGCACTGTTGTCTAAAGTGGCTGCACCATTTTACATTCCAACATCCATGTATGTGGATTGTGTTTCTCTGCACCTGGGCTTCCCAAGGGCAGGAGCAGGAGTCTCGTGTCCACCTTGGTGGCCAGGGCCTGGCCAGGCACCACACAGGGGCTGTCGGCCGCAAAGGCTCCTTGACCCCCAGGGGTCTCTCTTACCTCAAGCTTTTCACTGTCTTCCCCTTTATTGTTGTCTTCTAGGAGCTCAGCTCACAGTTTCCAGTTGTCTGGGAAAATGCCAGAAGAGCTCACCAGATGCCAGGAGGCAGCCCTTTTCTGGAAAATCCTTCTACTTGGATCTGCCTGCCGGCAAGAACCTCCAGTTTTTGACGGGGGCCATTCAGCAGCTGGGTGGGGTAGGTAACCTGCTTCTCCCCTGTGGTGCCATGTGCCTTCATGGATTCAAGGGCAGGAGCTGGAGAAGGGTTCTGCCTGTGACTTCCAGGTATTTTCAGGGGTATCACTGCATTTTCCAAAGCAGCTTAAATGTAAACCATTTTTTAAAAGTAAAGATAATTTTTTTTTTCCTAATTAGAAAAGTAATTTCTGTTCATTCTAGAAATCTGGAGAACTGAAACAGCAGAGTGGCACTGCTAAGGAGTGGACTTGTTGGGATAGGAGAAATGTGTGGCCATGAAATCATTTATCTTTTTGCCATATTACAGAAGGTAGACAGACATACTCCTTCAACCTATCACTTTAAAGATTTTTTTAAATTGTGATAAAATTTATATGACATAAAATATGCCTTTGTAATTGTTTATAGGTTCATTCTTCTTAATTTAAAAAAAGTTTTTTTTTTTTTTTTTTTTTAATTTTGGCTGCCATGGGTCTTTATTGTGGCACACAGGCTCAGTAACTGCAGCATGTGGACTTAGTTCCCCAACCAGAGATGGAACCCATGTCCCCTGCATTGGAAGGTGGATTCTTAATCACTGGACTACCAGAGAAGTCCCTGTAAATTAATTATTTTAAAATTCATGGACATTAATTACATTCACCCTGTTGTGTAACCATCACTCTCTGTTTCCCAAACTTTTATCACCCCAAACAGAAGCTCTGTAACCTTTAAGCAAGAACTTCCCTTTTCACCTCCCCCTACCTCCCCAGCATTCACATCTACATTATGTTTCTGAATTTGCCCATTCTAGATATGTGGTATCAGCGGGATCACTGATGTTGGTCCTTTTGTTTCTGGTTTGTTACACTTTAACATAAAGCTTTCAAGGCTCACCCATGCTGTAGAGTAGATCAGAGTTTCCTTTCTCTCTCATGACTGAATAGTGCTCCACTGTATGGACAGACCACATTTTGCTTATCCATTCATACGTTAATGGACACTCGGTTTGTTTCTGCATTTTAGCTATTATGAATAATGCTGCTGTGAACATGGGTAGACAAGTGTCCATTTGAGTCCCTATTTTCAATTCTGTTGGACGTATACCTCGGAGAGGAGTTGCTGGGTCGTGTGGTAATCCATGTTTAGCTTTTGAGGGACCGCAACTTCTTTTTTAAACCTAAGTGCCAGGTTTCTCTCGTCAGAGAGATCATCCATCCTTCCTTTCACAGGGTGCTGGGGCCGGCTGGTCCTGGCTCATGAGAACCAGTTGTTAACATCTCTTTCCACTCCCACATTAAGGGATGTCATATGGCTACCTTGAAATCAGCCCCAGTAGTATTTTACCCCACAGAAACCAGCAAACGCTACAAAGCAGGGCTTTTTTTTTCCCCCTTTCCCCCCAAGAGTCCGGCATTAAGCATTTGCCAGCTCACTACTGCTTATTTCCATCTTTTCTTCTTCCACCAGACATGAGTTGTGTCATTGTGTTTCCAGCACTGTTTTGGGTTTCTTAGGATGAGTCAGACCCTCTCAGTGTCATAAAGGGCTTGCAGGTAAGATGAGCGGACACTTACGCAGCTGAGTAATATCCAGAACCCAATTTTATTTCAGGCTCCTCTTCGTAGTGTGGTAAAGATGACAGATGCAGCATCTGGATGGCCCAGTGTATCTTCACAGCAAAACCATGGCTTAGCCAAGCTCCTGATCCTCCAGTCCCATCAGCGTGCTCTCTCTCTGGGCAAACCCTCACCAGTCAGATATTCAGAGCCCACAAGGCTCTGCTGGGAGGACTACAGTTCTGGAGTCAAGAACCTGTGTCCTGTACATAAACCTTATTATATTTTGGGATGATGTCTTCTCAGGGGCCCAGCACAGGATTGCATCTGGTCTATTTAAGGACATTAATTCTGCAGCTTCTGTGAGCCAACCTGATTTCCTTCCTCGACCTGTCAATATTGATGATTCTACTTCTGCCTTTTGGGTTTCAGCCACCTCTGTGATCTGGTTTCAGGTAATTGAGGGTTTTCTGAGCAAAGAAGTAAGTTACATCGTGTCCAGCCGCAGGGAGGCGAAGGCCGAGAGCAGCAGGACAAGTCACAGAGGCTGCCCCAGCCCCAGCGAGGTCACAGTGGACACACCGCCCGTGGCCAACCCAAAAGGCAGCCGTGCTAGGCCCGCACAGAAAGCCATGGACCCAGTAAGAACCTCGTGGGGCGGGAAGTGTGTGTCTAGTAAACGAAGGAAGTAGGCCTTTGTGAGCCCACTTCAACAGTTTCTGGTTTTAGTTTCATCTGGTTTATTTTAATCTCTCATTTGAATTCAGGGGCTGAAACTATCTTATCACAGCTCTGGATCCACACACCTCAGTGACATGCCATCCCTATGCCCTCCCTTCTGTGATAAATATTCACTTTTCCTGGGACTTCAGAGTCTGAGATTCAGAAACAGTAGGGGAGGACTTTCCTGGTGGTTCAGTGGTTAAGAATCCACCTGCCACTGCAGGGTCCATGGGGTTGATCCCTGGTCCAGGAAGATCCCACATACCATGGGGCAGCTAAGCCCGTGCACCTCAGCTACTGAATCTGTTTGCTCTTGAACTTGCGCTCTGCAACAAGAGAAGCCCACACACCACAGCTCGAGTAGCCCCTGCTTACCACAACTAGAAAAAGTCCACGTGCAGCACTGAAGACCAGCACAGCCAAAAATAAATAAACATTTTTTTAAAAAATAAGAAAAAGAAAGAAACAGTAGGGGAATAAACCAGAGAGGGCTTGTTAGGATTGACTGACACTTGTCTGCTGGGGAGTGTGAGCTTTTAAAGAGAGGTCTAAAAAAATAACAAAGAAGAAGAAGAGAGGTCTCGGGACCTTTGTAACACTTGACCTTGGGTGAATTCAAAATGCCCCTCCCCAGGCTTCAGGCCACCCAGGCTGCAGCTCCCTGTGAGTGACCCGAACCTGAGGATGGCTTTACCTTTACCTCTGGAAGGTTCTCCCAGCTTTCACTTCTGCCGCTGCTCAGCTGTCCCTGCTCCCAGCTTTCCAAGGGACATGACTCCCAGACATCCTGGCCAGCCCCTGTGGAAACGTGTGTTTGTGCGCAGGTGGTCTCCACAGCTCCCCCATCGCTCCTTTCTTCCACCAGGTGCCTCTGAGCAGAGGGAAGGAGCTCCTGCAGAAGGCCATCAGAAACCAGGTGAGCAGAGGGGGCCGGGCTGGAGGCCGGTGTGTCTGGCGCAGGGAGAGAATAACCCCGCCTCCGAAGGTTCTTCTGAAGCACTGACACAAAAGGCATGCCCGGCCAGGCTTGTAGCACTGTCATGATTTCCTCCCTTCTGACGAGGAAGTGGGGCTCAGAGGAGTTCAGTCATCTGTCCAGAGTCACCCAGGCTGGAGGTGGAAGAGCCAGGTTTTGACTCCATGATCTTAAGAACCTGGGAGAAATGCGGTGGGGTGTCTTTCGCACGTAGCTATGTATCTCTTCTGTGAGGACCCAGGGCCATTACAGTTGAGTGGCAGCAGGAAGAGTTAATGTGATCTTGCAGAGGACTGGTTCAAGTGCCATCAGGCGGGTGCCCCGGCCATGGTCTGTGACGCAGGAGGGTGGTGTGGCCAGTGTAGCTTCCTGTACGATGAGGGTGGTGTTTATTGTGTCCCTCCTGTGGGCTCAGAGCGTTCCTCACAGAAGCTCTCCCGACAAGCCGCTCACATGAACACACATGTCCCTTCCTGGTCCCGAGGTGGCTGGAGCAGAGCCACCAGCCAGATCAGCCACCCGTCCCTCCCAAGGTGGCCAGCCCCCTGCGAAGGACAGGGTCCTCCCAGGGTTTGAAGTCGACTTTCCAGGCTCTGTGCTTGCTCCCCTGCCCACCTTCTCGCAACAGCTCCGCACATGGATGACCTGGAGCTCCCAGAAGCCAGGCCAGCCTGTCCCCAGGTGGTTGAGCCTCAGGCGGGGGTCTCGTCCTCCTGCCTCACTCCACTTGTCTTTCCAGGGCAGCAGCAGTGGAGGCGGCAGTGGACACGGCAGCAGCCTCCTGAGCAACGCCCGCTCCTGGGGGGTGCAGATTCTCCACGTGGATGGTACTCTTCCTGCCCAGGGCCGCAGAGGGGAGGGTTGGCAACTTTGCCTGGGAACCTGGGCTGTGAGAAGGGTCCGCGTCATGTACTGGCTGAAGCCAGATGTATTCAGTCACTTACTGTGTTGGTCCACAGAGGTGGAGAGCAGCCGCAGCAATAGCAGAGCGCAGGTGCTGGGAAGGGCTGCTTCCTTTAACCCCGGTGCCAGCTTTCCTCAGCAGGATTGAATAAGAACCAATCCTAATATCCATTACCCCTTATCAGGCATTTACTCTGAACTAGGAAACACCTCATTTAATCCTCACCACAGTCCCTGCCCATTGTACAGATGAGGAAGTTGAGCCTCAGAGAATAGATTGAGTAAATTACTCATAGTCTTACCAGGCCCACATTCCCTCCTAGTTTGGCTCAACTACATTTCCTGTTCTTTCTTTCCTCTAGGGTTTGCCACACATTATAACCACCTGTGTGCAGGCTGTAATACATTTACATGAGAGCAGCTGTCTTGAATCTGCTGGCAGTGGCCAGCCCTCCTACCCAGCTCCACTTTGAGTCTGGCATTTTCTCTGACCCATTAAAGGGGGCAGGTCTAGATCCAGCCTGAGATCTGTCGGAGGGGCAGGGAGCTGTGCCAGGCAGGTCCTGGTCTGGGATGGTGGGAGGTTCCATCGTCTCTGGAAAACCAGCCATTTCTGACTTGATCTAATTTCCTGCTTTTCTGTGTATTAGAGAAGCTCCAGCATGTATAGCTCCTGCTGGGTCTCCCACCAAGGATATAACTGAGTAAATGCCATGGCTTGATCTCCCCCACAAAACTGCTCTTCAGTAGCACCTTAAAGCCCTTTATGGGTCATCAGGCACCTCCTGTTCAAGACTTGTATTCAGTGCTCCAAAGGAGCATGCATCCAGCACAGGTACTTTTCCAGGGATAGAGCACCCTGCGCTCTCTTTTATTATCAGCAGGTGCAGAGATGACACGTAGCCAGAAGGTGGCAGGCAAGGCTGGCGTGATCCAGTGAGCCAGGCCAGGTGGGACCTTCAGTCCCCCGGCCCCAGGACAGGGCTGTGCTGGGGAAACAAGAAGAGGAAGCCTTTGGCCACAGCCCTCTGTTTCCTCCCCAGAAATGCTGATACGGGTGCAGCAACTGTCTCTTGATGCTCCACGTGTGAAGAAACAAGGGCTGAAGAAGCCAGAGGTAAGTCATCCCCTCCCAAACCAAAGGGAAATGGGAAAGGCTGTGACAGCATTGGCAAATCCATGACCTGCCGCAGCCGCCTCCTCCCGGCCTTGCTGGGGAAGTGGGAGGAACACAGCCTCTCAGCTCAGCCCTGGTGCCCGCAGCCCTGTGTGGGGCCAAGGACTGCCTGCAGCTAAGTCCTCATGGCCTGCTGGCCAGGCTGCCATTCTGGGGATAGTTCTTGGTCTGGAAACGAGCCTGCAGATTGCATGGGTGATGGCAGGGGGGTAGTGGCATTTGAAATAGCTGCCATATTCCAAATTCTTGTTTGGCTTTTCCTTCTTTTTCTGGGGTTAGAACTGTGTACTACCTCAAGAGAGCCCAGGCTGATTTAAAGCTGCAGGGTCTTCACCCAGCCCTGAATTCAAGGAAGAATCAGGCTCTACAAGTCTGTCCAGGGCCTGGCACCCAGGAGAGGGACCACATCTAAACCAGGTGGAACGCTCAGCCTCACCAGCCCTCACCCCACCCCCTCTGGTCTGGGCATCTTTAAGGTTTTGCTGTAATGTATACAGGCCTTCCCTGATGGCACAAGCATTAAAGAATCAGCCTGCAATGCAAGAGACCAGAATTTGATCCCTGGGTTGGGATGATACCCCCTGGAGGAGGAAATGGCAACCCTCTGCAGTATCCTTGCCTGGAAAATTCCATAGACAAAGGAGCCCGGCTGGCTACAGTCCATGGGGTCGCATACACTGAAAGTCTCTTTCCCCTCCGACTTCTGCTCCCCAACCACCAAGCTCCCTCCCTGAGGTCAATAGTGTGAACAGTTGTGCAAACGTCCTTCCAGGACTCCCAAGTATCTACAAGCAAATACATCGAAATTCCCCCCTTTTACGCAAATGTGTAGTATTATTACTTTGCTTTGTTCGCTTAATAATCTCTTTTGTAGCTACTTGGGACTCTTTTGGGGCAAGTTTTGGGTGCAGTCTGCTGATGGGGGAGGGCCTATTGAAGGCTTCTTTGGGCTGTGTTGGCCCTGGTGGTGTGCCCTGGAAGAGAATCTGGAATCCCCTTGGGCCCAGAGGCCCAGACAGTTATATAGCCGCTGGATCTCTTATTCTATCCACACCCTCCCAACTCTTTAGCTGATTTTTTTTTAATTTTGTTTCATTTGGCTTGTAACATTAGCTTTGTTTGACCTTGGCCTGAAAGCCAGTTTTGACAAACACAGTCAGGGTGTGTAAGATAGGGTGCTGAAAACCAAAAGGCATTGTCTTCACCCTCATCCTGTCGGCTGCCCTGGCATGCCAGCCGCGCCCAGAGTACACGGGCTGCTGCCAGTGAGCCCCTCCTCGGCGCCAGGTGTGTCACCTGCTGCAGTTTCATCTGTGCCACATCCGGGGTGTTAGGTGGGAACCCCGAACATCATGGGCGGCACGGGCCCCATTCCCACGGTGGTGGGGTTTGCTCCTCAGCCCTTGCTTGCTCTTTGCTCTGCCCTGCATTCCTTGCACAAAGTCAGGGCCCTTGAGATTCACGCTCAGAGCTCACCATGCAAAGAGCATGGTGCTCAGGTCTGCTCCAGCTCAGGGTCCAGCCGTGGGCAGAAAGCTAAAGTGGGGCAGACGAGCAGCAGCTCGGCTCACCGGGCCCAGTTCCTCGACCCCCCTAGCTCCCTCACATCCTTAACCTATTTTTCCTTTCCATTCAGGGAACATGTCCAGCAGAGTCAAGAACACGGAAAGGTCAGTGCAGGAGCTCTTCCTCATTTAATTGCCATCCCTCCCTCCCTAAACGCTTCCCCACGACTCCCTCTGTGGCAGCATCTGCTCACTTTTCTGCGGCAGGAAGCAAGTCCAGGTTGTGTACAGCCTCGTCCTGTTGCCAGGGCCCGAGCTTCAGAGAGGAGGGCAGCGGGAGAGGGACGTCTGTGAGCAAGTCCAGGGCTGCTGGGCCGGGCCTTTTGTGTAGAGCCAAGACCTCCTGTGGTTGCTCTGGCTCCTGCAGCCTCTGGCTGTTCCCAGGCATCGATGGAAGTTCAGCATCCTTTTCTTTCTGATTCAGGAGCAGTTTGGGGTGGGCAGTTTGACAGCTGCCTACTACTTTCAGAAATGCCAAACTCCCTGAAATTGACAAATAGGCAGATTGACGGGCCCAGCTCCCGGCTCCTCTTGGACAGCAGGAAAGTTTCTCCCCCTGGATATTTCTCCCAAAGATGCTCTGTCGGTGGCATTTATTCGTGCACAAGTGGGAACTAATAAGGAAAGTCACTTGGCACCTCTTACGCTTGTAAATCAAGGAAGTCTGTGGGAGAATTGATTTTAATCACTGTGTCAGTTAATTAGAAAGACGAGGAGTCGCCCCAAAAAAGTAATTAAGGAAGAAAGGCTGCTTCTGCTCGGGCACTGGGAGCTGAGAAGCACCAGCCTCTTGGGGATTTGGTGGCAGCTAGCTGTGCCCAGCCTTTCGGTGCCTCAACTGCCCCTTTGACAGGACTTGGGCATCGTGGAAGGGCAGAAGGGGTTTATAATGCCTCAGAGAATCTGTAAACTGTGCAAATAGCCAGCTAGTAGGGGACAAATCTCTTGATTAACTGACTCCAAATCTGTTTTCCCAGCACCCCTTTGCCCTATTTTTTTCAAGAACCAGATTTCACTTTTTTTTTTTTAACTGTCCTTCTGCCAAGACCTCGAAACACTCTTCAGTTCTCCTCCTTGCTGTTCCTGCCCTCCAGAACCCCAGACTCCTCATGGAGAATTCTGTCTGAGAACCATCCTCAGGCCCCCTTGGGATTCTGAGACACCAGGAGTTAAGGTCTGGGAAGGAGCTGAGGCTCTTAGCAGAAACCAGCAAGGACTGGGTTTCTCTTACCCAGCCAGGTTCCTGACTCTCAAGGTTGACAGCCTTCAGCACCCACATGCAGGAGGCTGAGGGTGGGCACATTTAGGACCCTGGGGCACTGTGTAGCCTCTCCCCCCAAGGGTGGTAGAGGCTGGGGGAGATGGCAGCAGGGGCCTCACTCAGCCAAGGGAAGGGCACTCCTTGGGGCCATGAGGTCTCTGGCTCTGAGAGCCTCTTGGGCTTTGGCAGAGCCTCGTCTCTCTGAGCATTTCCTGTGGGCAGAGCTTAGGCTCTGCACCAGGGCAGACAGATGGCTGACGGGCGCACTCTTCCTTCCAGTGGCCAGACTGAAGGCACCGTTCCTCAAAGTCGAAGATGAAAGCAGGTGAGTGGACCGCCAGACCTACATGGAGAAGAGGTACTCAGGGGCCCCAGGCTGCCATGGGGAGGTCTCATAGATCACAGGAGCCATGCCCAGCTGGCACTCCTCTTGATCATGAGTCAGAGGTTAATAATCCTATAGGTGAATTCCTTCCTTATTTTTTAAATATTTATTTATTTGGCTGTGCCAGGTCTTAGTTGCAGCACGTGGGATCCAGTCCCCTGACCAGGGATCGAACCTGGGCTCCCTGCACTGGGAGCTCAGAGTCTTGGCCACTGGACCACCAAGGAAGTCCCTGAATTCCTTCCTTTCAAAGCTCTGCTTTTTTGAGTCTGTGATGTTGCATCCAGGCTGTTTGACTCCCCATTTCCCCCATGTGTACACTGACACTCAATACGAAATCATTGCTGGTGTTAGTGCTGGTCGTCTCTGCTAAAGTGAGGATCTCTGCAGTGCTATTGGGGTTCCCTTGTCAGACCACCTTGTATCAACACTTGACCAAGCCTTTCCATTTGCTGTGTAAAACCCTTTCCTGGTATGTGTTATCTCCTCATAGCCATGGGTAAAACTGCCATGAGAAGAGTCCATCCTCTTCCCAGTGGGGAAACTGAGGTCAGAGACATTAAGGGCCACGAACACAGCCACTTTGCTAGTAAGTCTCAGTCTGAGGCTAGAGTCCACATCCAGCCTGGGGCCCTCTCCCCTCTGCCCTGTCTGTCCCCGTGAGGGCCCTTTCTTACCTAGCAGGAGGGTCACATCAATGATAATCTGATGAGCTGTTAGCCACCTGGGTTGTCACTGACTCTTCGGTAAATACCAGATTAAAAGTCTGTGAAAATCTAGAATTAACCCCAGAAGTTTTTTTAAAGCCCAGGCGTCCCCAGAAGAGACTCCTGGGTCAGAATGCTCTGTGTCCCTTAGCTTTGGGCTGGCCACCAAGAGACCCAGCCCCAGGAGCCCGGCAGGCCTGCCCATGCCTCACCTGACAGTGGCACACTGGACAGAGTTGGCGCTGGCGGCTCAAAAGCCAGTAGAAGGAATCCAGGGCTGGAAGGAGGCCCTCTCATCTCCCCTTCCGGGCAGGTGGGGGAGGGGCATGTCCTGCGCAGTCCACCCTTCACAACCAGCCGGGTACAAGTAGTCATGACTGGACCGTTGTGGCTGAGACACCACTAGGGCCTTAGTATCTCTGCACATGGAGCTGAGCCTTCTCTCTATCCTTCTTTGCATGCTGTTCTAAAGCAGGCGCTCTTCAAAACCCAACATAGCCACACCAGCCTCAACTTTTCAACCTCCTCAACAGAAACAAAATAACACAGAGGAGAGCGAAAGGCGGGTACCAGGGCTGTGAAGGGCGCCTTCTTCTCCTTCAGGATCCAAGAAGACATTTTATTTTGGCTGTGCTGTGCACTCTACGGGATCTTGGTTCCCCAACCAGGAATCAAACTTGGGCCCCCTGCGGTGGAAGCTCGGAGTCCTAGCCACTGGACTGCCAGATAAATCCCCAAGAAGACTCATTGGTTAATTTCCTCCTGAGGCTGCAGGGTTTCAATATGTCCCTGGAACCCAGGGCCTGCTTTCCCCTGGAGCACCGTCCACTGTACCGCAACATGGTGTGGTCAGGGGCTGCCGAGTACCCACAGATCACCACGTCTGGCTCCGAAAGTCTCCTGAATGTGAGCTACTTAAGGCAAACGACTCAGTGTATGTCTGACTGCCCAGAACCTTCACTGCACCTCTCTTTTCCATTCAGAGCATCACCCCTCAGATAGTACAAAGGCCCAGCCCATAGCAAAGATATTCCTCTTCATGGAACAGGAAGATCACTGATCTGGTCTTAATATCCTTGCGTTTAGATTCTGCCAGGCTAGAGTTCTCAGAGGTCACTTGAGGGTCGAGAAACAAAATGGAAAGGTGGGAGGAACTAGATCAGAAGTTGGGAGACGTAGCTTCCCATCTGGACTTGGCTGCTTATAGGTCATGAGCCCTTGGGCAAGCCACAGAACCTTTAGGGCTTCGTTTCCTCTTCGTGATATAAAACATGAAAACACCGTTATTCTGCTCAGCTCAGAGGTTGCAGGATATGGGGGAGGCAGTGATTGTAAACAGGCTTGGAAAGTAGACAGGAAGAGTGTTCATTTAAAATATTAATCTAACCCAGTAAGGCAGATAAGAATGTTGTTCTAGTATTTAAAAGCTGGGCAAGTGAGGGATTTCCCTGGTGGTCCAGTGGTTGAGATTCTGAGCTTCTAATACAGGGGGCATGAGTTTGATCCCTGGTCAGGGAACTAAGATCCCACATGCTGTGTGACATGGCCCAAAAAAGATGGGCAGGTGAGAGTCTGCTTTATTAAGATGGGAATTCTCAGCATTTGGGCTGGCCCCTCTTCCTCGCCTTTTCCCTTCCCCACTGGAGTCAAAATGGAAGTTTTGTGTGTTTCAGGAAGTTTCGTCCTTTCCACCTTCAGTTTAAATCCTTTCCTGAAATTTCTTTTCTGGGACCCAAAGCCGCCAGTCCTTTTGAGGCCCCGATGACTCCAAGCAGCTCGCACCATACCAGGTGGGTCTTTCTGGTTCCTGAGTACAAGGGCTGGTTCCAGGTCAAAGTCCTCCCCGCTGGGGGCTTGCTGGTCAGCCTGGGGAATGGCCATGTGTTAGCTCCTTAGGCAAAGTCTATTCTGGGAACTTAGCCCAGAGAAGAGGGACACCGGGAGTGTTCATCCGTTTTATCTGGTGTTCTCCATCCGTACTGAAGAACTTGACTTGTGTCCAAAGGGCATGAGGCTGGTTTCTGAACCTCGGAGTATAAACCTCCTTTCTTAGAGTCTCCTTGTGAAAGTGAAGTCGTTCAGTCATGTCTGACTCTTTGCAACCCCATGGACTGTAGTTTAAGGGAGTCTCCTTGGGGGCCTGTTAAAAATGCAGGTTCCTGGACTCCCCCCCTGCGGAATCACAGTCTCTGGTGATGGAGACCCCAGAGCTCCATGCTCCCGGGCTCCCCACGTGGTTTCAGTGCACGTCCACATTTGAGGCCTTTGAAGCTAAACATAGCAGGCAGAGGGTCTGGGGGACCTGCCACACTGTGTGGCCTGAAGTGACTTGTAGGCTGCTTGGTACCCCTACTCTGCAGATAGATGAGTTTGGACCCTTCATTGACCAACATGCAGAAGGCATGCAGTTCAGGTGATGATCTGGACACTTTCCCAGACCTTTCTAACCTACGGGCCAGGAGACTAGAGGGCAGATGCCCAGCCCGAGGGTCCCCAGTGCCAGGGAGGACCTGTGGTTTACACCAGCAGACAGGGGCTAAGGGGTCAGGAAATAGTGCGAATGGGAGGAAAAACAGAAAGGGACTGTGGCAGTAGATAAAGAGCGGAGGAAGGCGAGAACAAGCCAGGGTGAAGTCTAAGGGCCCTTCATCCCTTTCCCAGAAGATACAAGGGACACAAGAGGGGCAGCCCAGCGGCTGCCTGGGCTGGGGCTGCGGGGGGTGCTTGGCCTGGGAAGGCCTGGGGATGGCACAGGAGCTGATAAAGGGAAGATGAAGGGTTTACAGTGAAGCGTCTGTATTCTTTGCCTATCCTCCAATCTCTAGACCATGAGTCTCTCCAGAGAGAGTTTATGGACAGTACATCGTGTACCCTTTGTTCTCTCTTCTCACAAAGAGTAGCAAAATATTCACTGTGCTGGATCTTGCTTTTTTTTCCACTGAATATTTCTTAATTTCCTATTAGTACCTGAAGAGCTTCTTCATTCCCTTTAATCACTGCAGGGTATTCCATGGTATGGATTTACCGTATTTTATTTAACATACGCGTGGATGATTTCCAGTCTTTTGCGGTGAATAGTCTTGTTCAGAGTAAATTTATGATTGTTCAAGTATATTTGCAGGACAAATTCCTAAAAGTGGAAATGCCAGGTCAAAGGGTGCCTACATTTATAATTTTGAGAAGTGCAGCCAAATTGCTCTTCGTGGAGGTAATGCCAGGGCACACTTTCACTCGCAGTGGACCAGAGCCCATTTCCCGTCCCCGAGGCTCAGATGGTGAGCTGTCAGACTTGTGACTTCAGCCAGTCTGGTAGATCAAAACCCATATCTCAGTGTAATGCAGTTTTCATTTTTCTCTTTATGAATGCGCTTAAGTATGTTTTCCTATGTTGGATCGTTTGAATCTCTCTTTTTTTAAATCTCTTTTTGTGTGAACCTTTTTCATAGCCTTTGCCAGTTTTTCTATTCAGTTATTGATCACTTATTGATTTGTAAGGAGCCCTTGGCTATGCTATTAGTTATAAATGTCCTCCTCAGTTCCTGGTGTGTTTTTTTGAGTTTGTTTATATTTTCTACCATGCATATATATATATTTAATTGTTTGTCGTTGAGCTTTTTTACTGTTTCCTGGGTTTTGTGTCATACTTAGAAAGTCCTTAGGGGAATAGTTTGGACCCACTGAATTTGCTCAAATACCAGTACCTTACAGGCCGTTTAAAAATGCAGGACTGACTACAAGTAATAAATGCTGGAGAGGATGTGGAGGAAAGGAAACCCTTCTACACTGTTGGTGGGGATGTAAATTGGTGTAGCCACTGTGGAAAACAGTATGGAGTTCCCTTAAAAAATTAAAAATAGAGTTGCCATATGACCCAGCAGTCCCACTCATAGGCATATATCTGGAGAAAATGCTAATTCAAAAAGATACTTGCACCCCAATTTCATAGCAGGAATATTTACGATAGCCAAGACACAAAACCAACCTAAATGTCCATAAATGGATAAAGAAGATGTGGTGTATATATATATATGTACATATATATATGTATACACACACACAGTGAAATACTGCTCTGCTCAACCATAAGCAAGACTGAAACAATGCCATTTGTAGCAACATGGGTGGATTTAATAGAGATTATGAGTGAAGCAAATCAGAGAAAGAGAGGTATCATATCACTTATATGTGGAATCTAAAAAATAATACAAATGAATTTATTTACAAAATAGACTCACAGACATGGAAAACAAATTTATGGTTACCAAAGGGGAAAGCAGATGGAGGAGGGATCAGTTCAGTTCAGTTCAGTCGCTCAGTCTTGTCTGACTCTTTGCGACCCCATGGACTGCAGCACGCCAGGCTTCCCTGTCCATCACCCACTCCCAGAGTTTGCTCAAACTCATGTCCATCAAGTCGGTGGTACCATCCAACCATCACATTCTCTGTCGTCCCCTTCTCCTGCGTTCAATCTTTCCCAGCAACAGGGTCTTTTCCAATGAGTCAGTTCTTCATATCAGGTGGCCAAAGTATTGGAGCTTCAACTTCAGCACAAGTCTTTCCAATGAATATTCAGGACTGATTTCTTTCAGGATTGACTGGTTTGATCTCCTTGCAGTCCAAGGGACTCTCAAGAGTCTTCTCCAACACCCCAGTTCAAAAGCATCAATTCTTCAGCACTCAGCTTTCTTTATGGTCCAACTCTCACATCCATACATGACTACTGGAAAAACCATAGCTTTGACTAGACAAATCCTTGTCAGCAAAGTAATGTCTCTGCTTTTTACTATGCTGTCCAGGTTAGTCATAGCTTATCTTCCAAGGAGCAAGCATTTAATTTCATGGCTGCAGTCACCATCTGCAGTGATTTTGGAGCCCAAGAAAATAAAGTCTGTCACTGTTTCCCCATCTATTTGCCACGAAGTGATGGGACCAGATGCCATGATCTTAGTTTTCTGAATGTTGAGTTTTAAGCCAGCTTTTTCACTCTCCTCTTTCACTTCCATCAAGAGGCTCTTTAGTTCCTCTTCACTTTATGCCATAAGGGTGGTATCATCTGTGTATGTGAGGTTATTGATATTTCTCCCAGAATCTTGATTCCAGCTTGTGCTTCATTCAGCCCAGCATTTCTCATGATGTACTCTGCATATAAGTTAAATAAACAGGGTGACAATATACACCCTTGATATACTCCTTTCCCAGTTTGGTACCAGTCCGTTGTTCCATGTCCAGTTCTAACTGTTGCTTCTTGACCTGCATACAGGTTTCTCAGGAGGCAGATCGGGTGGTCTGGTATTCCTATCTCTTTTAAGAATTTTCCACAGTTGGTTGTGATCCACATAGTCAAAGACTTTGGCATAGTCAATGAAGCAGATGTTTTTCTGGACTTCTCTTACTTTTTCTATGATCCAACAGATGTTGGCAATTTGATCTCTGGTTCCTCTGCCTTTTCTAAATCCAGCTTGAACATCTGGAAGTTCTCAGTTCATGTACTGTTGAAGCCTAGCTTGGAGAATTTTGAGCATTATTTTGATAGCGTGTGAGGTGAGTGCAATTATGCGGTAGTTTGAACATTCTTTGCCATTACCTTTCTTTGGGATTGGAATGAAAACTGACCTTTTCCAGTCCTGTGGCCACTGCTGAGTTTTCCAAATTTGCTGGCATATTGACTGCAGCACTTTCATAGCATCATCTTTTAGGATTTGAAATAGCTTAGCTGGAATTCCATCACCTCCACTAGGTTTTTTCGTAGTGATGCTTCCTAAGGCCCACTTGACTTCACACTTGAGGATGTCTGGCTCTAGCTGAGTGATCACACCATCGTGGTTATCCGGGTCATTAAGATCTTTTCTGTATAGTTCTTCTGTGTATTCTTGCCACCTCTTCTTAATATCTTTTGCTTCTTTTAGGTCCATACCGTTTCTGTCCTTTATTGTGCCCATTTTTGCATGAAGTGTTTCCATGGTACCTAATCTTTTTGTAGGGATCTCTAGTCTTTCCCATTCTATTGTTTTCCTCTATTTCTTTGCATTGATCATTTAGGAAGGCTTTCTTACTTTTCCTTGCTATATCAGATGGATATATCAGATGGAGGAAGGATAAATCAGGGTTAACAGGTTGGGATTAACAGATACAAAGTACTGCATATAAAATAAACAAGAAGGTCCTACTGGATAGCACAGCTGAGCATATTGACTATCCTGTAATAAACCATAATGGAAAAGAATATGAGAAAGAAAAAAGAACTAAATCACTGCTGCATACCAGAAACTAACACAACATTGCAAATCAACTATACTTCAGTTAACAAATCAAAACTCAAATGCAGGACTGAAATTCAAAGTCAGGCTTGAGAAAGATGTGAAAGTCCTCAGGGAAGGTACAGCTGTGTGGGTCAAATGACCCTGGGTTTGGGTATGAGCATGGAGCTGGAACATCATCAGGGATTCTTGCCTGTGGTTTGAGGTGTGTGGGTGGGATCAAGATGGAGCTAAGATGGGGTACTCACAGAGAGGCCTCATTCCTTGCTGCCTCTCCTGCCCACCTTGTACGAGTGGTGCCAACTGTAGGCAGGCCAGTCTGTGCCTGCCCTACTCTGGCCATTTTGGTCCCTCCTCCCCCACTGGCCTGGACTCCAGGCCACAGGGCCGCAGTTCACTCTAAGGGCTCCAGCAGTGACCACTTTGCCCCACCCTGTATTCTCCCCAGAGAAGCCAAGGACCAGGAGCCAAGCCGGCGATCGGCTGCCTGCACTGTGCCCAGGAGGAGGAAAGGGTACTGTGAGTGCTGCCAAGAAGCCTTCGAGGAGCTGCATGGGGTGAGCTCCTTCCCCACCACGCAGCTGCTCCCAGACGGTCTCTCCACCCTGGTGAGGTTGGGTGGTCTGCTTGTGTCCTGCCCCAGCCTAGTCTAACATGCCCCCCTGCCTCCTCTCACCCCGGGCAGCATCTCCAGAGCCCCAGGCACCAGGGCTTTGCCCTGGAAGCCCACCTGTACGCTGAAGTCGATCGGATCATTGCCCAGCTGAGCCACAGCTTTGCAGACGTCCCCTTCCAGGCCAGCCTCCCCGGGTAAGCACCGCCATGCCACCCTGCCGTGGGTGGCGGGCACGACCGCCTTCTCAGCTCTCCTGCTGCTGCCCTGAGGTGGAGAGGAACCCTTGGGTTGGCGACAGCAGAGGCCTGGCTGTGGTCCCTCACCTTTCTTACTCCTTCCTTCCCTTTCTTTTCCTGCCATCTTCTGTTCTGTTCTTCTGGGGGTGGTCAAGGGAAGGCCTCCATTTGGGGCTTCAGCCCATCAGATCAGGACGGACCCCAACCAGAGCTCCCTTCCTAACGCCACAATTGGGGACGCAGGGGGAGCAATTCAGCTGTCGCTGCTGCTCCTGGCATGTGTCTGGTCATGTGCCTGTCTGGCCTTCTAGAAGTAGGGTGGGGGATTCCTGGATCTTTCCTGTGTAGGTGAAAAGGAGGGTTTCCTGCTTCTCTAGAATTTTACCCCAGAAAGGATGGCAGAGGATTTGGCAGAATCCCAGGGCCCTCTGAGCAGCACTCCCCTCTGCTGCCCACCAAGGAGCTGTGGCTTCATCCCCTGCACCCCCAAGTCTCCACCTCAGGCAGCCTCCCTGGGCTCAGGGTGGACAGCCAGGATCTGTGCTGCTTTCTCTAGCCACCAAAGGGCAGCCTCCTCCATGACTGCCTTATTAAACAGAGCAGCCTCTAACCTGTTCCTCTGGCCAGCCCCAACCACAGACCGCAGAGCCAAGAATAGGCCTTTCACCTGGGACCCAGAATGGCAGCTCTTTTCTGAACACCAAACCCCATAAGGGTAGCACCATACGGGCCTCCACTGTGCCCCCAGCCCGGGAGGACCCCTGCTTGCTCTGGAGTTGAACTCTGTGACCCACTGGGTGTTTCTGTCCCCACAGGCAGCCAGGCTCCTTGGCTTCCGACTGTGACCCTCTGTGTCCTGAGCTTCCGCCTCCCCACTGGCCCTCCCCTCTCAGGGCAGCGTCTCCCTGGAGGAAGAAAGACGGTCATCAGCCGGCCCCAGGTGCCACCGAGCATGGTGGGACTATGAGTGGCATGAAGGCAGCGGCAGAACCTGTGGAGGCTGGCAAGACTCCTGGACCGATAGCAAGCTGCCGGGAGCTGAAGGGGTCAGCTGACAGCTTTGTGGACCCCCCAGAAACCCCAGGGTCTGGGAGCTCTGCTTACCAGGACCTCCTAACCAGCTCAGGACTTGCTGAACTCTCCTCTGGCCCAGAGCTGCCTCATTTTGGCCACAAGCGGAAGGTTCAGTTCCCCAGTGGCAGTGCCGAAAAGAGGCCGGGCGCATCCTGGCCACAAGCCTCACTCCTTGTCCCGAGAGCCCCCAGCCCCTGTGGCACCCCCAGCTCCTGTGGCATCAGGACAACCAGCAGCAAGCACCTTCCCCTTCCAGGCCATGTGCCCAGGTCTCTGGCCTCCCTCCAGCCTGTGCGCCACCCACAGGAAGAGACCTGCCTCTCCCTCCCAGGCAGCCCCCCAGTAGGTTGGCAGAGTGCTGGGCCACACAGGCCCCCTGGCCTGGGGGAGGAAGGCCCCCAGGACCTAAGTGTTCTGAGAGTGCCACCCCTGGCCCTGTCTCCCAGCAGGCTGAGCAGCTCTGGGCCAGCTGCCAGCCCACCTGCCCTCAGCTGCAGGCACGGAGCCCCCAGGAGGACCTGCAGAGAGCCTGGCTGCCTCTCCCCGCCACCCTCTGCCAGCCGGCGGGCGGACCAGCTGCTCCCCATGGTTCTGGACCTCCCAGCCTCTTCCAGGCCCCTGACTCCCAACCCCAGCCCACCGCCAACAGAGAACTACTTCTATGAGTCCCCGCCCACCCCTGGGCATGCAGCTCTGGGGCCAGACAGCTCCCAACTTGAGGGCAAGTTATACGTCAGCTGAGGGCTGCACACCCAGCCCAGGCTGACCTGACACACAAGGAGGAGCCGGCCCAGAGCCTGGCCCTGGACGACCATTGCCGAGCTCTAGGTGCATTAGATGGAGCCAGTCCTCCCAGCCACCAGGTCTTTGGGGCTGGGGGCTGCCCTCTCCAGCCATGGATCGTGCAGGCACGGCCAGCTGCTCAGACCAGGAGGCAGGGGCAAGGTTGGCATAGGGAGGGCCCACAGAGAAGCCAGAGCAGCAGGAGTCCTGGCCTGGCTTCCTGTCCCTCTGCAGGCACTTGCTCAGCCAAGAGGGTTAGTTGTCAGTGTTCCCCACCCCCACCCCAGCCTCCTTTCCCACAAGCGTGTGGCTCTCCTGCTTTCCGAGATGCTTGTGTGTTGTCCCCTCCCCCAGCCCCCCACGCTGGTGCACACAGATCCTCAGGAACATATGAAGCAGAGGAGGGGCTCGGCTGCGCCATTTCCAAAGCTCCCTCCCCGCCACACTTACTGGGGGCCCAGCACTGACCCTCCCCTGAGCCCAGGATGTGGCCTGAACCCCTCTGGGGACCCCTCTCAGCTCTTCCCTGCCGCCTCAGCTCCGGCTGCCCACCCAGAGTTCTGTTCCAGGGTCAGTAGCTCACCTGCCAACTTCTGCATCCCCCTCCTTCCCCGAGGACCTCCCCCCATTTCTTTCAGCTGAGCCATTAATCTGGAGACAGAGATGAGTTTGCTATCGATTCTTTGACCACTTTTTTTTTTATTATTATTACATCTTGTACTGTGGTTCTTCTCACCCTTCTCTGCCTCTGTGTTTGTCTCTTTAAACGTTGAAGCTTCCAGAAGCCTGCTGCTATTCTGTATCTCATTTTGGAGGAAGAAACTTGGGCAGAGGGGGCGCCTAGATGCAGGTGAGGACCTGAGTTGTTAGTTTGGAAATAGAACAGCTATGTGTACAATGCTCACAGAAATCAGGTTTGGCCTTTTCATGCCATCCCGCTAAATTTCACAATTAATCTTGGTTCAGGAGATGTAAAATAAATTTATTAATAACAAATAGTAAAGAGATGGGGCTGGTGTGTGATCTGCCCTTCAGGGCCTTGATCTGCCCTCCAGGGACCCATGCAGGCTGACAGCCCAGCAGATACAGACAGAACAATGAGGTAGCAAGCTGGTGCCACCTGCAAGTGGGAGAGCGTGAGTAGGTGCCCCCACCCTCCGCAGGCCTGGCCCCAGAGGGCTCAGGGGAGGTGGGGGTATGCCTGTCCAGTCTGCTTAAGTCACTCACTGGCCCTGCTGCCCACCTCACAGTTGCCTGAAGCGGGCATACATGCCACCCACTCCCAAGGAAAACCCCTTTGCTCCAATGAACCAGGGCTCCAGGTCCTCCTCTCCGCCTGGAGTCCAGACAGTAGCTTCTTTCCAGGCCTCATGGGTGCATCTCTTCTACAATTCAGGGACATGCCTCGTCCCCCACTGCCTTTCCCGCGACACTGCCTCTTGAGTGGGGAGCTCCCCCGCCCCTTTCTCAGACCTCTGAGAGCCTCACGTGCTATTCACTCAAAGACTGACACACCAGGTCCTGATGCCCTTGTCACCGTCTGCCCAGGACCTCGCATCCAACTATATGGCCTTCCCCTCCCATTTCAGCAACTTGATGTGACATCTGGACATCACATCGCTGCCAGGTCAAGCCCCAACGTTACATCTCCCTGCCTCCAGGTCTCTGTTCCGGCTTCTAGGATGTCAGTTGAGAGAGGAACCCAGGCTACCTGAGCCCAGAGCCAGGACAGCGAGGTGCTGCTTGACACAAGCCCCTTGGTGGCTCCTCCAGACGGGCACTGTTCACACCTCCTTCCCCTCCCTTCGTCTCAGCAGATGACTTTGACCCAGCAGGACAGCCTCAGCCTGCCATGCCCCCTTCAGTCTGACTCTCAGAGGATGCAGCGTGCCGCCGTCTGCTCTCCAGCCCACCCCGCCAGCCTTGGCAGTGTCCTCCTCCGGCTCGTCACCTCTCCTTCCTTCTGACCGAAAACTCCAGCCTGGAGAACACTTGCATTGATTCAGCAGCTTAAAGAGAGCTCCCTTCTGTTCTCTGGCTACATCTTGCGGTCTACAGCCACTGCCTCCGTGCCCGAACCTCCTGCCCCGTCCAAACCTCCGCGGTGGCTCTACCCAAAGCACTCCACTAGGATCGTCCCTTCCAAGGTCACCTCGGAGAACCTGATAATGACCAAAATTGGCATCCTTTTCCTTTTTTCCACCTTGTTGGAACCTGGCTCCCCTGCTCCCGCTGACCTCAGGTTCCCCTCCCTCCCCCAGCCTCTGCCCTCTCTACCACGGGCACTGGTTCCCTCAGCAGCCCCAGCCCACAGCCCCCAGCCCTCACTGCCTCTCCAGATGTGAGTCTGGGCCCTTGTTCTCACCTCCCAACTCTGGTTCTTTCAGCGAATTGGTAGCTCCACCCCTGACTCCCTTCTGAGTTCCAGTCTTCACCCATGCTGGGTGAGAAGGCAGGAGATTTAGCCACACTCAACACAAGACCCTTTACTACCCTGGGTCTTGGTTTCCTCATCTTTAAGTGAGGGGCTCATGTGAGATGATTTCAAGGGTCCTTCCTCCAATAATAAAAAAAACCACAACCTCCTGTGAATCCCTTGTATGCCTCCTGTTCTACTTGCCTCAGAGGGACTCGCCCAGAACTCAGTCCCTGTGCGAGAACCACTCCCCTGCCCGCCCCGTCTTACATCTCTTCCCCTTTCTCTGGCAGCCCCAGGCCTTCCTATTCCCTCTCCCTGTTGACCCTCCTCCCCTTAACCCACCCTGCCTCCCTGCCCTCTCCGCCACCTCCTGCCAGACCACCCTGGGCCATCCAGCCCCTGTGTGCCCACTTTTAGGCCCTGACCTGACCCTTGACAACAGCCAGAATGCTCTTCAAGGCACACCCTCCATATTCTCCATGAATCCTGTAGACTTCAAGTCACGCAGGCCTGAGTTCAAATCCAGGTCCTGCCACTCTGTGACTCTGGGCAAACTCCTGAAAGTCAGCTTTCTAAATCTAAAGAAGTAAGAGTCGTTGCCACCTTACTAGGGAGTCAGAATGAAAGCTTGGTCTTCCCCTAGTGGCTCAGAGGTAAAGACTCCACCTGCCAGGACAGGAGACATGGGAAGACCCCACATTCCTCGGAGCAACTAAGCCCCTGGGCCACAACTGTTGAGCACACGCTCTATCGCCCGGGAGCTGCAACCACTAAGCCCATGTGTCACAACTACTGAAACCCGCGTGCCCTATAGTCTGTGCTGCAACAGGAGAAGCCACCACAACAAAAAGACTGCACGCCACAACCAGAGAGCAGCCCCCGCTCGCGGCGACTAGAGAAAGCCCACGCAGCAACAGAGACCCAAGCACAGTCAGAAATCAGTATTAGTAAATAAAAATATATTTTAAAAGAATTAAATACATTGGCGAGGTGCATGGCACATTGTACACACTCAACAAACATATTTCAACCCCCACCAACAAACACACACCTGTGAGTCCTCTGTTCTAGAAATTTCAATGGAGCTGATTTTCACTCATCTCCCTCGTTCATGGCTTGCTGACCCAAAGCCCCATCTCCAGTGTAAATCTGTGGATGAAGCCACTAAAGGATTGTATGAGACACTCCATCCCTGAGCTCCCCGGCTTGCCAGCAGCTGGTTCTCCACAACTCCAGGAGGATCGCTTGCATCGGGCAGAAGTGGCAGTGGAGCACTGTGCTCTTGGGCCTTTGGGGGCACGATCGCAACGCATGACTCCAATGCAAGAGACACCGGTTTAATCCCCGGTCCAGGAAGATTCCACACGCCTCAGAGCAGCTAAGTCCATGGACCACAACTATTGAGCCTGTGCTCTAGAGCCCAGGAGCTGCAACTACTGAAACCCGAGTACCCGAGGGCCTGTGCTTCACAAGAGAAGCCACCACAATGAGAAGTCCAAGCACCACGACTAGAGAGTAGCTCCCACTCACAGAGAAAACACAAGAAAAGCCCACGCGGCAACCCAAGACTCAGAGCAGCCGTAAATAAATAAACAAGTAAACAAAAAAGAGGAGGCCATCCAGACAGCCAGGAGGGAGGAGACCAAGGCTTCCCTCCAAGAGATACTCAAATGACAATAGCAGTCCTCTCCTGGTTGAAAAGGACGGTGATGAGACTTGGGAGGCGGCAGAAGGAACTCCTTGTTCTAGTGCTGCGGGCATTTCCCTACTCCCCGACCCCTCAGTATCATGTCATCAGCCTCCCCACGTGCTGGGTAGAAGGGACACCGAGGCCCCCAAGCCATAAAGGAGTCCCTTGGGTTTTGGACAACGGCCAGGAGCTAGTTTCTTCCTCGGGAGTGTTAGGGCGACATGAACGCTGCGAGCTCAGGGTGAGTGAACCCTTGTCACCAGGCGCTCTTCTGAGCTCCAGAGGCTCGTCCACACAGTTATCCCTCTGCATCACTGTTGGGGAGCACTTTTGAAGCCCCATTTCCCAGGTGAAGAAACGGAGGCTCAGAGAGATTGGAGGACTTGCTCCAGGTCACACAGCTGTTAACCAGGATTGGGACCCCAGTGGGTTTCCTGGAGCCCTTTCCCACCTCTCACCCTGCCTCCTTGCCTGGCATGGCCTCTGCTGCAGGCCTCTCAGACTAGGTGGGGGTCTGGGGGCCTCTGTCAGCAGGATCCCTGCCCACTGAGCCACCCCAGGTCCAGGGCAGCAGACTCCCCTCCCTAACCTGCAGCTGCTGCTGGGTGGGACTAGGTCTTCGCCCCGCATCAGCTCAGCTTGGCCCCTGTGCAGAAAAATTTGAAGGGAAAATTGGCTGAAGGGCAGGAAGAACTGCACAGGAGAAGGAGGCCCCAGCCTCCTGACAGTCAGGGGCTCCTGAGGGAGGGCTCTGGGGGGGACCAGAGCCTAACAGCTCCCCCAGAGGGTGGCCCAAGGGTGATGTCAGGATGACAATGGCCACCAACCTCTGGTTTCTTCCGAGTGGGAGAAACAAGCGATGGGCCGAGGGTCCAAAGGAGCCCCCACAGCTGTGAGGTTGTTGGGGGGTGGGGGCACTCCCCCAGGAAAACTAACCTCTCTTTGAGGGGGAGGCACAGGCCCTGCCCTCAGGGCCCCCAATTTAAGGAGAGAACCCATCCTTGGCGACAATCCCCACCCCACCTCTCCTTTCCCAGTCTGAGGAAAGGCTGCCTGCAGCCCCTGATCTCAGCAGGGAAGTTGGGTGAGGGATCTGAAACAAGCCTTCTGATTGGGCAAGGTGTGCAGCTGGCATCAGAGCTAACCCCGAGGACAAGATTCAGGGAGGGGCCTCAGGGCAGGGAGTGGGATATGGTCAAGGGAAGGTCAAGATGTCCAGCTGGGCTTGTTCAGAGCTGGGAACCCAAGGAGATAAGGGGCTATTGGAGGCCAACAGTCCATACACTTGAGCACCAGTGGAGCTGGTCCAGAAAGCTACCCGAGACGTGTCACTCAGGGTCAGCAAGTTCTCCCCAACAAGCAGCCCAGGAAACACGGCCACAGAGTCAGGAATGTGCCTCAGCCTGGGGGGTCAGGGCCACAGACTGGGGTCTCTGTGTGGTCTTGGGCATGTTGGGGAGGGGGATCCAGACTATGAAATGACAACCCCACCTCTCCTGGGAGGCCCTGTAGCATGGTGAGGGTAGGGTACTACAGGCTCACCCTGGTGAGTTGGGGTGAAGGGTGGGCTAGATGGAATAGATGGGCCAGTCCCTTCTAAGTCCCAGACAGAAGGCAGAGGTGAGGATACGGGGAGGAAGGGGACCTTGAAGAATGGGATATGCCTCTCACCACCCAGCTGTTTGGGAAACTCTTGCAGCCTCTTGCAGCCTTAGTTTCCCCACCTGTAAAGTGAGAAGCATGGTCTCCCCATCCTGGATAATTGTAGGTTTCCAGGGAATATCACACAGTAGGTTCTAATTCCCCAGAGCCCATACATCCTGGAGGAGGTTTCCAAGATGTCTCCAGGATGAAGGAACAATCAACTCAGGCTTGCTGAGCATCTGGGTCTGGAATGGCAGGTGGTTGGATGGGGGGAAGGGGAGTCGCCATGTTCCCAGCACTGATGTCAGAGCCTCCTGGGAAATCGCCTTCTCACTTCTCCTGGGCCTAAAATAGAGCTGGGGGGGGGGGGGAGGGCAGGGGGTGCTGTCACAAGCTAAAGGCAGCACCCTCCCTGACAGAGTCCCTGGGTCCTCAGGGAAGCAGAGGACCCAGCAAGGGGCTCCCTATGTCCACTCCTGTTCCTTCCTCAGTGACCTGTGGTTGCCCATTGTGGGTGCAAGGATGCTCTGGTCTGGGGCACAAAGTCAAGGCGAGTCCTCACCAGTGGGACCCTGTAGCAGGGGTCAGACATCCCGAGCCCCGGTGGGAACCCATCTTGCTTGGGAGTCTGGGAGCTAAGCTGGGGGCCCAGCTAGGGAGGTAGGCACAGAGGCCAGATGGTCTGTAGCCAGGGCAACCTAGTCTGGCAGAGAGGGGAGGCTGTGGGCTCCAGAGGTATCTTCTGCTCCTCAAAGATGTGGACTGCCAAAATGGAGGGACAGAAATGGGACACGCTACCCTCATGTAAATTACCTGGCTAGTTTATGTATTTGGGGGAAGGGGAAAATATCAGGGCACCCTGTGTGAGGCACTCAGCCCAGAGAGGGGAAGCCAACCTCCTCGGAGGTTGGCAGCAAAGCCAGAAGACCCTGCGGTATCATCCATCCAGAGAAGGAAACTGCTGGATAGAAAGGGGTCTGGTTTGAGAGGACCCCCAATGCCCTGCTCGGCCACGGGAGATCCCAAAGGCCGGAGCCAGCTGTGGGCCACAAGAGCCCCTGCCCTTCACTCCTGTCCCTGGCTCCCCAGCCTTCGGTGGAGCAGGGCGCTTGGGGCTGGTTCCAAGGAAGCCCCCTCCTGGGTTTGAAGCCGGAGCTGGGAGCACCGAGGCAGGGCAGCCATGGATCTGCCCCAGAGGGGCCATCTCCGGCTCAGAGCCCGGGGGTCCCTCTGTACCCCGCCTCCCGCCCCCTAAAAACCGACGGGTCCTCGCAGCTCTCCAAGCAAGGGAGGCTGAGGCGGGTACCGCGAGGTGGACACCGGCGCGCCCCGCCCTGCACCTGCCGAGGGGCCCGAGGAGGGGCGGGAAGGCCGGTCCCGGGCGGGCGGCGCCTCTTTTGTCCTCGCGCCGCGGCGGCCCCGGCCCTGCACGGGTGGGGGGGCCAGCGGGGGGCGGGGGCGGGCCCTCGGCTCACGTGCTCGCCGCTCGGCTCTTAACCCGGCCCGCCGCCCCGCCGGGATGGCCGCGGCCGGAGCGCGCTGAGCCGGGCGCCCTCCCCACCGCCTCCCGCCGGCCCGCGCCCCCCGCCCGGCGGCCCCGCGCCCCCGCCCGCGCCGCCCGCAGCTCGCGCCTCCCCGCCCTCCGCTCCTCCCGCCCGCCCGCGCCGCGCGCCGCCGCAGCCCCCGGACCCTGAGGATTATGAGCGAGCCATGAGGCGGCTGCGGCGCTGGGCGTTCGCGGCGCTGCTGCTGCTGCTGCTGCCGCTGCTCCCCTCGCCGGGTGAGTGACCCCCGCCAGGCCCGGCCCCGGCGCCCCCTCCCTGCCCCCGCCCCGGGTTTTGCGGCAGTTTCTGCTGCAGCCACCTTTTCTGCAGTGCTCGGGGTGACAGCCGGTCCAGAGAGCGGGGGGCGGGGGGCGGGGGAGGAGGGAGGGTGCAGACACCCACCTGTCCCCATCTGGCCCCCACCGCGGCCAGCCCCCTGTCGCCGGCCGTGGAGTCTGCAGGTCTCTGCGGCTTCGCGGGGAGATGGGGCGGGGGGGGGGGGGGCAGTCGTGACGGCCGGGCTGGAGTGCAGCAGCTCCTGGCCCCTCTCCCCTTCTGCAGGGCAGCAGGGCGCTCCCACCCAGAACCCCCGCATCCCCGGGATCCAAGGGCCACAGCAGAGTGGGGGAGGGGCGTGCCGTACCCACCCCGTGCCCTGGTCTCTTGCCCCACTGGTGGGCATCCGTCTGCAGCCATGGCCTTCTCTCCCCAGGTGTGGGGACCTGGGGTCCTGCTGGAGCTCTGCGCTGGAGGGTCTCTCCACACTTCGGGGGCCCGGAAGCCCCGGAGGTCACTGAGCCCAGCCGTCTGGTGGGGGAGAGCTCCGGGGGAGAGGTCCGAAAGCAGCAGTTGGATACCAGGGTCCGCCAGGAGCCTCCGGGTGGCCCGGTGAGTGGGGCGGGCGGTGAGGCCAGGGGGCTGAAGCAGGCCTTAGAGCCCAGGGGCGACCACGGGGCAGCCTGGGCTTGGGCGCCTCCCCTTCCGTGCAATGGGCTACCCAGAGGGTGCTGGAACCCACTAGTGGGAGCACCTGCCTGCCCCTCTCCAGGCCCCCTCCCATCAGGGTGGGGATTCCCTGCCTTCAGAGGACCCAGAAGGCCCCGGGCTCAGTCCAGCCTTGGTCAGCCTTCCACCAGCCCCCTCTCCTGTCCAAAGAAGCGATCCTACACCACATGGAGCTTGGGGAGGGCAGTGAGAGGCAGGAGGAAGTCAGCGGTTAGGGCTCCTGGGTTTCTGCCACAGCCATGTCAATGGGCTTTTGGAGGGACCAACTTAGTGCTTACTTCTGCCTCAGTTTCCCCCTGTGCACTGATAGAACCGCTGTTCTCCTCCCCTTTCTTACTGTGGGTGGGGCCTTGGGAAAAGGTTCGAGGCCCCAGGCTCACTCACAAATGCCAACTCCTCTCACCCCCTGTCCCATTCAGCTGCCAGGCCCCTCCTGCCTCCCTGAGGAAGGTTAGAAATGAAGGAGATTAATTGCAATTAATAATTAATTAATATCATGTGAATAATAATCACCCAGATGGAATATTCATTCAGCACGCCTCGGCTCTCCAGGAGCTCGAAGCTGAAAGTTAGCCAGGCCAACGGGGGCGGCGAGGGCGGGATGGCGAGGCCTGGCAGAAACAGGAGGAGTAGAGAGACTCAGAGGAAGGGTACCACCAAGGTCTGGGAAGTTTTGGCAGCTGGGAGTGGTGGGAGGTGAATCGAGCTGGGCAGAGAGAGGAAGGAGGGAAACGGAGGCTAGCATTATGGACATCTGTCAGACTGGCATCTGGCCCTGCCTAATGTACTTGGTTAAAAGCCCTTAGGGTGGGTGGAGGGGGCCGTGGGGGTGCAGGGGGAGCTAGTCGGGAAATGGAATGGAGCAGGAAGGCAGCATGCATAATAGATGGACCATCACTCAGGGCAGTGCCTGAGAGAGCAGGGGAGGGGGTGTTTAATGGTCCTAAGCAGGGAGGCCTGGGAGAGGGGCAGAGGGGAGGGGGAGAAGAAGG
Organism: Bubalus bubalis; assembly: GCF_019923935.1. NCBI lineage: Eukaryota > Metazoa > Chordata > Mammalia > Artiodactyla > Bovidae > Bubalus > Bubalus bubalis. Next base: position 18,578,528 of record NC_059159.1, on the reverse strand, counting down.
TGGGCTAGAAGGGAGGGTAAGGGGATGGAGGCTGCCCAGGCTCCCTGGCAGGTAGTAGATGGGCAGTAGGGATGGTCCCAGGGCCAGGGATGGGGTCATCCTAGCTGGGTTTGGTCCTCAGTCTGACTTTCTCCCCTGGTACCCCCCTGCTTGTGAACCATGGCTGGGAGCTGCCTTCTGTTGCAGGCTTCTGGGTCTCCTGATTGGTATTCTAGGGGATGTCCAGATTGTAGGAGGGGCTATTGCCACAGTGGGATCAGAGGACAGGGATGAGGGAAAGCTGGGGGCCAGGGAGGAATGAAAAGCGGGTGCTCCTTCAGCTTAGTCCTTCCTGAAGAGAGAGTCACAGGCAGGATTCTGAGGTATGGTGGTGCCTGTGACGGAGGGGAGGTCAGGACGGGTGCAACTAGACTGTGCGGGATACACAGAGGATGGGGGAATCTCTTTGGGTGTTGCTCTGCTGGGTGAGTGGCTGGCATGTGTGCCTGACCAAGTCTGAATAAGCCAAACAGGGTGTCTGGAGAGCAGGAGTGGAGGGTTCTGTGGATCTGTGGGGCAGTGGTCACAGTCACCTCCAGTGGGGATCTCCCTCCCTTCCCTTGGAGCTCACCTCAGCCTCCCCAGGAGACTGACTCATTGCCCTTGTGGGTACTTGTTTCCCCTGAGGTGGACCTCTCACAACTCTGTAAGGCGGGTAACTTTTGTCTACCCGTGTTGCAGATACGCAAACTGTGGCTCAGAGATGTTAAGTAACTTGCCCAAAGTCAATGAGATCTTTAAATATATCTATATATTGATATATCTATATATCGATATATAAATCTGGCTACACCAGGTCTTAGCTGCAGCATGAGAAATCTTAGAGCTGGCATGTGGGATCTAGTTCCCTGACCAGGGATTGAACCCAGAGCTTTAGGAGCACAGAGTCTTGGCCACTGGACACCAGGGAAGTCCCAGTCAATGAGACCTTTATCAGTGGAGTGATTTTCTCCAAAACCAGGGCTCTTCCCATGGTGCCGTTCTGCACTCTCTGGATTTAGGCACAGGCGGCACTTTCCAACCCCACCCAGCACAAGGTGGAGGAGGACCAAGGGAGACAAGATGAGATGTCTGGAATATTCCCTCCTCACCGGAATGCCTCCCGCTCCCGCTGGGCATTTCTCCCTGGAGCACTTTTGGCCTCAGAACCTCAGGGGCTCTTGGTGGAGCCTGCGCAGCCCTGAGCCCTGTGTCCCAAAGGAAGTGCCCCCCAACCCCTGCCACTGTGTGGTTTTGTCCAAAGTTCTTGCACCCATCTGGGACCTCAAGCCAAGCAAGTTGTTGGGGCAGCAGCAAGATCTCCATCTGCTATGGGTCACATGGCGAGTTGGGGGACACATGCTGGCTGGCAGGGTGGGATGGGGGATCCGGGGTGCTCACCTGCTCCAGCCTTGCGCTGGCCACCGCACCTTTCTGAGGCCTAGCTTCTGGATCCCTCAAATCAAGATGATGAGAACATTCATCTCAGACCCACCCACTTCCAGGAGATGGTGGTAGGGAAAGACTCCTGACTTTTGTGAGTGGGGACCAGGGAGAGGGAAGCTGACCAGGGAGAGGGAAGCTGGCCAGGAAGGAATTAGAAGCTAGAGAAATTAAAGCTTAAATTTACTGGGCCCTTGGTGGGACAGACACTGTTCTGCCTTTGTGTCTTATTAATTTATTACATCCTCAACCCAGTTCCAGGAGGTGAGGATACTATTATTCCCATTTCACAGATGAGGAAACAGGCACAGAGAGGTGAAGTACTCCAGGTCACACAGCACTTAAGTAGCATGGCCAGATTGATTTTCAGGGCAGCCCTCTTAGCCAGTGCGTGCTGGCCTCTCACTCAGGGGTACAGCAAAGAGGGGGCCAGGGGCCTCTGCCCTCTTTGCCACAGCTCTCTTCAACACCTTACTTCTGTCCAGTTTGCAAGCAGGCTGGGCCTAGGGCCAAGAGGCGGGGGAGCTTCTGGAAGTGCCGAAACTTGTGATCAGCGGGAGGCTGCAGCTGGGAGTGAGGTGGAAGAGTGAGCTGGGCTACAGTGTACAGTCAAGCTGGTTGTTCACTGCACAGGGGTACCTGGGTCAGTGGGCTGAATGAATTGGAGGCTATATGTGTTCTGAAGGGATCAAGCTGCTATGTGGGCTGTGCCTCCCCCTGGAAAAACCCAGCCTCCTTCAGAACAAAACAGAGGGCAGGATGTGAGTTAGTGAACAGAGGAGTGAAGGGTCCCAGGGCCGTGAGTCAGCTGGAGGAGGGGACCTCAGTCACTGGGTTGCGCTCCTGTGAGGGCTGTCCCGACCATCAGTTCCCACCTGGAAGCCCTTGACCAAGGGTGTGTGCTGTGGTATTCATGCTGTCTTGCTGCAGAGGGTTGGGGGACAATTAGGCAAGCCTTAGTTCCCCTGCCCTTGCAAGATGGCAGTCATGGGCAGGGAGCCACAGGCTGTGCCTGGAGCCCTAGCACCCACCCTGGGCCAAGGCTGTGCTGTGGTTTCTGTGGCCAAGGTCACAGCTCTGCCCTGGGGTCAGAGGCAGGAGGGGGTTCCTGGAGGAGGCTGGTGACTGGAAGCCAGGGCTGGGATCTGCACTGAGTCCAGCTTGCTCCAGGGAGGGCCATGAACCAGCCCTGCCTTGAGGTTGGGCAGAGAGAATTCATTCAGGAAGCTCAGTTTCCCTTTGAAAGGCTACGCCTGTGGCTTGAGGCAGGACAGCTTCCGTGGGTCCTGGCTCCCCTGCTTCTGACTGAGTGACCTGGGCAAGCCTTCTGAACCCTACCTTCCCCACTAACAGTGGTCCCTGCTTTGCCAGACTGCTGGGAGGATTAGAGGAGATGATGGATGTCAGGTGTCCTGGGACCCGGCAAGAGCAGATGTTCAACATCTGTCAGGCCTGCCCTCCCTCCCGGGCCAGGTGTGGCAGGAGCGCTGGGTGCCAGAAACAGGAGCTAGGGTGTTTAGTGTTACCTGTCAGACTCCAAGCAGGTTTGCGGGGTAGGGGGGCAACATGGCAGGCGTCTTGAGTCCTCCCCAGCCAGACTAGCCTGTGGACTTGGCCTCACCTAAGCACCCTCCTGATTGTCTAGAGGGACCCAGCTGCCCAGACTCTGTCCCCAGAGAGACTAATGACCCTGTAAGGAAGTGACTCTGTCTTCAAGCATTTAGGTCAAATTCCATTATCAGAAATTGGCCCAACTGTGCTCACTCCCCAGGACTCCCATGGTCCTGCTGAAAAGTGGAGCCTCATTGCATCTTGAGTGACCAGGGCAGGGAACGGCAGGGGGGATTTCTCCCAGGTCGGGGCTCCTGCCTCTCTGGCTCCTCCCCATCTGCCACCACCAGCCCACATGGTTTATCCAATTCCTCAAAGCTCAGTTCCACTGGAACACTGACACTTCTTTCTTCATTTATTATTACTAACCTTTGTGAGGTGGCTCAGATGGTAAAGAATCCACCTGCAATGCGGGAGACCTGGGTTCTATCCCTGGATTGGGAAGATCCTCTGGAGAAGGGAATAGCTACCTACTCCAGTATTCTTGCCTGGAGAACCACATGGACAGAGGAGCCTGGAGGGCTGCAGTCCATGGAGTCGCAAAGAGTCGGACATGACTGAGCGACTAAGCACAACCTTTGTGAGAAGAACATGTTAAAGAGGGCTTTCCTTTAGTCCTCATGACAACATCATTTTACCAGTGGGGAGACTGAGGCTCAGAGAGGGTAAGCAGCTCACTCATTCTTTCTGATGCCTTTCCTACAACATTAGTGTAGGGGCTCCTGGGCAGGAAAAAGGGCGGGTGCAGCTGCAGCCCCAGGGGCCTACATGCCACCCCTGTGAAAAGTTGAATCAGTGACCAAAGAAATCAGTGTGCCCAAGGGTCCAGGAATAGAGGGGAGCCAGAGCCCTGTCAGAAGATCTGCTAGGGAAGAGATAGGCTACCCACTCCAGTATTCTTGGGCTTCCCTTGTGGCTCACCTGGTAAAGAAATCACCTGCAATGTGGGAGACCTGGGTTCAATCCCGGGGTTGGGAAGATACCCTGGATAAGGGAAAGGCTACCCACTCCAGTATTCTGGCCTGGAGAATTCCATGGACTGTATAGTCCATGGGGTCAGAAAGAGTCAGACACGACTGAGCCACTTTCACTTCACTTCAGAGCCCTGTCAGATGGGTGGGTGGAGGCTTGTGGTCACAGATGAGGGTGAGGAAGAGAAGGTCCTGGAAGAGATGGAGGTTCAGAGGGAGGGGTTCAGGTTGCTGTGTGAGGAGTAGCGCCTGGATGTTCAAATTTTGGGGCATTTGGGAACCAGAAAGGCCTTTAACCTCCTCCTCTCCAAGACTCTCCAAGACTCCTCCCCAAGACTCTACACCTCCCCATAGGTGTAGAGAGGAGCCCTGGCACCTGTATTGTCATTCTAGAACTTCAGCAGGGTCTTTACCTCCTGACCTCTGCATTCTATCTGGTGGTGGGCAAGCAGATTCCTGGAGAGTGGACCAACTGGTGACAGGGAAACCTTGGGGTGGGCAAGGTCACCGCAGCCAGGTGGTCACAGAGGCCGTGAGCAACAGGAACACCAGCCTGAGGGTGAGCCTTGACCCAGCACCTCCCCAGTGTGGCCCTGGGCCAGTCACCTCCAAGTATCCCTCCCTGGCACTTATAAAATGAGCACAAGACGGCCCAGGCAGGTTGAGATCAAATGAGCCTGAGCACGTGGGAGCCAGTGGCTGGGGAGCAAGAGGCAAGTTCAGGGCACGGGGTGGAGGCCTGGTCGGCTGTCACCAGCAGCTGGGTGCAGGGGAGAATGGCAGTCAGGGACACTAGGGGCTCCCAAGGGAGGGACTGAGGGATCACAGGAGAGGTCGGGGACCGGCCAGGCTGGGGCAGGAGCCCAGCCATGCTAGGAGCAATTGGGTTAATAGAACATGAGCTGAAATCTTAACTGAGGGTGGGGTCGGGGGGTTAGGACTCTGGTGCCAGCAAAAGCCCCCTTCCAGCCACCTGGAGTACAGAGGTCCTGGGGACTGAGGTGGGTTTGCCTGATCTTTCCCTTCCTGCAAACAAAGGGTGTCCCCATCGTGTCCCCCACATCGGGCCAGGTCAGGCAGACCTGTACAGCTATGCACTTTCCCTCCCCTTTCTCCTGGGCCTGCCTCCCAGCCCCCACAGTAGCCCTGAACTGCCCCAGGTCCCCTCCTGGCCTGAGCCCTGTGTCCTGCTGGGACACAAGACACAAGCTGCTAGGGAGGTGCCCAGCTCCCAGTTAGGCCCTGCCAGGTGGGGAGGGAGCCAAGGCCTTGGCAGGCTGAAGATGGGCTGAGGACAGAGAGGACCTGGAGTCTGCTCCCCCAGTGATCTGGCTTTCTCCAGAGCGGGTGGGGAGCCTGGTGGGTTAGCTCACCGACTTCCTAAGGGGGGAGATTCTGCAAGCACCAGGGTCGCCCCTTCCAGAATCCTCTGAGCCCAGACAGCCTCTGCCACACAAGCCAACCTCACAGGCTTGCATCTAGGCTCCTCTTACCATTTTCAGGGGGAAAAGTCTGAACTCAGAGAATTTGCTGGATTATCCTTGAGGCCACCAGCTTCCGAGAGTGGAATCAAGGCAAGGGGCCTGGACAGGTTGCTCGCCTGGGTGGCCAGCATAGGGGCAGGGACAGAGGCTTGTCCCTGGGCCAGAATGAACGAGTAGAAACAGACCTAAGGGCAGGAGAGAAAAAAGGTGGTCCAGACAGGAATGGGTGGGGAAGGCAGAGAGAGTCTAAGTCCCCCAAGGGGAGAGGGAGGGCAGGGATGAGCCAGACCAAGGAGGTAGGGTACTGGGGACAGAGCTGGTCGGGGCCCAGGGACAGGGGAAAGCAGAGATGATCCAGGCCAAGGTGGGGAGGGAGAAGCAGTGACTCCTTGTCCTTGACTTTCTATTTCAAGTCTAATCGATGCTCTAGGGGCTCAGGATGAGGCTTGGAGCTTCAGTCAACCTGGGATGGGGTGAGTCCGTGTCCTTGGGGCTCAGAGGGCTCCTGACCCAGGCTCTGGCCCTTCTGCACTCTCACCCTGATTCCCAGGGCCTCTCATGGACACTGGGCCACTTCTACCTTACCTCACCTTCCAGGTAAAAAGGCCCCAGAAGCTGATTCCTGAGGCTTGAGTCCCAGCTCTACCACTTCTTAGTCTTATGACCATGGGCAAGTTAGTTAGCCTCTCTGTGCCTCAGTTTCCCCATATGTCAGATGAGGATAACAGTAGCATCTATTCCATTGGGTTGTTTGTTGAGAAGATCGAATATGATGATTCTTAAAGTAGTTTAGGCTTCCCAGGTGGTGAAGGGGTAAAGAATCCATCTGCCAATCCAGGAGATGCAGGGGGTGCAGGTTTGATCCCTGGGTTGGGGAGATCCCTTGGAGGAGGAAATGACAACCCACTCCAGTGTTCTTGCCTGGAAGATTCCATGAACAGGAGACTGGCGGGCTACAGTCTATGGGGCTGCGAAGAGTTGGACATGACTTAACGACTGAGCACGCACACACGTAAAGTATTTAGAACAGTGCCTGGCACATACCAAGGGCTCATGAAGAGTAGAAGTCTAGGCAGTTGACCAGGAAGCCACCTCGCTCCAGGCTACAGGGTTTTGTGACATTGGGGCTCCCCTCCTTCTTGTAACCTACTCCCCCCACAAAAAAGACAGCCAACAAACTTCCTCACATCTGTACAGCTTGGTGGTGGGCCCCTCATCTGGGGATCTGGATTTTACCCTTCTTGAATGGACGGGCATGAGAAGAAGGCTCCAGCCTTGCTTAGGCCCTTCTCCTGCTTCCAGATCTCTTGTAAGACCTAAGGCTTGCGGTGGGCATGGGAGCTGAGAAGGCCGACTCCCACTCAGCCCAGATTTTCCTGCCCCTTCTTATCTCAGGGTCACTTTCCTTCCAGGCTCACTAGCTTCAGCTCTGGAGCCCCCACCCCCCCCACAGTAGCTGGGCGTCCAGGCCTGGGAGGGCAGCCATCTTGCTCAGGCCTGGTACGTTGCCATGACAACCTGGAGCCTCCCAGCCCCACGGCAAAGGCCCCTCTGAAAAATTTATCGGGAAAACTTCCGTGTTTAAAAATTAACCATGGGATTGAAATATTAAAGATGAACTGCTTTGGGCGAGGCAGAGCGCAATGGACTTGAGGGTAGAGGAGCCAAGTTCTTTCCTCCAGACAGACTGGTATTTGCCCATCACCCCAGCTTCCAGTGGCCCTTCGATCAATTCTAACCCTGTCTGGAGCGTACAAAGCCTCCTCCATAAATGGAGGCTGGGGCCAATGTAGGGAGGGGGACATAGGGAGGAAGTGAGGGACCTGCTTCAGCGGGGCCCGGGGGTCACACTGCAGCCCATCTCCTGTTTGCCTCTTTCCCATGGTACTTCTAGGGGTCTCCCTTTAGTCTACCTGGGAGTGGGGGTGGCCCTGCCAGCAGCAGGGAGGGTCTGGTGTGAGGCAGTGGGCAGGCTGAGCTGCCTTGGTCCTTCCCTGCTGCTCCTATAGACTGGCCCCAGGGAGGCACCTACACCAGAGAGTGTGGGCTGGCACCCAGAGAACAGGGAGGTCAGTGCCTAAGGATGCCCACGCCTGCCCCTCCACCTCAGGAAAGGAATAGGGGCTTGGAGGAAGATGAGCTTGGAGGAAAGCATCTTCCCTCCAAATCAGTGGTCCCCACAGCTGCCGGGGCTGGGCCATCCCCTCCCCAGGGCTGCTTCCTGTACCCGGGTTTCCCTGGCCCCCCAGTTCCCACCTCCAGGCCTCCCCACGTCGACTCCCCTTCTGCCTTCCCTCCTTTCTCCTAGCCTGTCCATCTGGCCCAGGTGAGCTTCGTCATCCCAGCCTTCAACTCCAACTTCACTCTGGATCTGGAGTTGAACCAGTGAGTGTGGCCTGGAGTCCAGGGGCTGAGCACTCCATGGGTGGGCAAGGCATGGCCTGGGCTTGTCTGGCTGTGGGGGCTGGGGGCTGAGCTGGGGCAGGGGGCCTGGATCTGAGCGGGGCTGGGTCCCAAGCAGGACCCAGCCCCACCTTGACCCCCTTCTTCCTCCTGCCCACTCTGTCTGTTCCAGTCACCTTCTCTCTTCACAATACGTGGAGCGCCACTTCAGCCGGGAGGGGCCGACCCAGCACAGCACTGTGAGTGCCTTTGAAAGGGGCCAGGGAGGTGGAATGACGGGGAAGGTGATCCGTGGAGGTGGGCTTGGGGGTATACTCTGCACTGAGGATTGGCCTGGCTTCTCCAGGATCGGAGTCCAGACAGCCTGTCAAATGGTGTGGAGCTCTGAGCTCCCCTTGCCCAACTTCAAGGGACAGAGCCCCAGCCAGCCTGTCTGCCAGCCTGGAGACATTTCAGGACCCCCTAGTGCTCTATGGCTGGAATCTTGCTCAGCACCAAGGCTCCAGGAATTCCTGGCTCCCTGGGACCCCAGGGTCCCAGGCCCGAAGGCCCAGGGGTGTGAGCAAAGATAAATGAGTGTCTATAAATAGCCTCGGCCCTCCCCCTCCAGCTTATTCAGTAACTGGAGCACAAGTAATTCTGCAGGAAGCAGAGGCGAGGGGGTGTCAGTCCCCTCTGACCTGCGAGCCGAGCAGGGAGGACACGCTGCTCAGTCCCTCAGCCGCAGACCACGTGACCAGGGTGATCCATGGAGGCTGTGGCATCTGTGAACACACTATGCATGAAATGGTGTGTGTGTGTCGGGGGTGAGCCCATAGCTTTCATCTGATTAAGCAAGCTGATCCATGGTAAGCGCTTAGAACACTGCCTGGCACACAGTAGGTGCTATGTGAATGTCATTTAGTCTTCTCAAAGAAGTCTGTGACCCCTGTACCAGCCCCAGTTCATGGTTAAGAGGCACTGATGTGCTCCAGGGTCCTCATGTTGTAGATGAGGTAAGGGAGGCCCAGAGAGGGCTAGGAACTTGTCCAGGATGAAACAGCCAACTAGGAGCACAGCCAGAGCAGAGCCAGGCTCCAGGTCCCCAGATTTCCAGCCACCTGCACACCACACGGGCAGCTTCGGTAGCCCTCACACATCCTCCTGCCTTCATGCTGGGAAGGGGGCACGTCCATCACGCTCTCTGCTCCCCTAGGGTGCTGGAGACCACTGCTACTACCAGGGGAAGCTCCGAGGGAACCCCCACTCCTTTGCTGCCCTCTCCACCTGCCAGGGGCTGCAGTGAGTGTGGGGAGGGGCTGGGTGGTGGGAGGAGCCTCCAGGCCTGGGGACGGTGGGGACGGTGGGGACGATGGGGAGCTGCGTTTCTCTCACTGCAGTGGGGTCTTCTCTGATGGGAACTTCACCTACATCGTGGAGCCCCGAGAGATGGCCGGGCCTCGGGAAAACGCCCAGGTGAGTCCCTCCCCACTCGTCGTCCCAGTGGCTGTCATCTCAATGGCTGCGGCTGCCTCCTTCCCCCACCACCCTCCTCTGCCTTGGTAACCTCAGCCTCACTGCCCTTTGCAGCGACCCCAGCTCTGGTTCCCTCCTCCTATGCCCCCCCAGCTCCAATGTCCCCTCTGTCCTCCAAGTAACCTCCCACCAGGCTCCAGTGTCCTTTGCCCCTATCTCTCAGGGCACCCCCAGGTCTTGACCCTGGAATCTGAGCATCTGGGAGACCAGATCCGACATAGGAGCTCCGGCCAGTGCTGGGTCACCCTGGGGTGGGGTGGGGGGAAGAGCTGGAGATGTCCCCCCTCAATGGGGCTCAGAGCAGACCTGGCCAGCCCCCCCCAAGAACTCATTTCCCCTCATTGCAGGGACCCCTTCCCCACCTCATTTACCGGACCCCTCTTCTCCCAGCCCCCCTCGGATGCAGGGAGCCAGGTAAGGGAGGGAAAGCGGGGCTAGGGAGGGGGCCGGCTGTGCCCCCCTCACCGGCACCCTCCCCCCAGGCTGCCTGTTTGCTGCCCCGGACCATCCTGCTCCTCAGAATAGGCCGAGGCTGAGAAGGAAAAGGCAGGTACGGGGGCCCGCACAGACCTCCCACTGCAGAGACCTCGGGCAGTGGTCCAGACAGGATATCCCCGTCTGTAGCTGGGGCAAAGGAGGGCTCTGACTGATGTAGTTGGAGGTCAGAGAACACCCCTGGGAGGAAACCCCCACCCCACTCCCCAAGGCTAGTGTCTACACACATCCCCATCCTGGGCAAACCGAGGCTGCCTGTCCCATACCAAGGCTGGATGGGGCCCCCGCCAGTGGGGAGCTGGTACTGTTCCTGGCTGGAGCCCAGCCCCTCTCAAGTCTGTCTGCAGCTTGACCAGACGTGGAGGGAACTGATTCCAAGTGCCCACCCTCCCCCTAGGTCCGCCGGGGCCACCCTACAGTGCACAGTGAGACCAAGTACGTGGAGCTGATTGTGATCAATGACCACCAGCTGGTACGTTCCCAGGCAGAGGGGGTGGTGACTTTGGGAGGAGGGACTGGAAGCAGCCTAGCCCTCTGCCCACCCTCTTCTCTCCCAGTTCGGGCAGATGCGGCAGTCGGTGGTCCTCACCAGCAACTTTGCCAAGTCCGTGGTGAACCTGGCAGATGTGGTGAGCAGTCCTCCCTACCCTCCCCTCTCCTCCCACGCCCCACACTAATGCACATGTCCTTGGGCTGAGCGCTCGACGGCATAGGCAGCCTGTGACCCCAACTTCCTGCACGGACAGATTGACCTCCAACCCCCTCCTCATCATCTCCCTTCCTGGCACAGATGTACAAGGAGCAGCTCAATACCCGCATCGTGCTGGTTGCCATGGAAACGTGGGCAGATGGGGACAAGATCCAGGTGCAGGACGACCTCCTGGAGACCCTGGCCAGGCTCATGGTCTACAGGCGGGAGGGCCTGCCTGAGGCCAGTGATGCCACCCACCTCTTCTCGTGAGTCCCCCACTCCATGGACCCTGCCAGCTTCTGTTGATCATTGCAGATCACAGAGTTACTGAACATGGCCCTGGGCCAGGTGCTCTTGCAGGGCGAGGGGACTGGGATCCCCTTGTACCTGCCCTTGCAACAGTGGCTGGTCATCTTCCCCTGCCTCTTAGGCTGAGGCCCCTTTTCCCTACCCTTGTGACCTTCCTCTGCCCATTACCTCCCCTTCACCCTGCTCCTCCTTTCAAATGGTCCCAGCATCCCTTTCTCAGGGACCCAATGCCCTGGTATGGGAGAAAAATCTGATAAAAGGTCCTTGCAATTAGAGATGACCTATTAGAAATCCTTCATTTGGCTTATGGGCAAATAAACCCAAAAGAGGAAAGGGCTTGCCTGAGTCACACAGGCTGACATGGAGGACACTGTTCATCACCTCCCTATGGAGGGGCTCTGGTATGGGGGCTCACCTGTCTCCCCTCACAGCCCAAGCTAGCCACCAGGGAGAACAGGCTAGCCAGTTCTCCTGGCAACCCTCTCTTTTCCAGGGGCAGAACTTTCCAGAGCACCAGCAGTGGAGCTGCCTACGTGGGGGGCATCTGCTCGCTGTCTAGGGGAGGGGGTGTGAACGAGGTAAGCTGGGTGGGGGCGTGGCTGGGGTGGGGTGTTGGAGGGAGGGGGCTGCGGAAGGCATGAACATTGTGCCTTTTGGAGGGATGTAGACATCTTTGGGTTCCATCTTCTTCACCCCAAGTATGACAACATGGGGGCCATGGCGGTGACCTTGGCCCAGACGCTGGGGCAGAACCTGGGCATGATGTGGAATAAACACCGGAGCTCGGCAGGTATCGATGAAGACCCCCACCCCCGGCCCAGACCCACATTCTAGAAGTGAAGAGGGTGTCCACACAAGGGGGACCTTCTTTTACCCTCCCTTACATTCACCTGGCTCAACTTGCAGGGGACTGCAAATGTCCGGACAACTGGCTGGGTTGCATCATGGAGGACACTGGGTGAGTTCTTGGGCAAAGGGAGCCGCAGGGTGAGCATTGGGTGACATTCTGGACCTGGCTGCCTCAAGAGACCCTGCTCTCAGGACCACTCAGAATTCCAAGAAACGCAGTTGTCTGTGGACACTGTACAGGGAGACATACATTCCCTAGCCGGACGCCAGAATTGTCCAGGCTGCAATACTCACAGTCGCCCACTGGGCGCCGCCAAAGCCTCATTTGGAGGCCCCTCCCCTCCTCGGCTCACAAACCTCCCTCGGACTCTCTCGGAGTCCTGAGGTTTCGGGGAGTCAACTGGAGCGGCATCCCCTCCCCACTGCCCTTTGATGGGCAGGCGGGAGGATTTTCGTGCAGTGTCCAAGCACATAGATCTTCAGCCTCCTCGAGACAGTGACCGAGTCCTCCGGTGCACCCCATCCCAATCTTGAGAAGGGGCGAGAGGGTGCGCCGGCGGGCACTCGGCAGCACGGTCCCCTCACCCCTGCCCAGGTTCTACCTGCCCCGCAAGTTCTCGCGCTGCAGCATCGACGAGTACAACCAGTTTCTTCAGGAGGGCGGCGGGAGCTGCCTTTTCAACAAGCCCCTCAAGGTATAATACCAGCCGCAGGGCGAGGAACGTGGGAGCGGGGCTTGGGCAGGGTCCCGGCCAGACTCGCGATACGACACCCCATCCCCGCAGCTCCTGGACCCGCCTGAGTGCGGGAACGGCTTCGTGGAGGCGGGGGAGGAGTGCGACTGCGGCTCGGTGCAGGTGCGAGACGGGTGCGGGCGCCAGGTGGGAGGCGGGGGACGCGGGGGTGGGCGAGGGAGGGTCTGGGTGGGGAGGGTCAGGCCTCGCCTTCTGTGTCCCTCAGGAGTGCAGCCGCGCGGGAGGGAACTGTTGCAAGAAATGCACTCTGACTCACGACGCCATGTGTAGCGACGGTCTCTGCTGTCGCCGCTGCAAGGTGAGCGGTACCCGCCTCAGGGGCGGAAAGGCGGCAGGACTGGGAGGTACTGGGCAGAGTACATGTAGAGGGTGTGACTTAGGGAGGTGGGGCCGTAGGGGCGGCGGGGTTTAACGCGAAGAAAGCGCCAATGGGAGAGGAGAGGGGCGGAGTGTGCGGCACCCTACGATATATTGAGGGCGGGGCTACCGGGAGTGGGGCGGAGCACCTGATGATAAGTGGTGGGGTGGGCGGAACCGTGAGCGGACCTGCGGACGGCGCGAGTGGGTAGGGAGAGGTCCGGGGCGGAGCCGAGGAGAGGGTGGGGCCGAGGAGGCGGGAAGACGAGGAAGTGCGTGGTTCTTGTTTGAACCCCGCAATGCATGCTTTCTCTAGTACGAGCCGCGGGGTGTATCCTGTCGAGAGGCTGTGAACGAGTGCGACATCGCGGAGACCTGCACCGGGGACTCGAGCCAGGTCCGCCCGTCCCGGCTGCCCTGCGGACCCCCGAGCGAGGCGGCCACTATCTCTCTCCCCACCCCTCCTCTCTCGGCTGCTGGCGTCGCCACCGCTGATCAGGCTGTTTCTCATCTGAGATATGAGTTTTTCATGCCTCCTGGCTTTGCTCTTCCAATCATTCGACCAGTATTTATAGTCTGGCTAGATGCCTGGTGTGTACTAGGGATATCAGTGGACAATAATATTATTTAATGTCTAAATCCTTATTACATGCCAGTCATCGAGTGCTCCCAGGCCTGTGAAGTAGGTGCAGAAAACTGATGGAGACTGGAGAGGCTTTGGGACCTGCTAAGCCATGTGATCTGAGTTCTCTGCTCTTGTCTTTGACATGGAGGGACCCTGGGGCCAGAGCCCCTACCTGGCAGGCCTTTATTCTTCCCTGGAGCCGAACTTAGCTCCCAGTCCTAGGGCAGCTCTATTCAGTCCAGTGCCTCTCTCCACAGTGTCCACCTAACCTGCACAAGCTGGACGGTTACTACTGTGATCACGAACAGGTATGAAGGGATGGAAGCTCTGCCCTGTCTGGGTCTCTGGCTCAGTCCAGTGTCCTGTCTTGTTCTCAGTGTCTCTGTCCCTTGTCTCCTGATTGTCCCTTAGGGCCGCTGCTACGGAGGTCGCTGCAAAACCCGGGACCGGCAGTGCCAGGCCCTTTGGGGCCATGGTGAGTCTTTGGAGATGGGAAAAGGTATCTGGATACTGGAATTGAGAGGCTGGAGGCGGGCAGGCTCTGGCTGAAAACCCCTCCAAAAGATATGCAGCTCCCCAGGATCTCAGTGACTCAGCTGGACTTGGAGTCAGGCCACTGTTGGAGAAGCAGGTCTGAGGTCTCAGGTGGGTTCTGGAGTGGGTAGGGTGACGCTGGCCTCTTCTCCCTACAGCGGCTGCTGATCGCTTCTGCTATGAGAAGCTGAATGTGGAGGGGACAGAACGTGGCAACTGTGGGCGCAAGGGGTCAGGCTGGGTCCAGTGCAATAAACAGTGAGTTGTCAAAGTTTCTGGTTGGGCCATCCCAGTTTGGGGGCTGGGGCTCTGGGGCTTGGTAGGGTTTTTTCAGAGATGGGGCAGGATGTTGAGTCCTAATGGGAGACTCTGAAAAATTGGGGGATGGGGAGAGGGCAGACATGAGGTCTGTAATTGGGTCTGAGGTAAGACTTGGGTCTCACTGTCTCTACACGAACAGGGATGTGCTGTGTGGCTTCCTCCTCTGTGTCAATATCTCTGGAGCTCCTCGGCTGGGGGATCTAGGGGGAGACATCAGCAGCGTCACTTTCTACCACCAGGGCAAGGAGCTGGACTGCAGGTGTGGCTGGGACCATGGCTGGGGAAGGGGAGGTTGCAGCTGTGTGGGGGGTGGAGAGCAAGGGCAGAGGTTGGCTGTGCCATCTCCCCAGGGGCGGTCATGTGCAGCTGGCTGATGGCTCAGACCTGAGCTACGTGGAGGACGGCACAGCCTGCGGGCCCAACATGTTGTGCCTGGACCATCGCTGCCTGCCAGCCTCTGCCTTCAACTTCAGCACCTGCCCAGGCAGTGGCGAGCGCCGGATCTGCTCCCACCACGGGGTGGGTGTCTGGAGGCCAGGGATTGCGGGAGGGGGTTATAAGAGGGGACTGGGCCCTGCTTACCTGCACTGGCCCCACCCCACCTCTAGGTCTGCAGCAACGAAGGGAAGTGCATCTGTCAGCCAGACTGGACGGGCAAAGACTGCAGTATCCACAACCCCCTGCCCACGTCTCCGCCCACGGGGGAGACAGAGAGATATAAGGGTGAGGCTGGAACTGGCCGGGGTGGGGCTCTGTCTTTCTCATTCTCCATGCCTGCCCCGGCCAACCCCACCCTGCTCTCCTCCCCAGGTCCCAGCGGCACCAACATCATCATCGGCTCCATCGCCGGGGCTGTTCTGGTTGCAGCCATCGTCCTGGGTGGCACGGGCTGGGGATTTAAGTAAGACACAAATACGCCCCCTACACCCCCTGCATCCCCCAGGGTTATCAGAACCCCAGGCTGTTGGAGCTGAGGGGATCTCCCTGAGAGGTTAGCTAAACCAGAGCTCACACATCGCAAGCCAAGCCAGCCCACAGGGTCTTGTTTTTATATTTAAAAAATCAGTTACTCAGACTGTTAAAACCCAGGGATTTTATGTTAAGAATCCAGATTTCCAGCTTCTCTTGAAAAATGAGAAGATTGGGTCCCCCTGTTCTTCAGTGCCTCCCAGCTTGGCTACAGAGTGGAGCTGAGCAGGGGCTGCCTGAATCCCCAGTCCCCAGGCCCTAATGGCTGTTCTGTGGGCACCCATATTGGAGGCCCTCAAGCTGGTGTAACCCCTCACTGTACAGAGGACGGACCCGAGGCCCAGGGTCAGGCGGTGAGTTAGTTGCAGTCAGGACTCAAATGCAGGACTCCACTTCAGTAGGTTTTCCTGGACCTGCCCTTCTTTTGTTTCCTCTGAAACTGGGATAAACATCCCTGGACTTGTCATTAGCGTCTAGGGACAAAGGAATGTCTAGCATCTCTGGGGCAAGGTGTCTCCCGGGAGCCGGAGGCCCCTCCCTGGGAGAAGGGGAGGGTCACGGAAGGCTTCTTTTCCTTTCTCTGCCTCGCCTCGCTTTGGCTCCTGAAGAAACATCCGCCGAGGAAGGTACGACCCGACCCAGCAGGGGGCAGTGTGACGCCGGCCACGTTCTCCCTCCCGCTGTCCTTGTCTCCATCTCATTCGTCACCTCGCATTCTGTTGATGGGGAGCTGGGGCCGGTTCCCCCACCCTTGCGGTCACGGCTGTCACTCCCGGGGTGGGAGAACCCCGCTCCAGGAAGAGAGTCCTCAACGTGCCCCGTGCCCCCTTCTCCAGCCCACTCACCCCTCAGGCCTTGGTACTTTAACTCCTGCCCTTCCAATGGTCAACCCATCTCTGGCCCCGTGGACCTGGAGCTGTGCGCGCCCCACCACCACCACTCCTCCCCAGGGAAGGGAGCCTACCTCTGCGTCCCATCAGTTTTGTCTTTCATGTCGCCACTGTCTGACCTCCTGCCAGACCCCCTCCCTGGCCAGCCTGTGACTCGCTGCCTCCAGGGCCCAGCACTGACCTCCCGGGGCCGGCTGAGGTGGGGGTGCTCTCCCTCTGGGCTCTGCCTCATATCCTCCCCTGATGCCCCCTCTCCGTTCCAGGTCCGGAGGGGCCTAAGTGCCACCCCACCCTCCCTCCGAGTCTGGCGCCCACCATCTCCGCCCAGAACCAGGAGGCTGCCCCCGCCCAGCCACGGAGGGAGGCACCATGCAAATATCTTCCGGGCCCAGCCCTTCAACTCCTGGCCCCACAGGGGCTTGGGGCGGGGTCGTGGCCCTGCCCTCACACCACCAGGGTGGACTAGGCCTGGAGGGCATTTTCCTCATGGTCCCCCACCCCACCTCATGCGGCTTTGGCCTTGCACACCAACTCTTCTCCTGTGAATGTAGCCTCCATCATCACAGATTGCCACAGCTCAAGTTGGGCGGCGGGAGGGCACGCAGCCAGCGATGGGCGTGGCCTGGGATGGCCCCGCCTCAAAACCAGGCAATTGGGACCAGGGAGGGTCTAACCTCTCTGGAACCTAGCGGGAGGGAGCTGACATCAACCTTTTATTTATTTATTTATTTTTCCTTTTTTTTTTTTTAACTGAATCTCAACTGATGAATGTAACTTTGGGGGTGCTTGGGCCAGGCAGCTGTGGGGATATTTCGACATTTTCAGGAGGGACTGAAGGAGCTGAGGCCTGGCCATCCCTCTGGCCCTCCCCGAAGGGGTGTGACTCTGGCCGTCCCCACAGGGGTGGTCACACCTGGCATCTTCTCACTGAACGTGGAAGTCCCCAAGCCAGGCAGGGGCCCGGCAACCCTGCGCACCCCCTCCGCCCAGCCCTGCTGAGCTTGGAGACAAGTTCGAGTGCTGAATCAAACCAAAGCTGCCTGTTCCGTGCCTGAGGCCTAGGTTATGGGTACGGCGAACCACACATCCCAGATTATCTTCAATTCCCAAACAGTCGTCCTGCTGTCCCTGCCAGGACGCATGAATTGGGGAGGACGGTAGGGTCCTAGAATATGTAGTCCCTGAAATAACATGGCACCTTCACCCTTTCGAGAAGGGTGATGCTGGGGCTGACTCAGGGTTTAAGTGCCCCTTGGCATGGTCTGGAGGTCCCAGGCCATCTGCTGGGGGAGCACTCTCCCAAGGAGGGAAGGCCAGGGGTGGCCCAGTGCCTGGAGGGTTAGGGGCTCTGCCTGTGATGTGCGAGAGGAAGTAGGAAAAGGCAAGTCTTAACGTTTGATCCTCAGCTTCCAGAAACGTCCTTAAGGCCCTGTCAAGCCCATTCTGCTCCTTAACCCCATTCCAGGGCCAAGTAGTAAGTTTACAGTCATTTTCCCCATTAGTCCTCTAATCTGATCCCCACTGCAGCCAAACCTGAGGCCGAGGCTGGGCAGAATTCCTCAGTCCCCCCACAAACACGGTCCTGCCCATGGCCTTTCCTCATGACCTTCACTTGGGACATAGGAGCTCTGGCTCCTTGACTGCTAAAAACCAGCCGGCAGGGGCAAGCTGGGGATCAAACTACCTTCTGGATGAAAGCCACAAATGAATGGAGCTCCTCTGCCCAGGGATACCCCCAAGCCTCCCCAGGGGTTTCTGAACACCCCTAGGGTCTTTGAGCTGCCTGTCTTAGTTCCTCTGGGGCATCTGTGAGGAGGAATCATGGAAGAAATGGCTCCCAGTTTATCTGTACCACCCCTCAGGGCAAACTGGGGACTGAGGCCCACTGACACCCTTTAAGGCGGCTGGATGCAGCTGCAGTGCGGTCCTCGATACTGAGCTCCAGCTGGCACTGCCCAAGCAAGGGAGTAGGTGGGGTACCCCTCTGGCCAGTTCTGCACCCCCAGCCAGCCACACAAGCTGAGGCGGGGTCGGGAAGCTAAGGGCTGGGTTTTGCACTATTGCGGCGGTACCTTAAGGCAGCCTCTTGTGGTACTCACGTGCACACAGGTGGCGATGCATCTGGCACAAGCATTTGGATCCACATCTCCGCACAAGCGTGAATACCTCTGCACACACGGGCACATCTGTGTGTGCATGCACATGGGGTGGGGGTGGGGTGTGGAGAACCCAAGACTTCCTGTGACCAGTCCACCTGGCTCCCAGCTGTCTGCATCCTCCTGCCCCACCCTGGCAGCCCCCACCCTGCAGCGCCCAGGGAGGGGTGGAGGTACACTGACGCGGGCCTGGAACTGGCTCCAAACAGCATCCTGTAAATACGTCATCTGGGGCTCGGGGTGGGGAGGCAGGGACAGGAACGTCCATTAAAGATCACGTCCCAGGGCTTCCACGGAACTCACACCAGCCTGTGTCTCCTTTCTGTGAATGACCACACTGTGGCCAGGACCCTCCCCTGTGCTCCGTGGCCCTGGAGGGAGTGTGATGACTGGACACCAAAAGCGAGAAGGGAGCACCCAGGACTGGGCACTGGGAGACTGGGAAGAAGGAGCATAGTTTTCCATTCCCAGCCAGGAAATAGGCACCGACTGGGTGGAGGGCCTGGCCCTTCCGCTTCCTCACTCTCCCAACAAAGAACTGTCCTTTCCAGTTTCAGCAAAGTAGATGGGAGTTGAGGAGGAAAGCATCTTAGCAAGAGGCAGAAGACTCAACTTCCCTTTTATGGTTGAAGCCAGACTCTCCTCACCTCCCAGGAGAGTCCAGAAAGCTGGATCAAACTGCTCTCTGGTCCCAAGGGTGCTGTGCTTTCATTTCAGGCCTTCAGAGAATTGACTCTTGCCTCACTGTACCTGGGGCAGGAAGGGGCTGAGCACAGCCAAGGCCAAGAGCCCTCCCCACACTGGGGGCCAAGTTTGAGCCAAGAACCTAGTCTTCCCATCCTGGCCTCCGGATGCTTTGGGCCTGGAGATATCTGGCTCTGAAAGTCCTGCTTGTTCAGGGGAAAGATAAGATGAGAGAGGTTGGGGTGAGGAGGAAGGAAGGGAATGGGAGAGAGGAGATAACGGGAGCAAGAAATAGCAGCAGTAGGGACCTGGGAGAGTGAGCAGCTAGAAGCTGCTCACCAGGACAGGAGGCCCCAGGACCCCTCCGGTCACGTGCAGAGAGAGCAGGACTCGACCCGGGCAGTGCTGGCCTGGATTCCTGGTTCCCACCCTGTTCCGGCATCTCAGTCCCCCAGCACATCTGGAACCTCTGCCCCCAGACTCCCCCACTGCAGAAGGTCAGCTTTTCCCCCAGTGCGTTCACAGGCGAGGCAGCCCGACAAGAATCCATCTCCAACCTCAGTCATGACCTGAAGTCTAGGCTCGCCCTGTCTTCTCTCTTCTGGGCTGCAAACCCTACTTACAGTGTCATCGCTTCTGCCTCTCAACTCTTCCATCCCTGTCCATACCCCTTATCAATTCCCGATCCATGGTGACCTTCAAACTTGGTCTGATGTGTATACAGCTGACACTTCAGATAGTAAAAAGTGTGGCTGTCAGACTTCCCTGGTGGTCCCCTGGTTGGGAATCCACCTGCCAATGCGAGGGACACAGGTTTGATCCTTGGTCTGGGAAGATCCCACATACTGAGGGGCAACTAAGCCTGTGTGCCATGACTACTGAGTGCATGCTCTAGAGCCCATGTTCCGCAACAAGAGAAGCTGCCACAATGAGAAGCCTGCTCACCACAGAGAGTAGCCCCCATTCACTGCAACTAGAGAAAGCCTGCACACAGCAATGGAGACCCAGTGCAGCCAAAAATAAATTAAAACTAAATAAAGTGTGGCTGTTGGCAGACAGTGGTGGGGGACTCAGGGGAGGCTTGGCACTTGGCTCTTGCAGGTCAGTGCTCCGCCACTCACACCTGCCTCTCAACCTCAGGAGCCCCCAGAGCTCCCTGTTACTTACATGGGTGCCCAGTGATGCAGGAGGCTGCAGAGGGGAGCAGGTGCAAGGGGGTGCAGTGGGAATGCCAGGGAGGTAGCACCTCTGATGCCAGCACTCCCCCATCTGCCCAGGTGTCAGACTCTGTAGGCTGGCATGGAACAATCAGACCTGGCCCAGACAGATAACTGGAAAACTACAGGCATCCCTCGTTTAGTGAAAGTTCACTTTATGCCCTTTTGCTTTTACAAGAGACCTGTATTAGTACCTGTTTTCCTAACTGAAAGAAATTTGCAGAGGATTTTTGATTTAATGAAATAGCACTCAGCACCTGTTTGCAGTAGCTCTTACAGAGGCCTCGAGCACCCCAAGGAGTGAGAGTGACACCAGAAGGAACCACACTCAGCATCAAACAGCCATAGCTTTTTCTGTTCATTTGGGTTTTTCTTTTTTTGGCCATGATGCATGGCCGGAGGAATCGTAATTCCCCTGACAAGAGATCAAACCCATGCCACCTGCAGTGGAAGTGCAGCGTCCTAAGCACTGGACCGCCAGGGAAGCCCTTTTTCTTTTTTTAAACCACCATAGCTTTGAACTGTGAACATCTGCACTTTATCTCAATTTATTTTGTGCATGTGTTAGCAAGATGTTTCCTAAGGTAATTGCTTCTTTGCTTTACACCATTTTGGTTTATGAAAGTTCTCCTAGGAGTGCTCTAATTTGGACAGCAGGGAAGCCTGTACTTACTTTGGCTTAGAACATGTCAGGCAGTTCTGACAGAGTGGTGCCTAAAAAGTGTGATGTGGAACCAGAAATTAAACTTGCTCTGAAGACCACCTGTTGAAGGAATTCCTGAGTATCTGGTTTTTCAAAAGTAGAAACAAAAAAGTAGATAAAATGACTCCCAGTGTGTGTCTGAGTCTCCCTCTCTAAACCAGGACCTGCTTGCTGAGGATTGATTGATTGATTGATTGATTTTGGCTACACCACTTGGCATGTAGGAGCTTAGTTCCCCTGCCAGGGATGAAACCCATGCCCCCTGCAGTGGAAGCAGGGAGCCCTGACCACTGAACCCCCAGGGAAGTCCCTGTTGAGGATTTCTGGGTGGATTATGGGTGCAGATCTCAATTCCCGGTTCTATTTGTTTGGGCTAATGTGTGGGTCCCCTTGGTGTCCTCATGAGTTGGAGGTGACCAAGATTCAAAGCTGGGGACATTGGCACCTTAGAGTCTACTCGTGGAGTTGAAGGAAGGGTTGCAAATTCATTCTGGCTCATCCCAGTGTCTAGACCAACAGAATTGAATGCAGCCTACACATACAAGCTATGTATGCATTTACAATTTTTCTGGACTTCACTGGTAGCACAGTGGATAAAAATCCACCTGCCAGTGTAGGGGACACAGGTTCGATCCCTGGTCTGGGAAGATCTCACATGCTGTGGAGCAACTACGCCCCTCTGCCTCAGCTATTGAACCTGGGCTCTGGGCTCTAGAGCCTGGGAACTGCAACTACTGCCGCCTTTGTATCCCAGAGCCGGGGCTCTGCAACAAGAGAAGCCACTGCAGTGAGACGCTCACGCACCACAGTGACGAGTGGCCCCGCCTGCCGCAACTAGAGAAAACCCAAGTACAGCAACGAAAACAGCACAGAGAAAAAAATTCAATAAAATTAAAGAATAAAAATTTCTAGTAGGTAAAGTTAATACATTTTTACTAAATCCAATATGGGCTTTCCAGGTGGCGCTAGTGGTAAAGAACCCTTCTGCCCAATGCAGATGTACCCTGGGTCCAGAAGATCACCTGGATTAGGAAGCGGCAACCCACTACAGGACTCTTGCCTGGGAAATACTATGGACAGAGGAGCCTGGCAGGATACAGTCCATGGGGTCAAAAACAGTCGGACACGACTGAAGTGACTTAGCACGATCAACATAATCATTGAGATGTTACATTGGTCTCTTTGGTTTGTTTTTTGGGGTTTATTTGTTTTCTGCACTCTGTCTTTGAAATCAGGAATGTATTTTCACTTAAAGCACATCTCAGTTTCCGGTGAGCCATGTTTCAAGCGCTCAATCGCCAGGTGTGGCCAGTAGCCACCAGAATGAATGGCTTAGGTTTAGACAATAACTAATGCTACTAAGTTGCAATATCAAACCCAGGCAACTTGGAAATCAGGCAAGGACCTGAAAGATGAAACAAAGTACACCAAGAAAGATTTGAACCAGCTGCCAGGGGCAAGACCTCACAGAAGGTCAGAGGGATCTTGGGTGTACCTTTCTAGAAGGCAAAAGAAGGGCTAGGAGGACTTTGATAGGATTGGGGAATTTTAACTTCACCTAGACGGAGAGTTCTGGATGTGTCCTGGCCTCTGAGCGCGGCTCTGGCCCCCAGGAACTTTCTGTAAATAGAGAGTCCAACTTCTATCAACATTTTCAGAAGGTCAGCAGGAGAGAGGCAACCCTGGGCCTACGGCTTGGTGTCAAGGACACCTCTTCTTGCCGAAAGGAGTTCATAGGCTGTCAGTAACAGCTTCAGCTTCAGCATTTGGCCTTTTGAAGATGAAGATTTAGTCTCATTTCTTTAAAAAGTATATATTTATTTCTTTGACTACCCTGGGTCTTAGTTGTTGTATGTGGGATCCAGTTCCCTGACTAGGGATTGAACCTGGGCCCCCTGCATTGGGAGTGTGGAGTTTTAGCCACCGGACCACCAGGGAAGTCTCATTTCTTGAGGTGCCACAGATACATTTAAGGGACTGAGGTCTGCTCAGGCCCCCAGGAGTTCCCACCCAGTCCAGAGACCCTCTGAAACCTGACCTTAGCTCTACATTCATGGGGGCTCTACAGACCTCCTGATATCGAAAGCAAGGTGGGAAATAAATGTCGGTCAGCACTGTGACTCAAGCTGTCATTGTCCTTTTTTTATATTACGCCATTCCCCTGGTGACAGCTCCGGAAACGTGCGCTGGCAGCCCTCGGGGCGGGAGTCGTCCAGAGGGCTCACTGTCACTTGAACTTGGCAGAAGCTTCTCCCTGCCTCCTGAGGTTGATGAGGCTGCAAAGCCCTGGCCACCTCTGCATTCCAGATGAGCTGTAAGGGCACAAGGCACACTCGGTCCCCCCGAATGCCGGCAGAACAGCCCTGATGCTTGACTGCCCTTTGCTCTTGCGAAAAGATATTCACATGATCCATCTGACCGTGAATCAAGATTTCCCCGGTGACCCCTCCACCCCAACCCGGAGGGACACCGGGAGTGTTCAGTACATTGATGGCCCCAGGGCAGCCCCAGGGTCCCTGGGCTCGGCCCTTGAGTCCCCACTGCCTTCCTGGGCTCCAAAGTTAACTGCTGCTCCCCTCACCCCTCCCACCGGGTGACCCTTCAGGCAGAGTCCTGGCCTTCAGCCACCTGAACCCCTGCCCACTTGGCAGCCTGCAGCGCTCCTGACAAGTGTCTGACCAGCTGCCAGTCTCTATTCTCCCCAAGAGCTGTCTGCTCCTCCCTGGCAGCTGGAGTGCCCACTTGGGTTTAAAAATAAACTCCCGCTCTGCCTTTCTTCAGCCTGACCCCTGCAACTTCCTCCAGGTTGAGCTGCCGATCCTGGCTGCTGCTGAGAGTAAAGGCCACCATCATCCCAGAGGCCACATTAGGAAAGTGTTTTTCTGGCATCTTCACTGAGGACAGACTGTAAGAAATTGACCCCAGAAAACTCCTGTTTCTTCATGAGATGATTGTCACTTCTCTGGGGGTCATTCCCAGGTTGAGGTGTGGTTGAGGGTACATGTGTAGGGTGGTGGGAGAGACGGCTGATCTTAGGGGGAGAGAGACTCCCAGACTTGTCTAAGTTGACCTCATTACAAATCCATAGTCTCGAAACAACCTAAATGTCCATCAACAGATGAATGGATAAAGAAGATGTGGTGCGTATATACAATGAAATACTACTCAGCCATAAAAAATGCCATTTACAGCAGCATGGATGCAACTAGAGATCATCATACTAAGTGAAGTAAGTCAGAAAGGGAAAGACAAATGCCATATGACATCACTTATATGTGGAATCTAAAATATGACCCATCTACAAAACAGAAATGGACACAGACAACAGACTGCTGGTTGCCAAAGCGGAGGGGTTTGGGGAAGAGACAGGGTACGAGGCTGGGGTTAGCAGATGTCAGTTCGGTTTAGTCACTCAGTTTGCGACCCCACGGACTGCAACACGCCAGGCTTCCCTGTCCATCACCCACTCCTGGAGCTTACTCAAACTCATGTCCATCAAGTCGGTGATACCATCCAACCATCTCATCCTCTGTTGTCCCCTTCTCTTCCTGCCTTCAATCCTTCCCAGCATCAGGGTCTTTTCAAATGAGTCAGTTCTTCGCATCAGGTGGCCAAAGTATTGGAGTTTCACCTTCAGCATTAGTCCTTCCAATGAATATTTGGGACTGATTCCCTTTAGGATTGACTGTTTTGATCTCCTTGCAGTCCAAGGGATGCTCAAGAATCTTCTCCAACACCACAGTCTTAAAGCATCAGTTCTTCAGTGCTCAGCTTTCTTTACGGTCCAACTCTCACATCCATACATGACTACTGAAAAAACCATCACATCAACTAGACGGACCTTTGTCTGCAGAGTGATGTCTCTGCTTTTTAATATGCTGTCTAGGTTGGTCATGGCTTTTCTTCCAAAGAGCAAGCGGCTTTTAATTTCATGGCTGC
This sequence comes from Bubalus bubalis, assembly GCF_019923935.1. Classification (NCBI taxonomy): domain Eukaryota; kingdom Metazoa; phylum Chordata; class Mammalia; order Artiodactyla; family Bovidae; genus Bubalus; species Bubalus bubalis. The sequence continues at coordinate 18,553,589 of NC_059159.1, read as the reverse complement.
AGTCACCATCTGCAGTGATTTTGGAGCCCCCAAAAATAGTCTGTCACTGTTTCAGCATCTATTTGCTATGAAGTGATGAGACCGGATACAGTTAGCAGATGTAAGTTTTTATAAATGGAATAGAGAAGCAACAAAGTCCTACCATATAGCACAGAGAACCATATTCAGTGTCCCATGATAAACTGTAATTTTAAAAAAAGAATGTACATATACGTATGATTAAATCACTTTGCTGTACAGCATAAATTAACACATTATAAATCAACTATACTTCAATTTAAAAATAAATTAATAAATGAAAACCAAAATAAAACATAAAAACGACCTGTGGTCTCTAACCTCAGCTGGGCACTCAAGAAAACAGCACAAACACACCTGCATTTAGCTGGTCAGTGCTCTTCCCACTCCCCATTATTTAATCCCACCTCCTTTGCTCCCTACAAAACTCACCCCATCCTGCCTCTGCTCCCCTCCTACTTTACACTCAGTCTGAAATCCTCTCTTAAGACCCTGCCAGAGTCTCACCTGCATTCTTACCAGTGCTCTTGGGTCCTCCCCGCAAGGGTTAATCCCTCTTTGCTTTGAACACCAATCCATCCTATCTTCTCAGGACATTGTTCTGCCACTTCCTAACCTCTCCCCTGATATCTTCTAGTTCTTCCCAAACTCAAGACCTTTCTATCTTTGAAAACAAAACCACCACCACCAGAAGATCCCTGGCCACCAGCCCTGTATCTTCACAGCCACACTTCTTTTCTACCCTCCACCACCCTCCCCAGCCCTCCCCACATCTTGCAGGATGCAAAATCTTAGTTTCCTGACCAGTGATCGAACCCGTGTCCCCTGCAGTGGGAGTGCAGACTCTTAACCACTCGACCACCAAGGAGAATTGGCTGATCCCAGTCACGCTTCCTCATCAATCATTCAGTCCTTGGAGCAAACACTAGAGGTTGTCAACTATAAATGCATCTCCTTCTCCATCCCATCATCTGGATCCTGGTGATGGCCAGCTCCACTCCTCCAGCCATCCCCTCTCCAATCCCTCCTCAACCCAGAGTTCTGGCTCCCCTGTTCACCCCTTACCTGCCTCTCCAGCTCATTTTGGGTCCACCTTCCCCCAGACTCCAACCTTGGGAATCTCTTTCAGTTCCTTGAAGTTTTTTATCCTGGGAACTTCTCTGTTGTCTTGACCCTCATTTTATCCAGCTAATGCCTATTTATCCTTGAGGTCTCAAAGTATGCAGAAAGCCAGCCTGGGTTGGGTGTCTTCCCAACATGTTTGTGAAGTATTTTAAAGTTCTCCTTTCCTAGGTCAGAGCATACAACACACGCCATCATGAAACTTGTCCTGCTCCCCTAGACAGCATCAGCTCCCTGATGGGTAGGTGGAACCTGCCTTTTACAATGTCACTTTCCCAGCATGTAATCTAGTACCTGCAACATTCATGGTATTTACTGTTTGTCAAGTGAAAAAAAAGGCTGGATTGGATGGTTGAGTGTTGGGTAGGGGGCAAAAAATAGAAAATAGGGAAACATAAAATTGGGCCTGAAAATCCAGACTGGCTCACAACTGTCCTGTTTGTTAGTCGATCAGTTGTGTCTGACTCTTTTCAAGTCCATGGACTGAAGCCCACCTGATCCCTCTGTTCATGGAATTCTCCAATCAAGAATACTGCAGTGGGTACCCATTCCCTTCTCCAAAGATCTTCCCTACCCAGGGATCAAACCCAGGTCTCCTGCATTGCAGGTTCTTTACCATCTGAGCCACCAGGGAAGCTAAGATTAGCTCACAACTATCCTGTTTAACTGAAGTTTAATCTGGAATTTGAGTGATCTTTGGGGTGTGGAAGCAAAATGGTTTCATTTGAGACATAACCCACAGGATGTGCTCATTCTGGAAATTTCTTTTCCAACATACAACACAAAGAATAACTGACTTGCTACTGTAAAGAAGGAACTGGGACTATATTCCCAATGTCACAGCCTCTCCCTCAACCAGGTTTCCTCTGAGCCTTTCCAGATTTATTGGTGGAAACACCAATCTTCCCATCAAGCACCCTCACGTATGAAGCCTGAGAGCTCACAGCCCCTAGTTGGTGTTTACTGTAGACCAGGCACCAGAGTGGCATCTCAGCAGGTATGCACACTCACCAAATGCAGCAGGGCTATTTTAGCCCCCGCTGATAGACATGGAAACCCAGGCTTAGAGGACACATCCGCTTGAACCCACTATGTTGCCTTCCCTGATATGCCTTCAGTATGTTGGGCTTCCTTGATAGCTCAGTTGGTAAAGAATCCGCCTGCAATGCAGGAGACCCCAGTTCGATTCCTGGGTGGGGAAAAGCTGCTGGAGAAGGAACAGGCTACCCACTCCAGTATTCTTGGGCTTCCCTTGCAGCTCAGCTGGTAAAGAATCTGCCCACAATGAGGGAAACGTAGGTTCAATCCCTGGGTTGGGAAGATCCCCCTGGAAAAGGGAAAGGCTGCCCACTCCAGTATTCTGGCCTAGAGAATTCCACGGACTGTATAGTCTATGGGGTCACAAAGAGTCGGACACGACTGAATGACTTTCACTCACTATGTTGCCTGTAACATTCATTTGTCACTGTTTTTGGTTTTTAAATTTTTATTTATTTGGCTGCATCATTAGTTGTGGCATGTGGGATCTAGCTCCCAGGCAAGGATCGAACCCCGTCCCCCTGCATTACCAGCAGAAAGTCTTAGCCACTGGATCATCAGGGAAGTAAGTCCCTGTTAACTTTGATGTAAAGGTCCTGTTTTCTACAGTTCTGTGATGGCACCCAGGGAGTCTCATTTTCCCTCTTTTTGCATCTTCCACAGTTTTTATATGGGGCCACCTCACATCCTTGGAGGTGAGGACTCTTTAACACATGACTCTAACACAATAACCCTGTGTCATTCCTGAGGCCCAGGACAGGCCTGCTGCTTCAAGAGCCAGCCACTTGCTTCAAAGGACTTCTGTGGGTTCTTCCCTTTTCTGAACAATTCATAAACTTCAAAAGATTTATAGTGTTTACTTACTAAAATACTTTCCAGCCTTTCTAGGAGCTTCAGAGGAAAAAAGAAACAAACCCTAACAATCAATGTTGTTGAAAAGGGGATGGAGACTAAAATCCTGTTTATTCAGACAGAATTGTAGAATGTGGAGATGAGAGGGACCTGAGAAAGTATCTGTCCAAATTCCTGCTCAATTCCTCCTGTACAACCCCCAATTTAGCCTTTGTGTGAATTCCTACAACGATGGGAAACATACCACCTCAAAACCCTAGAGAAAATTTACCAGAAAAACTGAAACCACATTCAGCCTCTCTCTGGTTTCTCCCGACTAGTGTCCTCTTCCTAGGACAGTCTTTTTTTTTTTTTTTTTTTTTTTTTTTGCCATGAGATCTGTGGGATCTTAGTTCCCTGACCAGGGATCGAAACTGTGCCCCCTGCAGTAGAAGTGCAGAGTCCTAACCACTGGAGCGCCAGGGAATTCCCAGGACAGTCTTTTAACTGTGAAGACCACTGCTATTTCCCCAGTGTAAGTCTTCTCTCCCTCAGGCTAAAGATCCTTTTGGATTCGTGAAATGTCCTTTGAAGGGATGGGGACCCAGCTCCTGCCCTGTCCTGTTACTCTCCTCTGGACACCCTTCAGCCTACCCATGTTCCTCCTAAAGCATGTTGCCTAGGAACAGAATACTCTAGCGTGTCATGACCGGGAGAGCGGAAGCAGTGGGCCCATTCCCATCCTTGATGAGGAAACCTCACATCTACAGAAGCAGTAACTGTGCTCTGAGCAGACCACGCTAGGAATGTTTACTGGCCTTCATCCTGCCAAATCAAATCTGTAGACATTAAATCTGATAAAGTGACGTGGGCTAAATTTAATACAGCTTTTAGTTTTTAGGAAGGGGCCAAACCCACATGTCAGTCCTTGTTCAGAGAATGTATTACACAAAGACGTTAAGGCATTACACTTGGAGAGACAGCTGAAGACACTCCGCCCTCCCCATCAAGCACCTGCATGGTCCTCTGTTTTGGTAAGCACTACAAATTCACTTCTGGGAAGTGATCTCTCCTGTGGAGAGAACACAGTGCTGAGGGTTGCCAGGAGCAGAAAGTAGGAAGCTGAAGGCATCCATCCATGGTTGTGCCGAGTAGAGTGGTCATTAGAACACCAAAGCAGGTCTACAAATGATGTGCAAAGTGCTCCAAGATGTAGGAAGTGAAAAAATAAGACGTGGAGGTTGTCTGTAGGGTGACACCTCATATGTAAGCTGACATATGCACAGGAGAACCAGTGGTAGTTTCACAAAAAAGGGCCAGCTGTTACACCCAGGAAGAAAAACTTGAGAAAGGGATATTTACTCTTCATCCACTTAACATGTTTTAGTACTTTGACTTTTTAAGACACATGCATGTATGTTGTGCTTAGTCACTCAGTCATGTCTGACTCTTTACGACCCCATGGACTGCAGCCCACCAGGCTCCTCTGTTCATGGGGATTCTTCAGGCAAGGATACTGGAGTGGATATCCAGGGGATCTTCCCAACCCAGGGATCAAACCCAGGTCTCCCACATTGCAGGCGGATTCTTTACTGACTAAGCCACCAGGGAAGCCCCAAAATACTGGAGTGGGCAGCCTATCCCTTCTCCAGGGGATCTTCCCAACTCAGGAATTGAACCAGGGTCTCCTGCATTGCAGGTGGATTCTTTACCAACTGAGCTACCAGGAAAGCCCACAAGCATGTATATCCGTTTTTAAATACCAGCAAGGAAAATCTAAGTGTGGAAGCTATAGACTGTTCATACTTTTCTGTGTTTCAAGATGAATAAGTGCCTGCGTACTTTTGAAGAAAGACAATGATAATGGTTTTTTAGGGACAGGCAACAATCAATGTTTTTCATTTTCTCTATTTCTAATTTTCCAAGTTTTTTATAAGGAATGTGTAAATACACTTTTATAATCGGGAAAAATGTCATTAAAACAGAGTAACCATGGACTTCCCTGGTGGTCCAGTGGCTGACTCCACACTCCCAATGCTGGGGGCCCAGGTTTGATCCCTGGCTGGGGAACTAGATCTCACATGCCACAACTAAGACCCAGTGCAGACAAATAAATAAACACATATTTTTTAAAAACCCAGAATAACCAAAAAACACCAGGCAATGGTGTTTGTGTTAAAAAAAAAAAGACACAAGTCATTGAAAACAGGCACATTTATTGTCTGTTAATTATGCTCCATAAAGTTAATTTTAAGAGCTTAAAAAATCTTTAGAGCTCTTTCATTTCAAAGTCTGTATTATAGTACATAAGTTATCATCTTCATGGAAGATTAATTCATGTACACTAGCAGATGTTCCTGTTAAATTTCAAAGTGTTCCCTTTCCAGACAATTAATTAAATTTAAGTTCTCTAATTTTGGTGCCACCAATTTTAGATTTGAGGTCCGGTAGTCTATTAATAAAGACAATTGTAATTCTGTTGAATAAATGGTTTGCTAAGACTGAACTGAACTGAAACAAAGAATAGGCATATGTATATGCCTGTATGTGCAAAAACATTTCTGGAAGGAAATGCTAAACAGTGATTATCTCTGAGGAATGTGAATAGGATATGAGGGAGCATTTTACTTAAAATATATATATATATATATTTACTTGGCTGCACCAGGTCTTCATTGCAGCACGCGGGATTTAGTTCCTTGACTGGAGATCGAATCCAGGCTCCCTGCATTGGGAACGTGAAGTCTTAGCCACTGGATCACCAGGGAAGTCTCCACATTTTACTTTTTTAGATCCTTTAGTATATTGGTCAAAATTCTTTTATGATTTTATTCAGTAGGTTTATCCTTTTTTAATTGTGGTAGTTGCAAAACATATCATGTAAAATTTACCTTCAGTGATTTTGAAGTGTACAGTTCAGTGGTGATGGCTACATTCACATCATGTGACACGTCTGTGCAACTTTTTTATCTCGGATTCTCAACATTTCCCAGCCCCCTGGCAATCACTATTCTACTTTGTTTCCCTGATGTTGAGTACTGTAAATCGCTCATGTAAGTGGACTCATACAGTATTTGTCATTTTGTGACAGGCTTATTTCATTTAGCATGTTGTCCTCAAGGCTCAACCGTGTGACAGGATCTTTTCCTTTTTCAAGGCTGAACTAGTCCATGATATATATGTACCATATTTTCTTTATCCACTTACCTGTTGATGGACATTTGAATTGTTTTCATTTCCTGACTATTGTGAAAAATGTTGCAAGTTACACTGGTGTGTAAACATCTCTTCGATTCTGCTTTCAATTCTTGGGTATATACTCACACGTGGGATTGATAGATTAATAGTGTGTGCGTGTGTGTTTAAAGGTGGATGGTTGATGGCCTGAGCTTGGGTTGACATGGTTATTAAATTGTTACTAATAAAATCATAAATCCCCCAAATGGTTTGTATCAAGAGAACTGCTATAAAGATGGAAGACCAAAAAGCACTCCTCATCGGTTGTTTCTTACTCTCCATATGAAGTGGCTCAGACTTAGCATATGGCTTTTGCTCAGTTTTTCTAAGAGTTGACTAAAGTCTTTTCCATCCTCTATTTTTTTCCCATGTTTATTTGGCTGCACCGAGTCTTAGTTTTGGCACACAGTGTCTTTAGCTGCAGCATGTGGGATCTAGTTCCCTGACCAGAGGTTGAACCTGGGCTCCCTGCCTTGGGAGCTCGGACTCTTAGCTACTGGACCACCAGGGAAACCTCTCCATCCTCTGTCATCATGTCTGAGTTGCATCAAGGTAGGTTTGCCAGTTTTAGCAAATAAAAATACAGAACATTCAGTTACATTTGAATTTCAGATAAACAACAATTTTTAAAATATCAGCATGTCCCATGTAAAATATACTATTGACCTGAAATTCAAATGGAATCAGGCATCTGTGTTTTATCTGGCAATCCTAAATCAAGGTTGATGGGCTCCAGGACATCTATTCCAGGTCAATCTACACCGACCTTCTCTGGGAGTACCCAGCTGTGCTATGGCGGGCATTCTCCTTACCACACAACCGGCCCTCCCCCTGCCCTGCTCCCCCACCCCTCCATGCCCTTAGCTTGGGTCTATGCTAAATGCTCTACCCTTCTTTCCTGCAGCTATTTCCTGGGATCATAGCTGAAAACTCAAAGAGCTGGCTTGAGCGGCTGCTCACTGCCTAGGGTCAATTAACATAAAGGAAAAGCAGCCCCCACTCCACACTCTGTCTCTTCTGGGTCAACGAGACCCCAAAGCAGATCACTGGAACTCAACACAAGTTGGTCTGTAATTACAGCTGGTTCAAAGGCTATAGCTCCCTTGTCTGTGATTATTTTCCCATCTGAATGTGGAGTACAATTCTTTGACAATTCACATTCACCCTGTTTCCATGGCTTTTGGCATTAAAAGTGTCTTAAGGAGTCCCAATCCTTGTGCAGAGGGTTCTGCAGTCCGAGGCGGAGGCCTGTCCTCGCTCTCAGCAGCACCTGCGTCCAGGATCAAACCTGCCCACTGGGCAGAAGCCACAGCTGCAACACGCTTTCCGGAAAATGGGCCAGGCCGAAGGAACTCCCCGTCAGTGTTTTTCAGTGTTTCCAGAGCAAAGATAAAATTTCACTTTCACCAGACTGACTACACAAACTAAAAATAAAATTGAAAAAAGCAATCTAGTTCTGTATCATTTTTCCCCATGGTCAGGTCCCATTCAGGTCACTGGCTATGCACTGAAATCGGTTATGAACAGTTGCTTGGCTCTTCCTTGCCTGGAGTTTAAGGCTGTCAGCCAGCCATACCCTGCGTGATGGCCCCGCAGAGCAGACAAGGCTACTTGTGGAAGCTTCGGCCAAGGGTAAAGAGCAAATCCGGTCAGCTTTTCCTCGAGGCTCTAGCAGTGGGCTTCCATGGGCTTTTTTCACAATCCCCAAATCTCAGTGAAAGTAGGCACAGCATGTCAAGGGCATAGCAAGGAAATGCTGTGCACTTCCTTGCAATTGAGAAGGCAGGAGAGAAAACCAACTGACAGCAGATGCCTGTCACCATCATCTCTTTTCTCTCTTGTTTTCCAACCTGAGTCACTTCCTGTTTCTACTTTCCTCAAAGAAGTCATAAAATGTAGGGTGGAGAAACTCTGAAGCAGTGGTACCAACTTGTTCACATACAAGGTGGGACGGCTCTGGGTCTAGTCATAGTGATAAAGTGCAAGTCCGGAATGCCTACCGGAAGATGTTTTGAAAACTTATGCTTTGTGGAGGTGGCTGCTGCTGCTAAGTCACGTAAGTCGTGTCCGACTCTTTGTGACCCCATAGACGGCAGCCCACCAGGCTCCTCCGTCCCTGGGATTCTCCAGGCAAGAACACTGGAGTGGGTTGCCATTTCCTTCTCCAATGCATAAAAGTGGAAAGTGAAAGGGAAGTCGCTCAGTCGTGTCCGACTCCTAGCAACCCCATGGACTGCAGCCTAGCGGGCTCCTCCGTCCATGGGATTTTCCAGGCAAGAGTACTGGAGTGGGGTGCCATTGCCAGGGGTTTAAACTGGGAGATTAGGATTGATATATACACACTACACTATATAGATAGATAACTAACAAGGACCTACTGTACAGCACAGAAAACTCTTCTCAATACTCTTGTTTTAGTTGCTAAGTCATGTCCGACTCTTTGGCAACCACATGAAATGTAGCCCATCCGGCTCCTCTGTCTATGGGATTTCCCAGCCAAGAATACTGAAGTGGGTTGCTGTTTCCTTCTGCAGGGGATCTTCCTGACTTAGGAATCAAACTCATGTCACCTGAACTGGCAAGTGGATTCTTTACCACTCAGCCACCTGAGAAGCCCTCTCAGTTCTCTATAATGACCTATATGGGAAAAGAATCTTAAAAAAAAAAAAAGTACACACACACACACACACACACACACACACACACACACATATAACTGATTCACTTTGCTCTACAGCAGAAACAAAACATTGTAAGTCAACTACACTCCAATAAAAATTGAGAAAACATGCTTAAACATCTAGCTGGAGATAGCATTCTTCCTGGTAGCCCCTGCCCCTCTCCCAAATCACTTATGGATTATTCAGCTGATTCCAGTCTCTGAGTCATCTCCAGTCCTCCACTCCAGACAGCCATCATTCTGAGCTGACACAAGATGACATTCATGTAGTCTGTCTGGTTTAAACCTCTTTGAACAGTGATCACTCAAATCAATCCCCTTCTCCCTTTTATTCTGGCACACACTTCATGTTTATATTGTTTTCCTAAGATAAGTGGTTCTCACACCTTAATATACGTAAGAATCACCTATAAAGAATTTTGGAAAATGTAACTTCTGTATCTTCCAGTAGTAGCTTACTCAATGCACGCATCTGTAACTACATGCTCAAGGGATGAATTTTACATTGTGTAAATTATACCTTAATAAAAGATTCTTAAAAAAAGTCACCTGGAAAAATTTTAAATTCTGACTATTTGAGCCTGAGATGGGTCCAAGGAACCAACATCTGAACAGGGATTCCCTGTTACTTCTTCATAGGTGGTCCAAGGGTCACATTTAGGAAAAAATGCTGTGAAGACAGCGAGGTCCACCAAGCAGGGTCCACCCCCAGCCACCATGACAGCCCCACCAACAGCGGCTTCTGCACTTCTCCAGGAAAAGACCAAAGGATGCTGGATGGAGCCACTGGGCAATCAGTGTGCAGACCCAGGTCTGTTCTCGGTTCTGCCTCAACCTCTGTATGCTCTGAGCTCCTGGGTAATATGCTTCCAACCCTAAAACAGTCTTACATGTTAAGACTGGTATAAGCCCTCAAAACCTTAGAAAAACTATTTTAAACTCTACATGGCAAAGAAAACCAATTTTAACTTGGATGCAACACCGTTTCCAGGTACTAGTCTCTGTTCTGATGGCAAATCTGCTGAAGAAACCTCTTTCCAAACTAGCAGCTCTAACAGCTTTCAAATGGCTCACACGTTTATGACCAAATATGGTTGGCTGACCAGTTTACAATCTGTGCTGCTGAGGGTGCGCTCAATGCATGACCCGTTCTGTCCGTCTGTCAGCGATTCTGTGTCTGGGGGAACAGAGGGCACTGTTGCAGTAAAGGCTACCCTCTCCTCAACCCTCCCCAACACCACTCTCTTCTCAACGAGTGGATGAGTCACACCAAGAGTGGTCTACATCTGTGAGAGGCATCCCTCTCAGAAGGCACTCTTCTCCAGGAGTCCAGAACCAAGGGGAGCCAGAGATGGGATTTGTTCCCAGGTGCGTGTTCCCCCTTGCCCCCACCCTCTCAAGGTCATCTGCCCTCCCCAGATGGAGATGCCACAAACATGCCAAACCCTTTCAGCCACAGCAATCCCAGAGGAATTCCGACACAGCTATGAAAAATCAGGAGGTGGCCTCTACTTTGAAAATTTCCTGCTCCTGCATTCCCACTGAGATCAACTTACAGGTGAATGTACTGGAAGAGATTTCCATATCAGGTTTCCTGTGTAAACCATTAAGCTCTCAGGCACTATGTTATACAAAAGGTGGGGTAAAAATCCTCAAAATGACACGTCCTGGCAGGTGAGTTTTCAAGTTTCGAAAAAGATGCACAGACCACATATGAATCTTCTAAACTGTATTTGGAAATGACAAACATTCAGAACCGACAAAAATCTTCCTAGAGACAAGGCCCTGAGAGGAGTCTGTCCCCACTGTGTAAAGTTTTACATTAACTGTACAGAATGAAATTAGTAACCAGTAATCTTTGGCACTAGAATGGGTAACTCCTTAGTTGTTCATACAATATCCAAACTGAACATTACATGACGTTAAATTGCTAGTTAACAGTTGAATTTTACATTTAAATTACCTTTAAAAGTTTGAAGTCCTAGCTAAGTTTTTCAGTATCAATACGCTAATCGTATCTAACAGTGCCTGAGGTAGAGACTTCTGTAAGAGATTTACTGAAGAGAACACAATTGAGAGTATAATGAAGAAAAACACTTCCGGTCTTGGAAGCATATTATAGCCAAATGTCTTTGCTGGTTCAACAAGCCAAGCCTGAAATGCAGAACTCTTACTTCTTTCATTTCTGTAGAGACTTTGTACACGGGTAGGGCTTTCTTCTGTTTGGACTCCTGCATTTTGGAATACACGGATTGCTTCTTTTAAAAGTATGATTCTTAACATGGAATGTGCATGAACCAAACTCAACACCATTATTAAAAACAACACAACTGCATTAGAGACAACAAATAAAATCTTTTAAACTCTCCATGATATATGGCCAGAATGAGTGACAAGTATGCAAGTCCACCTAATGATTCTAACATTTGATGGTGACTGTGAATTATTACAGATTTATGATACATAGGTGAGTTGAAATTTTATTTCCAAACTCAGCACTGTATAAGTGCAGGAGCTTTATTATTTTTAGGTGGTAAGACTCTTCATGAAATTACATGATTTTATGAAGATAAAATCAATATCTGGAACCTTCCAAGCAAAATGACCAGCAACTGTGTATCTCTGACTTCAGGTACTTTACTTCACAGTCAGGAAAGACCTTTGCTTCATAAAAAGGCATTTCTTGAAGTAGATTCAAGTATAACATACTTGCCTTTTACCAAACACTGCCTGGCCAAAAATTTATCCTCAACTATAGGTATTATTTTTAGAAGTGTACAGTCCCATAAATGAGATGGAAAACACAAAGCCTGGACGTTTATAAGCTTAACGGGTAAACCATAGGTATGACTAATAGGAATAACATTTAAGTCCATTCTCGGAATAAGCTGCTAGAGCAAGTTCAGCGTTTTCAACAACTGATTCCTGTGATAAAGAGCACCGAAGGACTTCTTACTATATCATATAGTTCTTTCAATGATTTTTTTGAAGCTTCAAGCTCAGACAATGACCAACAGTTGGTCTTTTAATATTTTTCACCAGAGGCTTTCTCTAACTACTCCATAACACTTCTGAGAGGTAGGTGGCTACTGGAACTTGGAAAAGTAAAGGGAATTGCTTAGTTTCATACCACAAAGAAATGACAGTTAAGGTACCTAATGATGACATTTTTCTTTTCAAAGACATACGTGTCCTTTTAAAGACAGATATGTGGGAGTTCTAACCTGTGAGAACCATTTTAGATGACAAAGTTCATCTTTATCAAAAGTAATTCTATAGATGTTAGTCAAGGAGAACCCCCAGAAAAACTGACTTCTAATGAAATAACACGCCTGTGGTTTTAAATGAACAAATATAGAAGCTAGCAAAACTAAGGCAGAAAGCAAAAGGAAGCCACAAAATGAACATTAACATTTCTTTAGAGAAAAATGCTAATTCATCCCTCAAATTTGAACTAAGGAAAAAAAGCCTGTTTGCTTTATAAAGGACACACATCTGAATAAATCTGATGGTATATTAAGGAATATAAACATGTTGTTGACCATATCCTGATTATAGTATGTGAAGGACTAAGCACTCAACTACTATTTGGAGAAGCATGTCATAAGACATAGTATGTCTTATATAGCAATTCAAAGGAATGTGATTTTGATAGGAAAAAAAAATGCTGTTTATACAAACACTTGCAAGTTCCAGAATAGTAACTGGAACAATATTTTTATTCACTCAGTGGGTTAAGCCAGACATTGAAAGGGCCATTTTCTTAATGTAGGTCCATTGACATGTTATTAGGTGAGAATGGTTTTGGCAAATCTGTATGTTCAAAGGCTAAAAGAAATGGACTAAGGAAGCAGTCAGAGTTGGGAAATCTATGTCATAATTAGAACTTTAGTGAGAGAATAAAAATAGATTTGAACACATGTGAAGGTGACCCAGAATATCTTTCTATGTACTTGAGGAAGTTGAAGAATTATCCAGACACAAAAGATAACATTCTCATCAGAACAAGCCAAGATGAAACACCGGAGGCCCTGCCTGTAGAAACTAAGTGGATGCCTCTGGCGCCGAATGTCTGCCTGGCATTTCTGCTTGACTCCGTCCCTCTCCTATCATTCAAATTCCCAACCCTCCCAATGGCAAAGCCACTCTATTCTCCCTCAGGCTCTGAATAGATGAACATGAACCTACGTGTATTTTTTTCTGTCCTTCAGTTCAGAAGTCTGCATGAAGTTCTACTGACATAAGAATTATTGGTAGTTCTTTATCTTAGCCAGCCTGAAGAATTTAAAATCTTGCCTGTTTTTGAATAATTACTTCAAATTCTTTAGTAACACTTTGTTTGAAGGAAACTGTGCAGATCTGGTAATTATCCAGGATATATACACATATAAGTCATTTTCTGAAATTTTCCCTTCAGTCTCACTGGAGTTGACCTTTTGCTCAAGTGTTTAGAGATCCTGAGGAGCTTCTCTTGGGTAAAATTTACAGATTAAAAAAAGCAAAATAAATGTAAATGCATGGCTAGAAGATAAGCTTAAATTTTCAACTGAATTTTTTTTTGGGGAAGGGGAGAAATGGAGAACAAAGAAAAAAGAACTACACACAGGATGCTGTTCTAAGACCCTCCTAAATAACAAAGAACTGACACTTAAAAATTAAAAGCAAAAAAACAAAACCCACTCTTGGAATTTCAAAGTTACAGGTGGCTTGCAATTAACTTTGTGTTAGAGAAGAGTGAGAAGTCCAAAATGAAATGCTCCCTAGTGAAGCAAACTCTCCTTCCTTTAAATCTTTACCAAGCTCTTACTCAGAAGCTCTTAAACTGTAAGACAAATGACGTGAACATGACAGAGAGAACAAAGTTATCCAACGGAAGGTTGAAAATGGCAGTTAAATACTACTGCAAATTATGAGTGTTATGTGAACATGAATGCTTGTCACTGACAAACAGATATGCCTATAGTGAATAAATACTGAAATTCTCTTTCAGACTATTTACAGATAGACTCCCAGGTCTGAACTGGTCTTCCGGGCAGAAACCTACTTTGGCAGAAGTAGGTAAATTATAAAAATTCCATGGTAAATGATAAGAAGGAAGTTGAATTTAGGCCTTCTGCCACATGTAGTATAAATGGCTTTGATTAATTTTTAGCCTAGAAGGGAATTTTCGTATTTTTATTGTTAACATATAAAGAAAATATTCATCACTGGCATCTTAAGAAACCAGAGAGAGGCAGGTTTTTTGATTCAGATTTAAGGCAAATCAGACAGGCCCACAACTAAACATCAGGGCTTATTTTCTAGGCATGGCTTTGCTTGGTGATAGAGGAATCTCAGAACAGTTCTAGCCACCGTCTCCACGCTGCTACTGGTTGAGGACACCTTTGTGCATCAGACTTTCGAAACAACTGACGTTACATACACACCATCAAAGCAAGGCTTGGTATTTAAAGGACTCCTGCAGTGAATCACTTGAAACAAAAATAGCTTTTCAAAGACTAGATACAACTCTGGGCATATGAATAAGATTCAAAGATTTCTCAAGTCAGAGAGAGATCTCCTTCTACCATGGACTTCCTCTCTGAGGCTAAGAACTGACTCATCCCCCTTCAGCTCCTCACATATCTGAAATCATCCCTGTAACATGAGAGGCACTTTTTATTAGGTGTATAGCATCTATTAAAACTTTAAACCCCGGGTAGAGTTTGCTGAACAAAGTAATAACACTAGCCTAATAGGCATTACCTTAAGGATTTTTTCCCCCTTTAATATAAAAGTATAACTACAGTGGTCCAATGTACAAATACAAAAAAAAGTTCTCATACTAAAAAAAAAAAAGTACCATAATACTGTACATACAAAAACCGTTCAACAAGAATGATTTAAATATATCTGTTCTTTTCCAGATCTGGAAGACACAAATGTAAAGTTCTGCAACTGTATTATTGCCGGAACTCATATCCAGGAACGCTGTGTTTCCTGTTCTCTCCCCCTTGTCCCAGCCCCACCTTCAGAGTCCCCTGAGCTTGGATCATGAGCCAACAGCATCCCTGAAGATAAGCAGAGCCAAATGTTTACTCAACGGAAGTCATTATTCAGTGAGCCGCTGCTTACCATGAACTATGAAAGCGCAAGCTTTAAGCCCAGCCAAGATTAAATCCAGACGGAGGTCTTCCCATC
The DNA here is from genome assembly GCF_019923935.1 of Bubalus bubalis. Lineage (NCBI taxonomy): Eukaryota > Metazoa > Chordata > Mammalia > Artiodactyla > Bovidae > Bubalus > Bubalus bubalis. The sequence goes on along the minus strand of NC_059159.1, from coordinate 18,538,483 downwards.
CCCTGATTTGCTACTAGCACTGCTTTTGTTGGACCCAGCTTTGGACCCCACTTTGGCTTTTTTTTCCCGGGAACTGTGGGGGTTGTTTTGGTGATTGTAGGCCTGGATGGCCAGATCCAGGCGTTCCTGAGCCATTCTGATTTCCCTCTGCAGAGTCTCCAGGTCGGGTGGGAGGTTGTCCTCATGGCTGCCGTACTGCTGTTCCTGGGCGATGTTGGCCTTGTTTTGCTTGTAGGCAATCTTAGCGTTGGACAGTTCGGTGTACTGGATTTGATCTGGTTTGACGGCAATGTTATAGCCAGGGGGAGCAGATGGCGTATTCCAAGTGAAAGGATAATTATAAGCACCCGGATCTTCCAGTTCCCTCCTTTTACTGTTTAGTGAGTCTCGAATTGTCCCAAATCCTAAATGAAGCATCTCCCAAATGTTAAGCAATAGGCAAAGGCCTGTAACACCATACATTATCAGAAGAAAGATGGTCTTTTCAGTGGGTCTAGAAATAAAGCAGTCTATCTTATGAGGGCAAGGGAGTCTGCTGCACACATAAAATGGGTGGACTTGGAAGCCGTACAGGAAATACTGCCCAACCAAGAAACCCACCTCGAACACGGTCCTTGCCAGCAGCTGCAGCACATAGATCTTCATGAGCCCATCCTCCCGGATCCGCCGCCGGCCATCATGCTTAGGTTTAGATTGGTTCTGATCTTTATTTTCTTTCTCACTTTCTAATTCCATTTCTGGATACATCATGGGATCCTCTTCATGGTCCTCTTCCGTTTCTTCCAGAGCCCGGTGCTGTTTCCAGCGCATCGCGTAGGGCTTGCTGCGAGCGGCCTTCTTGTCTGCGTCGCCATGCTCCATCTTGGCAATCTTATGAATGGCATAGCCCAGGTACATGACCGAGGGGGTGGCCACCAGGATGATCTGGAACACCCAGAAGCGCACATGAGACAGGGGTGCAAAGGCGTCATAGCAGACGTTCTCGCAGCCTGGCTGCTCTGTGTTGCACACAAATTTGCTTTGCTCGTCGTAATAGATGGATTCTCCTCCTACGGCTGTAAGGACGATCCGGAAGACAATCAATACCGTGAGCCAGATCTTCCCTACAAATGTGGAGTGGTTGTGGATCTCCTCTAGTAGGCGAGTGAGGAAGCTCCAACTCATGGTGACTAAACTGGTCCGCCCTGACAAAAATGAAAAAGACCAAAGGAAGATCAGCAAATATTAAAATCTTACCTTTTTTATTGATCTTTAGAAACTACTTTTCTACATACGTGAAATCTAACTTCAAGGCTCATACTAGATGACAGAATAAACAGCGCCTCACGCACCACACCACCATCAGGAAAAGCCGTTCACCTCAGTCTGTGAGCACTGGTTTATGCTGACAGGGTCTTAGGGAAGTCTGATTTCTTTTCATGTCTTCTCTAGTTTAAAAGGTAAAATTGTAGCTGTCATTTGAGATACAATTCTTAAATGTATATTTAAGAATTAATATACTTATACTGGATGTTTTACATATAGTGTTATTTCTTAGACTTTCTGAATTTTGTGAGATAGAGGGAAGAGGACAAAGGTACACCTGTTCAGCCACAGTAAGACTGCCACTGAGAACACGATGGGGACGCCTGGGCTGGACTCCACTGTGAAGAGGTACCTTATTAGCAAACTTAAATACTGGATCTGGTAACAAAGTATTAAAAAGAATTAAGGAGATGGTATCACTGCAAATATTAATAACCGGCAAAGATCAAGAACTAGAATAAAAGACAGAAACTCAGAAGCCTTAGCTAGGGTGCATCACATAGCAGATTCTGTATTTAATTTATGGTTGATGTTAAAAAATGCCTGCAGACAGAAAATCCAATCAATAGGTTAATTGACTTAAAACAGCATTTCAAACAATAGTTTTATTCTGAGATTCTTAGATCTATGTTCAAAATCTTGGTAAAAACCATCTAAACAAGATAATATATGTAAAGTCCCTAATTCAACCCCTGACACAAAGCACACCTAGCTCTTCTCCTCTTTCCTCTCTTGGTTTACTTCTGCAGATTACAGTTGATTATCAGCATCATCAAAGAAATTTAAATACTCTTTTTACCTGTTATCCAGAATTTCTGCTATCCAAAATTTTCTTAGAGAAATGATGCTTTGTTTACAACTTTTCCAGATTTTCTCTGGAAGAGAAACAGAAGAGAAGGCCATAAGTTTTCTCCCACAGAAAACAGTAAATCACCAGAATGCCATTTTCAGGGAGAAACAGTGGTACAGTACCACAGGAATCAATCAATTCCATGTACCACAGGCATCAATCAGCATGAGATGGAAACAGGACTGAGCTTGAATATCACTGTTCTCTTCTCCAATACATCATGGTAGGAGAAAATACCTAAAAGTGACTTGAAGATGCTTTACTCACTGTAGTCTAAGAAAATATGACAGGAAGATGAATCATTTGTGAAAATCTGAAACAGATGAACTCTGGCATCTATAAGAAAAAGCCACAGCAGAAAATCTCAATGAATTTAAGCTGGGTCATTATAGGCATTGAGAAAATCTTCATCCCGCGTGCTCTATTCCTGCCCTCTTCTCTGGAGCAGCCAACTAGGAGCAAGCTGTTTATTTACAACACCCAACAGCTGGCTCCCTGTGCCTGGGACACCCATATCCACAGGAGGTGATTCACAGGCTTGACTGCTCAGAGAAAGAAAACATCTGCACCTGTACTGTGATTACTAGTGTATATACACAGGACAAATTACTTCTCATTGTCAAGTTCTGCCCACTCTGGGAGAGCTATGGTCATGAATCATCCTCATTTGCTATCATTTAATAAATAAAATGTAAAACAAACCCTGAATGTTCAAAGTTATTATATGTTCAAAATAATAAAAAATATTTTGGTAAGATATATGAAAAAATCCCAAAACAATTCCCAAAAGGTCAATGAAGAAGAAAAAAGTTCAGAGGCATCGACATAACGTGAAAGTATCAAGATTTACATACAGAAGAATCCAGTCACACAAGTATTTCACCACAGGACTTCAAGTACAACTCTCGTTTCCAGCACTGATGTCCAACTGAGCTCAACAGTTCTCCTCTCACTCTATACCCAAGTTATAAAACCAAAACAAAAGTAAATAATAAGCAATCTTTAAATGGTGATGTAAGCCAGGTTTCCATAATGAATCACATCCACAGGTCTAGACTCACATTTTTCCAAAATGCCATATCTAAAGCATTTCCCTTAGAGCCTGAAATTTTATTTGTTCCAATAAGCCAAATCATGAAGGTACAATCATTGGTTAGTTAGAAAACTCATTCTCTACACTTCCATCTGTACCAAAAACAAATGGGTATCTTTTTAACAATTATTGATATGAAATAATTTCTCAACAGTTCAGTATCTCATACAATAATCTTAACTTTTTTGGGGGGAGGGGATCAATGGCAAATCCTTCAAAGCCTGTATAATAAAGCAGTCATTTAAACACAACTAGAAACACACATTCATACTGGTTAAGCTGCAGGCCTATACAATGCTGAACGCTTAAAAGCCTGGTTTTCCAAAGGTTTTATAAGGGCCACAGCACCCTATCCCCAAACCTTGAGTATAAATGAAGTGTACAGTACTGTAACTTCAGCATCTCATAAAACGGATGATGGGTGGTTTTCTTTCTAACGTAACCACAGGCTTCCTAACCAAATGGCAGCATCACCACTCTTTGGATCTACTGAGCTGTCAGTGGGTTTTTCCTTCGATACCCTTTCCTTTTCCAAATCCCTTTCCTCTCCTTGTAAGCATTAAAAGAAAGGCTTAAATATCAGAGTACACTACTCAAATTTGTGGGGAAGGGTAGAAAGGGAAAGTGGGAGGGAGTGAAAGGGGAGAAAAAAGTCAACTAGTAGAATTGTGGGTTCTGGAATTGACATTTCTAAGCAAAACTGTGTCACTGCCAAGTGTGGTCTATGTTGTTGCACCACTAAAACTCCCTTTTCTCATTACTGCTTTTTTGCTCTTCTAACAGACAAAACAACAGGGTTTCCCTGGTGGCTCAGGAGTAAAGAATCTGCCTGCCAATGCAGGAGACGCATATTCGATCCTTGACCCAGGAAGATCCCCTGGAGAAGGAAACAGTGACCCACTCCAATATTCTTGCCTGGGAAATGCCTTGGACAGAGGAGCCCAGCAGGGCTACAGTCCATGGGGTCGCAAAGAGCAGGACACAGCTTAGCAACTGAACAACAACAACAACAGGCAGAACACGGTCTTCTTTGGCATCCCTGCTTCAGCATACAAACTTGGTTAAAGAGTAAGAAGTCAGAGTGTGCAATTAACTGTGAATGGCTTTCATGAAAAAATAAAAATCATTTCCATATTCTATCTATGAATGGAAAGTGACATGGGAATGTGTGATGAGTGGTGGTGGGGATGGGGGGAGGGATGCTGAACAACTAAATGCTTTTTGCCAACTAGGAAAGCCAACAGATTTATATGTATTTTGACACTTAATATCTTCTTGAATATATCCTTTATGCTTTGGCTGAATTTATCTATAGACAAAACTAGAAAGTAGTAGAATTAGGACATAAGAAATGTACACCTGCATGGTTCTTGCCCTGTACAGTCATTTGAGTTTCTAAAAAGGTTCTAGCAATTTACAACGCCTGGCAATGAAGTACAATTTTACCTCAACCCCATCAGCACTGTCTGTTATGCTACTCTGCCAGATGCAAAATGGAATTTCAAAAATATCTCAATTTGTATGTTTTTAATACAGCAGGATACATTCCCCCTATAGTCCTCCTTCTTCATGAACTATTCCTATCCTTTTGCCCATTTATCTGCAGAATGTATTCTGCATTTGACATTTAGTATAAATATATTTGTTTTCCTCCAAAATTTACTACTTTATATAGTCAATCTGTTAAATAAATATTCTTTCTAGGATAGCTTTTTAAATAATCTGAAAAATTCTTGGTAGCCCATAATTCAAAAGTATTCTTGATTCTATCCCCACCCCACAACACAACACATACTGAAGAAAATTATGTTTGCTTACATAAAATGTACTGGACAGAAATCAAACGTGCTATTTTTAGTCTGTTTTCCAAATAAACTTTCAAATCTACATTGTCTTACACTAGAAAAGAGAATTTTAAAAATTACTTGGTATCAACATGGTAATAAATTATGTAATCCCCTCCCAAATTATTTATATTTGAAGAGTTTCCTATCAGCTATATCCTAAACAGGATCAAGTCAAAGTTTACTGCCTTTTTCTGTAAACTAAAAGCCTCTTTGGAGACCAAATGTAAAAGCTCATTATTTGGATTATCTCTGGAGGTAGATTATATGATCAGGTCTATTTAACAATGAAGAAATGAGGCCCAGAAAGGTTTTAAAATTTCCCCAAGATCACCCAGTTATTAAGAGGTGAAGCTAGAATCTGAAGTCAGTCTTACTTCAGATTCTGGGCTTTTAACCACTAGTTAAGAATTACATTACAGGTGAGTTGGAACAAAGTACAGGTCCCATGTGAACATGGACGAGGGCACCTTATCTCAATCATCGGGATCAGAATTAGACTAAATAATAAAGTAAACTCAGAAAGATCAAGGGGGAAATTTCAGAGTTTAAGATCTTATACACAGAATGAACTGCAAATTAAAAAAACAAAACGACCCCCCCAAAAACAATAAAATAAAAAGCCCCAAAAGAACTTCAAGGTTTCTTGGCAGTTGGAAAAGAAAAATAATGATTTCACTAAGAAAGATAACTTCTTTGGACATTGAGAATAGGGGCTAGAGAAGTTGGTAATTCGGTCCAGGAGTGATTAGAGTTGTTAAAGGGGAGATATACATGTACTCAGATGTGCTCAAAAATACTGCAAATAAATCAAACCAGAATTCTAAAGAACGTTCAAGTAACTATAGGAAAATGGAAAAAAGAAAACACATAAATAGAGTGGACAAACAGAACACAATGGCTAAAATTAAAAAGAATGACTATGGGAGGAGATCCCTGAGATTCTGAAAAGAAAAAAGAAAAAAAAAAAAAAAGACATTCACTGGGTAGGAATGACTACCTAGTGCTGGTGAGGATGTGGAGAAGCTGGTACTCTAAACACTGGTCACTTTGCAAAACAGTCTGGCAGTGGAGCTTGCTATAAAGAACTGCCTGTCAATTCAAGAGACATAAGAGACACAGGTTCAGTCCCTGGGTGGGGAAGATCCCCTGGAGGAGGGCATGGCAACCCACTCCAGTATTCTTGCCTGGAAAAATCCATGGACAGAGGAGCCTGGTGGGCTGTAGTCCATAGGGTTGCAAAGAGTCGGACATGACTGAATCGACTTAGCATACACATGCAAACATATATCAACTATATGATCCAGCCAGTCTGATCCTAGGCAAGAAGTAAAACCCCATGTCTATAAAAGGACTTGAACATAAATGTTCACAACAATTTTATCTGTAATAGTCAAAAACTGGAAACAACACAAATGTCCATCATCAGGTTGATGAATAAACTAATTGTGGTATATTCATACAATGGAATACTACTCAGCAATAAACTACTGATATGTGTAACATGGATGAATCTCAAAGTCAGGCAAAAAAAAAGAACACACTGTATGATTCCATTTATAAAAATCCTAGAAAACGCAAACTAATCTACAATGACATAAAGCACATCAGCAGTTGCCTATAGTGGGGTGCAGGGAGGCACTGGCCAGCCTGATAATCAAACTCTCCTGGCTATTATTTTTCAGTTTCTATTTCTGTCTCACTTCTCCTTTCCAAACTTCTAAATACATATCCTGATTTTTGTTCTATCTTAGCCCATCCTTTTCAGCACTCTTTGTTGTTTCCTTCACCAGAACTCAAGCTGTAAACGATGTCCCACTTGCCCCAACATCACCCTGGAATTTCAGACTTTAAATTCAACTGCTGCTCTACATCCTCTCTTGGATGTCTAATAGGCACCTGAAATTTAACATACCCCAAACCAATCCTCCTCTCCTCCAAAGAGTTACTCTTATTCTGTCTGCAGTTTTCCCAAACTCAGTAAGTAGTTCTGTCATTCATGACGTTTTTAAGGCCAAAATTTTCAAGACAACCTCACTCTTTTTTCTCACTCCATAGCCAAGCTATCAGCAAATCTTGTCAGTTGTATCTTCAAAATATATATCCACAGTCCAACCACTTCTTTCAATCTCTACCACTATCATACTGATCCAAGTCACCTTCATCTCTAGCCAAGATTACTATAAAAGCAGGAGTCTTCTAATTGGTCCCCTAGCTTATCCTCTTCGGAGAAGGCAACGGCACCTCACTCCAGTACTCTTGCCTGGGAAATCCCATGGATGGAGGAGCCTGATAGGCTACAGTCCATGGGGTCGTGAAGAGTCAGACAGGACTGAGCAACTTCACTTTCACGCACTGCAGAAGGAAATGGCAACCCACTCCAGTGTGTTTGCCTGGAGAATCCCTTATCACAAAGCTGTTAGGACACTTCTGGTCTCTTCACCCTCTGCTCTCGCTCTGACTCACTCTGAATAGGGAATACCTACATCCTCGCAATCCCCTGTTCATACCAGTCGTGCCATACTTTTGCCTCAAGATTACTGTACGTGTTATTTTCACTGCTTTGAAATATTTAATTTCATAGATATTAGCAGAACACACTCTCACTTCATTCAAGTCAGCCCAAAAGTCATCTCCCTAATGACTTTCCTCAGGCCACTTTCCTCTAAAATAACATCTCTCATTCTCCAGCCCTTTAATTTTTTTTTATAGCACTTACCCCTCACATAATTTCTATTTTACAATTTGTTTATAGAAGGTAAACTCCTTGAAGGCAGGCTTTTGTTCTTTTATCCCCAATACCTAAAACCCCACAGCCTGACAAAAAGGTAGTAGGTTTTCAATAAATTGTGCTTAGTCACTAAGTTGTGTTTGCTAAGTCATGTCCGACTCTGTGACCCCATGGACTGTAGCCCGCCAGGCTCCTCTATCCATGGAATTTTCCAGATAAGAATACTGGAGTGGGTTGCCATTTCCTACTCCAGGGGATCTTCCTGACCCAGGGTTACCCAGGGATTGAATTCATGTCTCTTAAGTCTCCTGCATTGGTAGGCAGATTCTTTACCACTGCGCCACCGGGAAAGTCCCTCGCAATAAATATCTGTTCAATAAAAATGTCCCTGATGTATTAACTGGAAATACAGGACTCAGAACAATATTATCCCAATACTGTGAAAACAAACAAAATTTATGCATTACAAAACCCTAGAAGAAGAAATTAAAAAAGCTTGAAAGGATATAAATGAATACTCACTCTACCTTCTCCTTTCTTTAGCCTTTTTCCTGTATCTCCACTAGAATTCTCTCTCTAAAATGGATGTGTTACTCTTTTGCTGAAAAGCCACTAATGAAAGTGGCCCCTCAAATCAGTGGGGCCAAGATGGATTTTTTAAAGTATTCGAATAAAACGTAGTTGATATCTGTTAACTCTGGACATGGGAAGAAAAGATGACTCTGAGTACAAAAAAATAAAAAGTGTCTCCACGGATAAAAGAAAAAACAATTTAAACAATACTGGAAAACAATGAACTGGGGAAAGAGGTTTCAGTAATTCTTTTATATGCAAAGAGCTAATCTCTAGTATATTTAAAGAGTTCAAAACAGACATTCCACAGAAAGAAAAACACAAATTCCCCTTAAAAATGTGCAACATGGATGAAAACGTAATGCTAAGTGACAGAAGTCTGACACAAAAGCCACCAATTGTATGATTCCACTTATATGAACTGTCCAGAATAAGCAAATCAACAGAGACAGGTTAGTTAGTGGTTGTTAGGGCCTATGTGCTTCCCTTCTGGCTCAGCTGGTAAAGAATCCACCTGCAATGTGGGAGACCTGGGTTTGATCCCTGGGTTGGGAAGATCCCCTGGAGAAGGGAAAGGCTACCCACTCCAGTATTCTGGCCTAGAGTATCCCATGGACTGAACAGTTCATGGGGTCGCAAAGAGTCAGACACGACTGAGCTTCACTTCAGGGCCTACAGGAAATGGATTGTGATCGTTAATGAGTATAGGCTATCTTTGGGGGATAATGAAAAGGTTTGGAATTAAGACAAGAGTGGTGGTTACACAACCTTGTGAATATACTAAAACCACTGAATTGTATACTTTAAAAGAGCAAATTTTAGGGTATATAAATTATATCTCAATAATAAACTACTCTGAGATACAATTCTCCTATCACACTGGCAAAAATCCTGAAGTGGGAGAGGTTATGGAAAATAGATGTTTTCAAATACTGCTGGTGGGAGGGCAATTTACTAATACCTACAAAATTATATGTGAATCTGTATCCTTTGACCCAGTAACCTCACTTTTGGGAATGATCAAAGTTGAACACTGTTTCTATGTAACTCAATGTCCACTGTCAAGGCAATGGTTAAATGCACCATGGCCTATTTACACAACAGAATACCGCGTGGCTGTAAAACATGAGAAAAGATATTCAAAATGTCTTGAATTGTACAGAGATAGTCAAGACATTCAAATAGTGAAAACAGCAAAGTATATGTGTATATATGTATACATCTTTTCTATAAAGAGAAAAAATATCAATCTGTGTTTTTTGCTTAGATTTCTATAAGGAAACACAAGGATATCTTTCTTTTTAATGAATAAAAGTGGAGGAGGAGACAAAGAGGGATGGGATAGAATTAAGACTTTTATTACATATCTTTTTATAGTCTTATTTTTTGAACCAAAGGAATATATTGTCTTTTTGAAGAAAACACCCCCCAAAACATTCCATGTCCTAGAGAATAAAGTCTGCTTGAGATTTGAAAATAAATCTTTTGTAAACTTTTTAAAGTTAAAAAAACTTAAATAAAATCCTTCATCCTCTCTACACCCTTGCCCTGCCTTCTTTTCTTCAGAGCACTCAACACTACCTCAAACACTTATTTGTTAACTTGTTCATTATCTGTCACCTCAATCAAATTAAATAAAGACTTTGTTCTTATAACCCTGGCACTTAGAAAAACTATTAACTGAGTGATTTAATAAATTTGAGTCTCTGGCTCATTGATTTTCCTCTACTTTATATGGTCTTTCCACAATTTCCTACTTGAGAAAATTTTTTATCCTTTAGGATCTAGCCTAAAGGTCACTTCAAGTTTTCTATACCTCCTCATTTAATCTCCTCCTCAGAAAGTCCATAATAAATTTTTATTCCACCAATATCAGGACTTAATCTAGTAAACTGAAGTTAGTGGTATCAGTTTCTTCTGCTGGAATATTAGTTTCTTGAGAGGAAAGTCCATGCTTCTAAAAATTCTCTGAGCCCTCATATATAACTCATTATATGTGTGTTACATTCAACAGAAGATCTAAATCGATTTATAGGAGGCAGAAAATATAAAATATGTCCACTGTCCATGAACACAATCATTTCAGAGCAAGATACAATGAATGGAATAGAAGTACAAAATGTGAAAATACTCAGAGAAGGAAAAGAGACTAATTTTTATAGATTAAAAAGTATAAACTGTCAATTATACTGCAATAAAGCCGGAAAAAAAGTTTAAGCTTACTGCAGAAGACAAGTGGGTCTCTGAAGAATGGGTATGGTTTCATCAGGCAGAGCTGGGGTGGGAGGTAGGGGCAAGGCAGATGGAGAACATGATGTGAGTAAAAAGTGGCACACAGCTCTTAGACTGGAACACGACGGAGGATATTTGAGAAGTAGCTGCGGAGAAGGTTGAACAGGGAGGTCAAAGACCAGTCTGCAGAGGGGCTTAGCACACCATGAAACCTGAAAGTAAAGCATGTTAAGTAATGATGAGTAAATGTTCCTCAAATGTGATCCACAGACCACCTTCATCAGAATTATCCAGCGTGCTCACTGAAAATGCCGATTCCCAGGTCCTACTTACCCAATTTCCACTCCCAGGCATACTGAATCTGAATTTAACACATTTATGGTTAAACATTTAAGTTGTTTACAATGATTTATGATAATACTTAAGACTGTGTGTGTGTGTGTTAATCGCTTTGTCGTGTCCAACTCTTTGTGAACCCATGGACTATAGCCCGTCAGGCTCCTCTGTCCATGGAATTCTCCAGGGAAGAAGTCTGGAGTGGGTTGCCATTTCCTTCTCCAGGGAATCTTCCTGACCTAGGGACTGAACTAGGACTCCTGCATGCCAGCCAGATTCTTTACCATCTGAGCTAAAGGGAAGCACATTTCCAATTACAGATTTAGGATAAATTTATAAAAGAATTTCTTTGTATAAAAGAAATTTGTACAAAGTTGTACAAATTGTGAAAAACAATTGTGTGTTACTAAGAAAAAGTCAGTTTTTTTAAATGCACTATCTCTCCAAAAATTTTTAATATGTATTACCAAATGGCCCCTCAAAAAAGCCAGTACCTGTTAATATTTCCACTGTCAAGGATATGAGAATGCTGTTTTCCTCACTCCCTTACCAATGATTCTAATGCATTTTTAAACAAACAAGGCTTGGGTTAATCTGTGTTTAAATTGTAAGAAGTTTTAAACTGTCATTAATCATTAGGGAAATGCAAATGAGACAAAAAAGGCATAGTGAGGTACCATTTCATACCCAAAAAGATGGGTACTATTAAAAGAAATGAAACAAGGGCTGAAAAGGTTATGGAGAAACTGGAGTCACTGTTGTGCACTGCTGACAATGTAAAATGGTGCAGCTGCTGCAGAAAATGTTATGATTTTCTCAATGTATTATATACAGAAGTATCATATGATCCAGAAATTCTACTTCTGGATGTCTACCTAAAAGAAATGAAAGCAGGGATGCAAACAGGTATCTGTACACCCATGTTCACAGTGTAGTATCCACAACAGCCAAAAGGCGGAAGCAACACAGTATCCACCAACATAAGCAAAATATGGTATATACATACAATGTTATTGAGCCTTAAAAGGAAGGAAATTCTGACACATGCTGCAGTGCTGATGAACCTTGGAGACAGCTGGCAAAGCGAAAGAAGTCAGTCACATGAGGACAAATATTACACGTTTCTCCTCACAAAAGGGCCCTGGAATAGTCAAATTCAGAGAGAAAGTAGACTGGTGATTGCCAGGGGCTGGGAGGAATGAGGAGTTAGCATTTAATGGGAAGTGAGTTTCAGTTGGGAAGATAAAAGTTCTGGAGACAGATGTAGATGACTGCTGCACAACAATGTAAATGTACTTACTGCTACAGACCTATGGTAAATTTCATGTCATAGATATTTTACCACAATGAAAAAGTAAAAAAAAAAAAAAAAAAAAAAAAAAAAACACATTAAAATTCACTCATGCAATTAGTATTTACTACCATCAAGAAGCTTGCAATAAAGTATTACTAGTTTATAAGAAATTACAAACATTTAATAAAACTACAGTTGTATTCATGAGGTATTTACAAACATCCCTGGTGGTCCAGTGGCTAAGACTCCAAGCTCCCAATGCAGGGGGCCCAGGTTCAATCCCTTTCCAGGGGAGTAGATTCCATATGCCACAACTGAAGACAGTATGCCACAACTAAGACTTGGTGCAGCCAAATAAATAAAATATATATTATATATATATATATATATATATAAAGAGGTATTCAGTGTTATATATGCTATACAACAAAAGACTAGAAGAAATAACTGGAATCATCTGTTAAAGTTTAAACATTTTTATAGAACAGTGACTCTACAGGGAAATGCTTTACTTTCCAGTTTATCTGACTCATTTTTTCCATCACAATCTCTTTTCTATAATGTTGGCCACAAAAACACCATTAATCCAAAAATATCAATTTTATATATTTCTTTGAAAAAGTTTCTCATAGACTCATGTAGAGGGGAAAAAAAAAAAAAAGCTCCCAAGGGATTCAGATGAACTAAAAAAGTATATAACTTTTCCCTTGTCAATTTTTAAATGCTCAGTAAACTGAAATAACTAGGAAATTTAAAAAAATAAAATAAGTAGTGCTATTTTAAATGTCTTGCATAATCAAGTTGGGTCAGAGCCAAGTTTTAATCCTTTTTAAAAAAATATTTATTTAACTAATCTGGGTCTTAACTGAAGCATCTGGGATCTAGTTCCCTGACCAGGGATCGAACCTGGAGCCCCCCATGTTGGGAGTGCAGAGTCTTAGCCACTGGATCACCAGGAAAGTCCTAATCTCCTTCTAATTAAAAAAAAAACTTGGGCTTCTCTGGTGGCTCCAAAGAATCTGCCTGCAATGCAGGAGACCTGGGTTCGATCCCTGGGTTGGGAAGATCCCCTGGAGAAGGGAATGGCTACTCACCCCAGTATTCTTGCCTGGAGAATCCCATAGACAGAAGAGCCTGGTGGGCTACAGACCATGGGATCACAGACTCGGACATGACTGAGCGACTAACACTTTCATTTTCACTTAAAAATCTTAATTCTTTTTCTAAACAAAAATCCAGGATGAACTAATAGCAAGAGTACTGGAGTGGGTTGCCATTTCCTTCTCCAGGGGATCTTCCTGACACAGGGATTGAACCCAGGTCTCCCACATTGTAGGCAGACGCTTTACCGTCTGAGCCACCAGGGAAGTAAAGTGATTCTAACCTTGACTTTTATGAAACGGAGAGTAAGCACTGACCTGAGAGCCAAGAGATTCTAACAGGCACTTCAGGAACAAATATTTCTTTCCACTTTTTCATTTGTGAATTAACTGAAAAATATCACATCAGATCATTACTAAGGTCCTTAACAGGTGATGAAAATCAACTCGGGCAGAGCATTTTTCACAAAACCACCAATAAATTATGTGGAATTCAGAATTCCAGGGACAGGAAAGAAGCAAAGTAACAAGCAGTGAACTGCTGCTAACTGCTAAGTCACTTCAGTCGTGTCCGACTCTGTGCGACCCCACAGATGGCAGCCTAACAGGCTCCCCCGTCCCTGGGATTCTCCAGGCAAGAATACTGGAGTGGGTTGCCATTTCCTGCTCCAATGCATGAAAGTGAAAAGTGAAAGTGAAGTCGCTCAGTCGTGTCTGACTCTTAGTGACCCCATGGACTACAGCCCACCAGGCTCCTCCATCCATGGGATTTTCCAGGCAAGAGTACTGGAGTGGGGTGCCAAAACTGAACAATATTAAGACATCAAATTTTCAAAAAGCATTTTCCAAACAATCATCTCAGAAAATCTGCGGTTGGACTAAACTGAAAAATTTCCATATTGACTCATCATGATTCACAAGTATTAACTATCTGGGCCTCCCAGATTACGAGCTGATCCACTAAGAATTGTGCTAGTGATTCACACTCCTGAATGAGACTGCTTTATGTGCAGACACAAGGAATCAATTAAAGGGTTTACAATGAAGTTTTGTTTAACTGGAACGTTTTAAATGGAAGTTAATTCTGCATGAGTGATAATAGATATTTAATAACTAGCTAGTGACAATTTCTCAGCAAAAACATTATGGTAGCTTTAATCTATGTATTACAAACAGTAATCTATGTATTACAAACAGGAAAACAATGTGTTTTTCAAAAGAGCTCTTGGCTATGAACCATATTTGAAAAACAAATATTTAAAATTTGTTGTAAGTTGAATTATAAAATAAAGGAGAGAAAGTATCTTGGCCCTATTAACTAACAAGGAAACAAAATACACCATTGTGGGTTGAAGTGTCAATTTGTGCTGGCAAAAAGCCATTCTATTTGAATGTAAGAACCTTCAGGAACCAGCTGGAGAAGTATGGGGAACCTGGAATAATGTGTTCATTCACAGTGCATCATAAGTGGTACTATCTTCATGTAAAAAAGGACAGTATTGGTACACTAGTCCAAAACAGCTTAAAGCTTAGGTCAAATCAAATGAACAACAAACAGTCTAGGAAAATGACATGTCTAGAGAAAAACAAAAATAAACATTTAATATTTCTGATATGACTTGGGTCACAATACAAAATTTGCAAAAAACATTATCATACAGTGATGGTGAGGCTGGACTGGTACCACCTTTTTGGAAGGTATTATGGTAATATTCACCAGAAATTTTAAAATGTTTTATGTCCTTTAATCAGTAACACCACATCTAGTACTTTACCTTAAATAGATGCCCAATAAAAGAATTTTATGTAATTTATGATATAATCTCTATGAGGAAATATTGCACAACCATTATAAATCTTGCTTTTAGTTCAGTTCAGTTGCTCAATCGTGTCTGACTCTTTGTGACCCCATGGACTGCAGCATACCAGGCCTCCCTGTCCATCACCAACTCCCAGAGTTTACCCAAACTCATGACCATTGAGTAGGTGATGCCATCCAACCATTTCATCCTCTGTCGTCCCCTTCTCCTCCTGCCTTCAATCTTTCCCAGCATCAGGGTCTTTTCCAATGAGTCAGCTCTTCGCATCAGGTGGCCAAAGTATTGGAGTTTCAGCTTCAACATCAGTCCTTCCAAAAATCTTGTTTTAGGACAGAGATTACAAAATTCATACAACTATACAGGTCAAAAAGTAGATTCATGGTTGCCTAGGACAGAGAAGGATGGGGAGGAGTAGAGAGTAACTGGTAACAGGTACAGGGTTTCTTTTGAAGAGAATGAAAATATTCTAAAGTTAAACTGTGGTGAAGGCTACACAACCCAGTGAGTCTACTAAAAATACTGAAGTACATTTTAAACAGGTGAACTGTACAGTGTGTGAATTATACCTCAGAAAAGCCGTTTAAGACATTTTCTATACATCCAGATACCAGTAAGTGATACAAGTAACTGAAACAACAGTGGGGCCTGGACAACACAAGGACCAACTACAGGGGCTACTGCTTATCAGCTTCAGCCTTTGGAGTCATCAGATTGCCACAGCTTTCAAAATAAGTCTTTAACCTGGATTTTTATGTGAAGCCCAATTTGGGGATAATTTTTTGATTGAAGTATAAAATACCTACAGAAAGGTGAAAGTGAAAGTCGCTCAGTAGTGTTGACTCTTTGCAACTCCAAGGACTACACAGTCCATGGAATTCTCCAGGCCAGGATACTGGAGTGGGTAGCCTATCCCTTCTCCAGTGGACCTTCCCAACCCAGGAATCGAACCGGGGTCTCCCCCACATTGCAGGCAGATTCTTTATCAGCTGAGCTATCAGGGAAGCACAGAAAGGTACACAAACAGAAATGTGCAGATCAATGAATTTTCACATAACCATGTAACCAGCACTGAAATAAAAAACAAAGCATTACCAGCCATAATTATGCCCCCTTCCTACATACGAGAAATCATCATTACTGACAGACTGGGTAATATTTTGTTGTGGGAGATGGTCCTATGCATTGCAGAATGGATCGCAGTATCCCTGGCCTCTTCCAGCTGTGACAACCAAAGATGTCTCCAGACATTGCCAAATGCCCCTTGGGAAACAATATTATACCACACAGAGACTCACTGGTTTAACCTGTCCTTGACCTTTACATAAATGGACTCACAGAATGAATTCTCTTATATCAGAACCATAAAGAACACACTTTTGTGTCTGATTCAACATCTGCTGAGAGTCACCAATCTTGTTGCATTTAGCTCTAGTCTACTCATTTTCTTTGCTTTATTATTTCGCCATTGTGTGTATATATCACACTCTATCCATTCTACTGCTGATGGGCATTTGAGTAGCTTCCGGTTTGAAGCTATTATGCATAATGCTACTGTGAACATACCAAATGTGTATTCCAGTGAATATATGTATGTTTTTGTTGAATGCCTAGACCCAAAATTGCTAGTTGTGTGGTCCACATATGTCAGCCTAAGTAGATTAGTTCCTTTCTTAAGGGGATTTATCAATTTGCACTTCTACCTGTCTCTTTTTTTCCTTTTTTCATGTTGGCAACTAATAAGAAAAATAAATATTTAAGTAATACTGAGCCAGACACCTTATTAGCTGAATAAAGCCTGCCTATTTGCAATCTGTTTTTTAAAAATGTTTCATTGTGTGGGAAAATGCTCATATGTAGTAGAGAAACAAAAAAATCAAACAAAAAAAATTCACAACAATATAGCTGAATGGAAATATGGATGGATATTTGATGATTTCTGTATTATTTGCTTTTCAGTATATTCTACAATAAACATTTAATAATGAAGCTGGCAAAGCTTTCATATGCAACAAAAGCCCCAAGAGAAATTTAAAAAATAGGTCAGGGTACAAATTTCATAATATTTGCATATATACATATTTTACATTCATAAGGACCTAATTAAATAATGAATATATCACAAAAAAGTTAACTATCTCATAGAATCTTTGATACAATTACTACACTGCGCCTGCATAAAGGGATCCAGGAAAGAACTTATATAAAATTTCACCCTAGAGCAAAATACAGGATGATGAGACAACAGGGTAATTCTTAATTTGTAAGGATATATCAAAAGTTATTAGTTCTCTGACATATCTTATATAGCAGTTAGTATCATAATGCTGCTCTTCTCATTTCTTTAGAAACACACTCTAAAGTGGTCCAGAAGCAACACAGAAGATTAACATCCTCAATACTTCCTTGAAACGCATGGTTGTTGGCACTGTGCCATTGCTACCTGCTGGTTATGAGTGTCTGACACTGAATAAATGGAGCTATGTCTATTTGAGAAAATGATTATTAAAACAGCCATCAAAAACGTTCCAGTGTCCATTATGAATTCTATTAAATGTTTGCCTGGCATGTGAAAACGTTACAAAACTCATACTTCCTGTCCTAATCACTTCACTTCATATCAAGGATTCTTCTGTTGGGATAAGAATGTGCCCATGAGACTCAGTGCAAACCCAAAAGATTTATCTCCTGAGAGAAGGCACTGAATGTTAATATACTGCCTTAAATGGAGTTTTTAAAACCAAAATAACCTGTTACTTTAAGGCTTTGCTAAGGGAACTATTCTGAGCACGGATCTCATCTCCATTTTCCTATCTGAAGAAACTACACTGGGGGGACTTCCCTGGTGGCTCACTGGTGAAGAATCCGCCTGCCAATGCAGGAGACATGGGTTCAACCCCTGATCCAGGAGGATCCCACATGCCACAGAGCAACGAAGCCTGTGCGCCTTAAAAAAAAAAACACTACACTGGTACTTCCCTGGTGGTACGGTGGATAAATAGAATCAGCCTGCCAATGCGGGGGACACGGATTCCATCCCTGGTTTGGAAAGATTCCACATGCCTCAGGGAAACGAAGCCCATGCTCCACAACTACTGATGCCTGCACATCTAGAGCCGGTGCCCCGCAACAAGAGTCACCACAATGAGAAGCCCTGGCACAGCAGCCAAGAGCAGTCCCTGACAAAGACCCAGTACAGTCAAATTAATTAGGAGAATATATCTCAGAAGAGTTATCATAGCTTAAAAAAAAAAAAAAAAGAAAGAAACTGCACTGACATGTATGTAAGTTTGAACCAAACGGCAAAAAAGTTTCTGAGGCAAAATAAATAAAAAGCAGTAGAAACTAAAGCTTCTAACTACTAAGAGCATTTTACCTGGGGCTCAAAATACTAAGGTCATTTTAAATTTCTCCCTGAATTAATAACCATAATTAACTGGCAACCAAAATAAATCTATGCAAGCTACATATACATAATTTTCCTCCCAGGATATACCTCAAATCATAAACATACTTTCCTTTCCCACCCTCAAGTATGATAGGTGACAATGGCTTCAGACACACAATTCAGTAAGAACTGAGACATTCCACCAATTTCTACTAATTTTTCCAAACTCAAAAATAAAAGCTTTCCTTTCCAAGTAAATCTGAGAAGTGCACATCTGCTTGAATTGCTCAACCTATAATAAATAAAAAGCTTTCACTCTGAATAATGAGAATGTGCATGTGTGCTAAGTTGCTTCCCACTCTCTGCGATCCCATGGACTTCAGCCTGCCAGGCTCCTCTGTCCATGGGATTCTCCAAACAAGAGTACTGGAGTGGGTTGCCATGCCCTCCTCCAGGGGATCTTTCCACTCAGGAATCGAACCCGCAACTCTTATGTCTTCTGCACTGGCACCAGAGCCACAGTATGAGATTAATACCCATATTTTACTAAAGAGAATACTAAAGATCATAATGACTTGCTTAAGATCACCCAAACAAATTAGCTGTAAAGCCTAAAACACAACTCAAGACCTAATGATCTTTTTCCTATACTATGTGAATTGAGTATTTAGTTTTAAGACCAAACAGAAGGTCACTGAAAAAACTGACAGTGATATACAAGTTATATAACTAAAGATTCCATTTAAAATAGCAACAGATACATGAAATACTGAGGAATGAGCTTCACAAGAAACATACTACCAAGGAATACCACCAAGTAACAAAAAAGACTTAAATGCTCAAAATACTTTAAAGACTTAAAGCATTACGTGTTCTTGGATACAAAAGCAATCATAAAAATATTAGTTCTTAAATTAATCTAAATGTAATTCAATCTTGATTTCTAAAAATACCAGTAGAATTTCTCTGGAACCAGACTAATTCTAAATTTAATGTGTAAAATTAAATCGTAAGAATGGTTGGGAAATTTCAAAAAGAGAAACAAAGGGCACACAAGCTTCTCTAGATATATATTATGAAGTTATAATAACTTTAAAAGGTGGAATTGGCAAAATGATTAGAAGACTGGAACAGAATAAAGCTCAGAAGACCTAAAGACATCTGAGAAAATGTATGATACACGTGGCATTTCAAACTAACAGGAAAAAGATGGGACATTCAATAAATGATATTGAACTACTACGGGTAGCTATCTAGAAAAAATTAAACATAAAAGTTTGATCTTTAGGTTCCAAATAGATCAAAGATTTCAAATTAAAAGCAAAGCAATATGCTAGATGAAATGAACATTTTTTTTGTAATAAGCTAAGTAGTGAAGACTTTTCTAAAATGAAACTACTTAGACGTCAAATGAAAGAATTGACAAATTTAATTATATTAAATATAAATTCTAGAACGGTAGAAAATACTATACAGAATTCAAAAGATATACTAAATGCTTAAAATTATTTGTAGTTCTTAAAAGAAAAGCCTAAGTTCTCCGACACATAAAGAGCTCCAACAGATACTTAAAACAAACAAACAAAAAACCAACCTCAATAGAAATATGCAATGCAGATACAGAAAACAAATTTATGCTACTGAAGGGGAAAAGCGAGAGGAGACAAATTAGGAGTTTCGGATTAGCAGATGCTAACTACTATATATACAACAGATAAACAGCAAGGTCCTACTGTACAGCACAAGGAACTGTATTCAATATCCTATGATAAACCATAATGGAAAAGTATCTGAAAAAGAACACACATAAATATATATACCTGAATCACTCTGTTGTACACTAGAAACTAACACAACATTGTAAATCAACTACACTTCAATTTAAAAAAAAAAAACCTGCAATGAAGAGACAATTCTCAAAGAAATGTAAATGGCTTTTAATAATATGGCATGAAAAGATATTCAATATCACTTGTAATTAGGATTTACAATTAAAACTGTACCAATATACTACTTTTCACTTGTCCAATTGGAAAAAAATTTTAAATTGATAACAGATCACTGATAAGGTGTGTGCGTGCTTAGTCGCTCAGTTGTGTCTGACTCTTTGTGACCCCATGGACTGTAGCTCGCCAGGCTCCTCTGTCCATGGGGATTCTCCAGGCAAGAACACTGGAGTGGGTTGCCATGCCCTCCTCCAGGGGTTCTTCCCAACCCAGGGATCGAACCCAGGTGTCCCGAATTGTAGGCAGATTCTTTACCAATGAGCCACCAGAGAAGCCCATAAATAGGCATTCTTTGTGCTTTACTAGAAGTGGGGTAAAATGGTAAGCTTCCATAAAAGACGAGATAGAATATCCATCAAAATTGAAAATGCACATACTTTCTGATCCAGCAAGCAATTCCAGTGCTCAACATTTATCTAATGAAATGTTCAGATATATAAAATATTGCACAAGAATATTCACTGCACTACTGTTGGTAACAGGCTGGAAACAATGTAAAGGCTATCAGTAAGAGACTCCGTAAACAAATTACAGCACATCTAGTAATTGTTCTTGCCTGGAGAATCCCAGGGACAGAGGAGCCTGGTGAGCTGCCGTCTATGGGGTCGCACAGAGTCAGACACGACTGAAGCGACTTAGCAGTAGCAGCAGCAGCAGTAATGAAAAAAACAAAAACAGTCAGCTGTATCGGTAATAATAAGAAACAAACTAAGATATATGAGTGAAAAATGCAGGATATAGAATAGTGTGTAGAGTATGCTATTTGGGGGGATACTGAGTGTATGGATATCTCTGAAAGAATTTACACACAAAAAAAGCAAACAGTAATTGCTTTAGCAGAAAGAAGAAATCTGAGTAAATGAGAAGAGAACAGAGGAAGGCTTGTTTTTCA